>NC_087477.1:12400000-13069653 GCF_036417665.1 Passer domesticus | reverse complement strand
AGCCTCAGTCTACTGTAAGGACTCAAGCTGACAGATGGGGGTCTTCAGCAAAAAGAATTGGACACAATCATTCTAGCTTCTACTGTGTCTGAGGTGATTTAGGAATTGCCAGACAGGGAACAGGACAAATGTACCTTCTCCCAGAGTATATGTACAACCAAAGTGAAATTAAATGTAAGTAAATATATGGTGATAGCTGTGAGGTAAAATCAGTTCCAAAGTTTTACCCACTACTTTTCAAAAAAATTTGGGATATTTTGTAGAAATTACAATGAGTGGTGTTTCTCATTGCTGGATGGGCAGAACTGTATGTGGTTGCATTAAATCACATTTTATATACACAGCTCCAGTTTCCCAAAGTTCCAGATGGCACTGTAGCACCTGTGTGTCCTACCATTATTTCTCATTCCACAATCTATGTTCTTGGCCCATTTTATGGGCTTAGTGACTGCTCCCAAAGCATGGCTTGGCCTGGTGGCTGTCCCTGCCCACTTTGCATCCTGCACTTCCACAATTGCCCTGCCTGGATAGTCGAGTTGGGAGCTTTTTCCTGCCATTGTGTTTGTTTATTGGAACCAGGTTTCATTAGCATCTCTGCAAGACAGAAGACTGCATTAACAGATTTAAAAGCTGCCAGAACCTATAAAATCCAATCAAGAAAACAATCCCTAAGGGAGAAAATGATTGAGTGCCTATAAAGGTACCAAGTTCTTCCACCCAGATGGATTTTTTCTAATAGAACTCTACTCTCTAAAGGCACTTAGGGTGCAATTCTGGCACCACTGGGTGAGGCCTCATTATCTGGGAGATAACGGGGCTGTGTACAAGGAGAGGGAGAGCTTGGGGCCACTGAGTGTGTTAGAAGAGCGTTCCATTTGAGAAATGTCAGGTCAAATTGCTTCCACTTCTTGTTATCCAACTGTGAAAAATATTAGTATGCATGCTAGGTAGAACAACAGACTAAATAAACAACAGAAAAGAAAAAATTCTCTTTCAAGCCTGGGAAGTTTTTTGCAGTATTTGTGATTAGTAGCTACAACAGAGAAGATACATCTAGGAGAACATTTCTCATTAAAAACCAGAGTTAAAGCAAAGTTTGAGTGAGTGAAGGAAGTACTGTAGCTGTGGCCAGTCACAGTGTGCAAACACAGTGTGCTTGTAGGGTTGAGACAAATGAGGGGGGAAACAGAGAATATTCTTGGTAGTATTGTAAATATTTATGTTGCAGCAAAGTATCCTTGGCAGCTTGGGCAGAGGTTTATAAAATATGAAGACAGAAAAGTGCAACCTTCTACCAGATGGGGTTTGGCAGAACACGACCAAGCAATTTGCAGGTTATATAAAGAGATTACCTGACTCATCCTTGGAGCACAGCAACCTGTGGGCTGAATAGAGGCAGTCCTTCAGATGCTGCAGGTTCTTTGGAAGGAAGGAAAGATTCACTTCGGGAGAGATACACTGGTTAAGTCTCTTCTCTTCTGTACAAAGTGTCTTGCAGGCTCTGTTCTATTCCAGTACAGCTCTGCAGATCCCCAGGAAGGCAGGATGCAGACACAGCTACACGTTCCAGCTGGAACAGTGTGCTGTCCAGTCTGAGTGGCCAGCTTACAGTGGGACAGCCTTAGCAAGGAGTCAGAGATGCCAAGGAGCTAGAGGATAGAGAGGGACGCATCTTGTACTCCTCTCCACCTGCAAGGAAGTGCTGTCACTGCTTGTAAGTCAAAAATCTGCTATGGAATGCCCACTTCTGTGAATGAAGCTATTTCTGAATGTTTACCTGTTGCCTTTACTCATTTGAACTGACTGTTCAAACTTAGTAAAAGAATGGAAGTTGTGTAGTGACCTCTCCTCTCGCTCCCTAGAAATTGCTTTTGTGAGCAAAACCTCTGGGGAAGCCTGACTCCTGATCTCCCCAGGAAATTAGCAGGGCAGGGAGCCAGTTATGGCTGCATTCACCGTGCCAGCACAGCACAACAAAAACACACACAAGGGATCTTCATAATAGTAATTGCAGTAAATCCACACCCTGGGGAGCAGGTATGTGCTTTTTGGATAAGCAAACGCCAGTGGGAAAGTCTCTGGCTGTGAAAGCACAAGCCATTGCAAGCAGGTGAGAGGAGGAGCAGAGTAAACTGTGTCAGTGGCTGCAATTTCTACTAGGAACAGGGTCTGGCTTCCCAGGGCTGACTCCCAGGGATGGTCAGATTGAGAAGGCCACAGAACAGGCAACATTTTGCTCCTGTGTTAACACCTCTACCCAGGCTGGCTAGCTATGGAGAGCTCAAATAACTGGCCCGAGTCAGCAGCTTGGATTAAGGGTAAAGAAAAGATGATAATGGTTTCTGAAGACTGTGCATATGTAGGAAAAATACCTCCAAATTTTCTCAAAATGTTTGCTAGTGCAGATTCATTGTAGCTGTCATCATAGATTTTTGTGACAACTCTTTGCATTCCCCTTTTATCTTGAAGTCACCAAATTATTCAGAATATATCAACTTACTTGTTTTTGCTTCCTCATAAGAATGATGAATATTTCAGAAAGTTCTGATTTATCATTATTATTATTATTATTATTATTATCATCACCCTTAAGCTTTTTCAATCCTTACTTTTTCTTTTAGCATAAGTGTGGGAAGCTGCCAAAAGGACAAATTTTGACAGCTCTAGCTCTTTTTTGTTTTTATTGACAAAAACTATCTGTGCAGAAGAGAAAACGTTCTTGTTTTGTAAATGATAATGAATATCTAGGTATGCAGATGAGCATGTGGGTACTGTGCTGCTGGAACAGAGAGAACAGGATGTTCTGTCACTCAGAACTGAGCAGGAGCTGCCTACCTGGCAAGAGGAACCTGCACACAAACAAGTGACAGTTTCTGTGTGATTACAGAGGTCATACAATGTGGGAAATAGAAAGAAAAAAAAATTCTACTGTTTGGTCTGCAGCCTTGGAAGGAGCTTAAACTGATGTAAAAGTAAAGTGCACAGACATTAAGTAGGAAAATCATAAACTTATGTTTCTACAGTTGTAAGAAAGAATATGCCTTAAGTAAGTGAGAAACTGCATTGATAAGATGGTGATGGGTTTCTAATGTAGGGGTGTGGTTATATAGATTAAGCTGAGTTTAGAAATGATAATAGAAATATATGTGTAGATGCGTAACAAAAACCCATTAAGCAAAATTATCCACAGTGAACAAAATTAAGTAAAAGGGAAAAGTTAAAAAAGCAAAGTAAACCTTGTAGGAACTGTCTATTAAGTTAGAAAAGTCTTATAACAAAGAACTTGTAACTACTTTAGGCTATAGCTGACTACTTACTCCTTTAAAATCTCACAGCCTCTGTGACTGATGTTTACCTGAGCAATAAATCGTTCTTAGCCCAACAAGAGCCCCATTCCTTCATTAAAAAACCAGCAATAATAATAGTACAGCAAGGTTTTATGCTTCCCAAACTAAGCTCCCACTGCTGCATGACACAACCCCTCTCTGCAAAGCCATTTGGTTTGGTGTTTCTCCTCTCCAGGAGTTCATGCACTTATGCCTGTTACCCTCACAAATGAACTGGTAGATTTGAAAAGTACCTTCTTCAAATCTTTGCATGAGCATAACACAGCAAACTACACTGATTTTAGACACCTGATGACACACATTTCATGTTATCATCTCCATGAAGGAAACCCCCACATAGCTCTAAAATCTGAAGTCACATCAACCAACATCAGCACTTGTGCAATGCCAAAGTCATGCTCCAGGGAATCAGGATGCCATGAGAACTCTGCCAAATGCAAGGAAACAAAACACAAGCAGCACAGAACAAAAGCAGTACAAATAATTTAAGCCAATGTAGCCTAAGAAGAAAAAAGTCACTAACAACAGTCTTATAAGACTGCTAGCTCTCAAGCATACCATCTCTGATTTGGATGTGGAATGGGCAAGGGGAGGGAAACTGCTCTTGGGGATTGATGTGCCATTTCTGTGGGCCATGAGGCTCTCATGTGTACCTGAGATTCACCTCATTTGTAATTCCTACTGCACAGAAGGAATAAGCTCTCCTTTAAAAAGCCTCTACATCATATCAGCCTTAATTCTATCATTCTCTGGTTTACATTTAAAAGCTCTGGAAGGCCACCCAGCATTTTTGTCAGAGTACATACAGAGGTCTGCATTTTCTTTTTCCCTTACACTGACACAAAGAAACAGCAGTGCTATTTAATACAGAACTAAATAAAAAGCAATATAAACAGCTCTTCCAAACAAAAATGAACAGCATCCTTTGTGAGGGAAAAGAATCCCAAATCTCAGAATGGATAAGGAGGGACTCTGTTCAAGGGACAGAAAGGAATAAAATGCCAGCATGAATTTGTGAGGGAGCAATTATACCAATTCGATTTACTTGCAGAACACTGAGACCTGGGATCACAGAGAACACAAGTTATCCTCGAATTTATCATAGTATCACAGTGTTCATGAGACACATTAAAAAATCTTTCAAGCTAACACTGATTAAGCCTGCATTAGAACATTATTATCAGCTTGGATGCTCCGTTTCAGTAAAAACTTGGAACAATTGGATAAAGTTCAAAGGAAATCAGCAGAAATTGTAACAGGCCTGGAAGATATGGCCCAAAGGAAATAATAAATGCTGGATTAGGATTATGCAAATGTTAGTGCCTTCCTGCCCACCTAATAGAAGTAAGTGCTGTGAAATGGAAGAGAGTGTTTCTCTTTCTTCATGTATATGTTGGATAAGACAAGGAAAAAAGGATTGAATTGGATCAAGGAAGATTTGTGAAAATCTTCATATTATAAAAAACCCTGCAACAGCAGGATTGGTTCAGGAGGTTTTAGAATATCAGCACTGGAAAATTAAGAAAAAGCCTGGCAGCTGTGTCAGGAATGACAAATACATTTGGTACACTGTTGTGGGGGAAAGGGAATGGTCTAAATGATCTCTTGAAGTTGCTTCCAGCCTTGTGATTCTCTGATTTCATGGCACATTCCTTTATGCCACAGAGCTACATGTTTAACATTGTACTGTTTAGAGCATTTCTCACAGGAATTATATAATTTTCTTTTATTATTTACACTTATTATAGTCCATTCACTTCATATTCAGTATAAATATTGCAACACTGCACTCTCCTAAGTGAATTTCTTTATTTCATTAAACATTTCCCTCCGTGAAATACCCTCTTCAATAAAGCATGGCAGCAATAATAAATGACCCAGAGCAAGAGGAGGAGTGGAATGGGAAAAGTATAACAGGAGGAATTCTCCTGTTTCATAGACATTCCATTAATTTATTTCCAGCAGGCAAACTCCATTTCCCTCTCAGCAGTGTAAGCCCTGCACTGTGGCTCAGGAAGCACTCTGATGCTAGAGGCTCAAATAAATGCCTCACAATTTTCTACTGACACCTCCTCAATAGTTCAAGTGGTTCCTCTGCCAAAGGGGTAAAGGCACAGAGTTCACATTAAATATCACTATATCCATCAGCAAGAAAATGCAGAGTTTCAACATTTGGGGGTGTTGATGGAAACCAAAAAAATTTTTGGTGAGATGTAGTGGCTGCAAGCTGAACAGGTGACACCACTGCTGGAAACCCAAGGAACCACCCGCTGCTGAGTCACCCCCAGCCACTGCCATCACTTTCTAGCCTGGACAGCATTAATAACACGACATTAATCTCTTCCAAAAGCTCTCATTGTTTAGCTCTGCACCTCGGTTCTGAGCTGCTTCGAAGTCCCGCTTTCCACCGTGGAAAGTCTCAGGCCCAGTGTTGGTCAGCACTGAAAAAGGGAAAGTCCTCTAATATTCTCCTTTCACAACTGCAGCATCAACAGACCAGGGAGTGGAAAGTGCTTGACTATATTTATGAATGAAGGCTTACAATGCTTTTTCCTTTTCCCCAGGCACAGATCACTGACAAGAGGAAAAAATCCAAGAAGAGGTAAGTGATTTCTCAGAGTTACACAATCAGCTTGTGGGAACACTTAGTTTTAACCACTCTTTGCCCAAATTCTGCTATTCCTGCTGTAGCCCTCACTAAACACACATCCCCAGGTTTACCAAAATGTCTTTAGGATGCAAATCCTTTTACATTTGCCATTTTTTGTGTAGAGGTTGTTTGCCTTCACTGAAATGCCACCTTTGCTTAAATGTTTGAGTCACTTTATCTCAGCCTGTTCCTTCACTGCTGGAATAGGTTTTCAAGGAGAAACCTTTAACAGTCACCATTGCAGAGCATCTCTTTAAAAGGAGCTGGAAGTACCTGATTTCCATGGTCTTTTTGAGCATGTTCTTTCATTCCAAATCCAATTTGGATTCTTTCAGATCCTGGAAAGATCACTTGAATTTTATGCTAAACCCTTTGTCGCAGCAGGGCTAAGGACTCCTACTGAAATAAAGCACCAACAGTTTGCTGTAAAGAGGGAGCCTTTTACAGACCTGTTTTCAGGGTATTTATGTACAAAATACCAGTTCCAGATTCAGGTTTTCTCAGAGCACTGTAGCAGAAAAGCAGAAGTATTTTAGTGTGTTTCAGAACTTGGTGTCCAAAACTGAACGGATCTCAGGTGCACAGGTTCTTCTATATATTTGCCCTAAGATCCTCTTCTTGCAGAATTATTTTGTGTTTTTACAGAAAGATGTCTGTTTAGAATTTGGGTAATCTCAAAACCAGAAGAAATGAACATATGAGCAAAGAGAAATAAGTGTCTATTCTGGAAAATGAACTTGGGTAGAAAAGCAATGAAGATGTCGGCCTGTTTCCTCTATCAGGAGGTGCCCTCTGAGCCTGTGATTTTGCTGTCCACAGGGAAAAAGAGTTAGATCTCCATGTAAACTTAGATCTTGTGATTTTCATCAGCTGCATCTCTGGTGCCTCTGTGAGGCATTTAAGACTCAATGTCAGCTTTGGTATATTTTAAAAAATCAGTGAAGTGGTAAGTTCAAAGCAGCTTCTGACCACACTGTGCTTCAAAACATTTAAGAAAGCCTAATAGACCATTGAGTCATTATCCTGATATTTATAACATTAAGAATAATAACATCCTGAGGGATGAAAGGCTACAGAGAGCATGTACAGTCATCCTCTAAGAGAACAGCTTCAGCAGAGGAAGATGCTGTTAGAATAATCTTCCTGATTACAGTCAAGAAAGGACATAAATTGCAGAACACATCACATTCTTCCCTCAGCCTTTTGGGAAAGTGCTGACAAATCCCACATGACAAGCCCTTTGCAAAATGTGAGGAAGAGATCCACAAGAAGATGTCAAGTTCAAATGAGAACCTCAGTTATACACAAGCACCCACTCAATGCTGAGGCCTCAGTTAGCAGATTCTGTAAGGACTGAGTAATAGCAGCAAGTGAAAACTTGTGCAGGTTTGTTTAGATAGCCTGTGGTAATGGAGTTTCTAATGCATCTGTGTCATATTGTTTCTCTGAGCAGTCAGTGTTACCTTACTGATTCTTCATACTTGGCTTCACATGTAATTATCTCCTAACTGGACAGTGAAATTCTGTGTAAATGCATTTCTATTGTCATTCTCTGCACTGTGTGACACAGCTGACCCTGAGCTAGAGCATCTAGGGGCAAGTAATGCAAATTTGTAACCTTAGAAGACTGTCTCAATCAGATTTAGGAAATGCATGTTATTTCAATAGTCAATAGTTTCTCCCGCTAAAGCTCTTCTGAGGCGACCATAATATCCTCTGTGTGCTTTTCTTTTTAATTATACGTATACAGCTTGTATCTCATTAGCCACATACCTGTCATCTCTCTGCTCAGAGACGCAGCGCAGTTCCTGACTCTTTTCCTTAAAAGATGTGCCAGGAAAGGGCTTTTAGAGAAATGTTAGTACCACCGGAGTTTCCCAGGCATTGTGTGGGGGGCACTGGTAAAGAATTCCTGCCACACAGCTCTGTTCTTTTGCTGAGCCTGCACAGATCTGCTCCTGGCAGTGTCACACACAAGGATTCTTTTTGTCAAGTGCCCTAACTGGGAGAGGGGGGGCAGCCAAAAGTTCTCGAAAAGCCTCTGTTGCCAGCATTTCACTTCACATTCCGTTTCCAAAACATTGAATTTAAATGTCACTTTGCTAATCCCCCCATACATAGTTATTCACTGTAGAGCCAAGGAAGCAACTCTAATCTTCGTTGGTAAAGAATGAAAAAAAGCACTCAGGGCTATTTACATGGCAACAAAGGTTTCCCAAACCACATGCCTTTCCCCAGGCTGGCTGAGCAATCCTCACAGCAAAGCGGGAGCAGAGCAGCTGCGGATGTCACAGTTCCCAGCTCATTAAAAGGAAGTCAAGATGAAGAAAGGAGAGCAGGAATCTTCAGGACTGAAAAGCAGATTTTGGAGTGCAGGTAGAGGAAGTGTTAACAGCACTGAGCTGAAGTCTACTTTCCTGGCTGCTTGTTCTCCAGGACCCCGCCAGCCCTGAGAGAGCCTCCTGAGCCAGGCACAGAGACCTGCCCGGTCTGCAGGCAGCCAGGAAAATCCAGGAGCCCTCCAGTGGCCAGAGCTGCCTCGGCTCCTGTTCCCTTGCCTTACCTCCCCCGTGCAGAACTTTAATGGAAAGATGTGCTATTTTTACCCGTTTTGACACTGTTGATGGATGGAGTCCCTGACAGGAGTCAAAGGCTGCTATTTGCTTGGGACTACTCCTTGGATTTCAAACTGTCTTGTCCTGCTTTATAACCCAAATCTTTTTACTAACCATGCATGCTGGAAAGTATTGCTTTAGCTGGGCTTTTGGGAAATTAAGGAAGTAATTTATTCTCTGGTTGTTTCAATAAAAAAAAAAAAAGTAAATGACACTGGCAGACAACATGAGTACCTTGGTAGAATTTTAAGTTTGCAAACCAAGTATTTAATGAGGTTCACATGCACACTTGTAGCCACCAAACTATCTACTCAGAATGTGCTGTGTACTCTTTTTTTGTGATTTAAATGCAATTTTCTTCCACTGCAATGCAAACATAGGTTACAGGAACAGGTCTATAAAGAAGACTGAACACTTTGCAGTGTACCAGTCTCTGTGGTGCTCGGGGATCAGTGTACCACGGACCTCCAATAACACGTGGCCACTACTCGAGGAGCATTAATGGTGTCTCTTCATGTTCTTTGACACGGTGAATTGTGCTGTCCTCTGCAGTACCCTTGGATATTCCACCAGGTTACTTAGAAAGCAGGGCCCTACCCTTTGCAAGACAGAACTGGCTGACACAACACACCAAAGCACAGAGATGAAAAGAATCCAGCTTCAGCAGATCTTATCAAGGCATGGCATAATCACTGAGTGAAGGAGGAGTTGTCACTTAGCTCCCCTTTTCTAGAGCTTCAAGGGAAAGCAAATCTCATTTCTGCAGCCAGCCTTTTATCTAACATCCTTATTGCCAAGTGCGTGTCCAGTAATGAGGAGCAGAATTGCTGCCCAGGGTTTTGGCATGACAGTGACCAAACACTGAAGTCCCTGCATTTCTTTATAAAGACATGAAACTCCAAGGCAAGGTGTCATACTTCAGACAACCTTCAACTGGTGATGACGTATATTCTTTGGAGAACTTAGGGAAAAGCAGAAGGCAATGTTATGTTATTTTTTCCACATTTTGCTGCTGCATTACTTTCAGAAAAACACCCCACGTATAGATTACAGAGGCAACATCTGTCTTCTCCCCAGAACCACATGTGGCTGGTTGGCTCTTCCAGATGAACTGACTGACTCAGACAGCTTTATAAATGGCTGTAAAGGTGCAGTTAAAGATGGAGTTATACCTTTCCACCTAACTACACAACCCAGCTGCAGTACCCCAGCTGTCTGGGACACCCTTAGGTCTCTTCAGCACAGTTTGGGCCAGATTCTCAACTCATAGTGAATTTGCCCTGCTTTACTAAGCTATAGACCTAAATTGGTGTATCCTGTTTAACAGGAGATAGCAAACAGTTCCCTAGATGAACATCACGCTGGGCAAAGAGCTTTAGGAATTACAGTTGTTAAGTTTTTGAAACCCAGAAAACTATTGCTATATTTTGGATATAAACATTGCTTCTCAGTTTCTTTTAGCTGAGAAAGACTAACATATCACTTCTACTGTCCACACTTCAAATTCTTATTCAGCCTCATGAAAATCATTGATTTTACACCACGGCTGAATTTGCTCTGTTGTAATTTGAGATGGCAGAGAGGTTGGAGAGGTATAACAGGTATTCTTGCTCAAAACAATCCACATCTGCCCTCCTTTTCTTGTTAATTACTATTTTATGAGATACTAATTCTTGGTCCAGATGACATATTGATATGACCACAAAGACTTGGAAAAATTGTTCCTGCTATAGAAAGACCAACTTGAGTGTTTTTACTTGCTGAAATAATTTTTAAGCCCTCATTTCACAAAACCTGCAAAATGCTATTTCAATAATAGATCTTTTAGCTCTGCAGAAGAATGCGAGTGTGTTATAAATAAGCTATAGCTCTTTCCTGCTTTATGGCATGTGAAGATTAGCTTTTTCCAGATATTACTTACTGTGAAGTAAATATACCAGTGTCCTGCTGATAAGACCATTATTTCTTTATAGCTGCAAATAAAGCCTGTTCTCCCTTATAGATACCTCTGACAAGCTCCTGAAAATATGCCTCACACAGACACTGCCAGTGAGTCACCTACAGCATTACTGCAAGGGTAGTTGAAGCCTCTGTACTTTTAAAAGTGTTCCCAGAAACTCAGCTCACTTCTGCTCTTCACAGCCTGTACCTGAGGAATAAAAATTTTGATCGACAGTCTGTAAATCTGGCCAGCTCTTGCCCAACACTGGCAAGGGACTTCCAAAGGTGTGTATTGGCCTTTTCCAAGAGCTTTTCCCAACAATCTAATTTTAAATGAAATGTCTCTGTGGATCACAACTGTGAGGGCAGTTCATGCAATGTGCCACCAGTCTGGAGCCCTGGGGAATGGCTGCTTCTGCTCCAGAGTTATGCACTTCGGCATGGACACAAGGAATTCTTTTTCATGGCCCCAGGTGCAGCTGGGAAAGAAACAAAGTTTGCCAAGAGTGCAAGAAATGTCAAGACAGCAAGTGCTGCAGGTGGCTCCTGACAGCAATTCAGCAGGGGCGTCTCTGGTTCAGGATCAGAGCTGCCACATCTGGAATTTGTCAGCAGCCAGCAGACATATTCTGAAAGAAAAGTGGGATAGATATTTTCAAAGGTGAACGATGAAATTTATTTCACTTAATCAAGGGCCGCAAAAGCATTAAGCACACAGTGCCTAAAAGCCTGAGGTGTCTGCTGCAATGCTTGGGGACTGGAAAGATCCTGTGATTTTGGCACGCAAAACCAGGACTCCAAAGAACAAGAGAAGTTTGCTGCATAGTCCAGTGGCCAGCTTGATGCTCTTCTACTAACAGAAGAGTTACCATGCAAGGCATGGAGCTGACTAGATGATCTAAGTTCCTGGAAACAGCAGTAAGTAAACCAAAGAAGCTGCTGGAGCTCCATGGCCCATGGCTAAGTTGTGATCTGGCTGACCGTCCTGGCCAAGGATTCTGCAGGAGGAAGTTTCCGGTTGCCTGGGGCTGCTGTCATCCAGGACTCCTGAAGCCCTGCTATGTGAGGCTCTCAGGAGTACAAACCACAGCTGGTGGAGCTCTGACATAGGAGGGTGGGAGTATTTTAGCCATCCCAGCCATGTGAGCCTTCACTTACCAGGCAGCCATTAACCACCTCTCGCGCTGACATCAGCCATTCCTCAGCTCTCTCAGTACCTTCCAAATGGGATTTTTGACTCCAGCTCTTTGAGTAGTGTCCATATGCTGAAGGGAGAGGGAAGCTGTAAGTAAATGCAGTGATTTTTCACTTTTTCAACATGGAAAAACCTTGCATGCCAAGAAATGTCCTCTTTGTACTTGTTCAGACAAGTTGCTAATGTCTATATTGCAAGATTCAAGAGATAAAATAATCTCTGTTCTGTGTGCACATGTGGGAAGGAGAAGGGCTAGCAGAATGTAAATTTTGACTCTGTTGAAAGCACAGCCCTGTGGGAATAACTCCCTACCATGCTCAGCTGCAATGAGGAAGCACTGCTGGAGAGAAGAAACAGGAGAATCTTCATGACTGCTGCCTTTTCCCCTCTGTGCCTGGTGGTATTTAGCAAGTCTTTCCCCACAGTCTTATTGGTGGAGTTGGGAGTGATCTGTTTTCCAAAGGGGTGGGAAAGGATGGCTCTTTATTTTAAACACATGGTGAAAATGCTGAATATAATGTTGGGAATTTGTAGCTGGGAACGGGATTGTAAAAAGGATACGAATTTAAAAAAAAATATCCCAACAATTAAATCATAGCTCAAAAGGAAGCAAAACCTTTGCAGCTGGAAGAGGGCAGAAAGATAGAATGGACTTGCACATTTGGTTTATTTATTGTTCCAAAATAAACTGAAAACCAGGGTTAAAAGTACAAATGGGCAGCCCAGCAGTGGAAGGGTGGGCAATGGTTGTACAGAACATTCTTTAAAGATTAGTCACTTCAATGTGCCCATATGTATCTTCGAAAAATGGACCAGATTCTCTGTGGGTGTAAAAGGCAGAAGTTCATAGAACTCAATTATTTACACTAGCAGATACTCTAGATAATGTTTCCACTCATGGCAAACACCAAAGTATGAAAACTTGACAAAAATACACACAGAACAGCAGAGAGGGGAAGAGCAGACCTTGCAAAAAGTGCTTCTCTTCCTGCTAAAAATACACATTAGATTTTCCTTTTAGTTTAAAGAAGATTTTGCTCTAGAAATCTGCTTTCCTCAAGCTGTGTAGCTAATCTCAGTGGCTTCCACGTGTCACAACAATATACAATTTTGCCAGCCTGCCCATTCTTAATGGGGTGCATTTATCTGTTTGCTTTCCAAGCAGTCATTGAGGTGAAACTGATCTGGCAATATTCAGCACACTGAGAAGAGAAAACCAGCTCTGATGCCCACAGATATCATCCTGGGTGCAACTTTTGGGGGGTAACCAACTCAGCCAGCTCCTGTTAGGAATATCTCTGAGAACTAAGCATGTATTTGTAAACCCAGGTACCCTTGGGTTCCTGGGTCCATCTGTGTGGTGGGTCTGGCCTTATCTGTCTTCTGTGACCCCTCCCTTCTTAGAATGAGAATTAATTGTCATAGTCAGAAAAGAGACTTAGTCTAGGCTGTACTAGAAGCAAAAAATAAAAATGCCTCCCTACCAGACTGCAATA
This sequence comes from Passer domesticus, assembly GCF_036417665.1. Classification (NCBI taxonomy): domain Eukaryota; kingdom Metazoa; phylum Chordata; class Aves; order Passeriformes; family Passeridae; genus Passer; species Passer domesticus. Next base: position 13,056,409 of record NC_087477.1, on the reverse strand, counting down.
CCCTCTTCCATTTTTGCTGACAGTGGCAATGACATTTAATCAGAGAAGGGGGAAATTCAAACTGAGAAGGAGTCATTGGTGCACAGTTATGTGCAACTAGTGGGTAAAACTTTAGCATTATTCTTTGCCATTTGGAATTTCACACTCCTGCTTTTAATCTCTCTGTTTAAAGATAACTACAAATGTGAAACTCTCAGTACAATTCATATATCTAGGCCTTTTTTTGCCCAGCTCACCATTTACCATTAATCCATCCATCCTGACATGAATCTTCTGCTCATCTACTTTTGGCATAACTCCCTATTTTTCTTCAGTATTTTTTTAGAAAGAAGTTGAAAAGGTAAAACAGACATGTTACGCTTAATACATACAAGCTGTGACTAGAGTCTGACCCACTGTTCTTTTTTTGTGTCTTCCAAGAGGGAAACAGGGAATTTTTAATCAATAATTTGATCAAATGCAAAACCACAAATTTTTCTCTTGTATAACACACCATTACAAAACCAGAATCTTACAAATGCTTGAGAAAATATTTCTCAAAAAAATCCATTGTAAAGGACAATTAACATTTTGCAGTGGTATGAAGTAAACTTCTACAGGACTTAGACCTTTTTGTGCCAATATTTACCAAACAAAACATCACAAGCCACACAATGACCCAGATTTACTTGCCATTTGCAGCCATGCAAATCCTTCTCAACTATAAAGAACTATAGTATTTCAAAGTAAATCTGGCCTTAAATAAAGATATGAGATTATCATCCTGCTTGAGAAATGTACATTATAACCTGAGAGAATGAATTCCTCTAAGCAACTCTGACATGGTATTTGGACAGCCGTTTAATAACAACATAAAATCCTGCTAGCTGAGTTCTATTATAGTTTCTCCTTGTGCTTCCAGCTGGCCTCTGCCTGGTCTAAGGGGAATGGAGACCAGAGCCAAAGATACACATTGCTCTGTGCAAGAATCAGAGAAAGGAAAGGCTGGGAGCCAAATGAGCCCCTCTGCTGCTGGGTGCTTTGGGCTGGAATTCACACCAAGACCAGCCAGAACTGGCCTGGAATCCCATCAAGAAATGCAGACACAGATGTCACACTTCCACACACGTGGTCCAAGACCACTGCAGTCTTTCCATGGCTCTTGGGTCTGACACCCTGACCAACCTCCTTCTGGGGATGAGGTTCTGACCCCTCTGGAAAACCCAGCTTTGCAAACTTGCCAGGCCTTCACCAGAGTAAATGGACTCTGATGTCCCCAAAGGAAACCTGGGCCCAGAGCCCATGACAGCAAAGCGGTGTGATACATTAGAGATCATTCATGCTTAGATATGCACAACGTCATCAGGGAGGGTGAAACCATCTGCAAAGGAAATGTCAATTCATACAGCTTGTTGGAAAAGCACCACTGGAAGCATGTTTTATCTGATTATGCCAATCTATTCAAGTCAAAAACTGTGAGAATGCATGGTTTTTATCTTCTTTTGTTTCAGGAGAAAGCACAATAGTTAAAACATGTCACTGCAAAAATGAAGCAATTTTGTGTTTAAAACACCAAACATTTTTTCTTGGTAAAGGATTCTGAATTGTTAGTGTTTTATTCCACTCCCCAGTGTGACCAGACTTCAAAACTTCTAAAACTTCCCCTAAAAGAATCTCTGGTTTTGTACAGCTCCAAAATTTAAATTGCCAGCTCCTGGAGCGTTTTATGATCTGTGTCCTGCAACTATAATAAAGGAGAAACAAAGACTCTAAGAAAGCCTCACTTATTTCTTGTCCTAGTCTGGCAGCCTCTGATAGCTTTCATCCCTAATAACATTGCTAGCACACCACAGAATTCAGTATCAGTGCAACCCCTCACTTCTTTTATACATACAAACCCTCAGTACTGAGGGTGCAGAGAGACAAGCAGTAGTTTTTGACTCCATCAGACCATACACATGTTTTAATATCATGTGTTAGCAGTCATGTAAAACCTCAGTTATTTTGCCCTAACCATGAATCAGGGTCTGTGCAGACTGAGGATGTCAAGCAGCTGATACAGGAGCTCTGTACGTGAAACTTTGCTTTTCCCACTGCCCCCCATATTGACTTATTCAAAATTCTGCCTGAATGCATTTGCCTGATGTGGAGCCTCTGCATGGTGCCCTCATCTTTAATCAGTGTTCTACAGAAACTGCTTTCCTGTCTGGCCACCACCCAGAAATGGCTCTTGGGTAAAACGAGAAAACATGCCAAATAAGCATTTAATATAAATCAGGTAGGATTTGATATGCTTCATATGGAAAGCTCCTCCTTGATTTAAATGTGTGTCAGATCAAGTGTCTTGAGTATTCTGCTTCAGAAGCCAGGGAGCTGGGAATGAGTCCCTGAAAGTCCTGCCCCAGCTGCAAATGCTCAGGAACAGCCTCTCCTGGAATCACTCTGGGTTAATTAACTCATGCTGGGCAATGCACACTTACCATTAACTGTGTGCCTACTCCTCCAGGTCAATGTTTCATACAGAACTCTTTCTGTTCATTTGGAGGCACATTCAAAGTAAGATTTTGCTGAAGCAATTATTAAATTGGTCATGGGTTAGAAAGAAGTCATGGTGGTTCTCATTTTTTGTTCCTTCAAAGTTTTTTTTACTATTAATAGATCAATTTCCCAATCTACTCAATTGTATCCATAAGCAATTTTTTACCTAACTAAACTGTTCCTAATATCTACATTTCAAAGTCCTGCTTTGCATATTTGCCTGAAGGTAGTATAGATTAATGTTGGCACCAAAAACCTCAAGAGAACTGGAGGTACCAGGCATATGCAGGGATTGTTTCAATGTGTGTCATGTTCTGTGGGAAGGACACCAAGAGACTCTCCAAGTTGGGATGCAGCAAAGATTCCTATCTAGCTGTCACTCCAGCCACTCAGATGAAGGTGCAGGAAAATTCACTACAACTTCACAACTCCCTCCTGAATTTAGTTCATTCTAATATATTAATATGCAATGTCCTGGAGAGAAATTACATTATTAATTAATTATATTTCATTTTAGCCTGTTAGCAACAAGGAAAAAAACCCCCAAACTCAGTGCAACACCACCTTGCAAGATAGAGAAAATGAAACTCAGTTTCATTTCATTCAAGACAAGAATTCCCATCATTTTTCTGCAAAGCACCCTTGGTTTGCAGAGATCCCTATCACCCTGCAGCATAACTCCCTGCTGTTACACAGTGGGAATTGAATACAGGAAGCCAAATTGAATGCTTTTGTACTTTCAGAACACCTGCTTCCTGCATTTATCTGCACCTGAAGAAATGGACTTACTTCTCACATCTACAAAAAGATAAATAAGAGAAAATGGAATTTTGGGCTAGATTTAAAGTGATACCACAGACATTTAAATTCCAGCAGTGGATGACTGCTAGCTTCCTCAGCCAGCAGAAAGCCATGAACCACTGGACAGAATCTATACTAAATTAAGCAAGGCATCAGTTTAGAATATCCAAGAGGCTTCTGCCATCAATTCCTCTAAGTCCATCTAAGCCTTCCATTTTCTGCTTCACTCAACACCTTTACTGGTGCAGGCTAAGGTGGCACATTCAGGTGAGACCCTGTGTTTAAAAGAAAACGTGTGACAGTTTTCCTGTTTGCTCATATACATGGTGGCACCTTTCTGAGTAGTGAATACACAAAGAAGAAATATTAATGATACCTTTTGAAAGGCCACTGTCTGGCCTGGACTGCTTGAAGGATGGCTGTGATGTTTGCTGGGGAACAGAATATGATGTTCAGGTGATGGAAAACTTAAATGAAGTGGCAGGATAGGAGTATGAATTAAAACAACTGAGCTAATGCAGAAAGAAGGAGGTTTGAAGTCAGTAAGAATAATGGATACCATGTGAGCTGACTTGTATGGTTATTTAATGAAATTAGAATATCTGTGTAGGAGAGGAGGATGTTTGCATCATCATGAAATGATGGGATGGTTAAGTGTGAAGGTCTGGGTGAATATCTGCTCCACAGCCAGCTGAGCATCACAGGTCACAGAACAACCTCTAAAACCTTGGAACCCACCAATGTATTCATGTCAGTACCAGAAGCCCAACAGTAAAGGCTGAAGTTTGGTTCTCTCTGCATAATGAGCAAAAGTTCTTGTGGGATAGAATCTTGTGCACTTTGATGTTATCTTCAGGTATGCACTGAAATACTGGGCAGACTCTTCAGATAACAAAGGGAGAAACCAGGAAACACCTTAGGAGGCAATGTTATTCAGAAAGCTCATGTGTTCACCTGCCAGTCCTTGAGCACAGGGAGTTGTGAACTGGCCAGGAGAAATGAGTCAGTCTCACAAGGAACTGCAGCAACTGGCTGAAGACCAAGAGAAAACCACAGCTACAGGATAACAAGGTGGACTGAGAATCTTGTAGTTTTCTAAGGTCTGTATAACAAACAGCCACGAAACAGTTGGCTTTGTCAGGGACCACAGCTGTCCAGGAACTCACATTTATTGAAAAGGAGAACCCCTGCATTCTTGGGTTTTTATAGCATCAGCAACATCATCTTGTTAAGCTGGTACCTGTGGAAAAAATGCAACCCTGATTCTTGGCTTGTGGGTTTTTTTGCTATTTCACTCCAAAGAGAAATCAGCAGGCAAAACATGACACTTCCCTGGTAATTTTCACACCTCAAACAGGCAGTGATATTTTTCTAATACCGCATATTTCCCTATTTGCACTTTACTCACCAAATGTTTCTGAGTTGAAGGTAGCAGATTCATACTTGTGATAAACCCATTGCAGTAAAATATATTCTGTGATTCTGAAGAACAAGAACACCCCTGAGATTGGAAAAGTGCAAAGACAAACAACCCAACCCAGCACAGAGCCTGGTACTGAGCTGTTTGTGAGGACGTGAGGAATAGAAGGTGAAAAAGGCTAAAAAGCATCAGCAAATTCCAGCAGTCTGTAAAATCTATTTTTGGAGCATTTGAAATAATACTAGAGTAAGGCAGTTGTTACTGAAATTACAACAGTAAACCTGACTACAAGCTGGGCATTAATTGTTGCAGCATTCCTTGCTGCCCTCGAAGTGAGCTACAGCAGCACTTGCATTTACACGAGTTACTATCAAAAATTCAAATCACACTAAATGAACAAAACAGTGGTGTTTAATGAAATAAGAAAGTGAAGCAGCTTGGCCTAAAACATGGGACTTAAGTGTAGTCTCCACCCCACAGGGCCACATCCACACTTCAGCTGACAAAGGTAATCAATTTTGCTATTTATTAATAATTTTTATAATTCAAAGCACTCTAGTACTCCAGTCACTTTTATTTTAGCAGACAGCATCTCTATTTTTTTAGCAGACACTTTACTGGCTCTTTTCTCTCAATGCTTAAACAAATACTTCATATTGTTTCTCCTATACTTCTCCATTTATTAATTTAAGCAGAAATTATTGAGGAGTTGAAAACCAGAATATATTAATTTCTCTTTTCTTTGAGCTGCATTCTGCCTTTGAAACAATCTGAAGATCTCTTTTGATTGAAGGCATTCTGCCTTCATCAGACAGAACAAATTTATGTAGAACAGAAGGTGCTGAAGGTGGGTGTATTTGACTACTAGAGAAAATGGCAGTTAATAATGACATTCATGAAAGATTTGTCAAATTCAAGGTTGTACTTGTTAAAGTTTGTTGTTCCTGTGAACCTTCTGGAATAACAAAATATCTGCTTGTCCAAAAAAAAAAAAAAAAAAAGTATTTCTATTTGGATCCCTTGAAATCCAGGTAAAAAAGAACCAAAACTCTTTTGATTAGAATTTTTTCTTTCCTACTTGTACCACAAAATCGTTTCCTTTTTAATACAAGAAATCACAGTGGCTAATAATCAACATTGCTCAATTATTTACACCAAATAGTAACTTACTACTATGACTCAATGAGGGGGTAATTTATGTTGTTTCATTACTGCCTCATGAATCTTCTTGACTTACATTGCTAATATGGCAAATAACTAATTTGCTTCATGTCATTAAAGAATTTTAACCTGTGACTGTATTAAGATTTTACTTAATGCTTTTACATCAGAGTTAGGCAGGGGTTTTATATCAGAGTACAGGCAATAAATACGGAGACAAATTTATTTTAGCCTGGTTATGTTGGGGTGTGTTATATCAGATTTAAAACTGAAGCAGCTGAAGCAGAGAAAAAAGAAATTCTCCATATCTGTAGCTCAGAAAAGAACAGACAGCTGTCAGAATGAATCTATCTTGTCATTTATAAAGATTGGTTTCTGTGGTGGAAAGCAAAGGAATAAAAGGGTTCAGTCCAGGAAAAGCCCTGACTGATATTTATGTACGGAAAGGAAGCTGAGAAGGTTGGTTTTTCCTTCCACCCTTGGGATTAGCAGTTTCTGGCCTGTCCCTGTGTGTACTTAGCTTCACATCTCTCCTCATCCCAATGCTGACGAGTTCCATGTTTTCCCTTTGAAAGACAACCCTTGAGCTTGTCAAAGAAACCTTTTAGGGACAGAGCACTAGAAAGAAAGTTTCAAGTCAGTAAGAGAGCTGAGAGGAGTTTTTACCCATTCCCTAGGGATGGCAGGGTCAGAACCCAGGCTCCTGCCCCCAGGGGCAGCCATCCCTACAGCACAGGCAAAAGCTTCCCTTTGGGCTCCTACAGCACACCTCTGACCTCCAGCAAAAGGACCAGAGGCAGAAAAAGCTCAAGTGCTCCCACAGAGGTGGAAACCAGAGATTCCAGGGGCACTGTCCATGTACCTGCACTATCTCAAGGTTGTTTTAAGGATTAAAGAAGCAAATTGAGCTAAAAACCCCATTAGTTAACAATTTCTGCTAAATATACTCCAACAGAGGGGAAAATTCACTTTTAAGAGTGAGTTAGTTGGTTGCTGTCTGCTTAAAGCTTGACCACAACTAAATTAAATGCTCTCCATTCACTGACTTGTAACTCAGTGCCAGAACTGCTGGAGCCATGAAACTTTTCCTGAGTCAGGAGTTCCTTTAAGGTGCTCTTTGCACCACTCTCTGCATCAGCCATCCTTATCTCCTCAATTTATGAGCCCATTTGAAAAGCTCCTGCAAAACTCAGAGCATTCTCAATACTAAATTTGGAATGCTCATAACTCAATCCAATGGAAACCAATTTTCTCCAGAGAACTCAAAAGCCTTTCTTCTTGGTGAGAGCAATTTCCAAGCAGTATTTCAAGTTTCAGTTCCCATTGGTTTTGGCTGTAAAAGTGTTTAAAAAGAGTCACTCTCTCTATAAACATAAACGCATATAAATATTACACGTATATTTTACTTTGGTATAGATATTTTTTAACCTCTCAATTTCATCAGATACAGGAGCAGCTGAATGTCCTTCACTCAGGAGCTTCCAGGCAAACTAAGATTACCACAGGAAGAGGCAGAAAATATTTAGGAACTAAAGGTGAAACTGCAGAAGAAAATAAATTTGACAGAAATGGAAATCTTATAGTTGTTTGTCTCGCTTTCCATCGATCACCAGAGTCCCCAGAAATTCTACACTGAGTGCAAGACTCCTTGTTCTTGTGCCTCTGCAGGAAAACACGTATTAAGAAATAATTCTTCCACAGCAACAACCTAAATATACACCATTAATGGTGAGAGAAGGAACTGAATTGAAATTGAAATCCCAATAAATCATCCAACTCCCACATAATTCAACAGTTCAACCACAAATTAAATTCAAGCCTCCAGCCTAATTTTTATATATTCTAAATTAACTTATTACTGTTTCTCACTGATTATTTGTTTGTCTAGCAAAATTGCAGTTACTGCTAGTACACTACAGGCTTTGTTGCCAGAGATCCGATGCTTCCATGTCTTCCTCCTTCCATATTTGCCTCCTCTCATTTCCAGTGTGCACTTGAATTGTTTCTATTCAGTAGGAATAAATTCAACCCCAAGCAGCCAAGAGATTTAAAAACATCCCTTATTGCATTTCTGGAAAGGTTGAGAGCTCAACTCCATTGCTTCTCCTATTGCAATAAAATAGATGTGATGGAGATCCCACACCGACGAACCCTGGCTTTCATATACTGCACTAGAGTAGGAAGAGAAATAATTTTGTTACCTCTGAACATTTCAGAAAGATTGGTTTTTTTCACTTCTTGTGTGTGCAAAACGTTGGAAATCCCAAACTGTTACAGGTCAAACTCCCGTGCACTATTGGAATAATTTGAAAATTCTCAGTTTGAATAAAATCACTGCAAACATATCACTGTTTTTGTTAGCATTACCTAACATTTCAAAAGTAGGACTTAGTCAAATAATAAAATAAACATCCCAGATTATATTTCATACTGAAGACTGCAAGTCTGACAAATCCAAAATACAATTTCTGATAAATTCAAAATCTTCTGATTGCAAAATAATTTCCCCTTATTCCATTCCCTTTGCCTTAGTTTTTGTTTCAACAAATTTCAATGGCATCCAACCTACTGTGCCCTCATGGCACTGAGATTCTGCAATGCTTGTTTTCCTCCTGCAGTTAATTTTTGATGCCATCTAAATTTCCTTGCTCTGCCAGCTTAACAGATCCAACATATTATTTCAGTGGACTTTGGATCTGATAAGCACTGCCACATGCAAACATGAAGTTAACAACCCAATCATAATTTTACATCTGCAAACCAATGGCAAACATTCAGGAGTTAGATGCAGTAAAGGTTGGGACAATATCAGAAGCCACAGCTTGGTTCACTTACTACTAAAATTTCCTACAGGAACTCTGGTCACTTTGACAGCTGATGAAATATTAGCCTAAGCAAAACACATCAGCACTTGTATATGTTTGAGAGGAGTAATTTATCAGAAATACAATAAACGCCAGCTGCAATTCTCTCAGAGGTCATTAGAACTTGGAAGTTAAAATTTAGATTTTTTTTTATCACAAGGAAAATTTACATTGGATTGAATTAATTTTTGGTATGTCTATGAATCATTCAGTTTTAATGGAGTTTGATCAATTTATAGCAGCAAATGATTTATGCCATTGGCATGAGGCCCTCACAGATTTCAAAACTTCTGAAATGAAGTGTTGGAGTATTCACTTTGGTTATTGTGTTATTTTGAAACCTTGCAATGTGTCTGGATCTCTTGGACAGAAAACCATGCAGTAGCATTTCTTTCAGCCAGGAGCCTAGGCTGGAGATAGTCCTTGCAGAAAAATGGGTATCCCAGCTGAAATATCTGGCATTACAGCTGAAATGAGTGTTTCTCAAAGATCTACCTTTAGCACATGAAAACAAACAGAGTCAGAGGTCCTGTCTGAGATGGTATTGCAGGATTCATTGGATTCATTCATCCAGTACCACACTTACCTGTTCTTACAAACTGCAACAAAACATTGAATAATAAGAATACATTATACTGACAGCATTTTACATGTATTAACTTCCTAGAAAAAAACTTCTAAAATACCTCACCAATTTTGTGTTTTTCAGCTCTGCTTTTATATTCCTGATTATTTCTCAAGTTTTCTAATGTTCTTGGTTTCAAAACTTCTTTAGAATATATTCAATAAAATGTCACACAGACTTGAACACACTTTCTATACACTGCAGACAGTCAATTATGTATGACTCAGCTTGAGTGGAAAAGGGATACTGTAAGCACAATGGTTTCATGTTGCTTGGTAAAGGAACTAAGGCTTGCTGGTATTTTCACCTACAAACTTCGTTTCATTTTTCCAAGAGTGGGCTGGAAAGTTTTCCCAAATTCTACTGTGCAATGTAGTCGATAAATATTTTTTTCTTAATGCTAACTATTCCAGAGCAGCTAAGCTGGAAAATTATCCAGGGTGATGCCTTCAAAGGCAGCTTTTATTCACCTTGATTAACCTACTTCAGCAAAGTTTCTGCTTTCAGGCCTAAAAGACTGAGCAGCAGTGTTGAACCTTGATTTTGTAGAGCTAACTCCTTTTTTTTTTCCAACATGTGGAGTTTCTCTGTCTACACACAAGCAGCAATGAAATGGAATGTTCAGGTGAATGAGAACTGCAGAACTTTTTACTTAAAAAAGCTGTACTACACATACCACAAGATCATCCCACAAATTTCATCTCAACTGAAACCTCATGCATGTATATAAAAATAACCATAATTCCACCTAAACAAACATGAATCCATAAATCAGTGGGAAAACATTTTGACCTTTTCTAGACATCTCTTAAAAAGGTTTTCAAGGATTCACAGGCAGGCCTTACCTATCTGATAGTGCCATGGATGATATCCTAAGTGTAGGAAAGGTATTTACTGGCATAGCTCTTGTGCATTGTCTGAACAGGGTTATGTCACTGCAGCAAATACTGCACAGACTGACCTCCCACATCTTGCAAACTTGGAATCAATGCCAGCACACAGTTAGTGACAACTTACAGTAGGAGCACAGGGTTTGCTCCTGCTTCATTTTGATGGGTGAATGTGTCTGGTATTTTCTGTAACACTTGACAGTAAGATGAGACTGGCACTGTTGGAAATGACACGCCTTTATATGCTTTGCAGTGCATTTCTCACCCAAGAGCATTCCAGCTCTCAGAGTGCTCTCAAAGAGCACTTGCAGCACGAGCCAGCTGCCTAGAGTACATTGTAGGTGAATTCTTACTGACCTCATCAATCCACACTGGTAGAAATAGGCAGGCCCTGCTGAAAAAGCCTTCTCTCAGTGCACTCATTGAGCAAAGATTAATGGGACTGACATCTGTGAGAGCAAAGATAAAGCTGAAAGCCAAGAAAAACAGATAAAAGCATGCATCAGCAAACCAAAATATAACATGTATTTTCTTCTATACTGCCTCATTCTCTGTCCAGAACCACAGATTTACATGAGATGTTACCTAAAACTCATAAACACAGGGAAAAAGCAGAACCTCTAACAAATACTTTGTCTTTTTGGGCTCAGAGTTGGGACTTCCTGCTGGAAGAGACAGGAGAAGAGAAAAAGTGGTACAGAAAGAGCAATTAAATTTCTCAGATTGAGTTCTGACACTCAAAACTGCTACTACCTTGTGGGTGACTGACAGCAAAGTGAGAACTGGCAGCATTTCCTTCAAAGAAAACTCACTGCATAGCCTAGCGAAATATTATTTTAAGGTATGACTTCTCTTATTTGAAAAGCAGGATTGACAAATGCTATTTCTGTCCTGGATCCATTTTGAAATGTTTCCACTTTTTAGAAGCAACTTCCGCTTCAATCAGAGTGCTTGCTGCTGGAACACACATGCAAGCCATGGCCTCAGGAGTGCAGCTGCTATAGGCCACCTCCTGTAAGCTAAATCAAAGTATTTTTCACAGATAAATCTAAAACTGGCTAGGACAACTCACTTACATAAAGCTGGCATGCTACAGATGCTTTTAGAACAAATACCTGCTCCCACTGAAGTTAGCAGCATTACCACTGATATCAGCAAGATCAGGCCTAGAAGTTAAAAATTTCCCTGTGGTATGAGTACCTGCTTTTGTGTGCCTTGTAGGTTCTTACCTTAAATATCACTGAGCTGAAAAGAACAGAGAAGTGTTTTAAAAACCTCTTTTTAAATGGGTGTCGTTGAATGGAAACAGCATTCTCTATCCTTTGCCCTTGTAACATCACTAAACAGAGATGTTCCACAAAAATATAAATAATAAATTAGTTCTCTTTTGCTAATAGATTAGATGAATTAATTAAAAAGCCCTTAAGCTTTCAGAAATGCATATATATTTTGCATAATCTCCTTGGATATGTTTTAGCAAATTAATAAATGAAGGTTTATGATTTCCTTTCCCCTGCATTTCCCAACTAATGTGCTTATCTATAAAATTCAGCAGTGGGAAAGGAAAATTATCCTTAATAGCTGTATGTGGAGAGCAAGACAGGCAGAGAAGCCAAATGTCTGTGTACAGACTCTGCTGCAGATGGAACAGTTTGGTCTTCCTGAGCTACAAACCTGCCAGATATAAACCACTTCCAGATTGGGAATGCCCCAGTTCCCCAGAACTGCACAGCACACACTACCTGGAGGTCACTCACAGTAATCACAGCATGGCCAAAACCCCCAGCACCAAGTGAGTCAGCCTGGGTCTCTGCAGGCCTCAGAAACACAGCCCAGGTTTTCAAGGAGTCAGAGCTAAAAACTGATCCAGGTCACCCAGATCCCCAGCTCATAGCATGAGCCTCAGAACAACCTTACTTTATTGAGTTTAAAAGTTCACATCTCATTTGACTTTGGGCAGATAAGAGCAGTATTTACAGCACTTGAAACTTCTGCTTAGTGCTGCTTAGGAATTTGTCGTTAGCCCAAGTTATTAAAAAGCATGAGCCAGGAGGGAAGACTTGGATTTCTTTTTCTTTTTCAATATTATTAATTTTTAATAGGTGGCTTTTGAACACTGCAACAATCCATAAAAGAAAATCTTCCATATTTTTAGTATCTTTATTAAACTGTTGTATCTTGAGACCTCTGATCCTGTGCAAAGAGCTTTTAAGACCAGTTTGTTTGGCTTAATGAAATTTCTGCTGAGGAATAAGCTGAGGAGCTCCTAAGGTACCATTTTACTTAATGGTCCTTTTTTAACACAAGAAGCAACCAACTCGGTTTTTCTTTGCTTTGGCAAGCTTTGAGCACCTACCCTTTCATCATTCTTTCATCTTGAACTGTTCTAGTGCAACAAAAGCCTTTGATGTCCCAGAGCTGTGCCACAGAGGTCTCACCACAAGCTCATTAACTCACTGGGCAAACTGTACTGCTGTGCCATGTAAAAATATAGAGAGTATTCCCATTTTTTTTTAGCATTGCCCAAAAGACTGTAAAAAAGCATCATTACAAATTGGGGTAGACATCTCAACGCTCATTTTTAGTTTATGTGGCTTTGGTTATCTTTGGTAGTTTCTCACATCCTTATTAATAACCATTGACACTGTGGGTATATACATACACATGCATATATGTTTCATGAAAAATTTTACTTTTTAGATGCAGTGCTTCTTAGTGTGGAATATTAGATCTGTAACACAAAAAGTCCTGCAGCACATTAGAAACCACTTTGAAGATTGAATGTAACAGCCTATGATTTATCTGACAGATGTTTCATATTGTTTGATAGGGAGAAATACATCCAAGATTATAGCTTACATTTATAGGAAGATATTTGTGTAAACTCCTGGGTGTAGTGTCAGCACACTCCTGGCAGTCAGCAGTACATCTGGCTATGCTTAGTGTGAGCTAAGACCTCCACAGCCTCTCTCCTGTCAGAGAGCTCTGCTTGTCTCACTCACAAGGGCACCACATGCCCTTACTAGAAGGACCAGTAACCAAAGAGTTAAGAAATCACAAGACTTGATTTTTATTTTTATGGTCAGCCCCTCAAAACCCAGAAAACATGACAATTCAATAAATTACTGTACCTGACAGATCACAGCATTAGCAGCAAAGAGCAGCAGCTGTCTGATGCCAATAAATCCCTTAAGAATTCCTGTCATTCTCAGGAAATGGTAGCATAAAAGCCTCAAATAGAGATTAGGCAAAGAGCTGACCCCAACAAGTGAAGATTCAACAATTAATTGAAAGCTGAGTATTTGCTGATGGATCCAGCATAGTAGAATTTGTCCCATGACATCCCATAGCTAACAAAAACATGAGGAGCTCAAAATCAAAGCTGAAAAGTATTTTGCTTGCAAATAAACGGTATAAAAAGAAACATGCTGACAAAATCACTCACTGAGAAAGAGACAGCAAGTATGCTTGCAGCATACTCTCACCAAAATAAAAAGAAGACAATAATCCCAAATTATTTTTGAAGGGAAAAAACTATTTTACCTGAATTTCGTATTCTGAAATACTCTAGAAAACTCTGCAAATAAATTCAAATCTTGGATTCTTCTGAGAACACAGTATATCCTGGGAGGATCAGAAGGCATATTTGTTTCTGATTTCCCTCCTATGCTTCCCTCCGTTTCTTTCCTACTTAAGTGGCAATGCTCCCAATCCCACTTAGTGGATCCTTAGTTGTTACATAAAATGCTTTGAATGTATTTGTTGCAGTTTTTTAACTTAGCATAGTGAATGTTAGAATAAAAGTAAAAAACAATAAAATCTGAAAGGCTAACTCTGGTGTGAAAGGGTGAGATAAATGGCAGATACCTCCTCACTGCCAATTCTCTTCACTAGCAGGACATCTGACAGGGCCATCCCTAATTGTGCGCATTCCACATACCTAAACCAGGATGTTCCAGTAGCCAGAACTTCATTTTTCTCTGAAAATGAGATTGATTTTTAGTCTTCTTTTTCAGGCTTCAGTGAATTCTTAGATTAATAGTATCTGGAATTTTTAAAATACTTCTGTGTTAGCATTTATTGATAAGAGTCAGTGAAGTAATTTTTCTCTGTTACACTCTGAAAAGATAATTACAACCATGTGCAGCAGAAAAACATTTTCCAGCTTTCTTAGTCTGCCTGTAGGCTTCTGAAATCTTTTAATATCCTACAGACTAATGTTCTGCCTATTAGTAATTATATAAGAAATTTAAAGTAGGTGTTAATGGGATAGGGTTCTTGTTATACCTTCTGTGGTCTAGAACACCTTCATTGATGTTTATAAATTTTAAAAGTTTAAAAAAAAAATTATGCTACATATGAGGCTTAATTTTTAACATCTAAATTTTTAAACATCTTATGTGTTTTAATCTGCTTGTAATAGCTTTACCTACATTTAGGCAAAATGACCAGGTTTCTAATAATTCAGTTGCTTTTAACATTTCTAAATGGTTTTAAATGCAGGCTTATATTTTTATTGCCTTAGCCAGTTTAGAATGAACAGGAGCTTCCAGAACCAGTTTAATTCAATTAAACCTATCATTCACCATATTTCCAAATATAGAATAAACATTGCTAACAATTGCACAGAAAAAGAGCTACAGCCTTATATCATTACAAACAAAAAATGCATCTTTGCATAATAGTCAACACAAATTCTAAGGTTGCTGTTTCAGGCCATAGGAAAGCAGAGAAGTAA
Source organism: Passer domesticus (assembly GCF_036417665.1). Taxonomy (NCBI): domain Eukaryota; kingdom Metazoa; phylum Chordata; class Aves; order Passeriformes; family Passeridae; genus Passer; species Passer domesticus. The sequence goes on along the minus strand of NC_087477.1, from coordinate 13,041,393 downwards.
AATACAATTTAGTCAATAAATGCTACCTAATATCTGGAGTTTAATTATAGAAATAAAGCAGAATACAGTCATGCCAATTCTCACTCCAGCAGAAGTATTTGAAAACACAAGCAGGCAGTTCTAAAGTGACCCATAGACACATTATTGCATTCCAAAGACTGTCAGTTTTAATTGTGACACCCAAGGGAAGTAGAGGAGGATTCCAACTAGACAGAAAATACATGAGCAGCTACATCTCCTACTATGACTGAAATGAAGGGCTCAGTGCAGGATTTAGTCAGGAGAATTCCTAATTAAAGGGAACTGGACAAGACAACCACACGTACAGATTCCTGACTGCCAACCACGGGCACATCCACTGACTGTACTGAGAGCTGAAAAACAAAGTCTGTAAGTCACAAAATTATTTGAACTGGAAGCAACCTTAAAGCTCATCCAGTTCCATGGGCAGGAAGAAGTCCCCAGAGGTAAACCTCTATTACATTTTTTGAAATATATTTTGATTGTTGTTTCTAAGTGAGAAGCTCTACAGAACTTGCCATCGTGTTAACAAAACATTCAGAGAAGACTGAGAAAGCAAAGTATATGTAATAGCAAAACTGAAGTTCTGGGTGTTTTTAAAATTACAATTTAGAACTGAAAATATGCTCAGATAATGGAAAGCCTACAAAAGAAACAGAAGCCTAAAAGATGCTTATGATTCTGTACTACATTAATGGCCTTCCCAACCTAACAGTATTTTTGCCTTTAAAGATCTCGTCAGAACACTTCAGCGCATTTTTATTATGAGTTTTATATTATTCAGATCCTTTACTTTCCATTACACTTGGTGAAATAATTTCTATTACAGACTTTCAAATCAAGGCAGGCAGGGATTTTGAATTGGAGCTGTAAGCGCAAGAATCCATAATGCTGAGAAAGTTTACTTAACTGAATTGGCCTTAGACACTGCAGTTCAATAAGAACTGCATTTTTACAACAGAACTCTGCCTCTGGAAAGATGTGAAAGGTAAAGACAAGATCTGTACTCACATGAAGGACAACTTTTCAGCTTATTTATGTTTTGTGAAGGATATGACTTCATCTGTTCCCATCGTATATCTTCTAATCGTGTTTGTGTAGTATAGGGCAGTACAAGCCCCCGGTGCTATATAAACAATGGATAATGAGTGAACACACGTAATCCATCTCCAACAATTCTATTATGATCTCAGAAGTTACCTGGAAACCACCCTGAAAACATCTGTGCAGAAATACAGTGAAAGAGAGACATAGAAATTACATTTCCTTTTCTTCTAATTAGACCTATCAGAGCCCCATCTCTTTTCCAGAACATAATGAACTATCATTAGCTGGAGTGGGATACTGTCTGACAGAACTGTTGAATTTCTTTTGATTTATAGTGTAGACTGTCTGCTGCATTTATTGTGAGTCTGCCTGGTTTTGTCTGCCTGCCTTCACAGCCAGGAGGAGCCCAGGAGGCTGGGCAAGCAGGGACAGCACTTCCAATTGCGACACTTTAGGCACAGGAAGGAGCTCTCAGGACTCCCCAGAGCCTTCTCTTCTCCAGGATGATCCTCCCCAGCTCTCTCAGCCTTTCCTCATAGAAAAGAATCTGCAACCCTCAGGAACACTCCCTCAACTCACTCCAGCAGCTCCAACAACAAACCTTGCTTGGTTTACAGGGGCATTACTTAAAAATGGCATTTCACAAGGCCAGATCCAACACCAAATTACCTGGTTTCATAACTGGATAGGAATTAGCTACTTTTTCAGTGCTCTGGCTAAAAGGCTGACTCAAAGAACAGTTTAACTGGAAGAGCAATCTGAAGCCACAGAGCAGAGCACAGTGGTGTGATGCCCCCTGTTCAGGGAAATCTGGGTTGTCTGAGAACAGCAAGTCTCCAAGTAACACGGCCACGTGTTCAAGGAAAATGCAGCGTGCCAAGTCATAGTCATGTCACATACTCATTGACATGGCCAAATTCTGTCAAAAAAAATCTGGCTTTCTGATCACTTCTAAAATATTCCAGTCAGCCACAAACTGTCAAACGCTTCCTCAGGGAAGCGGAGCTCCTGGAGACATGACCGAAATGTTCGTGCCTGTGGGTCATTCTGCCACTATATCCTGTGTGTTGCCGTAAGAATCTCTCTCAGCTTGGGAGATTTCGGCACGTTTTCCCAAAGTTAGTAAGCATTCCAACAAATTTCCATGGATCAAGTTACTTAAGGCCAAGTGTTTACGTTTCACCGAAGCCCAAATAAAATGTGCAACTGTGAACAGAGCGGTAAGAAGTGGTAGGAATATGAGGCAAATATTTGACTTCTACACATCAGCCTGAGTCTGGGTTTGTGCCAAAGTCCTTCTCCTGGAGGGAACTGATGGGGAATCACACCGTCCACAAGGAATTGTGTGTGCTCCACAGGCATTGCTCTCCTCACATGAAGGACAGCATGGCCATGGGGAGAGCAGCTCCCAAGCACCTTAGTCAAAGGCCAGAAGTCAAACCATAAAATGCAGGTGCATAACCCTCATGATGGCACAATATGACTCCAGGGGCCATAGTGGGTCACCAATGCACTCCACATTTCCTTAGGTTTGGTTTAACCAATACACTCCACATTTCCTCCCTGGGTTTGGTTTAACCAATGCACTCCACACTTCCTTGGGTTTGGTTTAGAGCTGCAGCAGTGAGTCCATAGCTCAGTCTGTGACAGCATCAGCCATGAAGGAAGCAGCTGGAGTGCTCTGCTTGTATTCATACAGCAGACCCAGCTTCATGTAACCTGCTCTTTAAACAATCATGTAAAATTACAGAAGCAGAGAAAGAGAACTTCATAGTATTTGGAAAATAGACTTGAACACATTTTGAAGCTGCTGTTCCCATTTGCATACAATATTGCCGAGAATAAAGCAGAGGCTCCAAGTTGCATATTATTCCTCTGTCTCTGTATAATATTTCAACCCAGCACCCCATAAACCCAAGGACAAATAACTTCCAAACTGTTGACAGTGCTACTCCCACAAAAGTTCACAGTTCAAGGCAGCTCGGCACGCATCTGTCCAGGTAAATCCCATATTTACCAAAGGCTAAGATTTTAAAGCTCAATATCAAAGTCCTGGGCCCTAAAAATATACTCCCCTTCTGCTTTATTACGTTGGTGGCACATGTGAAATTAGCCTTACAAGACAAGGATGATACAAGCCCCCAGGATTTTTGTCAAAGCCTGAGAAGTAAAGACTGAACCTATTTAGTTTATGCTGCTCTCTGTTGCCCTTGAGGAATATGGGATACACTGTCTCAATTATTACTAGTTTTACTACTACTCCTTTTGGTTTTTGTGATCTGATTAGACCATTACTCCTTTATAAGGACAAGTGTGCTTAGCAGAAAATGATGGCCATTCACCTCCAAAACACCTGATTTGGGTTAAATTGCCATTACTTGTTGAGCTCGACACACTGAATTTACGGTGCAAATAAACACAGCAGAAGATGGACAGAAGGGCATATAAAACACAGGCAACAAGAGTGGCATTGTGTATTTATATTTGTTATGCCTGCTTTTATTACCCTTCTCATGTCTTTTATTTCTGTCTCCGATCCAGGCCCTACATTTTGAGAAACGCTGGACTCAATTTTCGACGTACAAAATCAGACAGCTAAAAGATTAGCCAGCTGTGAAATGCCTCAACAGCATCCCCCTGCCTATCTAAAAAAATGCCCCTCAGACTGCTGAGGATGGATTTCCTCCCTTGACACCGAATATTAAGCAAATGTAATATAATCAGAGCCATCCCTGTTATTGTGGCCCAGCATTTCTGTGAACAAGGACAGGTGGGTTATGTTGCACAGGCTGTTTTCCCAGGTATTCAGGAGCTCATTGGGTCTGAATGCAGAACAACAGCAGCCACTCTCCTGCAACTCCAAGAGCAAAAAACACCAGGGAACCTTTTCTCTGTCTGGGGACAGATCTCCCTTGTTTCTATAGAAAAATGGAGGCAGCTCTCAATTTTACACCATCACTCATATCTCAAGTGAACAGACACAACACCTACTTTCCTGGTCTGTTGCTTCTGCTGTGCTCCAGCTCTGCAATCAGACTAATCAGGCTGCTAAGAATTTTTCAGGGAGCACAAATATTATTAATCCTTCTCTGTTCCACAGCTAAGAGAGCTCAGCAGCTCTCAGCCCGCACAGGCTTCAGACACACAGCAAAACACGGGACCTCCAAAAATGGCTCTGAAATGGGATGTGGCACAACTGGCCCTCTGAGGCTCTTAGCAGCAATCTCTGTATAATGCCAAGCTGTGTAAAATACAGTGTAATTTAGAGTGCTCCTTTACTACCAGAAAGGATAATTAATGCAAGCAGTTATTATGGAAGAACAGAGCCAACCTCGTTTGCATCAGTGATACTCTGCCAAACTCTTTATATTTGTGGTAAATCTTGATTTCCAGGCCATTTTAGAGTCCCTTTGCATGAGCAGTGTGAAGGGCAGAAGAATAAATAAAAAACGAGAAACCTGAAATATAAATTCATTTTAATGTGACGAGCTGGACATTTTTAGGTATATTAGGTTTCACATTGAGCATGAAAACACCAGAAGAACCCCTGAAATTTTGCTCTGGTTTGATTACTTTGTAAACCCTGTCTCAGGAAAGGTCTAAAAATAATTAATGCCGTAGCTACTGAAGATTTGTCCATAACATAATGAAAACCATTTAATGAACTTTCAGTTTCTCAGGGCTGTGTGATCAAAGTAAGCTAAATCATTAATCTGCTTTTGTAAGGAAATGTGTGAGACATCTGCTGGCAGCACATTCAAAAACCACTAATTTTTTCCCTACTGGTTAAGGAAGGGCAGGGACTAAAGTTTAGTTCAAAACCCAGTAAGATTATTAGAGTCAGTCCCGTTAGCTTCAGTGTTGTGGTTTTTTTCCTAATCTGATCCCTGATATATAAAAAACATCCAGCAAACAGCAAGCATGCTTATCTGTTTTTCAATTTTTTTCCTCCTTTTAAGGGTAGCTATACCCTCCTGCCCTCCTTGGTCTGCAGTGCTGAAATGCAAATTGAAGATTTGCAGTGCTCCCAGCATAAGGCAAAGATAAACAGCTGAAGAACACAAAACCAAACAATTTCCAAAAGGCACAAGCAAGAACTTGGAAAATAACTTTGCAATATCTATTCTAGGTAACTTACATTACAAGGCCCAGAAGATGTGCATTTGGGCAAGGAACACTGGCAATATTGGCCCTTATGGATCACATATCATCAGGCTTCACCCAACAACCTTCAGTTCTTGTGGTTTTCAGGTTTGTTTTGCTCTAACCTCCAGAAGCCATTACAGTGGAAACCAGAGCTGATCCATTGCTACTGTAGGGGACCATTCAACTTGAAATAAAAGATTGCCCAATTTCTATCTGCTCTCTACATCCATGCCCAAGTGGAGTGATGCTGACATATGTGGATGGAAGTAGAGATAAATAGAAACAAACCACCCAGTTCTCCCCACACATTTCCACTTTCTGGCATTCTAATTTGAAATTAATTACTGTTTGCATAATAAGAAATGAAAGGTTTAATTAATTCTCTCAAAACCACATCAGATTAAACATGCTTTGTACAGTCTACATCTTGTGTGAAAGGGATACACTGAGCACATTAAACAGGGTAGAGGAGCTTACATCTACCAGGAACTAGTCACTGAAATGATGACCAGGTGTTTTGCTGGAGCTGCTAGGTAAAAAGTTCATAAAGAGAATTGTTTTCCTGCTGGCAAACAGCAGAAAAGCTTGTGTGCACCCACCTAGATTACCTGCCAGAAGACTTCACCCTGAAATATTGTCTCTTAGGGTTTCTCACTCCTTGTCCTTTGTCCTTAATACATGTTCAAGGCATATTTTCTCAGATTTACTAACACTGCAGCAAATAAATTTGCTAAGTTTGAAAAGTTAAGTCTGACATAAGTGTTCTTGAAAGATAGAACCCAGGCATCTCTCTCAGCATTAAACCTGCAGTGTTTCTTTCACAGTTTCACTGGAAACCTATCCTTCTTTCTAGAGAGATTCACTTCAGGAGCAAAATCTCTTGGCAGCAGATGAGATTAAGTACTGACAGATCAAGATATGATAATAGTAATAAATGTGATGGATAAAAAGGAAAAATAAGGCTATATTTTCCCCTATAACCTGTGTTTCTCTGTTGAGTTGCCACATATTCCACGTCATTTGAAGGGTTGTTATCATTGTGCTTTGTTTTTAAACTCAATAGAAATAAGCAATTCCTCCTCACCCTTTATATAATTCCCAATAAATATCCACAATAAAGTAAGGTCTGAGAGGAAGTGACACAAAGAACACAATGAATTTCACTATTTCAAAGGCTTTTGTGCAGAAATGGTGACTTTTTAAAGTTGAGTCAAGGGTGCAGTTTTGACAGGGTGAAAAAATACTCATGGAATATGATGCTGTGGAAAAGGCAACTTGTCAAGAGCCTCTGAGGAAAGAAACCACCTCAGCTCAGAAAAGAGCCATATTCCAAACAGTAATTACAAGATCCTGACTTTTTAGTTGTTCTAATTAACTCTACAGCTGGAAAATTCTGATTTGGTTTCTGTTCAGAAAATGATTAACTGGCTTTACTAGACTGCCTGAAGGACTAGCAGAGGTCCATTAAATGCAGACCTCCCTCAGGACAAAATGCAGACAGTGCCAAAAGCACTAGCATCAGTATTAGCAGTATTATGGGCAGCCTTGAACACAGAGTGCACAAAACCAAAAATCCTCACTTTCCCCACACTGAAAGCCACCAGCATTGCCACTCATGCACACAGTGCTCACAGACAAACATCTTCTCAGGCACTTAAAAATATCACTTTCATAAGAAAGTGACGTGAATGCTGCATTTCCTGGGGGAAAAAATAAAATCTAAAATAGGCATGACAAGATTTTTTTCCACAGCTGCCTAATGTATACAGCTTCAGGGTAAGACTACACAGAAGAGTTAAAAGGCAGTAGGGGATCAGGATGAACTACTTGAGACAGTTCATTTCAGTCCCAAACAAGCCCTACTGAAGAAACCTGATAGAACTCTTTAATGTTACATAAAACAAAATATACACTGAGAACCTAAGTCAAACTCTTTCATATGTGACTACAAAGTCTCATTTTTCCTTAATTTCCTGCTCCAATACCTACCTGTTTGTACAAAATACTACTGTTTGATAAGAGGCTTGTTTAAAATACTTCAGTTGCATTTGAACACACAACTCTGCTGTGCCTAAATGGCAGCAGAGCTGTAAGCACAGGTCTTTCCCTTTTCAATTAAGAGTACACACCACAACACCAATGGAAATGCCAATTATTGCCAATGCAATCATGACATTTTCTCTCAGCTCCACTGCCTCCACCACTGTACCTTTCATTTCTCACTACACATCTGTTGGAGCAGCTCTTGCAGGCAGATAAAACAATAAAGGATGATAAACCCTTTTAAGACAAGCTATCTTCATGGGTTTAGTGTATATGAATTGCTTTGGATCATGTTCATCCTGGAGCAGCACATGGTCGTCATCACATCAAGTCTGAAACCATTACAGAAAAGAACCATTCCAAATTCCCATACTTCAAACTCCTTCATAAAAGAGTACATAAAACTATCAGATTTGCCTCAGCTATTATTTCATGCTGTGCACACTTCATGCCTTTTTCAATCTGCCCCTCTAATTAAAGAAATTACATTATCATGACTGTGAAGAAGAACTTTTCCCACTTCAGCCAGACATAGCAAATGACTGGGCAAGCAATGGCGTTTGAATTCCACAGGCTGACTTCTCCAGGAGCCAGATATGCTTCAAGGACAGCAGAGTCCTCATGCTGGAGCCCTGCCTGCACACACCCTTTGTGTCTGAGCCTGTGACTATTGTGCCAGCTCTCCTCACGCTGAGCACTTGAAAAGCCCTCCTGGATTTCACACATCACAGTAACACCATCGGGAACAACTTCAAGTGGCTCTGCTGTAGACCGAGAACATTCCTATTAAGAAAGAATATTGCCAGCAAACTCTGTGAGCACTTCAGGGGGCTGGTGAATAGAGGGGCTGAGCTGGGGCTGACAACGAGGTGTCCAGCTCTGCTGGCTGCTCTTTTACCTCAGTGCTGCAAGCAGTGACAGGAATGTTCGTGAGGCTTCAACTCTTGGCAAGCTCCTGGCTGTCTGCAAATAGGCCTAAAATTGCAACATCAGCAATTCTCACTTGTGCCTTCCTGCAAAGAGTCATCTAACAGCAATGCCTCCAGATGTTCCAATCAGTGTTTTCAATTTGCTCCTGCTCATAAACCAAACGTGTCTCGGGGATGACTCGTACATCCCCTGTATGCTTTTACACACGACCCACTCAACACAGTTCCTATTGCGTGAGGAATGCTCTGCCAAGGAGGTTACTCTCAACATCAGAAATTAAAAAACAGTATTCCATGCCAATTTTTAACAACTTCTACCATAAAACCCCATTTCCTAATTATTTTTTTATACACAGAGTGCTGAGAAAGCCTCAAAAGCAGGTTTCCCAGGACAGCATGCTGACAATTGGTTGCATTTTTGTTTTAGCGATTCATCGTGTTCTTTTCTCCACTGAGAAGTTGGGCCAGTTCTGTCTCCTGTCCTGTCCTGAGGCTTTGGTGCAAAGAAAGATCCCCAGATAAACCACCTGCCTTTTCCAGCCCAGACAATGATTAAACACAACCTATTTTACACAGTTTTCTTCTCTAAGTAAAATCAGTATTTGTAGGTTTTAATTAAGAATGTCAACTTTCACATGAGGCATTACAGAACTCATGACAGCTAATGATAGAGACTGAAAGTAGGAGATAAACAAAAATAAGAGATGAATTTGACTTTTCCTAAACTTGACAGCATCCTGACTTGTTTGAGAATGAATCTGTTCTCTAATTAAGGCTTGGGGATCCTCTGGGAAGATGGATTTTCCCAGAATCTTTGCTGACTAACAGACTAACCTCATCCCTCAGCTTTGACATGACACAAATTCTTGATGAGCTTTCCTGGCACACTCTGCCTTGTGCCAGACACATCTGACTGTGCAAGTGATGCTGGCTGCACACTGATGGACTCTTTGCTAGGCACTGAGGTAACAGGGGAAGATTAAAGGCTCTAGGATATGCCACTGGCATTTAGAAACCAACTCCCAGACCAGAAAAATAAAGGGGATGGGACTGCATCCAGCCCAGCTGGGGAGCAGAGAGAAAACAAATTCATTGTGTAAGAAATAATAATTTTCAGAAGCAGATCCTGTGTGCTAGGATCAAAGGGGCTGGTAAATTAAGGCCACTCCATAGCAGTGGAATAAATTGTCATAAAGCAATGATATTTATGAAGCTTCCTGTGGCAGAAGATCTCCCTACGTCCCAAAAACTGGATCCAAATAATAAAGAATTAGTATTAATGATTCTTTTCCAGAGCTACTGTTATGCTGCTGCAGGATTTTGGCACATATATCAACAATCCTATTTCATCTGCATGGCCACAGACCTCTTACTGGGATAAAGACCAGTCATGTTTTTGGGTGCTGGGCAAGTTACAGCTTTAACTAACACCCACAGTATTCTCTGATGACTACTCTGAGCTTTCCACATCTGAGATAAAGAAAAAGGCAGGTTTATTTGTGTGGGAAGGCTCACTGATTTTTACCTAGACATTAAAACCCTCAGCCTCTTCAGGCTGAGAATCCAGAGAAAACCCACAATGGCTAACTTTCTTTTAGGAACTTATTTTAGGAATTCCTCCTCAAAAGTTAAGTCAGAAGTGAGCTATCTTTCTTAAGTTTCAGAAATAATTCCTACCTCAGCCCTACCATACACCCTGACAAACAGCTGAGATTGCCAAGGATTTAATGCATCAAAAAACTCTGCCAGGGATGCACTTGCTACAAATACTCCATACTTTTTGGCTTTTCATCTTCAACTGGGACTTTTTCCTCTTTCAAATGCCAACAGTTCAACACCAGGTAGAACCTCATGTGGATCTAATTATCACAAGCAGGCAATTAAGCTCATTATCTGAAATAAGGAAGCAGCTGCCACATCCCCCTTTTCCCCCCTCTTTCCTAAACAGGATTTCTTCCACCAAAGCATTGCCTGGAAACATGACCAACTTTTGAGTGCTTTGTATATTATTAGGGATATGAACACTGACTAAAGAGAAGTGGATAAAGCAATAAAATATTTAGCCAACTTATGAGCTTTACATGACTCAACTTCATTGGCACTGTCCCTGAGTTTTCTTCACTTGAAGGATGAATTGTATTCACTTTCTCTCACTTCAGTTACTTATTATAAATGGAAGGGAAATAAAAGAAGTTGAATTAAAAGGTTATTCCAACAGCCTTTGAACTGAAAAGGTGGAAAAATGAAGTCCCATTTTCTTTTACGTGCTTGAATCAGAGTTGCTATCGAGGCACACTGATATTGGCAAACTTGCATATTGTGTTTTTATTCCATCAACTCCACACACACTTTCTGGACACCCTTGTTCAGTATTTTGTATGTGTAAATCCAGAGATACAGCACAAATTTTGAAGTACCAGTAAAGCCTGGTCTCAGAGACCAGAGCAGTAAAGCTGTGCTAAGTCAAAGCACTATCTTAAACCAGCAGCTCAGTTTGCTCAGTCTCACCTTTCTATCACATGCATTTATGAGATTTGGTAGTAAAACACCAGGGAGAAAAATCAAATATCTCCTTGTGGCTGAGCCCCATAAAATATTTAAACCAACTACATTTTAGGAAGGAAGCACAACATATCTGGTGTTACCTTGGGAAATTCCAGCTAAACCATAAGGCTCCAAAGCACCACATACTTGAAGCACTTGAGGAATGGGATGCCATCTTTTCTTCCAACAGATATCAGATTTCAGAAGCAGCTTGTATTTGATCAGCAGATGTCCATTTTCTCTCACTTTCAGCCCTGCAATTTTGATTCCTGGTACATAGCTGCCACCTTTAATTCATTACTTGCTCTGAGGTCGGTGATACATTGACCATGGTTCTGCCAACTCGTCCAGCAGCAAACCAGGAACTGGCCATGCCTTCTTCCTGTCATGGGAAGCTAAAGGAAGGGGAACTTGAAATGGGCTGCAGTTGGTATTGATTTTCAGAGTCAAGCTAAGAAGAGACAAGATCCCTTTCTCATGAATTCACTACAGGCAGACTGTGTAAAACCATGCAGATGCAAGAAGAAATAATTATAAACTGATCCTTGGTAAATTTAGGCTGGAAATTAGGAAATCCGAAATTATTCAATACATGAAATTTTGTATTAAACTTTCACAAAGTTTCATCAGAGTTCAGAGGACAAAGCATACAGCCAGTTCGGGAGCAGGTAAAAACATAATAATCTTCTAATAAAAGTATTCTGAGCGTCTTCCACAGAGTTTAGCATTTTTCTTAATCCCTTAGCTACTAAATGGAATAGTGGTAAGGGTATTTTATCAAGCTGATCATGACAGGACTCTCTATATCTAACAGGAAAAAAATGGCATTAAGAAATTGCATTTTGGCGAATAAGATTTAAATTCTGCATTTCCCGATGAACATCCCTTTCCATTTCAAAGGCCCCAATTCTCCAGCGGGGTCACGCGGCTTTGCCTCCGCCCGCGTTGCCCGAGTGCCGCCTTGCGGGCGCTCCCTGCAGGTGCACCCGCAGCGCCTCTCCGCCCTTGCTCGAACAGCCAGGGCAGAAGGAAAACGCCCAATCCCGCCCATTCCTTGTCTTCGTGAGAAAAAACGGCACTGCGCATTTTGACGGACAAGGTGGGAGTCCCTCCGAGACCTGAGATCAACCTCCACACCCGTGTCCGCACCTGTAGTGTCCAGCTTTCAGCCCAATGACATGAAAGCTCATGCTCACCTCACTGTTTGATTTCCTTATGACATCAAAGCCCGATTAGGTACTTGGTCACAACGAGCTGCTGCACGTTTTGACACCAAGTCTTTGCTACGTCTTCTCAGCAAAGCAAAGAGCCTGCACACAGAATTTGAGAACTAAAACTCTCCTTTTGTTTAGCAGGACTGGCCCAGAGTGACCCTACCTTTGCCTTTTCTGTGACTCTGAACAGCTGTGATGTCTACACACAAATTACACCCCACTTTTTCCTCTTTTACAAGACTGAATGCCCAAGAATAGAAATTATATCATTTGTACCCCGCATTGCAAATAAAAATATTTACATCACTGCCCATATTTGCTTCTAAGCATCCTTTTCTTTTATATTATTTCAGATTATCAAAGATACTTACCAAATACAAAACATCTTCAGTTCTGCTTTCTAGAGCTGAGCTCAGATCTTCTACAGGAAAGGAAACAATCATGAAAAGTATGCAAGAAGTGCAATCAAAGAAGACTCACTTAGAAATAGTAGATTTTTTTCATGGCAACATACTCCTACAAGAGTATTAGGTACTTTATTGTGAAAAGAATAATTTACAGGCTTTAATCATCTATTTATTTATTTTCATCTCAGGAACTGTAGAACACTGACATCTTCAGGTGGAAGAGCTATTGAAGTACATAAATAATAGGACAGGCTGAATATAAACCATTCAAATATGAAATAATTCTTGAAACAGGTTTTCCTTCCAAGATTTACTAATTTGGCTCTTTTCTCTTTGAAAGAATGACACATGGCTCCAGAGACAGTTACAAAATGTTAGCATAGACATGAAACTACCTGCAGCCTTTTCAATATGTGATTTGAGTAATGCTTGGAAGGTGTCAAAAGACACGAGCGTTCCTCACAAAATATCCTAGTAAGTGTCAATAAGATCAACAGTTCTTTATTGAGACATTTTCCCAAGGATTTATTTATTATGGGAAAGCCAGCAATTTCTGATTGATTTATAGTCTTGGTACAAAGGAGCAAAACACAGCTTTCTTTTAGGTGCTCTATTTGTTTCCAGCAGCCCTTTTGTATCACATGCACCTTCAATATTTGGATTAATTTGACTCAAGGCAAGTAAACAGCCTAATTATGAATTTATCATCACGACAAAGTACTGAAATTTTGTGGTCCTCTTGATAACCCCACTATATCCAAGGAACAGTTCATCTACTTTTGGCACTTGTCAGCTCATGGATACTCAACTGACATTTCAAGCAGGTGTTGTTAAAGAAAATTGATTTTTCCTAATAAGGGTTTTTGGTGAATTTTATTCTGGACTTCAAGGCCATAATTATATAGGATAGTACGTGCTGGTTCTCAGATGTCACAGTAACAGGTGATTCAAACAATACTAATCTATTTGAGAAATTAACTTACCATGTCAAAGCCTCTTATAAAATCCTTATAATTTTAAACATTTTTCTATTTAATCTGTTTATCCCCAAGTCAAAGTATTAGCACAAAAAATTTTTTATCAAAAAACTCATTGAGCAAGTGCTCATTTCTCTGAATAAACCACCCCAAACCCAAACACAGGAACATAAGGACACAGATATTGCAGCTGCCTGGTTAAACAGAACAGAGTGAGCAATTCTGTTGAATATTCTCCCCATCTGGAATCAGTTCAGTTCAAAGTATATTTTTGCTCATCATGAATGAGAAAAAAGGAATAAAACAGGAGAATAATTTTTTTAAAAAGCAATAAAAAGCATTTATATGTAACCAGTGCCACTACTGTAAAATGAAGGAGTTGGAATAGGCATGTTAAAGACTGAGAAGGAAGTTGACTATAAACATTCCTGGTCCTCTATACAAAGCAGCAGCTCCTACTCCTGGCTATTCTGCACAAGTGAATCCTTCTTAAACCCCAAGGCTGGCAACTTATCAAATGGCACCTGCACTTAGATGACAATGGCTACTATGAGTTGCAACTTGACCAAAATCAAGTATTTACTGACAAGATAGTACATCTTAGTCGTATGTGAAGATGGATTTCAAACAGCAGTGCAGGTCACCTAGCATCCAAACTCTTGGATAATCGCTACATCAAGGAAAGTTATTACCTATGTGCTCAGAAACTTCCATAATTACGAAATAAACAAAGTTTGTGTAAACCCATGAACTGTAAAAGCCAGGTTTCCACAAGAAAACTCTTACGTAAATACAAAGCCTTTGAGCACCTCTGAATTTCTTACAGGGACACTCCAGTGCATGTTGGCCCACTACTGCAGGAAGACAGGACGGCAAGGAATGACCATTTACTACTTTTACTCTCTAGAGGTCCTCCACGAGCTGGAAACGCCTTATCCACAGGTTCTGTAGGTTCCTGCTGCTGAGCGGCATCGGGACCTGCGGCTTGGATTCTCTCAAAATCTCAGACACCACCGCTCTCTGCATTCCAAACAGCTGCTCACACTGCATTTAAATCAGTGGCAGCTCTAAGAATATGGTGGCAGTGACTGTCACAGTCATGTCCCAAACTAGCAGTTGTCACTAATACAGAAGAGTTAATTAAGCTTCAACAGTGAGAGGTGCTTTCTGGCCCTGTCATGCATCTTCATTTTTGGCAATGACAGCACAAAACAGCCTCTGCTTGTGTCAGCCTGAAGGCACAACTCAGAGCCAGGGTTCCTGTGGAAAACGCTGAATGCAGATTGTGATGCTACCTTACATCTACCGAGGGCAGAGAAAAATGTGTTAAAATGGAAGTTTTACTCTATTAATTTCAGCAGTACTACTCAAGAGTACATGCAGAAAAGATAAGGGGTAAAGTGTGCAGTAGGGAAGTTTATTCTCCCAAGGAAGACGGTAAAGCAGAATATGGGAAATGCCTCCAAGATATCAGGTAACTGCACTTATTTGGTTATCAGGAGATGACAAATCCCTTTTCTGACACTAAACCACAAGGACTAGACCATTGGCATGCAGCAGCAGCCTTCTTTTCAACTTCCTTTGCTTTGTTGTAGATCTCTCTGCCTAAGTAGAAGTAAGTAGAAATGAATAATTATTATAAAAGCAGCTCCATTAACTTATGTCTGCCGATTTAAAAAGGTCATATATCCAACAAGATGAGGAGAAAAAATTAAATGTGGGAAAGCAAGGCTTTATGTATATGGACATTCCTGAACAGTACTAATTTCAAGTAGCATTTTCCACTCTAATTCTCTGGAGTTTTAATTGAAGTTCCAGCCTCAGAGTGCTCTTACTTCCTCACTGAAAGACTTGCCTCTCTCCCAGCTGCATGGCAGGAGTCTCACTGCAGCCTTTGAGGGCCACTTCTGAGCTGCCACCAGAGCTCCTGTTCAGCAGTACAGCACCATCTACCCAGGAGTCATGATACAGGATCTCCTCCCTGACATCTGCTTGAGAAACAGCAATCTTGGAGGAGCAATGAACTCCTCCTTGGTTATCTGGTGGCCTTTGCATGGGGCCCTGCTTGGTGGGTGGTGGGACAGACCTTGCTGGGCCTGTGTTTGCCAACACTGCTGCTAATTGCAGGTTTGGCACCAGGCTAACCCAGCTGGATGGTGCTGTCAATTACCCTTATCCTGCATCTCACCTTCCCCACCTCCAGTGCATCACTGGCAATTAGCTGGGAGGTACCTGAAGGCAGGGACCAGCTCTCTCAGGCACACGAGCCTGCACACCAGGGTCCAGGGGCCATTTGTGGGTGTCACTGCAACACGAATTATTACCTTGGCTTCTGATTACTCTACCAAACACAGCCCCTGCTTAACAAATGTTAATGAAATGCTGTTTGCTGCATGTCAAAGCACGTTCCTCCAAAGAGCTTGATTTTATTTTTTTAAGCAGATATTTATCAGATTCTCACAGCTTTTTACTTTCAAGGGATACATCAACTATTTAATGGAGGACTGAAAGTGATAAAATAGTACTCAAATAATAGAAAATATTTCCCAATCTTGTTTCCTTTTCTACTCAATTACTAATATATTCTCCACTGTTACTGGAAGATTCTAGTCACAAGACAGTTTAGTATAATCTAAAATGCCAAATGCCTTAATGAACACGTCCACAAGGACTCAGTTCTGTGTTGCATCCTTACTACTACATTTCTCCAAGAGCCTTAGTCCAGTTTACCTGTGTTAACAGTTCTTCTCTCCATATTTGTGGATCCCCCCCAAAGAACACCACCACAGGCACAAAAACAACTCCAGAAACAAAAGCCAGGATTGTTTCCACGTCGTTCATTCAAGATTTCTTTCCCTTTTCTTTGCCATCTGGTCAACTTCCAGATCGATTAGGAAAATTAGATGAGCTGTGTTTTTCTGAAGCTGTTGTATTGACAAGAGCACCAATGCAAATTCAAATGAAACTGTAAATATAGAAGTGTTTACAAAACAAATGCACCAAGTGTTGACAGGCATACAAAAGCACAATTATTCAGATGATAGCATTGACAGGTTGAAAGATTAGACCCCATAAATGCTGAAGTGTGTGAAGGCCATGTTTTATGTTGTCTTTAAGTTTTTCTAATTGGCTGGCCCACACTGCTCTGAGCTGCAGTATTCTATAACAGCAGATAATTGTGAGTTACCCTCAACAAATACTGGGAAATCTCTTTTAACAGTGCAGCATATTCAGTTACTACCTAAAAGCAACTGTGACTAAGAATTCGGATCCATTTTTTACATGTGCTCTCATGAGAGCTTCACTTGCACTCCGAGTTAGCCTCAAGGACACACCTCTCTTACCTAATCAGCGTACAAAGGAGCCAGAACCTCATTCTATACTCCTTTGAAGTTAATTATCCCTACTACTTCTAAGAACAAAACTTTAGTTTACTAGAAGTCTTTTGTTATCCCCAAGTATTTTGACCAGCTCAATTATTTCTGAATTACAGAATACCTAAAACATTCCAAGAAACAGATGGTAAGACAGAACCAGTTCTCCTCACAAAGAACCATTTTTTTTCCGTAGCACGGGGGCGTAGAATGTTTGCGATGTTGACATTTGTGACTTGGTAAATACCAGAATGTATACTTTGTACCAGACAAGCCTACTCAGCAACAACTCGTACATACCTGACTGTTCACAGGGAGCTGTAAAAGGAGCCAGCCCATGTCAGAACTGAAAAGTAAAATCAGGGCAGGGCAGCTGAATCCAGATCTTCATGAGTAAGCCAAGTAATGGAGTTGTACAAAACACTGTAAAAAATAACAGCAACATAGGACAATTAGAAATGATTTTCCGTTAATTACAGAAAAGGACTTGGATTTTACATAGGGATTTTAATACCAGAAAACAAAGTACTCTGAAACATTGGTTTACACATGTCAAGTATTTAAACAGTTCTGATAAACTGACCAATCAAAACTTGTATTATTTAAAAGCCTGTCCAGAAGTTATAGTAAGGAAAACCCTAATATTTGCAAAAATAAAAATATTCCTTTTAGTCCAGAACTTCTCCCATGTCTAAAATGGTATAATTATACCCATTGTCCCGGATTATCTGGGAAATTGCACCTTCATGTATTAAAGGAACACAAAGATTTCTATATTTGTTTCTTCACTGTGAAATCAGTAAGCAGAGAAAGCAGTAAAGCTACTAAATCAACATAATTTTTGTTATAACTCCAAAAGTCACAAGTGCGGAATGCCTGTGCATTTGAGACCACACTCACATGCTTTTGTGTGTAGGGCAGAGTTGTACTTCAACCAAATCCACAGATGTCTGAGGTTTATGTTCAAGCCTATTCTTCAATACTGTGTAAACTGGCATATATTCAACAGTGCTACTAGAGATTAGTGTGATAGTCATATCTTCTTTCTGGAAATACAGGAAAAGGTATTCAAAACAAGCACTGAAATGTATGAAAAGGAAAACACTAGATAAAACCAGTTTCCGCATGTTTTCAGGATTTTTCATTAACAATTCAGGATCTAATCTGCCTTGGCCAGTGGTGGGTTCAGGAATGACTATTCCCTGACATACACCTGCAGGCCAGAACCTTTCCTCCGTCATATAATGCTTTTGGGATGGTTTATTGCCAATTTTGTAACACTCATGTGGATCATGTTACTCCATTGGGTCCTTCTACCCTTTTCCCACATGTACATAAAACAACCTTTATTCACAGGTGGACACGGAGTTGTCCCCATTCCCTCAGGCTACTCCATGACACATGGTCTTCTGCTCTGACATCTGCAAACACCCAAGATGCTCTGATACCTCACCCATGACTTGTTGGTCTGCATCACCTGAGCACACCCATTGTGCACGTACAACATTTCTGGCAGTTCCAGCAGCTTTATTGCAAAAGGAAAAAACAACCAGGTTAAATGTGCATTGGAAGGTCTCTTAGTCAATAACATACAGAACATTAAACACATGGTAATTTGTTTTGGTGAGTTAACATTTTTTGAGGCCTGTCATTCCTTTTCTATGACACCATTTAGATAAGGGAATTTGGGAGGCCTTGCAGATCCCGGATGCTGAATGCACACCCTGAAAGCATCCTGACTTGGTGTTGCAATGTGACCGCATAATTTATTCTGTGCTGGGCAAAACAAACAAATGAACAGCTCTCCAGACATGCAAGATAATGGAAGAAGCAACCCTTGGAGGCAAGTGTGATATCTGGATGAGCTGGGAACTGGCACATGGGGATTTGCCACAGAGCACCCCTGTGGACAAAGGCTGATACACCCTAACCTCTCTCAAGAGCCACTCACCACTGCAGGTTGGAGCCCATAAAAAAAGAAATTAAAAGACTGAGAGCACCGGTGCTATTACATGATGATTTTAATTCTTATGTGGATGTTGATCATGGATTATAGTTGGGTTTCATTCAGCCACTCCATACTTAAACTTAAAAGTGTTGCTTGGCTTTTCCACAAGTGTTTGCAGTAAAGCTGACATCCCAACCAGAAGAGACAGCAATTACAAACTGGTGTTTTACTGGAACCCACTGTTTGCTCTTGTGTCAGCACACTTGTACTTGTTTTCCTAATATGCATTTTAATATGGGGCTTCCTATGCAAGTTACATGGGTTTTTTTTCATGAAGCAGCAGAACCAGCTGATGATCTTACTGACTGGTGAGCTAAGTGGTACAAGATGCTAAAGATCAGAACAAATACTTGATTTTCATATTGTATTTGTGCCCATTGTAATTAGATTAAGAGCAGCTATCTCAGAATCCAGACTAAATCACTGCTAGTGAAGCCTTAGCCCTTGTTTGAAAATGCAGGAAAGTATCAGAATATGAATGACAACAGAAACCACAATTTAGTATGACACTACTGGATCCTTGGTGCCACTAGTCAGGGTCCCTAAACAAATAATGAACATCAAGTACTTCTTTCTGCCCCTATTTCTTGTGGCAACTTCAGTCAAGGGACATAAGTAATAAACTTGATAAGCAGGCTCATAAAAGAAAGCAGAGGACAGACGCTACCAGCTCCATGTCACACAGCCAGGGTGACAGCAAAGGTGATTTCCAGCAATGCAAGAACTGTGCAGCTGCAGAAACAAACTGTTCTACTGCACCATAGTGAGGTATGCAGAGGCAGGTGTCTTTTCCACTTGTTGAAGGACTGGATATGCACAGACTGCCAAGATTAAGATTTTCCCAGGGAAATTGATAGGAATATTTATCTCCTCCCCTTTGCCTCCACCCCTCCCCCCCGCATTTACCCATTTCAGCTTCCTTGCTGTGCTTGTCACTTGATTTCTTAATTCTCTAATCTTTGAGAAGCAAATGGAATCTAATAAAAATCTTCATTAAATCAGTGGTTCAGAATATTCCACCCTGCTGACAGAAGAACAGCTTATCACATTATGCAGACAACAAAGCAACATAGAAGGACTAAGAAAATCAAAACAAATCCTCAGATGACCATGTGGCCTACACACATTTCTTTGAGTTCATTTGCTCCGCTCTGGACACTAGCAGAGAGCTGTTTTCCAGAACACCCACTCAATTTTTTTGTATCGTGGAGCTAAACAATTAGCTCAACCTCCACCATATTTAACATTTGTTTTAATAAGCAGAAGAAGCCTTTCACAAATGGTTACTACTGCCTAGCTTTGAGCTTCCCTTCTACAACTACAGTCAATTCTTTCTTTATTCCTTTCTCTTCCCCCTTTTTTATTTCCAAGTTAAAACAAATGCCTCCAGCACACTTGCTGCAGTAGGCCGCTGTTTCTGGCAACTACAGCTACTAAAGGGCATTTTGAACTGCACCAGAGAACACTGTCCAACACTTGTGACTTATGGATCCATAAGTCCGTCAAGATACCTAAGAGCATATCTGTTCATGGTCTTCAAGGAAACTGTCAAGTACTGAAGAGAAAAAACACTCCCTTCATAAAAGCAGAACTGCCTGATTATGCAAGTTGTCTCCAAAGCAGACATTGTGTTCTTTGGAGGTTAAGGCAGCAGGGGAGGTCCACCTACATTCCTCTAAAAACCCACTCCCACTGGCTGGGAGGGAATGCGTGTTGGTAGGACATTCTTCAGGCTTCTGAGAGTCAGCATCATCTGCAGCCTACTGCAATGAACTGCAGAAGAATGGCAAGCATCTCAGTAGAAGCCTCCATGTGTGTGCGCACTCACGTGTGTGCCTGAGTCTGGATAGTATTGGAGGCCAGAGTTCCCAAGACATTCAGGAATTCAGGAGCCATTTCTTTTTCCTAGGGATAGAATCCTACATGGCATGGAAGCAGAAAGAGCTAAAAGAGAGAAAATAATTTCTGTACCTCCACAATCAGCTGGTTACAGTCTCAAATAGGTCATGGGAGCCTAAATTCAAAGACTGGTTTGCTGCAGAAATAGAAGCCCGCATCACAGCAAGAATATTTCACCACCTTTCCCCAAAGTTATTTCATTGGGTAATTTTGTTATTGAAAGCACTAACCAACTTCCAGAGCTAGAACCACACGTGACTGTTTAGATGCTGTGGCAACCCTGCAAGCTCTGCAGAACCGAACGTGCAGCGGGACCCCAGAGCTGTTTTATACCGCGAGCCCAGCACAGGCGATCTCTGTCACTTCACATTAAATGCAAGCACTGCTTTGTGCTCAAGGAAATGCTTTCTGCAGAAAGAGGACAGGAGTGCAATGTAAACGCCAGGGTCCTCTCTTTTATACAACGGGCCTTCTCCAGAACGGGTGGAAAGAGATCACACACAAACAGAAAATCAGTGCTTGCTCCCGAGCGCTTCATTTACATCCCAGCAGGATCAGAGTGCTTAGGCTACCCCGTGAGCACCGGTAACAACACAAATCGTGCCACTCCGTTCCGAGCGGGCAGGGTCTCCTTGGCACTACGGCTGCTCAGTGACCCGAGCAGAGGAACACCCCTACAGCAAGAGTGATTCCAGCAGGCTTTTCTCACCAGCCCCGACTACTGCTGCAAATGACAGATCTGATCCACGGGCGGCATCAAGTGTGTCAGCGCCTTTGCGTCCGACTCCCCTGCTCGCACTGGTTTTGGCTGGGCACCACGGGGCTCTGAATCATCGACTTGTCGCAATTGCCGATCACGGTTAATGAGCTGGGAAGAAAAGAACTTGCAACAAATCTCTTTGCTGAACGCAGCACCTTGTTCATGATCCGAGACAGCTCTGAAGGCTCAGACTGACAGCACAATTACAGGATAGAGACAGTTGCCCCACATTTTTGATAGCCTAAGCACATGAATACAATTTAGCTGCAGCCTTGCCAACCGATCTTTAGGTGTTTATCCCTTTCCCATGTTTTCTCACCTCCGTGCTGAGGTTTTGACGCACAAACTTACAACATACACACTTCTGGAGTTTCACCATCATCAATTCTGGCACCGTACTTTACATTTCGTAAAAATCTCTGCAAACAGGACGTGCTGCAAGAAGGATTTCAAGCTGAGCAATGAACAAGGTCATCATGAACTACACTCTCCCTGTGAAGGGCTTATGGCCGGAACAGGGCATATTCATATCAACCCATGGTTGCTATTTCTCTTCAATTCAAGTAGCTAACAAACTTGGTATTTTTGTTTTTCTTTTTTTAAACAGTGCTTCTTAGGGCTTAACTAGCATCCCACAATAATTAAAAATTAAACAAATGACAGACAAGGCTCAAGAAGCACACATGCAACTCCTTTTTATGCAACATACTCCTGCACGATTGGACACTGATAAGATGATCAAAAGCCCTTGAGTATCTAAACAATCACCCCAAATCCTTGTTGCAAAGCTGATGAATTATCAATGCCAAATGCCATAGCTCCCATCTCCCATGACTGTACCATAGAGTACCGAGATCTTGGATCACAGCACAGGAACAGGAAGGGCTATCTTCAAGTCTTATCCCCACTCCAGGCTGGAAATCCATACAGACCTCCGTGCTGGGATGTGATTTCACACCCCACATGACAGGCACAGGTCTGTGCAGAGGTGCATGATGCAGAATTTCCTTGGCAAGTTCTCTCACCATGACATCAATGAGGGCAGCAACTGCAACTCCACAACAGGGTTTGATGACAATCAAGTCTAAACACTCATGTGCTACAGCAACAGCAACCACAAGGTTTGACTTCTCCTAGCCAGAGCATTCAGACATGACTGGAATATCTGGCACACACGGCAGCAAGAGAAGTGTGGTAAGTGTGATACCCTGTGATAAGTGGCATGTCATAGCTCAGTAAGCTCATGGCTCAATCAGGAGCAGTGTTCACCTAATATCAAATGAATCTGTGGCTTACAAAAACACCCAGCTACCACATCCCTAGCTGTGACACACATACCCAAAATCAGGCACATCAGCTTGGGTGCAGCATCACAAACAGAAGAATGGTGATCTGCCGACCTGTAAACGCCAAGCATTAGTTCATTTTCCCCATTCACACGTGTCCCCTCCAATGTGCATTACAATATTCTCTTAAACATGTCGGAACCCAGAGCATCTCTCTGGATGCCCTGGATGTCTCAAAGCCCTGGCAGGGGCTCAGAGACCCTGGCAGGAAGCCAAAGACACCTGAATGTGAGGAAATGAGAGAATTTCAGGCCTGAATGGTGAGGGGATAAAATTCACTTGATAAAACTTGAATTATAATGCACTGTACAGGGGGGGTTTATATGTTGTACAGGGGGTTTGGAATTCTGTACATAGGTCGGGAGTCCCAAGATGGAGGAATTTGGGCTTGCCCTGCCCTTCTTCTTTCTTCTCCTTGGCATCCATGTTCAGGATGATGTTGGCATGTGTGGATTGGTTCATAGAGAAGGTGCACTTGCCAACAAGGGTGAAAAGTATTGGAAATTGAAGGTAAATATCTTATACATAGTTTTTACTATAAAAGAGACAACCTCCCCGTGGGCAGGGGAGAGTGCCCTTGGCTGTCTTGCTGATCAGACCTCGGCTGCACAGATAGAAAAACTCTGTAGATAAGGAACAATAAACTCAACTGAAGACCAAAAGCAAGAGTCCAGACTCCTTCTTCATAGCGCGGCCTGCCCAGAACCACCTTTTCCCGTGCTGGGGCAGAGACAAGTGACAGCTGACCCCGGCATAAACATTCCCAGTCGGGGGGAGAATTCCCTCTTTTTGTCTGATAGCTGCTGTTCAGACCATTGGAGGCAGCACGCTCGGGTTGCTCTGCATTGCCGAGGGTGGGCAGCAGCCCAGAGCCCGTGTTGGCTCTCAGGGCGCAGACTGTGGCAGGGCTCGACTGCTCTGGCTGCCATCTGCAGCTGGGCTGCAGCTCCTGCATTTCCGAGATCTCCCTTGCTGATACTCAAGGAGCGGTCACAGATTTGCATAATGCATTCCAGCAAGTTCAACGGGATACATAGTGTAATAGAACACCATGGAGGGTGGTAATACAGGGACACAAAAGAGCCACATACCACTCAGAGAAACAATTTCACTTCTTTCGGTAGCTAAAAAAAATAATTTAAATTGTGTATATATATTTCCAGGTGATGACTGCATAAAGCTAACACTGTCAGTGACAGTGTAAAGATGTGCCCTGCACTACCTTTATCCACCACTCCACCATTCTGACTCATAGATTTCTTCTCATGTCCTTGGGAACCTCTTGCAACATTTCTTGCATTTGGCCAAGTCATTACATCATTTTCTGTATTCTTTTTAATAAAAGTGTCTTTAATTCAAAGGTAATCAAAGTAATTCAAGAGGTCATATTCCCTACACTCTAACTTCTCACCAGATAAGCATAATTGGAAACTGTTTTCCAGGCTAAGTGCATGCTTAAGATGTGGATGTGGCTAGCTCCCTAATGCTCCTTAATTCTTGGCATCTGAGTCTACTGGACATAGTTCTTACTCTAATTTTCAATTCCCTCTTGTCATTCACATGTCAGGAGCAAAGGTGCAGTATAACCTCCCAAATGCTATATAAAAATTCATCCAAGAGCACCACAGTAATTTTGTGTCTTATACATTGACACAAACACCAAACTCAGAAGAAAAAAGAACCTTCCATGTAGTATTTCAGTGGTAAACTGTGGCTACAGTTAAAAATACAGCACTTCATTCATACTTGGAATTTCTAACATGCCAAGTTGATTATTCCTACTAGTTTTGTCTAGTGAAACCATGATGGGAGACAATTACTGTGCTTAGATGGCAAGTGTTTGGAGGATCCTCATAATTTCAAGGAGGTGATTTTCTGTTCAGTGTACCAACTTTGGAACAGAAAGTCTCCAGGTAGTTAATATAGACAAATCTTAAACGTTGCATATTCAGGAACTTGACTTGTTATTGGATTAGTTGGGATTTGGAACATCACAGCACACAGGCCTGTAGGGAAGAGCACCAGAGCCGCAGGCAGGAGAGCAGCAAAAAGATCATTAAGTGTCACCCATTATATGCTGTGACACACCCTATAGAGAACATTTTCCTTAGTTAAACCATGTGCAATAAAACCTTCCCTCAGAAGCAGCAACAAATCCCTGTGACAAGCTCACTCCATAATTGCCTTCTTGTTTCTCCATTTGGAAGAGTAAGCTTTTGGCACTAGTTTCCTGATTATAGTTGTGCCAAATTATCAGTAAGAAAAGGAACAATACTGATAATAACAGGGAAATATCACAGCCCCTTCAAGTTCTTCTATCTTTTTTTTTTCCCCCATCAGTGCCCTCATTTTCTTGGAACCACTTTCCTCAGTATACTAATGAGAGAACAGAACAGGTACCTACCTGTACCTACCAAACAAATATTACTGCCACCAACCAGTTAAAGGAATATCTTACAAAGCCAAAGTTGAATAATAGAGCAGTGAAGTTCATTTTGTTCCCTTGTATGCACAAGGCACAGCAGAGTCTTCATTTACAGGCAGAAACTGATTCCAGGGGATCGGTGTTCCAGAAACAATCAGTGCCACAATCACCTCTGCCTATCAGGGGATCCAATTGCAGGAAAGGGTTTCTTAGTGACTGCAGCCTAGGTGCAGTGAATACAGCACCCAGTGCTGGCAGAATTCAACTTCCACACTCTCCAAGCCTCTGCTTGAGCACTTTTACATCTACATGGCAAAAATCTCAAGTTGGACATGTATTTTTTTTCATTAAACTATTCCACTATCAAACAGCAAAGCCATGCTTTCCAAAATAGAGGTAGTACAGTTTGACTGATTCTCAATGTTTTATACTTGCACTTTGGCAAAGCAGGGTACTTTTCCTCATCCCTCTTTTCAAGCGGCCTTCATATCATATCCAAAATCATGTCATTACAACTCTGAAAAAGCACAGAAAAAAAAATCTCTATTCAAACTCAACAGAAAAAACACTACAACCTGTTCTAAGACAGGATTTTACAATGCAAAGCATTTATAACAACAGATAGCACCATCACTTTCTTCTGTAATTAATACTTATGATCTTTGTATATTTGTGATAACATTATTCAGGACAAAAAGATTTAGATTTTTCATACATTTATGGCATTTTTCTTGCTACACAAAACACCTGCACCATCTTTGATAAAGGATTACAGAGTTTACTTGAACATAGCTTAAGAAAACAATTTAATGAAACAATTATTTTGAAAACCAACTGGTGCCGAACAGTATAAATCAGCATCAGAGAAAACACAACTGACCAGTTTTCAACAGCCAAGAACAGAGAATGCAAAAAGACAGTCAAAACATTTAATGTTTGACTGATATTGAACTGGAAAGGAGCTTAAGTTACAGCATTCACCTAAGTGATCAAGCAGCCGTCCTGGCACAAGCCCAAAGTGAAGGAAGAACCACCTGACATGGAGCTGGAAGGCTTTGCCTCTCCTCATTAAGGACTCACATTTCCTGTTCTACTGAAAGCAGCACCCAGAAGTGCATTCCTCAGTGCTGATGTTGGAGATAGGAGCTGGCATCACTTTGGTGAACATCCCTAAAAATATAAACCTGACACATTAAAATACCAGGGAAGAATTGCAAGTTGCAGAAGTTATTTTGGGAAATATTCTGCCAAGCACCAGAGAAGATTGCCCAGTGAGAGGACAGAATGGCAGGTCACAGGTTTGCAGAGGATATAGCAAACACAGGTGCCAATAACCAGACATGTCATGCTTGATTTCAAGCCAAATTCACCAGAGTCATCAAGAATTCTAAAATACCCTTAAAAACACCTTTTTCATTGCTCCTTAAGAACAAAATAAATGCACATTCCTCATTCCCTAAAAAGCCACCATCCTGATTCTCACCCACTTCACCTAACATAATTTCACAGAATTTCTTGCATTTCTCCTGCTTGTGCATTTTTAACAATACCTGATGTATCCTGTCATTGGGTTCTTTTTCTCTAAAACCGTTATCATGCTAGTGTGAATTTGAAAAAAAAATAAAAATTCATCAGAACACAAGCACTTTGATAACTTCCTTCTGGATGATTTTTAAACGTGCCTGTATTCCTACTGAACCAAAGCAGTACCATTGCACCTCTGCTCTCCAAAGGCAAGCTGTAGCTCATGAGCTAGTTGGCAAGGCTGAAAGCAGCCCACATCCACAGCACAAGTGCTCTTGGAATCCAATGACAAGACATCATTCCATGAAGTAAGAAATGCTCATTACAAAAAGTCTCAGATCCCCATGAAGTGTAAAGCCGAGTGCCTCTAACTCCTCTTTCAAACAACTCAGTATTTCTCTATAAGCAAACCTATCAGCCTTTTTATGTTTATGCTCCCCTGCTGCTCTGGGATCATCCCAGCTAGGTATCATCTGCCCTGAGATGGGAGCAGCAGGCATTTTGCATACCTACCAAAGCTATTCCTCTTCTCATGTGCTTCCCATTTCATAATGAAAACTACTTCCCGAGTCGGCTGCTCTCACTGGGGCCCTACCAGTTCTGTCCCAGGCATAGAGGACACTCCATATGCAGGCGTCTCCAAGGTAGGGCTCAACAGACCAAAAAGAGGTGTTCCTAAGCTGCTTCCAATGGCAAGTGAGTGAGGACTGTTCTGTCAGCCTTGGCAGAGGTCAGTCACCACATTAAAAGCATTCTCACCATCACTATGGTTACCACTTACCTTTCCCTTCTCATTGCAACACTCACAACAGGTTCTACAGGCTCACAGCTTCAAATTTATTTTCCTGCTCTGTCAAATCAAATCCAATCCACCACTGATCTTTCAACTCTACAGCCCCTTTCATTCTCCAAGCTGAATTTTGTTTGTCTTTCCCCTGATGGCCTCTTGAAGCCTTTTCCCCAATATTTGCACGATGAAAGCAGCAGAAACCAAAGGTCACATGATACATGTGTCTATTGAATTTCCCGGAGCAAAAGTGCACTAGGAAACCTACTCTAGTCTACATTTTGATCCTGAACCAAACGTTGATAATCTTAATGAAAAATTAACCCCAGTAAAAGCAAAGGAACCAGCCAGGAGAAGTGAACTAATTCACCCCAAAGTTATATCATCAGTAGGAGTTACTCCATTTCTACGCCAATGACTCACACTACATAAATTACAAAAAGCACAGCCTTTCTTGAAAATTACTCTGCAAACAGAACTAGCAAGTTATCATCATGTTGGTTCTTCTTTTTCCCTATTACTAGGTATCAAAAACCCCATAATGTGGCAGCACCAAGCTTACTGGCTGCAAGTTCAAACCTGCCTTTTGTCTGCACTCACAGCTGGAAAAAAAACATCAGCTGTGCACCTTTATCTGTGCCAAATATCTTTTGTAAGCAAGCCAGACAAAAATGCAAGACACAACCATGGAAGTTTGGTAGCCTAATTACTAGAGCCAATCTGTTATTGTGGCTCACTGCAGAAAAAAAATAAATCTAACCAATAGAGCCACATAAGCCACACTGGTCCCTGTGACAGTGGATTAGAGTTCTGTAAAAATTACTTAGGGGGTGCTCAGGAACGTGTAGATATGTAGCAAAAGAAATGTCTCGAGGCAGTGTAATAAAATAAGAGGGGCAAACCTCAAGGTAATCTTAAAGCCCTTCAAGATTAAAAAAAAAAAAAGGTATTACCTAGTCCTTAAACTCAGATACAGCCTAAATTTAACCTTTGCCCATTGAAGTAAATGAAGTTATTGGCTGGAAAATTTAAAATATGTTACCCTAAGAGCAGAACAGCACCAATAAATACCAGCATCTATCTGTTCCATTGGCTCATTCCATAATAGAAACTGGACTTCAGTCATACACATCACATTCACAACTTTGTGCCCATTACCAACAAAATACAGCCCAACTATAAAGCAATAATTTAATATCAGTTCACAATTCTCTCTGCCTCTCATGGATACACATGAGAAAGAAGAACATACTACAGCAACAGGCGTTAAAATAACTCATAACTTGTGTGACTGATGCCTAAATAGCAAATAACACTTCTGTCCTCCTTGCCTCAACTCCACTGCTTCAAGCCTGATTTACAGACTGAATCCCATTAGGAAAAGGGTAGCAAATAAATGCAGACTGTCATAGGGGGAAAAAAAAAGCTACCCAGTGCTCACACCAAAGGGAATGTAATAACTCCACTAGAATGGGACATGTCCAACTACTTAAAAATGTTTAGGTAAATACTATCAACGTACAAGTTTATGTTAATTGCAGTATCCTATGTATTCCACAATTTTTAGTGCATTAAAGGATTGCAAAGAAAGCAGCTATAAGAACTCTTTTTGGAGATGAGTTGCACTGTATTTAACAACTAACAAGAAAAGGCTTGGTGTAGGGGAACACCACAAGAAGTTAATGTGCCTGAAGGGTTAGGTACACACCTCACTGATCTACAGTGCTGCATTCCCCACCTCAGCAGTTCTCCTTTTCCCATTTATCACAAACAGCACACTGGTAAACCCCATTTGAGACAAACTCAAGTGCTCCTTATGGCATGCATTTCATACATAAAGCACACAGGAATGTCATTGTTACCTCTCCCTCAGCAGTACCCACATAGTAGGAACTGCTGCTGTGCTTGCTCACCACAGTTTACTGTGACATAGATGATGGTCATCCACAAAGGAAGCTGCATCCCCTTCTGCTCCACTGTTATGCACATTCACTGCCTGTCACTCGGGAATTGTCCAAAATACATCCTTACCTGTCACACCTGCACTCAGTGATCCTAAAGAAGCACCACACAGCAGTGTTACCTCTCATAATATTGCAAAACTTGAATCCCAGAACTGCTTTCACCTGCAACAAAGCACTTCCATGAAATACTCTGTTAGCTTCTGTCTTTTCCTTCCTGTATTTAAATTCAGATTTGTAACGTGTCATTTGCAGCAGGTTACAAATGAAAAGGCTTTCAATCAAACTCCACTGGAAAACAGCTGTAGGTGAAATTCAATGCATGGGCTCAGACCAGAAAGGGATTTAAGAGGATCAGCTTCTGAGATGTAAGCTGTCATGCTTTTATTTGTAGTGATGAATGACATCTGAACTGGATTGTGTACTGCTGTAGTTGCCATAGGGAAGGGACCTGCTCACACATAGCTTTAAGTTTTATTTACAGCACACCAAGCAGAGCATACAACACAACAAGACAGCCATGTCAAAAAAAAAAAAAAAAAAGAAAGGTAAGTTTGAAAGGGAAAAGGAAAGAACAAAAGAAAACAATGCTGTATCAACTGATGTTCAATCTGTTTCTCCCCTTCAGTGGAGGGCATGGATCTCTGTGCTATTTTAATGCTCAGCTACCGTTTTCCAAAAGCACTTCAATGGATGCTGAAGGACAAAGGTGTCGTTCTGGAAGATGCAGCTTTTTTGCAGCGCGGTAGCCCTGAGATGTTGATTCTGTTGATTCAGTGTCTCTTCAGCCCAGATGAGTGATAGGAAATCCATCTGTCAGCAACTCTGTGACTTCATCTGTACTGCCAAGGCAAGGAGGGAGGTCACCAGCGACTGAGTGGAACCCATGGACAGCCCATATCCTCGCTACTGAGAGTACAATCAGAACAGGATACACTACTAAATGAGCTAAAAAGCTCTGATACCCAAATTCACAGGCTGAAGTCTGCTTCCACTTGCTAAATTGTGCTTTTGAAGGAAAACTAGAGGCTGACTTCCAGCTGCTTTATTGTTTAGATGACCCAGATTGTGTTTTTAAACACATTTGCTCAGCTGAGCTATGAACTGGTTTCTTTGGGGAACAAGAATTATGCACAGCATTAAGACCGATTATGAGACACCTCCTTTCATTTCAGAATTCAGAGAAGTCCTGCAATGTTAAGAAAAACTGGTCATGAAGATCAAAGGAGAAGGGAATGCAATTAACAGATTGTTTCTTTTGAAGAGGGATAAGTGCCAGCTTCCCAGCTTTTGTTGATAAGAACAAGCAACAGCCATATTTTAAGGGGCTCTCAGGAAACTACTGCAAAAACTACTACTGTCACAGGGACATCAGCTTGAGGCTTGTGAAAAATTTCTGCATACTTAAAATACTGAATTAGTGGGAGATATGTGCCTATTACAGCAAGGCAAGAAACTCAATATTCTAAGGATCGGAGATAATGCAAAAACATCAAAGAAGGGACAGTGCAGTTTGCAGAGTAAGTTTGGAAGGCTGACACTAAAGAAGGGACGTAGTAGGCATTGACTGCTACTTTTCACTGAAACCCAAGAAAAATCAAATCTAGTGAATCTTATACCCAGTCCATCTTGCTTGCTGTACAGATAAATAAGTTTGATATTGAAGGTTCCACTTATGACTGAAGATGCAAATGGCAATGAGCCAGACAAGGAGGGCTTATCTGATCTTATACATTCTATAAAGCAGTAAAAGCTCTGCAGTTGTCATTGGAAAAGAGAGCTGCAAATGCATGTACTGACTAAACACAGGTATTACAGAGTGATAAACAAGATGCACAACCAGAAACAGCTGATAAAAAAATCTTGTTTGGGAAATCAAGCACCAAGTTGTGGCCAAGTGTATTGGGTGGTAAAGCATACCAAGACATGACTGGGTACCACACAGGGAAGTTTTCTGGGTGCAGGAAACCCCAGCTAAAAGGGAACAGGACAGTTGTAGCTTGTGCTGTTTCTGTACTCTCTCCTCAGCACTACCAGATGAATGGCATCACAGCCAGGAGGAATTCTTGGCTGAGTTTTAGGCTATACTCAAAGGATTTAAAAATATATTCAGCCAAGCTAAAATACAGCTGATTCTGTAAGACAAAATGCAAACTGAAGCAGAAATGCAACTAGCTAAATGTCCTGTCTTCAAACATATGGACAGAAATGAAGTTGCTAATTATCCTTTTGAGTTTTGTCTCCAAGAAGAAACTTGTGGATATACTGGATTAAAAAACAGTAAGAAAATAAGTGAATTCATTATGCAGGAATGGAATAGGCAATGTGGAATACAAAGCTGAAGCTGGTATTTGCTATCTCAGGCACTGGAAAACATCAGAGAAGACTTGGATTTCAGTTAAACACAGAACTATGTAACAGAAAAGCAGATAATAGAATTTGCAATACTACATGGGATAGAGAAGAGCACTAACTTCTGAAAAATGTTATCAACACAAGGCTGGAGTTAACAGATGTCAGCTCCCAACTTTCAAAGTAGCAAATTCACTTATAACTAAAGCTCAAAAAAAGCAGATCACAAGGGCTGTGGGAGATGCAGTGCAAGCGTTTCATCCAGGGCTTCTCAAAAACGATCCCAAACAAATGGTCAAAAAACTCCAAATCATGCATCCCAAAAAATCTACTAGCTACTCAATACAAAAGCCCACTCGAAAAAAGTCCCAAACCAACAAAATCACTCCAATTTTAGTCACAACGCTATTTTGTCCATGAAGTGGACCTTCATCAGGACATAGTCCTTCCTTATTTATTTGTATAGACTTTTAAGGTACCCTGAAGAAAGGCAACTTTTCCATCAGGTTACCAGGGAAGACAGCTTGTGCTGTGACATGACAAAAAGCACTGCTGCATCCACAAATATGCCAAATCTAACACTGTGCTCCCAGATTATCTGTGTAATGCAAAGCACAGCACCAACACCAAACCAGGGGCTCAGACAGGTGAGGTTCCAGGGCCAGGTTTATTGACTTGGATTTTTGACGTTGGTTTGTGAGAATGGAATAGGCAAAAATAGAGAGGATGTTTATTTTGATGTCTTTACCTTAGGAAGGGCCAGCAGCCTTTGCAGCAAGAGAATTCTGAGACTGATTCTGACTACTCGAGTGGCTTGAAAGATCATAGCCTTCAAGCTGCTGCTCTCTTCATTCCCACTCTTCTCCCAAACTGTCAGTTCTGCCAAAAACCTCTGAGGTACAAATACATATATCTTTATTTAATATAAAAAGTCACGCAGTCTTGTTTTGGATCCTGCCATTTAAAAAAAAAAAAAAATCAAGTAACTTGTTCCCCACAGTCCTTCTCTCCTCTTTCCACACAATAACTGTAGAAAGCATGCAGGGACGTAAATCAAGGACTGCTCCAACTTGGCACGGCAGACTCACAACACAAGCACATTATCCCATAGCACTGAAAGCAAACAGGTGATGTTCCAGGGAGTTTGAATGTGAAATACATCATCTGTATCATGTTTCACTCAAATAACTCCACCAAAACACCTCAACCACAGTACTGGTAACCATGAACAACACATGCATTTTGTTGCTTTGAGGCATTAATAGCAACATGGCTGAAAATGTACCTAAAATTCCCATTTTGTGGAAAACACGTAAGGTCCCCAACTCCTGGCCTATTCTAGAGGAAGTGCATTTGACAGGGGAATTCCAAATAAATGTATTTATGGACAACAGGCCAGCATGCAGCTGTTAATCCAGCTTCAGTTCAGGTGTTACTCTCTCACCACAAATGAGTTCAGAGCAACTTTAGGTTTGAAGGCCCACACTAGAACTGCTCAGATATGAAAGCTACAATACATAATAAAAAATTTAGCACCCCACTTATGTTGTAGGGCCCGCACACCTACAGGATCTATATAATTTGCATCTGTTGCTGAAAGTGGTCTTTTCAGTTTAGGTATCTGGTTTAAGGATCAGTAGACAATTAACAATTGATGAGCAGCTCAAATAGCTCACTTGATATCTGTCTCTGAGCACGCTCCCACACTGTCAGTGTCTCAGTTCACTCTCTCAGCTACACTGAACAATAACTCCAAATCAAAACAGAGGCAGCTGCACTAACAATGTCAATAAGAAACTGCTTCGTGCTGCCTTAAAAAAATACAATCAAATAAATCAGCATTTATTGGCTACATTTCCATTAACCTTGAAGCCTTAACACATTCTCTTATAAACAAGTTATTAGCAGTAGATGGTGTTCTGCAACGCTTGTGAATTGCTGCTTAACTGCATTTTAATAATTGAGAATGGAAAATTTTGTCACTGTGTACTAGAACCTCGTCAGGATGAAATGCTGGGGAGCCAAAATTTGCTTTAGTTTAGTGTTTTATTTTAGAATGAGAAATATTCTGGCCCTTTAGTTTCTTCTAATTGAATTATTTAAACTATCTAATACGCTTTTTAATTTTTTAAGGGCAACGCACAAGGTAGGCAGCTTGTTAAAAAAAGGCCAAGCCAGTTGCCACATAAATAACACCAGGGACAAATCCAAAGGCAATGTGTGCATCCATCAGAGTCACAGCTCAGGAAAGAGCAGATTGCAGTGTGCCAGGCAGCTTGCAGGCCATGGCATCTCCTGCATGCACCTCCTGCACAGGGGAATCAGTGTGTCTCACTTACTAGAAGGATGCAGCTTTGTGCAACCTCAGGATCACATTTCTATAGGAGAGGTTCAGAATCAGCTCTCCCAATGGACAGCAGTAAAGCACACCCACTGCCCCTCCTGTATAATTTTCATCTCTTCACCCACCATCATTTAATCAAATTAAAATGCAAATAGTATTGATGTCCATGATCAAAAAGAATAAGAAAAAGAATTGAAAAATACAACCTGCTCTGATAATTAAAATTCTTCTAAACAGATACCCACTTTGCATCTCCCATTTGTTTTCCCTTCTGCAAGCCACAGACATTTTCCCTATGAGTCTTCCTATTTGATAATGCAAGAGTCATCCCTTTCAGGAATTAAATTAAAAATAAGAAAGCCTTGGATTAACCAGGCCTTACTGACCTTCCTTCATGAATAAACAATGAGCTTTTCCAGAACTGTTAGAGAAATGCATTCCACAAAATGAATGTGTTTCTTTGTTGTCAGACAAAAAAAAAATCGAGCACAGAACCAAAGCACTTTGTTCTAGGCTACTTGCACTTAGCACGGATTTTAAATCCTGAACTTCTGGAGAGAGGAATTAACCCTGCCACACAAAGGAGCCTCAACACTCATCACACAGGAGTCTCAAAAATTACACTGAAATCAACTACATGGAGCCAATTTGCCTTATTGGAACTCCTAACATGGGGTAGATTTAACCAAAATAAGAGTACACGTATTTATTTTTCTCCTCTTAGCTTTGGAGCTTTTCAAGAAACTCAGAGCCTTTTGCCTTTTTTCCCCCCACCTAAATTAAAGTGGGAAGGTGTTAAAACTAAATAAACCAATTATATTAATGATTTAGGACCTTCGATACAAGAATGCAACACCCAGTTTTTAACACAAGAATGTTTAGGCTGCTTCTGCCATTAATAGTCTTTATAATATTTTCTAATATAAGTGAAGTTGACTTTTAATTCTTTCTTCTCCTCTACAGTATTCAGAAAAAATTGTTGAAACAGATTTCTCACACAACTGCAAACAAAATTTCTTCTGTGAAGATTTCCCTCTTTTAAAGTAAAACTGTGGTAGAGAGGCACCACCTCCTCTGAAATACAAAAACTGCTTAGCAGAAGGTGATTTTCACAAAGTAGTGAAACAAGGAGTGCTCAGCTCTTCCTCTATCAGGTCCCATGGCTACAGACCAGCTGTGATGCATGGAGCAGCACTGACTTCCAGCGAGGATTTACTGCCAAAGGACACAAGAAGGCCCACCCCAAGGACACCCAGCAGCATATGCAGGAACATACCCCAGGGTTTGTCAATGGCACTGTTTCCATAGCCTCACCCTCTACCTCCATGCTTGACATGGATTTTGGGGAGTCCTTTTTGAGGAGGTGTAGTTGGGGGGTGGCAGGGGGGAGGAATGAAGAAATATCCTGTTCTACCAGCACCTCCTGTTACTCAGATGTTCCCATCATCATCTAAGGAACAGAAACCAAGATCATAGTCTATACTTAGTGCTTGAATCACAAGCATCACTCAAATGATTAGACAGAGAGAACTGCATCAGGGAATATCAGAATGGACCAGCTTCTTGCAGAATTCATCTCCTATTTAATTGATATTATTCAGAGCTTGACACATTTTTACTCCTAATAAAGTAGTACTGCTGACATGCCACACTCCATGAAACTCTTCCATAATTACATGGTTGTGATAAATACAACAGGGGAAAAAAAGACCAACTGATTTTGTATCAGTAATTTGAAATGTATTCATAAACAGAGCTGTAAAAAATAGATTCTGCAAGTTCCAGGGACTAAGTACATAATTCTATACATAACAGTTCTTCAGCTAATAAGCTATTTTTGGACTATGCTGGTCAAAGTTGCAACAGGAATAAAAGACAGAAAAGGACAATCTACTGAGATATGATTGATTAGAAATCTGTTTGTCAAATCAGAGTAGAATGACAGCACTTGTGCCAGAAAAGCCACGCACCAGATAGCCTACTACAGGTAACCCCCCATAAATAACAGCAAATCTAATCCCCACTTTCTATGGGGACAAACACACAGCTTTCCTTACCCACTGGTATCTGAAGGTTTCCTTTTCCAGGGCCATTCACTACACAAGTTTCATCTTGGGACCTCAATTTCCCCTTGACTGATCACGAACCATGAAGAACAACCCTTGGGTCCTGGCCACTGACCATTTTTAAGGGCACAGTTAAAACAGTGCTGGGAAACCATCATGAATTGTGGTTACAGCTGAGAACATTCACCTCCCCATTACACAGGAGCCTCTATCAGCAACAGAGGCTCTGGCTAGGGATTCTGGGCTGATGCTGAGCACACAGGAGCTGGGTTCAGTGCGTGCTTATGGTATCATAGCATCGCTGCCAGAAGACACTTGCACAACTTCAACTGTTGCTATGGCCTCTACACAATTAGAGACCATGAATCAGCTTGGATTAAATAAGAGTCAGAGGAACACAAGTGGGCTTCCATTACAGCTCAGGCAAGCTATCAATTCAAGAAATAAAGATTGCATAATTTTATCTATGGTTGTCTGGTTTTAAATGTGTGGTGCCCAGCAGATTATGCTTTTCCTTACAGGAATAGAAGCTTTACACCTTCACTCCCATCTTAGCTTCCTTTTAGAACCTGCAGACCATGTTTTATACTATGTATTGTTATTACTGATATTTTGTGTACACAAACAGAGAAGTACTTGTGTATAGAATATTACTAACACAGCCCCTTTGGAATGACAGTCATTTTCCTATCCAAGAGACAAAAGGAGTAAAAATAACAAGCTGTTATTTTTAACTACAATGTTAATGCCTATTCCTCAGCAGCCTCTATTCCATCAGAGTTGGGCTGGAATAGATTGGATCTTAAAAATGCACCTAGCACATGTTTGCTGTGAAGCATTGACAGTGCAGCAAGTTCTTTGGGCCTCCTTTGCTTGCTTCTTCCCCTGCCAGAATAGAAGGCAGACAATACAGAGCATCACTTTTTATCAACCTGTCAGACATTTGGGTTTAACAGCAAGAAAACCTGAGAAGATGTCACTTATTCTCAATTTCACATCCATTTAACTTTCAGCTGGACATCCCCATAAGGATTGGGAGTTACGGAAACAAAATTTGCATGGGAGCGCAGAACACTATTAGCTCTGCAATGACCACTTATTTTTAGGAAATAAGAACTGCATCTGTTATTACTGCAATGATAACACCAATAAGATGCAAGCCTATGAAACATGCTGCAGAAAAAATAAACCAAACAACCAGTAAAAATAATTAAATTTTTTCAATCGTTTACATTGATCAAATACTTTCTATACTAACAACTTGATCATATTGCCTCAAGCCTTCAAGTCTCCTAAATGTGAACTAAGTATGCTTATTCTTCAAATAACATTTGCTGAAAAATGAAATGAAGACAAACATCATACCTTTGCTTCTCTAAAACTGATTAGTTATTTAGCAAAATGAATTAGTTATTGCTCTCATTTGTGTTTTCAGACACTCCCAGAACCCAGATACTGCTTTGCTAAGATACAAAAACACAGTTGAGAAGAAATGCTTCTATTTTAGGGTTCAAATTCTACTTAATAGTGTAATAGTGGTTATTTAATTACAGGAAGAACACTTCCATTTAATTGTTACCTTGCAACATTCTAAGTCCTTAATACGACATGATTGCAGAAATAATTAAATGCAATTATGTCAGTGATTGTTGCTGATAGATACAAATGACGTGTTAATCACGATCTTGACCTATCCCAAGTACCTGACACTGGACACCATGGCAAAGTTTGTAATTAAAAGAGAGAACACCCAATTGCAGCAAGGCAGCCCAGAAGATAGAACTACTTGAGGTCCTCGGAACAACAGAGTGATTTGGGTTGGAAGGGACCTTTAAAGATCATCTCATTCCAACACCCTGTTGCGTGCAGGGACATCTTTCACTAGACCAGGCTCTCCCAAGCCCCATCAAACACAGCCTTGATTGCTTCCAGGGATGGGGCATTGACAGCTTCTCTAGGCACCCTGTCTCATCACCTTCATAATAAAAAAGTTCTTCCTCACATCTCACCTAAAACTATCCTCTTATCAGTTTAAAACCCTCAGTCCTCCTCCCCACTCTCACAGCCAGCCTCTCTGCACTGGAAGCACACTCCAGTGAAGGAGGAATTGCATTTCTGTGCAAACAGTTTTTCTGAAAACTGAGTTCTCTAACTGCTATTAATACCAACAATACAGAAGAGCTTGCCTACACATCATAACTCCTTGGAAGAAAAAGGCCAACTGCACCAAATGGTGCTGTGAGACCTTGAGGAGTGACCTCGAGGCTGCTGCAATGCTGTGCGCAATTGTGCTACTCAGGCTGTTCAAATTAGGCTCTTCTTGCTGTGACAGCAGTTCCCAGTGCATGCCTGACTGAGCTTTCAGAAGGGATGTATTTGTTGTTTCCGTGTGGACCCTTTGGAAACAACCAGGACTTCCAAATCCAAAATGCATCATTTTTTCACTATCCCGCACATTACTGCTGCTGCTTGGAACCAGAGTGCAGCTGTACCTGTAA
This sequence comes from Passer domesticus, assembly GCF_036417665.1. NCBI lineage: Eukaryota > Metazoa > Chordata > Aves > Passeriformes > Passeridae > Passer > Passer domesticus. Next base: position 13,002,721 of record NC_087477.1, on the reverse strand, counting down.
TTTCCTACTAACTTCACCTACACTGGTTTTATGGTAACTCTGCTACAGTAAGCAAAATTTCTGGACCATAAATGAAGGACCACCGCTCAGAACTTGGCCAACTCACAACAAAGGGAAAATAAGACATTTTTTAGTACTTCTGTCTGGGATCAGACAGCAATTTCTCACATCCAATATTGAAGATATTCCACAGGAAGCTCTTCTCTCTTTATTTCCCCAAACGAACCAGTAATACAGTACACCACACACAGGGCATACATTCTGTGATGCAATCACCTAGATCTGTGATGTTCCTCAGGCTACTCTTCCAAACAAGAGCTAACACCTGCCTCCCCTTGTACCAACACAAGTAATATTTGTATATGGAACAGTACCTCTCACTATTAACTAAATTCTGGTTGGAGACTGAGGTTCCCCAAAACTGAGCACGGTAGACACCTGTGACTGTAGAAAATAACACTTCTGTACAATTATTTTGCCATTCAGAAAGCTGTTTCTGGTGAACACTGAAAAATAACTAAGCTCACCAATAAAACTACAAGTCTAGTATGAGATCAGAGACTCAGACTGCCACACAGAAAACAAGGAGCTGTATTTTGGTTTTTAACTGATAGAGTAATCTCTGCTAATAACTGCAAAGTGTACAATAAATTACTCATTAAAAGGAGATCTTGCACCTCAGGTGTAATAACATCTCTACTCAATTTCTGAGCACTAACATTGATGGGAATGCAAACATCCAAACATCCCAAACTCAGCAAGTACCAGAAAATAAACCCAAAACAACATTAAACTATCAAAGTAGAAACAGTTGCATTTAGTCACAATGAGTCACCTTTAAGGTTATCTTGCCTTTTTTCTTACCCTCACACATAACCTCCCAAAACCACCCCACTCAATTCCTCAAACCCCAAGAAAAAAGTTCGCAATTAAATCTATGCAGTTCATCAAACATAAAATGCCTTCCTTATAGCTGTACAGACCACCTGCCTGAAGCCCTGCATCACTAAAACCCATCACTTTCTGCCCTGTGGTTATAACCTTGATTTTTTTTCCCCATTATCATAAAATTTGGCTGCAATTAAGCTAAACACATGGCTTCCCCTGTGGAATAAACCTCTCTTTTAGGATGGGGCTGTCTTTGATCTGCTGATAGCAGGAGTGCCGCAGAAGAGCCCCCAAGCATCTCCAGAGTCTCATACACGTTTATCCTCGCATGTGGAACTGCCTGGGCAGCTCAGAAGCAGGTCCTTGCACACCTTGCCCTCAGCTCAGGCGGGTGCAGGAACTCCCCAGACTGCAGTTTCCATGCCCGGGAGCCCCGGGTGACCCTAGCTGCTCCATACAGACAGCAGAGTATATTACAAACTCCATTTGCTCCAGCATAAGAAATGAAGCAGTTTTTTTTTTTTTCCTCAGCCTCACCTTCTGCACTGCTGTACCTTTGTAATCTGCCTTGCCGTGTCTCTGACATCAAGTGCAAGACAGCACTCTAATGCCAAGCTTCATACCACAATATTCTAACACTTACCAGTTTTAAAAGCAGCTTGTGGTCCCAGGAGGGTTCACCACTGTTTTGACAACAGAACCTCTTCAGAGGAGAGAAACCCAAATCTGATAGCTCTCCGTGGACAGGGAAAGGTAGAAGGTGATTATCATATCCCTGCTTAATTTATTTCATTCTGCATCTCTTCCCCAAAAAATGATGCCTAAAAGGGGTACTCACCACCAGCCTGGGACTCTCAGCAAGCCATTAGCACTTCCCTGGCCACTGTGGGACTGGTGTAGAGGGGACACAGTCATACTTCCCAACAGCAATAGCAGACAAGGAAATTATTTCTATTGCACAAACCATACTTTCTGTTTGCATGAGAAGATGCAAAGTGCAGGTTCATTATTCAGAAGAATCCCATGTTTAAGTGTTTAACCCCATGTTCTACTAGGTGTGACTGCCCTGCTCATCAGAGCAACACTCTTTAAAAATCTTTTCAGGACCATATCAGAGAACAACAACTTAAATTACTGGTAGTTACATATCAAACAGTTCAAGCAAAGAGCACATGAAACTTTCTGCTTCATTATGTTGAAATCTAAGACAATCAAACTTACTTCATAGCAAAGCAGGAGCACAGGAAGGCTCTGTGCCAGTAACCTGAGACAATACCAAAACTTTTAACAATGTGTGTGTATTTAACATCACCTTTTTATTATCAATATCTACCTTCCCATCTTTAAAGCAGATATTGAGATAGCATTATTTCAGATAACTCTGAGAACTAGACCTGAAAAGAAGGGTACAGTTTAAAAATGAAATGCAAGAGGTTAGAGAACATCCCCTAGGGACTTACACTGCTGTGTAATGGGCAGCACCCATGCAATTCCAGTTTATAAATAGTTAAGTTCAGGTTATACCTTGGAAGCCACAGTTCGGATTTGCTTCCCTCCAACAGCTCTAAACCCTGGGCAGAGAAGGAAATATTAATACTTACAGAGAGACCTTTAGAAGCCTTGCTGAGGTGAACAGATATGGCTTCTTTTTTTTTTTTTTTTTTTCTGGAGGGAGGAACAGAGCTTTCCCAATAATCAAGATCACCATCAGATGTCAGAAGTTGTGAACACTAAGTGTCCTTAAACAGTCAAATTGTCTGAGCAGATGAGAAAGTTAAAAATTGCTAAAACTATGGCTTAGAATAAAAAGATGCTAAACTAAGATGTTTTTTAACCATTGAACAACTCATCTTCACATTTAGCTATATTCCCAGATTGGTATTTTTACTTTCAATTTACTATCCCACAAGCCTGTTACTCTTTTAAGAGGTATGTGGGCATGCTACTTAAGTTTCCCCTGAACATCTGTAATACATTAATTACAAGGAGACCCGATCATAAAGACCTCATATAATTATGTTGCTGGGGAGAAGTGGATATTTCTTATTTTGTTTTAAGCTTACCCAACAAATATTTCTAAATTTAACAGTCATTCTGTTACACAAATGATTTTACTGATTTTTCTTTAGTGGATCCAGCGTATTTGAGACTATAATAATGAAATCTGTATCTGCAGAGGGAGAGAAAACCTTAATATCAATATTCTTAGATGATTCTCCATACAAAATTAACAGCAATTGGTAATTGCAAGCCCAGAGACACAGAGCTGTGAAAATCACACAGCTTAGGCCTAAAGACACTAAAATCTTCAAGACGATTCAACACCTTTCCCTCTGATGATCTGCTGCTAAAACCAGCACTTCAACCGTGTCTAGACCAAATGTGCTTGTGGTCTTGCGTGCATTGAACACCAGTAAACTAAAACCAGGTGGGCTGCTCCTAAACATCATGAAAGAAGGGGAACTCACTGTAATAAGGAAAACAGATAAAGTCCCAAAGTCTCATCTCTTATGATCCCAGTTTTGCCATCATTAACTCTCTTCATAAATATGATTTCCCCACAGCATAGCTAACATGTCATCAGTACCACACCAGCCAGTGGTTTATGTTCCTTGACTCTCACAGCCATCATTTACTTCAGTTTGCACTGGAATCCTCCTGGCAAGCTCAGAAACAAGGAGAAACTAAGAACTTCAAGTACTTGATCTCTGTTTTGCTCATCCTCCCACAAAGTATGCCTTTCCAACTGAACAAATTTTGAGGAAGCTGCTAAATATCTCATCTGTATTTACATTAATTTGGAAATCTTCAGGGCTGCTACTTCCCAGCTGTTACACAGAAAAAATTTATTAGATCAGCTGAATGACTTCCCAGTAATAACTTCCTAAGGCCAAAAAAACAGAAGAGAAACCCCCTTTTTTCCCCATGATATTGGGATAACAGTGTTACATCCCTTTCCAGAAGAGATTAAATCACCATCAGTTTGGGATCTGTGCAAGTATGAAGAACTCCCTGTAAATAATGGGCAAATTCAGTTCTTGGACTCCCCAAATTTGCAACATGTAACAGAGAAATCTATTACATAAGAAGCAATACGAGAATGAAATCATGAAGCCAGGCACCTAAGGCAGCACTACCACAATACTCCTCAGACAATAACTGCCCTAAGAAAAATTAAACCATGGTCTTCATTAGCTACAAAATAGCATCTCCTGGGGGTTTTCTGATCAGAACAACAATAATATGTATAATTTCCTATTATTTTGCATGATTAATACATATTATTTCCTATGTTCACAAAAATACTCAAGGTCATAGTGTTTATGTAGTAACCTGTCTCCTACCAAGCACAAACACCACAGATTGCTCTGCAGAGCCATAGCTAAAGCAAATTCAAATTTCTCAGAGTCCTGCTTAGGAGAAGTAGTGCTGGGAAAATGGCAAGTGGCCTTTTAATGGCTCATAGGACTGGTTAATGAATGACATTAAAATACATCTGTTGTTTGGAAAACCTTGAGCAGTGCTATTTCCTTGTATCTATTAAGGAATGTGGTGTTCAACAACGTAGTGAAGTGAGAGACCAGATGGATACAACAAAAGACTTTCAAAAAAAGATAAAAACCCCATTGAGTAGAAAAACATAAAATAGTATAACATGGGTGGGATTTTAGATTTTGATTGCACATTGGATTGTTCAACTCTTACAATCATTCTTCATAGGCCTAAAGACAGCATGCAATTTATAGCAGTAAGAAGAACAAGTTAGAGTTCTCACAAGTTAATGAAGAACGTGCAGACATCCAAACAGAAGTTCCTTGGATTCCCCTGACACCAGCTCTCTTCACCCAAAATAATTTCATTTTTTGTCTGATAAGCATCATTAGAAGTGTTTTTCCATAAATATATAACATAACTGGCTGACAGACTCACAGAAGTGAGCCAACTTAACTAGACATTCCCAGCCCTAGTACCATTTTAGCTATGGGTAGTGGCTAGGTCACAATTTCCTACACTAATGCATCTATTTAGTAGAGCTATGGCAGAGAGTCAGAGCTCAAACCTTCAAAGCATAACTGATTTGGTCCTGTGATGCCCCTGTTCATGAATCATTAACATCATCACAGGCTGAGGTTGGAAGGGAACTCCTAAAGTTACGCTCTGATGCCTTTGGAGGGTACTTGGTGCTGTCCCAGGCATGCTCTCAGATCTGGCTGTGACTTAGTGGATGCCATGCCTCTCTGGCCAACCTCTGCTGGTGATCAGTCACCCTCACTGCAAAAAAGAGTTTTCTGATGTTCTGAGGAAAACTCCCCTGGTTTCATTTTGTGCCCAGGGCTCTGGCACCAGGCCGCAAAGGTGGCCAAGTTCTGCCTCCTCTGTACCCTCCCTACAAGTATTTATCCATTGATGTGATGCCCTGGAGCCTTCTCTTCTGAGCTGAGGAAGCACAGTGCTCCCGCCATTCCCTGCAGACAGGATGGTGCTTTTCCTTCAGCACCTTCCTGGCCCTTGACTGCACACTCTCCCATATCTCCATCTCTCTCCTGTGCTGAGGAGCCCACATTATCCAACACACAGTCCTACCAGTGCTTAACACCTTGGAAACAACTGCTACAAGGTCTGGAACGGCTCTGTACAGGAAGCTTATAAAACTAAGTCAACTTTTCTTAAAGCATGTCAGCGCACAAAAGGATTCCTGATACTAAAGATTACCATTGTCTGACTTAGCTTTAACATTTTTGACCACATTCCTACCCAGATTTTAAATTTTAAAAAAACCACCCTTAACATTACAATTCAACAGAAAAAGTCCAAGACAATTTAGTATCAAGCTGCTTTCTAATAAAATAGTTTGAAAAACACCCTGGATTCTTAGTTTTAGCCACCTTATACTTTAAACAAATAAAGGCCATTTAGCACTGAAAATACGAAGTTGCTACATACCTAGAATAATATCCTAATGTTGAAAGCAGATCTCCAAAAGGTCAATTCCATAAAGCTTACATAGCCTTTGATTTCTGGGGATCTCTTCCTGTCACACAGCGAGAAAAATAACTATGCAATACACAGATGATACAATCTCTACTTTTGGCATTTATCTCCTCAGTAACTTTTCTGAGTGACACCACAAAGTTAATAGCACTCTTTCCCAATCTAGGGGGAGAACATCTGAAATTCGTCATTATCTTTCATGCCTCAACAACGGCTGGAAAAAAGTTTAAGGAAGAAATGGGTGGGTTTATGCTAATTTACAAGGCAGTAAATAGAGACAGTAAAAGACCAAGTAATCTGAATGAGTCACAGAAATTTGGCAAAGGAAGAAATTACAACTTTATTTCCTGAGTTATGACCTGGAGCCTTTTGAACTTAAGCTACAAGCTTGTTGATTTTACCATTTGTATTCCAAAAGCAACATACACAGAAGTACACTGAGTCAGCAGTTTGAATTACGCATAATAATGTAGCTTCTACCAGAAATACATTAATGCTTTCCTAAGCTATGATTGTACTGCAGCAGCACATCAGGCTTCTGCTCTAAGTCCTCACCATGCTTTGGCACACAGCCAGATGGCTTCCACTGTGAATGCAGTGCATGAGCACACACTCAAGAGCCTTCCCCTGGTGCTGCTTGGGCTGGGCTGTGAATCCAGGAGATGCCTATCGGTGCACTGACATCCCCACACCCGTCTGGGGCAGAAGCAGCCCAGCCACTGTGGCCATGCTGGTGCTCATTGCCAAGGCCAGGCCATGACAGAACCCAGCAGCTTTGCCTAAGAGGAGGCACACCAAGCGTGAAGATGAAGAGAACTTCAGCATGCTTCTGTTCCCATACCAGAAATAAAGGAAACAAATATTTGTCCAGAACTTCCTTGTGATGCACAGTGAGTTCCACTGGCAGACTAGGTGACAGGTGTTGAAAAGCCGTGGTACCCACTGCCCCATGTCCTGGAACATGGATTGTACAGGCAGCCTGAATACCCAGCATGGCTCACAGGAGCTTATTGCTGTAGCATTCCTTACACAGTGTCACATATCAAACCTTGCCTTCCCCTGCAGAGTCTGACATTTTCAAAACAATGGATTACAGCAGGAAGTTTGCCTCTGGGCCAAACCAGAATTAAGCCCACATTTAACCCTCACTGAAGTCCTTGCAACACCTCACAAAAAAAGCCACCATCAATTTTAGCATTCTGTGTTTAAATTCTCATCCTAATTTCACTCACCAGTGTTTCAGAATGAAGGGGGAAAAAGATGGAACACTTGGGTCCAGATCATCATCTTAAATATGTACACATACTGATTCCTACACATATATTTATAATTTGTAACTGACAGAGAAATTATAAATAAGTTAAAATGGAAGGAATAGCAAGATTGGTTGAGCTGGAAGAAGAATTAACAGACCAAGTGGCAGAGATACCTTATCTTATAACAAAAGGATATCTTTCTTATCACAGAGTATAATAAAAGGAATTGCATAGGAATGGAGAACCCCATGGATAATGCTTCGCACATTTCACAGCATTCCTCTTAAGGAGAACAAGAACAGATGAAGATATTTTCCTCATTTACACCACAACATTATCAACAACTCTGACTGGAGACATTCTGAGAAAGAAGCAGGAAACCCACAAAACTTGCAAAGTTTTTACTTGAAAAGCTTTGTTTTTCTTTAGTACATCTAAAAACATGTGAGAGTATCACATACCAAAGACAATGACCATGGCTTACCTGAAGCATTACATGCTGGAAACTCCTGCACTAATAAATGCATTGCAGAGTTCTGTTCCTAAAATTACCGTAATCAGCCAAGTGCATTCCCTAAAAACCAAACCAACTTATACTGCCCCAAATCTCTTGGTTGGACCTAATAAAACTTCCAAGTTAATTTTTGTGTTCTCCTTAATTGCCATGAACTTGTAAGGCAAAGCCTCAGACAGCTAATGGGATCTTTGGAGCGAGATGTGCAGATACATGTCCCAGAAGCTGTGCCAATCAAAGATTTTCACAATAAATTCAGATAGCAATTGGTGATCTAAGAGAGGTCAGGCTCATAGTGACAGGTAGTCTTGTTAGGCAAACCATTAGGGACACAGTCACAGAAAACTCAGTGAAAGGTCACCTTCGTGAACTCAACTGAACAGACTGAAAACCACCAGAATAAGATGACCGAGCATGCAAAAATTTATTGCCTAATGTGAAACTTAGTAATGGGACGGCATGTGAGCTCTGCCCTGTATGTAAAAAGGAGCATTCATGTCCCATCAGCATCACAATAAAATTACAGACTCCTATATGTAGATGTTCTGGAAGCTGGAAAATGAAACCCTTTGCATACAATGACACGCATGCAAGTTATCTATCTGAGGAGGCTTTTGGGTACAAAACCCCAAACTGTTTCAGGAGCCCACAACTCAGAAATGGTACCTTACTTACCAATTAACTTCTCATGGCGCAAACACTGCTTTCTTGCTGCTCATACATGTCTTCAGAGCATTACATGGCAGAGAGCTGCAAGCTATTTCTGGAAATTCACCCATTGTTGAATAGGAATGTATAGATATGTTGCATGACTGTGCTTTGAAATATTAATATATGCACTTTTTATGTCAGTCTGAACACAACCACCACTAAAACCACATTTGGGAAGCAGTTTGCCAGTAAACCCACTGTTTCAAAAGCTATCAGCTCACACAGTCAGATCAGTGGACAGTCAACACTTATGTTAGCCCAGCTGCATTATAGTGGAACAGAAATCAGGGGCATGTGTCACATCTTCCCTTCCAAAATGAGACCAGCAGCATTGTGGAAAGAAAACAATTTGACAGCCATTACACAGAACACCTCAAGAAAGGACAGGAAGAAAAACCCCAAAAGACCAATACAAGTATGATTGGGAAACACTTATACATCAACTACAACTCCACAGCACAGATGCCAGTGAGATACTGAAAATTCCATCACACAGATGAAATTCAACTCAGACTAAATAAGAAATTTTAAAAAATTAATTTATTGACTTGCAAAGAGACACAAGCAAAGATAGCAGCAGTGATTACCTCACCTTACTGGCATAAACAGCATTAAAAAAATTACTTGTTTTATTTAGTCTTTAACCTGGTCAAAATCAGCAAGTAGATCAAGTGTTAGCTAGAACAAATAATTCCACCAAATAAACTTACAAAGCAAGTTTTTTTATCTGGTATCATTGGTGGTTGGTTTTTTTTGTTTGTTTTGGGTTTTTTGTTTAATTGGTGGTGGGCTTTTCTGGTGTGGGTTTCTTGGTTTGGTTGATTGGGGGTTTTTTGGGTTGTGGTTTTTTTTGGTGCTGTTTAGCTTTGTGGGTTGTTTGGTTTTTTAATTTGTTTTTAATATTTGGATTTGGGGTTTATTTTTGTTTGGAATGTTTGTGTGTGTGGTATACCAAGAGCAGAATACCAGAAGAGGTATTTGGTTTTCAGGGCTAACCTGCACTGCTCCAGGTTCCAAATGTTCTCAAACTTGACCAGACAAATATAACCTGTCTACAACAGGAAGTTCCAAGCATGAACTGTAGCTTTCCACCTCATACAGTTGGTATCTAAATCAATTCCTTTTCTCACACAATTTGATATTGCATCACTACATGACCCTTTCCTTAATGCAAATTTAGTACCGTCACATCTCCCAACCTTCAGTGCTCATTTCTTTCTAGTTGTGTCACTATTTACAAAACACTTCCTCTACCAGGATGTTGCACTTTTGGAATAGGAGCTACTAACTTGTATTTTGGCAAGGTTCACATCCTTAAATTTCACTTACCCCAGCAACATTTTAGGCATGAAGCATTTCCACAATTTGCCCGCTGTCTTCACTGTTTCAGTCTGTAGTTTCTGTGTTCCCTTCTAGGTATATACTATCACACTATGGAATAAAACAGGATGCAATTTATGTTGCTAATGCCATACATTAAGTAGTGATATTGCCATGCACTGTAGACACACAAAGAAATACATGTTCCACCTTCATTATCAGTCTATAGTCATTCCCTCTATAGTCAAACCAGTTGGTCCCTCTTGTTTATTAAGTGTATCTTTGAAGTCAAGCTGTCTAAAAACCATCTCGGCTCTGTTGTAACCAAGAGCTTCATAGGGAAGCATAATTCTGACAAGCAGCTTTTTTCCTTTCATTTCTGGTTGTTGATTTTACCACAAACCTCATACCAGTCGGCTTAAAACTGAATGAAGTTAGGCTGAAAATATCTCAAGAATCAAAAACATTAAAGGCATTTTTTTTATCATCTTGGTAGTTGTGTCATTTTAATGGGCCAAAAACTACAGGAGTTCAAACCCCTTTCTATTTAAAGATGCTCAAGCTCAGGTATTGCTCTCCAAATGCCCAAACAAGCAGGTTGTATCACCCCACAGGACAAGTCTTTTATGAGGGATCTGTCAAGATGCCACCCTTACATATTCACATATTTATGGGCATCAGTAAACACTTTTTCCTCAATATTTTTAAGGAAATTGAAAGATGCCTCTGCTACTCTACAATATGGGGACAGAAAAAAGGGCAGGTAGTGTTAATCTGGGAGGGAGAAAAATTTTCCAAGAGATTTTCCCATTATTAGTCACACAAAGTATTTGATCCAGGCAAGACAGCAAGGTGTGACACCATCTGCCCATCACTGTTGTTGTCAATGGTAATGAATTTAGCTGTTCATGAACATTTCTTCTGTTGTCTAGAATGAAATATTACTCATTTTACAGTGTTGCATGTATTTGTGTTGTTCAGTGACCAGAACAAATAAGTTATTGGCACAATGATGTCCATGCTGTTAAACCCAAGCTGTCATAGGGACACAACACAGCAACTACTGCCAGCCCTGTCACCAACATGTGCAAGTCATTTCACACGTTCTTTGACAACATGTCCTGACTTCTCAATGGACTCTTCACACATCAGCACTGTTGTATTCAGCTGCTTTTGCCTCACTGACTTCACACTCAGATCCTCCACGATTTATCATTCCTTCAGTTCCTTAATTTCCAACTCCTGGTCACTTCCATCCCTGTATCCCATGGTGTTTGCTTGCTCTGCAATAGGCAGAAGCTGTCTCTGTCCCTCTGCAGCTGCCTTCCTTGTTTCATATCATGCTGAAGTGTGCACTCCTTGTTCCTTGAATGCCACCCTTCATTCTACAGAGAGGGCAATATCCTTACATCTTACTACTTGGCTGTATCCAAAATATGCAAACAGCCCTTGGGGAAAAGCCCTGAAGAGCTGGTAGGGCAGCAGCTCTCCTCCACCTACCCTCCTGCAGCCCCATCTCTGCCTCTAGAGCAGACCACGGTGCAGTACCACCTGTTGCTCTAATGCAACAACAGATTTACCCCAGAAAAAGTAACAGAACCTATTCCTTAATGAGCTTGTACCACTAGATGGTGCTTTCAAGAGAACAAAACAACTCAACTCAAAGCAGCAGACAAGGTCAACACACCAGAATGGAAAGAAAAAAAAAAAGCACAACAAATCCAACTGAAAACATAGCCTTATGTTATTAAACTTGTGTTCTAGGCCACACTGTGGTTCCCTGGCAGAGAAAGGGAGCCTTTACACACCCTGTCATCACAACAGGGACATGAGAGCGATGACGTGGTAATAAACATTCCAAGCTCCCAACTGTTTCCAGCAAAGGATACCAGGGCATGGAGAGAAGAAAATAGACTCGAGCACCCTCTGGGCAAGCAGATGTCATTTTCAGAAAAGAGATGAATTACACTCAAAGTGACCTGAAGCCATCTCACTTACCACCTGTCACAGTCCCTCCAAGCATAACACTGGATCACTGGGCTCAGTGGTCTGGGAAGCAAAGAAAAAAAGTTGGTGGTTGTCCTTATGAACAGGCATGAATTGAGAACTTTACTGGTTATTTCCACCATTCAGAAGCTCGTTAAACAAACCATAAGAAAAGCTTGGCAACTGCCTTTTTAACCATGTTTTAAAACACATGTAACATTGCTGTACGCAGCTCAGCCAGCTGGAAGCTTCAAGATATTTTGTTTTGCCTCATGCTCCAATCAGGTAATGAATAGAACATGGCACAGAACAAATATATACATTTTAATTTCAGTCTTTGCACTGTTTTATTGTTTGTTTAAGCCAGCCCAACTGAGACTCCTTGCACTATACGCCCCTGGTTGCATTCCATTGGAAACAAAGGCATATTTGAGGGAAGTACCTCTCACAAAGAGGTATTGATGAACCAGAAATCAGAGTCTGGACAAATAACCATTTTTCTATAAACACAGCTCTATTGTTTCAGCTGTTCTTCTCCAAGGGAATAAATATTTCATTATTCAAAGCAGTGGCTGAAAAAGCAGAACAACTCCTCCCCCTTCAACCAATAATCTTCCCTTCTCCACTCTAGAAAAACCAAATTCTACAGTATCCATGATGCCTCTTGCAATATTTGTGTTAATTTTTCCACTCTTCACTTGTCCACAAACACATTACTGTGATATTAAAAAGAGAAAGCCCAAGCCAATTAAGGCAGTAATGTCTGTGATCCCTTGCCCACCACAATTCCAACTTGTTCTTCACATCTGCACCACCTACATTTAACTTTTGGTTTTGCTACCACCAACACCTTCATTTTCATTAATCCTATCTTTTTTCTGGCTTAATCCACCTGTCAGGCTGCCTCTTCTGCAATGAGTTCCTTCCCAAGTGTGTTCTCAACCATTTCACAGATACAAAATCAAAGGGAGGAACCAGTTCTGTCTTCCCTCCAGCCCTAGCAGATTTCAAGATCTAATCCCAATCAGGAACAGTTTTTTTCTGGGAATCACTGTTTCTGGTCCACACAAACCCCATAGCACCAGAATTTAAAAAACAAGCCAAGATTTCAGTAGGTGTGGAGCATACTCAAAATCCACACTCTGGCAAGATGGAAGGAATGCTGGTGAATAGATTCTCCAGCGTCCTGTACCTCAAGAAAGAGCTGAGGGGAGAACTCATTACTGCCCTCAGCTGTCCGGTGGGATTGGGTAAAGGAGCAGCAAGGCTTTTTGGGAAGTGCTCAGTGATAGCATGAAAGGCAGTGGACACAAAGGCTAAGGAGAGCTGCCTGGATACTTGAAAAAACCAACATTGTTGTCAAACACTAAAAATGTTGCCCAGATAGGCTGTGGAACCCTGATACCCGAATGTTCCAGACTGAAGTAGCCAGGTGCTAAGCACCCAAAACTAATATGATCAATTCCTGCCAGGGGTGGGATTAGACCTCCAGGCATACTTTTCAACCTGGATTATTTTAGGATTCCCATGCTCAAGGATGCCTGTATCTGAAGTAACTGTGGCCAGTGATCATCTCCAAAAGTGTGCTCCCAAAATTCTACAAGGGCAACATGAAGCAGCAGATTTCTACAGAAGGAAGATGGATTAAGGCTCCCAAATATTGTACTCCACATATGACAATATGTTCTGTAATGGATTTTAGTACATTGCTCCATTCACAGCACAAAAAATCAAAAATCTAAGTCTCAGTTAATAATCATATATAGAATATCCAACCCACCCCCCCAGCCACAACAAAAGGAAAAAATTACATTGAGTGCAACCTGATCAAGGTTTACCATGCCTTATCAGTAAAAGAATCAACCTCCAAAACTGCTGGTAAAACAACAGCATAAGGGGAGAAGTTAATCATGAAATGGCAGATTTTTACTTTCTTAAACATACACTTGGATCAGCTGCAGTTCAGTCACTACAGCTCAAGTAATAGGATAATGGGACAAAGGGAAGTGTAACAGTTCACTGCTCCAAACGTTTTCATGCTTTTCATATGTTTAACACACTCGTGATATGAAATAAGATCCAGGGTCCCTAAACAAATCATTCAATGCATTATTCAACATTCCTAGGAGGGCTTTAACATGGATGTACTCAGCAAGAGACAATAGCTTCAATTAAATCAGTGAGGGCTGAGCAAAGGACAAGGTCCTGCTGAGTTAGATCATTGATACCAGGGGACAAACACAGGAAGCACATCATTATGTGATGGTATCAGCCCCCGGCTGCAGAGAGAGGCAAGAGCTCTGCACTGAGAAACAGCGTCTGCACCACGTCACAAGTTGGGGCCAACACATCTGTCTGCAATTATGTTATTCCCAGCCAGTTTTGGCATACCTGCTGCATCATAAGCACAGATGGGGTGACACAGATGCCCACAGATATAAGACACAAGCTAGTTAGCTCCATTTCCACACAACTATTTGAGAATGTAATGAAAAAACAAAGGAAAGAAAATAAAGAGAGGATTAATGCAAGGCAAATTTCCCCTCCGAGAAGAGAAAATAATAAAAGATTCCTAGAAAATAAAAGCAGGAAAATGCTTATTTGGAAAGGAGAGAACAGATTTTCGATAATAAAAAAATATTAGTTTATTTTTTCTGCAATTACTTAAAACTGACTTCCTAGAATTTGTATAAATCATGTTGCTGATATTCTGTACAAACTTGCTTAAAGCTATTTTCCTTGTTCTATTTAATACTTACTTGAATGCAGCCTTTAACATTACATTATTCAGAATTACATCAAAATTGTTAAATGCGCGAAAAGTTCAAAAGCTAGAGCCTAAGAAACTCAGGAAGAACTTGGCCAAATATACATATGATGACTCATTTGAGACCTTTGACTTGAAAGAAACAAGTATATCATCAGGGGTATGACATGGCACACCAACAGATTCCTAATATCTACATATATAATTAACAATTTCTTTTTAGCTTGTTGGAGCTCTCGTTTGTTAAGGCTATTCTTTTCCCTAGTTTTGTGAGGAATAGAAATGGGTTCCTGACATTCTAAGAAGTATCTTTCCCATCCTTCTCTTGATATTTAGCTCATCTTCTAAATAAAAGGCAAGAAGAAAGGCTACACTGCGAACTAAATTACCAAGAGCAGTTTGGACAGAAAATTACTTTCAATTTGTTCTCTCTTCCAAAGCCGATCGCCTGCCCTAAATGATTCATTCTGCACTTCAGGCCTCCTCTGGTTGCCTTAAGCACAAGGACAGCATGAAATAATTGAAACCAACAACAAGGAAAACTTGACATTGTAGGAAATGGTACTGGACACACTCTTTAAAACCAGATAAACCAGTAGGAAATGGTAAGGCCATGAAAGGGACAATGTAAAGTGACCCAGCAGGTATTCTAAAAGGTTCAGCTATAAAAACAAGACAACATCAGCTGCAAAAGGCTGTGGTCTCTTAAACAGACTTGATGGCAGAATTGCACAGTAGGGATACATTTCTTAGAGCTGAGCAGAAGTGAGACCTAAGCAAAAATCTTCTGCAGCATTTAGAAAACGGCTTGTCAGAATGCTTTTATTGCTAGGGCTACTTAAAAAGCTCAGAAGAGGGAAAACAATTTGTTTTCAAGGCAGAAAGGAATGCATAAAAGAATGCAAGTCCATTACTGTAAAGATCAAATAGAAAAACAGAACAAGTTCCTGGGAAGCCTGCTCCTCCACCTGAATCACAAAGAGGTCCTCTGATAGTGGGTGCAGTGGTTTCAGTATGGCAGTCTCGGTATCATAATGCTTGCAAAACGAAACACAGACACACAAGTGAGGAACTTGTTTGGAAGATCTGGCATGAGGATGTGGTGGTGGCTACCCAAACATTGGGAAACAACTTCTTGGCATGTGATAGGTATACAGAGTGACTTTGGCATGCTTCCCCATTACCCCCAACAGCAGAGCTACAACAAGATGAACCAGCACTGCTGGTGAGGACCTACAGCTGCATGATAAGTTCAGTACTACAAGTTCCTGGCTTCCCAAAGCACTGCAGAGCTGAGATATGCTCTTGGCATTCTCTCCCCTCTCTGGACTCACATCAGTGGCCATACTTGATTCCCGTAGCAGATGGCATTCAGCAGACTTGGTTTGTTCTGCTTCTTACCCATTGCTGGAAGTCACTGTCCCCAGCCCCTCCCAGCTTTGTATGTAAGTGTGTATCTACCAGTCATCTGGCACTGGAGCTTAAACTCAGGATCTCTGTCCTGGTCCCAAACATCCCAAAGAGAAGGCTGGAAAGCCCTGTTCTGGTTCTTAATCTCTCACTTACCACAAATATCTGATCAGCAGTTGAGGGTTGAAAGGGACCTCCTGGGCTAGGACTATTAACTCAATAGAACCCAGACCTACAATGGCTTTTACAGACCTATCAAATTCACCTTAAAATCAGAAAAGGTTTCTGACACAGGAACTGGCACAACCGGTTGGGGTCATAATTACTTTACCAAGTAGAGCTTAGCACTGCCTGAGGAGACAGAGCACATCCAATGAAGAAAGGACATGATGTCTTCTCAGCTAACTCTTAATACACTTTAACAAATATTTTCAGACTGCTGTAGTGTCATCTTTGACTAAAAGGACTCCAAAATGCCAAGCCCAGTAGGGCTTGACAACAGGAAGAGGAAAAAGAAAAAAGAAAACAGAAGGAAAAAGAGAAAAGAAGCAAATTGCATAAGACACAAAGGAAATACAGAACTTCACTTACAGAGTTTCATAACTCATCTTTTGTCAAGCTTTTACCATGCTACAGCCAAGACTATGAAGACTGTCTTACAATAATTTATGAAACAGAAAAGCAAACATGCACACACCACACCCCTATCACCCATGTCACTATGGAATTACCAAGCAGGTCTCAATTCATGTAACTATTTCCTTGAAGCCCTTTGAGGTGCTGCCCTCTCACTCTGTTCCTTACTGCCCAGATGGGCTAAGGAGAACAAACAAGATGGACAGAGCTTCAGTATTTGGCGTTTTCTTGATAGGTGTGGTAAGAGCTCTTTCATCAAAGAGAAATGGTTCAAGAACCAAACACAATACACTACTGCTGGAGCAATACATTTGCTTGTTTTACTGCTCTTTTTTTTCCCTTTCAGTCAAGTAGCAACACCTCTCAGTAGAGTATCCAGGCACTATTAATTATTTTATTTATTATATACAAACAAACCTTTTCTGCTTACACAGGAAAGATACATAAACCATAGCTTATTATCATGGACAATTTAAGTTTGAACACAGATGCAAAACTGAGCAGTGCTTCCTGAAGCCACTCACAAGCAAGTGTAAGAACAGAACACACTGAAGCATCTTTTTGGATCGGCTCACTCTCTGCAGCCAGCTTTTGAACTCAGTACTTGTTCAAAGATGCACATAACAACAATGGGGTCTCAAAAATCCTCTTGCAAAAGCTACACATAAAATCAGTAGTAGCAAGCTAGGGTATTTAAGAAACGTTTTCGCCTCATAAAATAAAACTACTCTAGTAGCTTTTTGTAATTACTTCTCCCTGTCTAATAACAGAATTAGAACAAGCAACCCCCACCGGGTAACAGACTTGGACTGCCTTTTGGTATTTTAAGCGGAAAAAAGACCACCACCTATACCTGCTTCATGTTGTTTTCCTCAGCTTTAAAGAGATGATGTGCTTCTCTTTGAAGGGTGACAAGGAGAGCTGTACATGGTGCTACTTACTAAGAGAAAACCCTGTAAAACAGCAAACTACATGTGCAAACATTTTTAACTGCAACTAAGAACACTTTTCACATGCAAGGTTTTTACACACTTAATGACTAATCTTATGAAAATGAATTTAAAACAACTTCCACCAAACCATGAACAGAAACTTTAGTCTTTGTACGTCTACATTCCTTTTTAAAAAGCACACTGAGGAATATGTTACTACACAATTCAAGAAATGACTAAGCAATCAGAGAGGAACAATATTGAAACACAGGCCTGAAACAGGGAGTGGCACAGGTTTTGAGCCTCCTTCCCCAAATCACCATTAAGTGTAGGAAAAACAAGTGATCAAAAAGCCACCAGAACGGATGACAAACAAACCTAGCCAACTAAGAAACACCTATACCATACCTAGCACTTCCTGCTTACTTGTGTTTCAGCATTACCCTAGAAGTTGAAAATGTTCTGGGACAAACACAGCCTAAGTTTCCAGAAGCAACTTTTATAAAAACATGTTATCTCCACTTACTAACAGGAAAGCCACTCAAAGAGTCTTTCAATCTTCTGACTACATTTTTGCATTCAGAACTTTGCTTAAAGCAGTAAAAAAATCAGAAAAACTGACTTATTGAGTGTCTCTGCTCCCTAGACTACAATTCTCAACAGAAGAAGTTCTCTGAGGGCTAACAAAGTTCCTCCAGGCCACTATTCAGTGTCTAACAGGGGGAAAAGAAGACACCCTTGAGAGACAGCATAATCCCCTTCTGCTAACCACCTCCCTCATTACTCACTCACAATGCTCAGTCACTGCATTTGCACAGGACCAAGATCAGAGCCAACCCCCAGAGCTGAAACAGAGCCTCACTTACCCAGCCTGCCCTTCTAACTTCTCGGGGGTAATCAAGGAAATCAAGGTCAGCTGCTTGTCATGAAAATTTTCCTCTCATCTCTTCAACCTGCTTTGGTGCTTGCTGCAGTTACTCTCACCTGTTCTGGAATCACAGCTTCTAATGAAAAGCAGCTGTGTAGCTGCCATCTCTACCCCCTTCATGGTTTTGCAGATCTTGACCAAATGCTCTGAGCTATTCCCTTTCCACACAGAAGAGTTCCACATTCTTCAGTCTTTCCTCAAAGGAGAGCTGCTTGATCTGCTCAAATGCTTTAAGTGCTCCTCCCTGTGCCTCCTCTAACCACAGAAGGTCCCTTACAACAAGGTACAGCAAAGTGGGATTTATGGTTTTAATAACATTTTTCTACATTCCAGTGTCCTGGCCCCATGGTCAACACACCTCCTCAGAAACTTACTGCCATGCAAGGAATAAATAAATAAATAAATTTGTCCGTAATGGATTCCTTCCTCCTTTGTTAAAATTTTTGCCCCAGGAAATAGAACATTGTGTTTTGTAATTACACAGGCTGCACTGAAAGAACAACTGCAGGCGCATCACAGATTTCTCACCTAGGAGAAAAACTGTCTGCTGCTACACAAATGACATCAGCCAACTAAAAATTACCATTTCACACCTCCACGAGCCACAAAGCAGGGGGTGATCACTATAGTTCTCTGTTGGGGGCCATCATTTACAGCTGTAACACGGAGTTACCGGGCTCACCCATTCAGGTGGAATTAACTTGTGTGTTAGCGTCACTTGTGGGAGACAATAGGGCCACCAGTTGCCTACTGTAAAGGCAGACTCGTTTGTACATTTTTCTTGCTTTTTTGGGGATCTGTAAGCAAGTTCCAAAGATGTGGCAGGCAGACCCAGAAGTGCTGGTTGTCTGGTAACACTGCAGTTAAATTGGGTACTATACATTTCAGATGATCAATTCCTTCTGGCATGTTGGAAAGGCTAAAGAACCACAAACCCTATTTAAATAAATTAGTTTGGCTGCTTGTGACTGCTTATCAATTAGGAAGCAAAGGCAGCTAACACTGGCTTGGGATCTGAGTTACAAGGAAGGTGATAGTTGTACTTTGCTCTGTAAAAACTTGTGAGGTGTGTGCATGTATAGCCAAAACAATCGAGGCTGAGGACGAAACACTGGAAGAACTGGATGTGAATCATCATGATCCAGACATGTACTGGACAAATTCCTTCCTCTTTGGCAGCACCTGTGCAAATCAGTAGAAATGCACAAGGGGCACAATCTTCAGTATAACCTACACTTATTGCCCAGTGCCATTACCTGGATTTGCAGAATCATAAATGTGGAATTAACAGTGTAGTAGTTCTTCATGGTTATGAGCGTGATAAAAACTCCACCGGGAAGAAAATGCAACAGGGAACCATTGTCTTCCTCCGACACAATCAAGTGTCATTCTCTTGGGTGAGGACACTCTACAGCCTCAGAGAAATATGTCATGTCAAGAGGCATTTCTTGCTCCTCAGCCAGTAAAAATAACTTTGATGACATTACTGTCCAAATTAAAAGCAAATTAATTAAATTCCTCCCTTGAAAAATAATATGAAGGTGTCTCTTTAGACAACAATTTAAGGTTTTTCAAAAGTGCTTTGAAGTGTTTATTAACTCTGTAAAACTTTAACAAAAATTAAGGATATATTTATATATCCTTTATATATCCATATATATCCTATGCTTCATATTTATAGCATTTTGTGATTTTTTTTAATCTGATCTCCTTATCACAATTGCAGATTCCAAGACTCCAAAACTTTTGCAACACAGAATTTCTTTGTTAGGGTCTGGAATATACTGGAGAGCAAAAAATCCCTGTTTCAGTATATTGGTGTACACCTTATACACCTTAGAATCATAGTTTAGCTAATAATGAATGCCTCATATTTACTTTGAAAGAAATAAAAAATTGTTTAATACAAAATTATACATGTATCTGGAGTTTGAAATAAAATCAATTTGTCAATAGCACGGAACCATACCAGGCAAAGCCAGGACTCTGTGATGTACATGTACCTAGAGTTGATGGAAACTCAAGGCAAGTTGCCATGACAAGGCAAGGAAATGACAATAATTGTAAGTACCATTACAATAAGTGCAGGATGTTATAAGAAAATCATTAGCTCTTGAACACATTAATTTTTGTTAAAACCTTGTGTCTGACCTATTCTCATCTGCTCAAGCTAGGAAATTGGGAAGGCAGGACAATGACAAAATCAAGCAAGTCTGATGTTCTGACAGGAGAGTGGGTGGGGAATAATACAGAAGCTTTTAGAAGTAACATTCACTCCTGAGTATTAAATAGCACACAGTAATTAAATTCAAAGTGCTACCACCACTGTGAGACATCTTCAGTACAACATTCCATGAAGAAACCTTTAATTTTTTACCAAGGTCTGGCAAATAATTGTAATAGAATTCCCCAGGTACCTGCACCAATTGCCACTTTTAGAGGTTTGAGAAACTTTAATGATTTGTTCCATGTGTATGAAAGAGAAGAGCTCTTTAAAAGCTCTATAACAAATACAGAGGAATACTATATGCCCCAAAAAATTTGATTAACTTGAGTGAAAGTTTTCATTTTCTTTTGCAAGCCATCTGGACTAAAATGGAGATAAATTTAAAGCTTATGTTCATTTTTCTTATCACGCTAATTCATTAACCTATCATTCCAATTTCATTAACTTTTTTGTTTTGTCCGATGAAACTCAAACCTTCACTTTTATTAAAGGAGTAACTCGATCTGTCAAATCAGGAAGACAATCTGACTCTTCTTGTCCTTTAGAGCTCATTGCAAAAACTCCAGTGAACGTGTAAGTTAAAAGATACAGGGAAAGTTTGGACTTTAGAGTGTGTGAGAGGTGAGGGGCAAATCTTGTTGTCTCAAATGATTTTACTGTCTATCAGCTATGAGATAACAGCTTTATTATATTTTGACATATCATTATTAGATAACAAGCAAATAACACGGGGAAAAGCCCAAATCCACATCCATCCAAATCACGCACGCACAAAACCTACTGGCTAATTAGCGCCTGTATTTAAAGACTGTCGGGGCAGCGAAATCGTGATAACTACGTCTAGCTGGTGCTCCATTACCTAAGCAGCTGAAAGTGGCTCGGAGCAACCTGGTCCAGGAGAAGGTACCCTGCCCACGGCGAAGGGCTGGAGCCGAGAAGCACCGCACTGGGGCTGGTTGGTGGAGCGGCCCCGGTCCCGCCCGCCGGGGGCGGGCACAGGGGCCCTGCCCTGTGCCGGGAGCTGCCCGCTGTCCCGGCAGCGGGGCAGTGCATGGGGCGGGAGGGCAGCCGAGCCTTTCCCCGGGCGCGGGGGCGAGCGGCAGCGCCGGTGCATGCGGTGGGGCGGAGCGGGGGCAGCCCGGAGTGATGCGAAGTTGAGGGAGGACGGAGCGAGGGAGCCTCCTCTGCTCGCAGGGCAGCCCAGCCCCGCAGCAGGTGCAGCAGAGCCCGGGCGGAGGCACCGGCGGGCCCGGCGCTCTCGGCGCCGCAGCAGCGCCGCAGCCCGGGCCGGGCGGACCCGGCTGAAGGACAAGAGCCCCGAGCGGAGCTGCGGTCGTCGGCTCCTTACCAGAGGCAGCGACGCGGAGGAGCGGCCCTGAAGGGAGAGCGGTGAGGGGCCTCGGCGGTACCGAGGGGGCCGAGGGGTCCCGGCTGCGGCGCGGATGGGTGGGGAAGTGGAGAGGGGATGTCGTTCCACCTCGCTGCTTGTCCCAGTCTGCCTTCTCCCTCTCCCCTTCCTGCAAGGGGAAGGGTGCCCGCGGTGGAGGGTCTGGGGTAGCGGGAGGAGGGAGAGCCATTCGAGGGGCCCGGGGGGGGGTGAGAGTCGAGGGGCTGAGGGAAGAACTATGGAAGGGGGATGAGGGTTGGAGGGCTGAGGGAAAGAGCCGTGGGAGTCGGGGTGAGAAGTGGGGAGCTGAGGTGGAGAGCCGAGAGAAGGAGCCGCAGGGGAGCAGCGTCGATGCGGTGTCTCCGAGCGAGGGGACGGTGTGACCTGGGGAGGGAGCTGGGGCGTGTGGGGGAGCGCCATGTCCTGAGGGGCGCCAGAAGGACGCGTCCCTTCCCGCCCTTTTCGTGAGGGGCGCTGGGGCGGGGAGACAAGTGGGGCCCGGAGGCGGCGCGCAGGTACCTGTGCGGCGCGGCAGGCGGGCACTCATCAAGCGGGCTCCGGCGTGCTCGTCGTCCGGCGCCGCAGCGGCCAGTGCGGGGAAGCCCGGCAGGTGCTGGCGCCGCTCCTTGAGGGAGTCGGAGCGTCCTGAGGGAAGCGGGAGCAGGGGGGGCCGAGGCGGCGCCCGCCCGCGGGGTCCCTCCGAGGCGGCTCCGCAGCCCTGAGGGGAGGCGCGCGCGCGGGGCTGGGCGCGCGCGGGGCGCTGAGGGCGGGAGCCCGGCGGTGGCGGGCGCGGGGAGCCGCCGCTTTCCGGGCACCGAATCCTGGCGGGTCCCCGTTTACTGCTCGGTGTCGCCGTGAGGGGCTGTCGGCGGGGGTAGCGCCGCGGCGTGTGGGCGCAGACCCCCCCCCCCCCCCTTGCTGGGTTGCCTCCCGGCTGCCCGCTTGGGGACGCGGTGTGAGGGACATCGGAGACCCGGGATGGCTCCCAGGGATGCAGTGCCCTCCCTGGATCTTCCCTCCGCTTCCACCCCAGCCGCCTCTGGAGGAAGAGCGTTGCGTAATTGCTGCTGCGCCTCCCGGCTGGGCTCAAAAAGGAGGAAAACGGTGAAGCGTGAACTTTTCGGGCGACACATCGCCGAAGTTGCGGTGTTTAAGCGGATATCAAGTGGCATCTTGTTTCTCATTCTCTAAATAACATACTCGTTTGAGCCCTGGTCGTGGAACAGCAGGGAATTTTTGGGAATTGCGCAGCCCGTTTTGCGTGCTCCTCAGAGTTCCCGGGGGATGGACAGCAGGGAGCAACTCCAGTAGTAGGCATCCTTGAAGGTCTCCTCCCCCAAAAGCAAACACCTTGAAATCAGTATTTTTTTTATTCCTTTTTTGTGTTACGACCAAATTACTTAGTTTTGCGAATAATTCACGTGATGCTACTTATTTCCAGACTTCTATTGCCAACATTTTCTCGATTGGTGTTTCTCATCTGAAGCTGCCTGCTTTTCCAAGCAATTATCACACAAGGTCACTTAGATTTTTAGCTGAGCCAGTATTAAAGCACTGACACTACCTAGTGTGCAATTAACCTTTGCTTCACATTTCCTTGTTTTAGTTCCTGTGTTTCAGTCATCGATCCAGGCCGAACACTGGATACTGCAGTGGCTTTTCTTTTCCAAAAGACCAACCAGTTTGTGCTGGAGTCTTGTGCTCCGAGGCAGATTTCATGCTGTTGTGAAAATATTTCAGTTGAAGTACAGGGAAATGAGTATTTAGCACAAAATACTTGTGATTTATTTTTCCTTTTTTTTTTTGCGTGTTTCCTGTTAACAGAAGCTCTTTATAGAACCCGAGAAAAGAAAATATTTGTCTTGTGATGTGTCTGTTAAATATTGAGACTCAGAGGTGAGAATCATGCCAGTGTTTTGTAAACAGGAGATTTCGTTTGCTTAGGGTGCTTCTAAACATTTGGGTTGCTCTAAAGCAGGATTTGGGTGGAGGAACCTGTGGGATTAACCAGGACTGGAGGAGAGGACATCTGAAATGATCCTGCATCCTTCTCCTGGAGGGTGATGTCACCTGAGCTCCGAGTCCTCTCCTTGCCGGTGCGAGTGAATTGGAGGGGAGGTGGCTTGCTGAGTAAGTGCTGATGGAGCAGTAGGCTGGTTTGGGTGGATGGAATTGTGGCAGTTGCAGCTGGGTGCGTGGCTGCCGTGTCTCGCTGGCATGGCTGTGTGAGTGTGGGGGGCCTTCCCTGCACCTGTTGAGACTTGCACAGAGGACATGGTCTGCTGGAGTCCTCTTCCTACTGCTTGAAAAGTGTTCTCTCATAATTGAGTGTAACAATGTCTGTCCTGACTTGGTTATATTCTGATTGATGCTCTTTAGCGTGAGATAGTTAGTTTTGACTTAAACTGCCTAGAGTTTGTTGCCCCTGTGTAGCTATCCTGCTTTTTTCCACTTTGGGCCCTTTCAAATGCTTTTTGTCCACATTGCTGTTTTAGCCAGGTTGCTCTCTTCAGAACAGTACAAGAATTTACCTCGGTTTATTCCTTATGGGTCAAGTCTCTTGTCTTTCACTCACAACAGAAATCCCACTGCAGTATTAAAGCCCATTGGGTTGTTTGTGGTGAGATCGAATTTGTGGGATGATTAGCAAATGAAATAACTTTTTTCCTCCAGCTCTAGACTTTCAACAAATATTTTTATTTCTGTTTGATGATTACAAAGTCATATTTGTGAAGAGAACAGAAGTGTGTTTGAGAAATGTCGACACATGAGAAGCATTTGACATCATTCACCTCCTTTGTTGGTATTTCTAGTCCTCAGAAAAATTTCAGCATGGATTGACTTCTTATTGTTGTTTTAGAAAGTATCTTTGGGCTGAAAACTGAATTTCTGATACAGGTTTAAGTGTTTGTGAATAGGTATTGTAGAGGCCACTTTTCCCTGTTTTCCGGGAAGTAAAATACACTGGAAGCATTTAATGGAATTCTCTGTCCTTCCTCCAGGACAGCTTTGCTGGGAGGCAATTTCCAAGACTTGTGACATAAGGTTTCTTGAACATTTGATGAATTATTTTTCATCTTTTATGACACTTGGATGTATGGCTGTTAAAATGCTCAGGGTGTGAAGTCCTGATATCCCATGTAAGAAGAAAGCATTTAAATGGTTTGTAGCCCAAACTGTGCCTATAAACTGGTTTGTCATGCCCATAATATTATTTGTATAGGGAAACAAGCATAGCTTTCTTCTTTGCTCTGTGCTGTTCTTTCCTCCTGTGAATGGATGGTTCATCTTCACAAAAAATAAGCAACTTAAGACTATTTTCCCTTCTTACTCAGTAACTAAAGGGAGAGTTAATGGGAAGTCTTGAGTCAGCTTCTGATTCTGAGCTGACTCAAAGAAGTGAGCCTTGATGCCCTGCAGAAACAGCATGCTTTAAAAAAAATTTCAAATATTAAGGCTGTATCTCACCGTACTTAGAGGGAGGTGACAGTGTGAATGTTGTAGTTGGAGGACCTTCCAAGTTTCTTAATTTAAGACTATATTCCATTAGAGAAATTATTTTCACCACCAGTCTGGAAAAAGTTATTTATTTGTTATACCTGAAGATGGAGCGCATAAGTGTAACCAAAACTTCCAACATTAAATTTAGACATACAGGATTTTCGATTGAAATGCAGTTACGTATTTTGTATTTGATTTGTTTTGGGTTTTTTCTGCAGCCCCCGTCTGATTTGAAACTTATTTTACTTAAGTCAAATGAATAAGGTTCTTTAATGCCAGGAATACCACTTAATGGAATACACGTTTTTAGAAGTATTGAAAGAACTTTGAACAAAAATTAAGTACTAGCTTTAAAAAAAAAAAGGCACAAAAAAGCTAGCACAAAGCAAACAAAAAGAGAAACAAGAAGGCCTCAAGAAAACACATGGCCAGTACTTGTGAGTTACTTAATTACTTCCTCTTAGCTTTATTTTCAGGACATCATTGTTGCCTTCTCAGTTTAATGCTTCAGCTGGGAAATACTCAAATTTGAGGCCAAGTGAGGTCTGGTTGACCCTGCGGAGTGAGGTTTTCTGGCTGACACTGCAAGTGAGATGAAAGGAGCATCTCTCCCTGAATGAAGTGGGGGTGAGGAGCAGGAGTTGTGCCTGGTGTGCTGCTCTCAACACCAGAAGCACAGCTTGCCTGTGAGGTGAGGTGGCAGCAGAGCCTGCTACCCCACAGCTGTGCTAGTGCTTCCTGTAGTGGCTGCTCCAGATTTATAAGTGCTAGTGCTTTTTAAAACGAGATATTTGTTAGAGAGCGTAGCTGCTGTTTGCTAGGAACTGGCTTTTATGTTTTCTAGGTTTCCTTGGGAGGCCACTTGTGCCAATTGTTCATCATGCAAAAATCTGCTCAGAGGTACTTCTTTCTAACAGCATGGTGTGCTGAGGTGGACCTTGCAGCAGGACCCTTCTCAGGAGTGTTCTTGGTTGCTGGGTTCGGTGTGGTCCAAAGTCACCATAGCTCAGTTCAAACCTGTACATCAATGCACTGTAAATGGCAGCAAAGTATTGCTGGAGAACTACACCCCTGATGAAGCATTGCTGGTCCTCAGAAGAACATTATTTCCCAAAACTGATCTTTGAGGGGTGTGTGGTGATGTGTGTGGAGTTTGGTCCCTGGGAACATAACTTTAATCAAGCTTAAAACGCTCGTGTGAAGCTTTGTCCACACATATTTTGCTTCCCAGCAGCACAGAGTGGAAAATTCCACTTGTAGTATTTCAGTGACATGTCTGGATAGGCCAGTCTAGTGCTTGGGGTGTCCATGACTTGTGAGGCTAAAAGGAAATGGGAGCTGTTGGTGTCAGTCTTGTGAGGACTTGTGTGGAAACTTGCCCAAGGACGGTTGATGGTTATCTGAGTTTTTTTTTTTTTTTCAAGTTGAAAATCTTGAACAACAGATCTGAGTGTGTAAAATATAGGAGTGAAGCTGTCATATTTCTTTAGCCACTCCTAATGATAAGTTATTAATTATTGTGCTTTGTGACGCTTTGGCAATTATTTTGCTTGTTTATCAATTAGCTTTATTTTCATGGAATTACATGTGAGGATTGGAGTATTCCGAATCATTTTATCTCAGGCTATACTTTTATTAGACAATCAGTCTTGCCTTAAACTGCTTACTAGTGAAATAACTACAGATATAGGCTATAAAGTTATTTCTGTTTTAAACCCCCTATCAGGTGTTTATTACTACGTAGTGTTCATGTTAAAGTTTTAGTTGCTTTCCAGAGGTGGAGGAATACGTGGCAGGTGCCATTTTGGGGGGTAGGAACAGACATGTGCATGTGTAGAACCACTCGGGGTGTGCCTGGATGGGTTATTGTTCATTTGTTTTGGTTTTATGCTCAGATCATTCTGGGAATTGTAGTCTTGGAGATGGGAACCATCTTTGTCTTGACCCCTTGTAGCCTTTGGATTTATTTTCTCTTTTCCCTAAGGTTTGTGAATTAACAGATTGTACTTAAGTCTTAGACCATCTTTGAAAATCTGCAAACCCTGTCTTTAGATTTTGAATTATACTCTAGTCTTACTCAACTACTGGTGCTAGAAATTTGCAGGAAGCTTATGTGTGTTTAAAAATTTTTATACAGCTACCAAAAAAAAAAAAAAAGCCCCAACCCTTACTGGAGTGTATTTTGCACCTTCTAAAATATTCCCAAGTTGATTTCTGTCACCTGTAGCTCTGGTAAGTGATGTGGTCTTGCTCTTAAAATCAGAATCTCAGGATTAAACTACAGAAAAACTGTTAAACTATGCTTTTATCCTTAATCTAGGTCCAGATTATACTAGGAGATAGTTCAAAGCAGGCACTGAAAATACAAATCTGAAAACAACAGACAACAACTGAATTTGAAGAAAACCGACCTGTGAATTTCAAAACAGAAGCTATTAATTAACAGACTGATGAAGCTAAATGTTTTTTGCATGTGTGGTGTTGCTGCAATTATTTTAATAGAGCTGAATAAGAGCAAAACATGATGAAATGCAGTGTTTTCACTTTATTCCAGGTTGTATTTCCCACTGCTGAAACAAACCTGTGATAGTTTCCTTTGTGATTGTGTTTGTGTGGCTCGTTAAAATGTGCTTATTTGCTATAGGATGAAGTCAGAAACGGAACAAAGAAATTCATTGAGTGCTTCTGGGTGTCATGTGATGGCGTGACCAGGGAGAGCTTGTACCAAGCTGAAGCCAGCTGGAGTGAAAACCAAAGCATCCCCCCAATAATTACTGAAGTTAAGTGAAAATCCCAGTAAAATGGGTTTCAGTTTAAAACTAATGTTGTCTCAGGCCCTGAGGCTTGTTCATGAGCCAAAATTCATGCTTGGGTGATGGTAGCACATAACTACAGGTACCAATGAATTAGACTCACAGCAAAGTGCACTGCAATTTCTTCCAGCCCCTTCTTCAGAGGGTCATTATAGCAAAGGAGATCCAGGCATTAATTCAAGTATTCAAAATCAGAGTGAGGTTTTTTTTTTTTTTTTCATTTTTCCATCTTTTTAGCACTTCATTCAGCTTGCTGTTTCAGCCTGTCTTTTGATGCCAGTGTGAGACCAAAGGCACCATGGGCAGCTTTGACCCTTCAGTGGAGGCATCTTTGTCTCCATCAGTTCCTGTGGCACTTATGCCTTGTCCTCTCCGCAGGTAGCAAGTTTCCTTTTATTTTCAGCACTTAGTCCTGTGGTGAGTTATTCTGTTCCTGGGCTCTTCAGGGCATGGTGGTCACACAGCAGGAGCAGGGCTGGTAAAAACCATCGTCACCAATGCTGGTGTCCCCTGGAAATGTGGAATAAACTGTTGGCTTCTCTCTGTTGATACCCCCAGCCCTGATGTCACGGCAATATTTCTGATTCTTTCTGGTGCAAAATGGCTGCAGCAGGGGGAGAAATTTAGGGTTTCTGGTCTGGGTACTTGGAGGGAAGCTCTCCAGGAGGTGAGGGACTTCCTCAAGGGACTTTAACGTTCTTGCCAAAACACCATGTCTTGTGCAAGTTCCGCTGTGAAGGAAGAGGTGTAATTTGTCTGGAAAGATTCTCCTGTTGTGCTGGATGAAGCAGACAAAACTCTCCACCAGGCGCGTGCGTGTCTCACTTGCAAACAGATGGCTCTTGGCTGTGTGCAGGCAGCAGTTGTCTTTCCAAGGTGCCAGGGGTGGATAACCACGGGCAGCAAGGAGCAGAGCTGCGAAACGGAGAGCGCCAATGCGGAGAAACCCGAGCTGCGGGCACGCCGAGCCAGGCTGTCCTCGGTGGAACACTCGCGGGTTTTGGAGCAGTGTGCGAGTGCTTGGCTTTGCTAATCCTCACTATGTAAAGTGTTACAGATTGTAGACATCTTGAAATGCCCTGTTTGAGATGCCCGGTGCAAAACAAGACAAAAAGGAATGGCTGTTCTTGCTCTATTTGCTTTTATTTGGGTTATTAAAATGACCCAAGAACGTCTTTTGATTTGTTTTGATTATCCTGCCTGGTAGGTCTACAGAGGTTAATGTTTCACAGGTTTTAAAATCTTGGTGGAACTCAATTCCATGCAGTTAGTTGGGCTGAACTTGGGATATGGATGCTAGTACAATACCGACCTTTAGTAAAGTTGATGATTTTTACTGTTTCACAGTGTTAGTGCGTGGGGTGTTAAGGAATGTAGGTCACGTGCAGTGGAAGGTCCTTGGTCCTGTTGGAACGGAGTTCACCTTATGAAAATATTTAATTAGACTTGAATCCTTTACTCTCAGGGAAATCAGATTTTGGCTGATACAGTCACTACTGCAGCATTATGACCCCAAAGCATGCACGTTTATAAGGGACTTGATAAAAATATCATATTATTGGTATTAGTAGATTTGGAAATCCTGAGTATATTTAGAACACAATCTTTATAAAAAGGTAATATTTGTAAGTATTTAATCTTTTTAGATATGATCAGTCTTTTCAGAAGTTTGGGACAGTTTTCTGTAACCATGAAGAATCACAGAGCACATCTATCCAAAAGCCAGTGGTGAAGTGTTACCAGGACGGTTAGACTTTGGCCACTTGCTTAAAGTTATTTTAATAGGACAGAATGCCTTTCATAAGAGTTGTATTCCCATGTAACTTCTCAAGGCATGCTTTGTGAAAATATTTTGTGTATAAACTGTAGAACCTTTATTTTGAAGAAGTGCCTTTTCTGCCATGCTACCTGTGAAGTGAGGATTTCTAAAATCCTTTCTACTATGGTTGAGTACAAAAGCTTAGGTAAAACCCTTCTATGTTTGATAAAACCTGTTGCACGTACAGTAAGGGGTTACTAAAAGTGGTTTCATAAATTGCATATCCTTTTGACTACCTCTTAATAGCTCCTTTGCTGTTTGCATAGCTGACACAGTAAGTCTGACAGAGGATTGTAATGCCTGTAAATCTTCCTCTTTTGACTGTGGATGAGATGTTCTTGTCCTCATTGAAGCGCTTCAGTCATTGGATAGGAGATGTTGTTTGGGAGACTGTACAAAGCAAATGCTAAAGCCTGCTCTTGTTGATACACGTGTCTTACTAATTTCTTAATTTATTCCTTTAGATGAAAAAAGGAGGCTGTGGTTGGAAGCCAAATCACACCACTCATCTAAAACATTGCAACGCAGACTAGCAATCACAGCACACACTGTGCCTCAGCAATTTGTAACAGGATGAGTGATAGAGAAAATTTAAAGGCATAAACCCAAAGGCTGTACAATGCCTGGTACCAGAGTCTCTTCCCAGATGGTTTCCTGATTTGTTGATGCGAGACACTGCAAGTTTCTGCATTTCTGGTGCTTTTTTGCTGCTTTTCAGCATGCAGGTCACTTAGCACCTAGTGCTTCCTAATCTTAAACTGCAGTTTGCTGCCTCAAGTCAGCTTGTGTAATACTGACTGTAATGTTGTAATGTCCTAAAGGATTAGGGTATTTTGGATTGTCTGTGGAATATGTACAGCACAGCAAACAGTATTATGGGCTAAGAACATGTTTTATTTCCCAGCTTAAAGGAATGGTGAGGAGGCAAGTTTTTGCCCGAAGATCATGGTCTTTCTTACTGTCATCTGTTATGCTACTAATTAAAATCTTCCTGTCTCCATGATAAAATTATTTTCTGAGATTTGCTGTCAGACATGATTTGGTCAGTGCATTTCCTCACACAGGTAGCATTTCTTGGTGCTCGGCAAAAAAATGCTGATGTGGAGTGCTATTAAATCTTAAAATGTTCGTGGGGAATGTGAAAAATTAGACATGTTGAGGGATGTGTAAAAGGGAAGAGTTTTTCTTTGGTCACTCCTTTGGTTTGGAATCAATGCATTTCATGCAAGTTTGTGTGTGTGTGTATTTGCATTTTCTTTATTATAAACTGCATGTATTTGGCTGGCACAGCTAAGATTTGGGTTGAGTACCCAAATAGAATAGAATATTATTAATAATAATTAATAATAATTAATAGAATAGAATAGAATATTTTTAGCATAGAATCATCCTGTACTCCGCATTAGTGAAACCTTCTCTTTGTCTTGAAGTATTTTGTCTTTCAGCATTATACCTAGCTGCAAGTTAGTCACTACTTCTGTTAGTCACTCCTGGCTATCTGGGGCTTGATAAAAGGCTTTGCTTGCAGGGCCTTTGGTTGGGCAATCTGGGTTGTAGGGCTTGGCTCTGTGTTTGTATAACTGAGGTGTTCACAAGCCTCTGGAGGATGGGTATCACGTTTTCCTTGTAAAACAGTTTTTAATAGCAGCTAAAGCAAACAGAGCTGCACACAAAGTGCATTCATGTCAATGGGGCTTGGAGTGGGCAGGGCTGGAGTGGCACTGATTTGGGTAATGTCAAGGTAATAATCTTTGATCAGTGGTCATTTCTTTCCCTGTTTTAATGCTTCCTTTCTATTGAGAGCAGTAGTAAAGCATAGTCAGCAGCTGCTTATGTTGGCTTTTTGGTTTTTCCCCAGAGGTAGTTTGTGGTGCTCTCCATGACCTGTTCTTCTGCAGCTTCCCTCAGCATTTCTCTTGCTATGCTTTCAACCACGTGTCTCTTCCTACATCTGATCTTGAGAGGAGTAAACACCCTGTTTATGTTTATCTCTGGTGCAAACTGCAGTTGGGCATGGTAGGGTGGGATTGGCTCCTGAGGTGGCACTGCCCTGCTCATGGTGCCAGTGTTTTGACCTCAGGTGGGATAGCTGAGGTCAAATATGCCTTAGTGGGAGAAAAGAAGCTGGCTCTGGAGCCTGGCATGGGTGGTGCTGTATGTAACTGAAAACTGGTCAGGGTCCCTTTACCTATGTGAAAACTGCATCAGATCTGCAGCTTTTAATGCAAGTTTAGGTGCTGATTAAATACATCTTTCTTTTGGAAAAAAAAAAAAATTAAAAAATGGTGGTTTTGCCTTTTGGCTCAGACACTAATGTGAAATTTCAGAGAGTTTACAGCTCCAAGAGCAGAGTTTGTGTTCTTCCTTCTAAAATAAGTAGTTTTGTCTAATGAGGTGCAGTAAAGGGAGGGGGACAATACTGAAGCAAGGTGAAAAAATAAGTCAGTGTGTGTGCACCACAACTCTGGCAATTGGTAGTTTGCATGGCTTGCTGAATTACATGAAAATATCACATTTCCCCGTTTTAAAAAATAATAATATTCCTGGGATGCACACATTAGCTTTCCATTTGGGTATAGTAATTTCATTGCTAATTAGCTCCCAGATTTGGGCTTGCAGAGGTGGCAGCCTGTTCCTTTAACCTATGCTGTCTCTGTGAAATGGTAATGAGTAATTTGAGCCCTTTGGGTAAGGTGAGAGATCAGCAGCTCGGAGATGGCTCCTTTGCTGTCAGAGGAGCACTTCTGTTTGGGATGAAGGGCACCTTTCCCGGCAGAGGTCCTGCTCAAACTGCCCAGGTAAACTCAGCAAACCTTAGCAGATCTAAAGAAAGGCTGTACAGAAGGGAGGAACTTAAAAGAGCCAATTGCATCTCTGAACGCAAGCTCTGTCAAACTTCCTTTGCTGCTTTTGAAATCAGGAGTGCTCTTGGTTAGTGAATAAAAAGGACTGTATCCTTCTGTGTAAGTGCCTAAGAACTGTTTAATCTTTTGAGTAGTGATAAACGTGGGAGTAGTTTGCATTCAGGCTGTGCTGGATGGAGGTGAGTGAGAGGCTCTTCTGCTTCTGGATCTCTCTGTGATGGAGGAAAATGTGGATAATGGTATTGCTGGCTTGAAAAGAGCTATTTCTGAGTTTCAGAAATAGCAGGTAGGCAGCCAGGAGTGTAAAGCAGGAAAAAAGCCTCAAACATGCCAAAAAGTTCTATTAGCAGTGATTAGCAGGTTATTAAGGATTGGCAACAAATCTAAATGTAATCTTGGGTACGTGTTCTAGGACTGTAATTGACTGTTACACCAATTATTACTTGGAATTTATCTAAAATAATTTAAGATTGATGTTTATATAAATGACATTAAGTCTTAATGTTTAAATTAGTATTCTACAAGTCAGCCAGCGCTACACTTATTTCCAAGTCATTCAGTTAATTTCCACATTGCCCAACCTTCAAGTATCACAGCTTTGTGAAGAAGGGGGGGAAGATCCTCCCTCTTTTTTTTTTTTCTTCTGTACATCATGATTTTCTGTGTAGTCACATTTATTTTTTGTGTAGTCACACTTGTTGTAGGTCCTGCTTGGTCCTTCTGTGTGAATGGAAAAATACTTCCTTAAAACAAATAAATCATGATTTAGAAATGTTTTGGTCCGCTAAAAACTGCTCCAACAGTCTGACTGTCCAGGAGCGTGCTTGATTTTCTGTAACCCTTTAAAACTCACACTTCCTCTTTCATTTGAAAACCCCCACATGGAGGTCATTAAACCTACTCCAACAGCTACTCCTAAAGTTAAAGGCATACCAAGAAGTTAAACATTAACTTTCTCTTGCTGTGCTCCAGTAAGAGAACCCTTTACAATGCGTAGTTGGTTTCACTACTATAATGCCACTCTGCATCTGGCTCTTCTCCATATTTTTGTTTTTGGGGCTTTTTGGCTGAAAGGAATGGCTTCAATTCAGTGATTATTTTATGGTGTTTGGTTGGGGGTTGTGTTATGTTTTGGGGTTTTTTAGCAAATTTGAATTTTCCTTTTTACCACCATCCTGCAAGGATGTTGCATGCCAGCTCAGACACCGAAACAGTCGTGTTTAATGGAGGCAAATCCTAAGAAGAAGGACTTAAGACAGAGGTACAAAATGGTTTTATATTGTTAACCATCTTAGTGAAGTGCATCATTCTGTGTTTCTAGGCTTTTCTTTCCTCTTTTCTGTCAGGACACATGACAATTCTTTTTCATACTCCTGGTGTGCAGAAACAGAAGGCAGTTGCATTGGACGTTGATCCTTTTTATTTATTTTGGCCACTGATTTGTTCTGGGAGTTGACAGCTGGATTGTGGCTGGGAGTTAGTAGGAAGAATCCCTGAGCTGTAGTTGTTACTAGCTGGCTTCCAGCTGAGCACCACCTTGGCGTCCTGACACTTGTAAAGACTTCTGTGCCTGGGCACTGCCTGCTGCTTTGGGAGATGAGCTGAATCAGAAATTCCCACTGGAACAGGCAAGTGTCCTGGGGGAAATAGCTGCTGTGCTGGGGGAGGTCACTGCTGAGGGCAGTTGGAGTGGGGGACTGTCTGGGAGAGAGGCTGGAGCTGAGCTTGGGTGGCTGTGTGCTGATGTCCTGCTGGTGGCACCGGGCACCCACCTATTCCCCAGTCCCAGTCTGCCAAATGGGAATTGGGCTCATGGTTAATTGGCTTACAGAATGCTGTAACCTATTGCCCTTGTTCCTGCGGAATTCAAACCTAGGCTCCCCGCTTCTGTCTGGCCAGGGTATGAAATGATGAGGCTGCAGGTTCCTGCCAGAAGTTCAATAGAAGGTCAATGCAATTTTTCCCAGTAAAAATGTCACTTAATTGGCATTGCTCTAATAGCATCATGTGTTTCATATCGCTATGGCTTGGCAGGTCCTGTACGTATATTTTCCAGCTCTTGTGGAAGGTGCTTATGTTGAAAAGGGGAGTTGCATAATAGGTTTTTGAGAAGTGATTATTGTTTTACCAGTTCTGAAGATACCACAAGGTACAGACTGCCAGCAAAGTGTGTCGTGTCATCTCTTGACGCTGATACACTGCAAGAGGATAAAAAATAATGTTTGGTAAATGCTTTTAGGTATATTTCCAGGCTTTCATGTTCGTATTTATAATACCTTCACAAGGAGTAGAATGTACAATGTGATTGCTGTTTAAAACTTGGCTTCCAGGTAAGTGTGGGGACGGGATGCAATGGGAAAACACTGTCGGCATCCTAGGGAAGGATAGCTGTAGTTCCCATGGCTTTTGGTGGCATGTGTGTCACCCCAGCCATGGAAAATATGCCTTAGGGCTAAGGATTGTCTCTTCTGTGCTGTGCTCTAGGCCTTGGATCAGGAGTTGTAAGTAGGGCCAGCCTGTGGCAACATGTGGGATCCCCAGGAGCCCTCAGACTCCTGTAACCTTTGATTTCTGCTGCTGATAGAAACATAACTGAGTTTCCCAGTCCTGCATCTCCATTCATGGTTTTGCAATATCGCTCGTTGACAGGAGCAGTAACTCAATACCGTGGGAATGCTTCTAGCATGGGGAGATGGAATCAATAATGGGATTTTTCTGAGTTTGAGTCATCATTTTTCTTGGATGTTTCATTGGTGAGCCATGTTTACTTACTTTTCCTAGCACCTCTCTTAGCTAAGGAGCATTAACCTCCAGCAGGGTCCTGTTCAGGATAACTGAGCATGGGCCAGGGCAGTGGTTTTCCCTCTGTACTTGGCCTTTTGAGACCACACCTCGAGTGCTGTGTCCAGTTCTGGGTCTCTAACCCAATGAACAATATGGAAGTGCTGGAGCACATCCTGCCAGGAGCAGTGAAGCTGGTGAAGGATCTGGAAAATAAGTCCTGTGAGAAGTAACTGAGGGAGCTGGCAGAAAAAGAAGCTCAGGGGAGACCTAACTGCTGCCTACAACTACCTGAAAAGGACATCCTTCAGAAAACCTACTACAGAGTAATATAACTCAAAAAAAACCTTTAAACTTTTTACATAAAAAGTGTATAGGAATATAGTAATTTATAAATAGCTATATAAAATATGAGATGCTCTACTTGTTAGCCAGTAACCCATGTAACGTTAACTAAGAAAAAGTCCTGAGCAGTCTCAGGAGGGAGGAGGGTTGTAGGAGGATTATATGGCTATACCATAGGGAGATAAGGACTGAATAGCAGTGTTATCTGTTGTTTTTTATTTATGAAGGACACTGCAACAGACTGAGGCTTCCACCTGGATTGATTTGGCATGAGGAAAGAGCAGACTTTGTTCAGTTTGTCTTGTACTCAATCCTCTGTTCTAGGAGGGTGATGGTGACTGAGGAGTTTCTGACATGTCCTTGTTGTGCTTCTAAGGCACTTTGCTTTCCTCTGCTGCATACAGCATTTTAGATCACCCAACCACGTGTAAAAAGTATCTTCCCTTTCCCCAGCAGTGTGCTGCTGTCAGGAACAGTGCTTCCAGGATGGCACTGGGGTTTTTCAGCTGGTGTTTAAATGGGTGTTTAAGTGCTGATTTAACTAGGTTGAGAATCAAGTACCTGTTCAGGTGCTTCAGTGGAAGTTGCAGTGTTCACGTGTGCAGTACTAATTCCTGTTATTACTCTTGTTCTTGTAAGCAGAATGTCATTTTCGGAGGCTCAAAGTTGGTTGGAGTCAATGGAAGTGTCTTGCTGCCTGATTTTTTGCTTTCCTATGTATCTGATCGTCATTGATACTAAAGAAAAACATGGTGTGAATTTGCATGTCCTTTTAGGAGGAAAAAAAGTCCTCAATCTTCTCTGTCCTGTTAGCTTATGTGAAAACAAAAACCCAGAAAATGTTATGCTAAAATCAGAGACAAGTAGCAGCTTGGAGGAGGACGACCCGAAGCCTGTGGGTAACTATTGGAGAAGGACTCACAGTGGAAATGCTCATAACCATGCAAATGAAAGGGTGGTGTGCTTAAACTGCAAA
Organism: Passer domesticus; assembly: GCF_036417665.1. Classification (NCBI taxonomy): domain Eukaryota; kingdom Metazoa; phylum Chordata; class Aves; order Passeriformes; family Passeridae; genus Passer; species Passer domesticus. Next base: position 12,965,668 of record NC_087477.1, on the reverse strand, counting down.
ATGTAGTGTGTGATGTAATGCTCTTATTTCTCTTTGCAGCTATGAAGCCGTACGCTCCAGCCTTCATTCTCCTGTGGAGTGCTGTTGGGATAGCGAGGGCTGCCAAAATCATTGTTGTGCCGCCAATTATGTTTGAAAGCCATCTTTATATTTTCAAGACTCTGGCCTCAGCCTTGCATGACCAAGGTCACCAGACAGTGTTTCTGCTCTCTGAGGGCAGAGAGATTCCTCCATCTAATCACTACAGACTTCAGCGCTACCCAGGGATCTTTAACAGCAGCACCTCGGATGACTTCCTCCAGTCCAAGATGAGGAGCATCTTCTCGGGGAGGCTGACTGCCCTCGAACTGTTCGATATCCTGGACCACTACTCCAAGAACTGCGACATGATCGTTGGCAACCGAAACCTCATGCGTGCCCTCAAACAGGAGAAGTTTGACCTGCTCCTGGTAGATCCCAACGAGATGTGTGGATTTGTTATAGCCCATCTTTTAGGGGTTAAGTATGCCGTGTTTTCCACTGGCCTCTGGTATCCAGCAGAAGTGGGTGCTCCAGCTCCCCTGTCCTACGTTCCAGAATTTAACTCGCTGCTGACGGATCACATGAACCTATTCGAGAGGATTAAAAATACTGTTGTTTATCTTATTTCAAGATTTGGAGTCAGCTTTTTGGTTCTGCCAAAATATGAAAGGATAATGCAGAAACACAAGGTTCTTCCAGAGCGGTCCATGTATGACTTGGTCCATGGATCCAGCCTGTGGATGCTTTGCACTGATGTAGCGCTGGAGTTTCCGAGACCTACGCTACCCAACGTTGTTTATGTGGGAGGGATCCTTACGAAGCCAGCCAGCCCTCTGCCAGAAGTAAGGTTTGCTGAGTTTTACAGTAATTCCTGTGCTTTCTGCTTGACTTCATGTGATGAGTGGCTGTTTTTAAGCAGTGATTTTTTTCAGGTGGGACCTTTGCTGTTGTTGCTTGGTGAAATATTCCATGAAAGTCACTTCATGTGGTGGTGAGGGGAACTGTTGGTCACAAATGCAACAAAATTAATAATTTTTGGATGCAGGAAGTGTTTTGCTTTTGAGTGAAGTGCTTAATGCTGCTCTAGAGGTGAGAAACAGTGCACTCTGCCTTGGAAATCACATCAGTAGCTTTTAACCAGATGTGGTTTAAAATGAGTATGAGGGAGAATGGATGAATACTGTTCACACTTAAAGAAGCCTGCTGGTAGGTTATGCTGGGTAACTTCATGGTATGGGTGTTTTTATGGTATTTGTTTTTGTGCCTCCCTTAGGTTTGATAATGACTCTAACTCTAGGCATACGTGAGCCTGGGAAGACTGTACCGAGTCATAAATGGAGATAAGAGTTGGCAAAGAAAGCACTAAGGCTGCACTCAGATATGTATCTTTACTGTTCACGTGCACAGCATCACGTGCAGAACTTCAAACTGAAATGGTGATAGTGACTGGACTGACTGCAGAAATCCTGGCTGCACAGATTAATTATTAAGTTTGATTAGTTCAGTGATCTTTGATATGTTACACCTAAGAATGCCTCTGTTGAGCAATACTGTGGTGAGTGACAGGCAGAACGATCTCACAGAAAACAATGTCCTTTGCACTTCTGTTTATGTGTACATAAACGAATAGATCTTGAATTGGAGGAGGTTTTTAATGGATGTTTTTGGCCAGATGATAAAAAGGGCTAGGTAGACCTGCAGTGCTCAACAATTTGCTTTTTAAAATGGCTGTGTCAGCCTTTGCTTTTTGTATGAAAAGTGCTATTGTCTGTTCTCCAGGGTGTCATCAGAGATTACCATAGCAGTGCTGCTTCTAATTGGCTCTTTCCACATGTGCATCAGTGTGTTTGTGTTCAGGAAGGGTCAGGTATCCTGAGAAAGCAGACTGAAGGTACCCTTGTGCTGTCTAGAAGTTTATCCTTGTTTTCCCTTCAGGAAAACTTTGCTAACTGGATTGGGTTTTTCCTTCATTTTCCAGACTGTATTTCCTTTTTCTGTAAGAGAAAAAAGGTATTTGCGTAATCAGTTTGGACAATGAGGTTAACGCTGTCTGTTTTGTGCCTTTTGATGTTCTGTGTAACAGGAGTGACAGTGACCTTGAAACAGACCTGTAGGTCAAGTAAATGGTGGCAATTATTTGTTGCAGAGGGGGGAAGGAGCTACCTAGAATTATCTGTGAGCTGAGACATTTTTTACCTTTTCAATTTTATCAGGCAATTCATTCTTAGTGTTCAAAGCATGAGTTTTCATTGAACAGGAGAGAGGGACCAAGTGATCACATTCCTCTTTTATCCTGTCATTTGTCCATGCCTAAACTGTTGCACATACCCCTGTGGTGTGTGTTGTAGGTAAATTATTGGGCCATCAGTATGTGTCTGCTGAGCAATTGGATGAAATTCATAAGTGTCCCTCTGTCCTGGCAGATGAGAACTGCGAGCACGGACAGCGCGTGCTGCGGCTGTTCTCTGCTCTTGCTGCATCTCCAAGGCAGCAGCCTTGGCTAATTTATTTTCTGCAGCTTCTAGTTTGGTGCATTAAGGTGGGCCAGAAGCAGAGCTAGTTCATGTTTCTGTGCTGGGCTGGAATTGATGATGCTTCAGCAGCTCTCTCAAGTAATTTTCTTGTCCGTGGGCGATGATTAGAAAGGGGGGCAGCACGCAGCAGGATACAGCAGCTAAAATTTGCCCACTAAAGCTATTATTACAAGTCTTTCAGGTGCCTTGAATTCACCAAAACTGCATGCAAGTAGCTTAACTTCGTCTGCTAGACAAGCATTGGGGAAAAAAATCCGGGGTGTTCTTTCAAGTCCAAAATACCTGCTCAGACTACCTTGGGGCACCTCAGTAGTGGCACCCCTGTGTTGGCAACAGTTTTTTCCTTTTTCCCCCCTCACCAAAAATAACCAAGTGTTTGTTTAATCATAATGGAATGCCTACACATAAAAGTTCTAGCTTTCTCTTCATAAGCAGCATCTTAAAATGAAGAGGCAGATAGTAACAAGTGGTCAATGAGGAGATTAAGGTCAAGATCTCTTAAGGTGTTACACGGTGGCCATTCTTTCATTCCGTGGGATGGGGTAGCTCTGTTTTGTGGCTGCCCAGATTCTGCACCTGTCCCCTGAACTTCTTGAAAGAAAAGTTGGAAAAGCACAGATTTAAAGGTAGCATGTAGCAGTGGGTGCTGAATATTCATGTTGTGTAACAGTGTGAGGGGAAACAAACCTGATCCAGCTTTGCCTGTCATCTGTGTTAATATTATATATTAAAAAAATATATATAAATATATAAAGTCTGACCCAGCTTTGCTGTCCCATCTGCATTAATATTTCAATCCTGGGGCACATCGTCCCTGCTGCTTCTGCAGTTAGCTTGTGTCAAGCATGATTTTAGCTGCTGCTGAGCTCTGTAGCAATTACGCTGCAGCCCCCGGTTGTGGCACACAAACTGCGAGCGTGTCTTTGGGTCGCAGCTTGCCCAGACGCCTCGGGAAGGCTCCGATCCTCGTCGCTGCTCTCCCTCCCGGGCAGTGTCCCGGCGTCGGGCTGCGCTTGGCGCAGTGTCCCTCGGGAAGTCGCAGTGCTCGGCGTGCCAAGGAGGGGGAGCCAGCGGCGGGAGCAGCGCGTCCTTTGGAGGTCACCGCTCTGCCCGGCTCCCTGCGGTGCCTTGCGGCTCCCACCTGGGCAGGCAGTGGCTGAAGTGCCTGGGGATGGCACATTGCCCCTTCGGATCCCTGCTGCCGGTGGATGAAGCCGAGCACACCCTGTCACCCTGCTCTGCCGCGCTGGGAGGGCTGTTGGTGGCTTTGCAAAGCTCTGCACGGGCGGTTCTGGTTGTGTTCTGTGAGAGCCAGTGTGACATTTTCGCTGGTTAAACTGGGTTTGGACGGTGCTTCTTGCTCAAAGTGTGCTGCGCTGTTTAGCTAAATACAAGGAGATGATTAAGGTGACTTATCCCACATGCTTGTGAAATTTTATTTGCTTATAGGTGGTGGGTGCAGAGTCTGGCATTTTGTATGTATCTCACAAAACCATATGCTGAATTATTTAGAGGGCAGCATGAACAGAATTAGCCTTAAAAGATGAAAAGCTAGAGACAGACTGGGTATCAAGTCCTTAAGGTCATCAGTGCCTTAAACTGTTGAGGGCATAGTGTTCCCTGGCAGTATTTTCCAGATAACTGTCGTTGGCCATTAGGAAAATCACAAGCTCCCCTGCCTCTTCCTCACTACGTTTCTCCAGAGGGATCTGAATGAAGCTGGCTTTTTAAAGGGACACCCTTATAAGCAAGAACAGGGAAACCTCTTCTCTGGCATTTATGCCTTGTGACCAGGTTGATGTGTACTAGGCATTAATCAGCCTGATAAGTCCCTGAATCAGGGCAGGAAGCTGAGGCATGCTCCAAGGAGCTGCCTTGGGAAGTACTCAGTCCATGAGGAAACTGATTTTATGCTGCAGACGAGGGTGTTCTCATTTTGGAGTAATAAGTTGTCCTTACAGCTGCAGCTGTCAACAGATAATTACAGGAACTTCCTCACTTGTCCATGGACATCTCTTATCTGAGCTCGTTATTATACAGATCAAAGTCTATGCAGCAAATTGGTGCCTTTGAAATATTTTCGCTGAAAAGTATTTTGGTGGTTTTTTTGTTTGTTTTCTTGGGTTTTTTTCCCCCTCCCTGAGCCTTGCTGACAGCTGTGTGTTTACTAGGTGTATTAGCTGATACTGATATGTATCTTGAAAAAGAGGTGGGAGAATCAAGAGATGTTTTATTCCTTAAACCTGGCTTTTCTCCTTCATTCAGATTCAAGGACACTTCTATAAGCCCTTGCAGACTGTAGCAGTAGACTGTTGTGCATGGTGTGTAGCACCATCATTTTAGTATTATTTTTAAAGTCCAGGGAATGGTTCTTACAGACCTGTTTGGACAGTAAATTTCTGGTGATATGAAGCAATTCCAGACCTGTTTGAAAATGCATGTGGCTGTCAGCTGGGGAGGCAAAAAGTCTTTTAAAGATGGAGATGATGCAGCACTGCATAAGTTCTGTACTGAACTGTATGATCGTGTCTTTTGACTCTGAAATTATTTTAGATAAAGCTTCTTTCCCCCCTAGAATTTGATGTTTTGATCTACAAGAAAGCATTGTGTGAACTCTCCAGGTACCCACAGTCCTAAAACCGTAGCGTCCAGTCTCAGCTGCTCCAGCAGGACCGGGCTGGTGAACCATGTCTGGTCTGCTGTACTGCTGCATTTTAAATTTGGGAAGAAATGTGACTCAGCATCTGTTTAGTGCAAGACACGGGAAAGGACACAGGGTTGATTCTGGAGCTTGGTTAAGTGTCTCCAGTTAAACTTGTGAGGAAGGCAGGTCCTCCAGGTGCACATGCCAGGCATCGAGCTGGCGTCCCATGAGCAGTCCAAGGAGCACCAACCTTCAGTGAGCCTGTGCTGTCCGTCAAAAAGCAAATTTGCTTGGTTCATGGATTACAATCCAGGCTGGTTATTTGTTGGGTTCAAGCAGTTATTTGTATTGGTAATGGAAAATAGAAGTTCCAGACCTTAGATGTTGGTTAGGTCAGGTGATGAAAGCTGAAATCTAAAAGCAAGAGAAGTGACTTTGTTATTTTTATTCTTAAAAAAACAAACAAAAACCACTTTGATAAGCTACTACTGTAAACAGGCTTTGTGGTTTTAAATATTCTAGTTTATCATGTTCATATTGGAACATACAAACTAACAAGATTTATTCATTTTGGGAACTTGCAGTGGTTTAACTGAGCGTCTCTTCCAAATTTGGGGGGATGGCCTCCATAGAGGACAAATAATGAGCCAGTGTTTTTCCCATATTTCTCCCATTTATAATAAAACAGAATATGTGAATTTATTTCAAAGGATGTTCTTTTTTTTCTGGGGTATTTGGAACATCCTTGAGTTTGGGTACCACATTCCTCTAATTTGGCAAGTTGGGATGTGCTCAAAACTTGGCATTTATGAGTAGCAAGCCTAATTATTAATATTGACTTGAAAAAAAAAAAAAAAACATTAATCAAGACTGCTTTTCACATGTCCTAGCTGCTTAAAGGTGAAGTGGATAATTTGTTTATGGCTAATACCTTGCTTTGGGGGATGAGGTGTCTCCAGCTTTGAGAGCAGACCCCTTCCTGAGCTGTTCATGGGGGAATTCTGCTGCCAATATTTCTGCTGCTCACCCTGAGCAAGGGGAGTCTGGGTGGCAGATGTGGGTCTTGCACAGGCTCAGGAACCAGCTGATCATAGGCTTTTCAAATAAATTCTGGTGACTGGTGGCTTCTTTATATAAATATAATATTAAAAAATATATCTAGGTATTGTGTATGTATATATATACTTTACATGTATTCATAAAGCTGTAAAAAAAAAAAAAAAGCAAAGGGAGGAGGTAAACCCCACGAAGAAAGAAAAGCTGTTTTATCTGAAGAGGGAAATGAAGAAGAAATTGCAGTTATTAGATTAAAGGATTTAAAGCTGCAGTTAGAATTGTTATCTCCTACCATCCACAGAGCAAGGTGTCATACTAGAACAATGACAGAAAAAATTTTCCAGGTAAATGAGATTATCATGTGGATTTATGGGTGGGGTGTATGTCAGCATCTGTAATACAGAGGTCTGTGTTTATAATTTAGCATCTTGTCAATTTTCCTAACTGTATTATCAGCAATTTCATTTGACTTCATGTTCTGTAGGCAGAATAAGTAAAAACAGTCTTCATCCTCAGTACTGTTTTTTCTTAACTCCTGTAGAGTTTTTTGTTCCATATGGAGCTGCTGAGAGGGTTGGTGAAACCTTGGTTTGCATTTCCACGTGATAATTATAAACTTTCCCATTCCTGCTTAGGAAAGTGGTTTTTGGGGTATTTTTTAACAGATTGCTGCCTGTGGGGTAATGCCAGCAAGGCTTCTAATGGGAACCCTGGGTGTGAGGATCCCTCTGCTGTACCTGCCACTCTCTGCAGTGATTTTAATAACCTCTCCTGAAGGGCAAGCTCCCTGTTTTCCACTCCTCCCATTCATTTGAAAGACAAGGTTGCTTTCCCAGGGTGCTTGCCAGAGCTCTGGTGAGTAATGGATTTTTGCACCAGGGAAGTCCTTGCGTGGCACTTTCCTGGTTGACCTCTAGCTCTGGGTAGAGCCTGTTCCCAGAGCTCCACTGGATACGCCTGCAGCTCCAGAGGGGCTCAGGCACAGGAGCAAAGGCTTGGGGGCTGCATTTCCTTACTCGGGTTTGGAGTGTGGATTACATTCCTCTTTAAAGTCAAATGGGCTTGAACTCTGTGTCCCTCTTGGATGCTAAATGGGAAAAGGCAGTAAAGGTCCAGGATAAGAAACTACACCATTTTAGGCACTGGAAAGCTTTGTAGGATCTTAAAGACTTTTTAAAAAATTTATTTTCATAGCCTGTGTGTTTTGGAGAAGGCAGATACACAGTGTATATATATATATAAAAACAGCAAATAATTAGTTTAAAAATATGAAAGTGTTGTCTGCATTTTAGCAGGGCTGAATCTGTGTCTAATATTGAAAGACTTAACAGCATTGTCAGATTAATATGTGGTGACTGTACTTAGTACTGCTTGGGGTTCTGACAGGGAACAGTTCTGATCTTTAGAGTTTGTTTCCCAACTGCTAGCAAGTTTTTTTCTTCTTAGCCGGCAAGAAAACAGGGATTTACTTTAATGCCACAATCCTTTGATAGGCACAAGGTTTTGGAGTTACCTTGCTCTGTGCCAGTATGAATTACAAAATGTGAAAAAATTGTGTGACTATTAACTGCAAGCAGTTTTTGTATGGCAGAGGTCATTAATAAAGCCCAGGGAAGAGAAGAATTAACTTGTTATTAATGCAGAGGGAAACGGGGGCTCAGGAGGATCCTGTCCTCGTTGGGAGCTGCGTGTCTGCTCTTAATTGAACTAAGAACTTAATTAAGACGGGTGATATGGAAGGGAGCAAGTCCTGATAAAACAGGAGACTAGCTTTTGCCTGGTGGCCCTAGTTTTTGAAAGGCGGGAGTTGAGTCAGTGGAAAATAACCTTGGGAGTGTGAGCAGGGCGCCGGGCGATGCGCAGCCAGCAGCAGCAGCTGGCTGTGCCGAGTCAGGGAGGCTGACTCCATCCTCTGCCTCGTGCCCTCCGTGTGCACTGGCCTGTTCTATGTCCTTGGCTGCTCCAAGCAAATAAAAACTCCTATTTTTGGTTCTAGACTGACTTAAAAATTCATGGCAAGTAAATACAAACAGCTTGCTTTGCCTGGAGTGATAGTTTCTCTGAGTTTGCTGTGGAATTATGGGAGTTTGTAACTTTGAGGTTATATGATCCTGTTTGGTTTGTGATGATAAAGGTTGTATAAGGGCACCTGTATGACCTTAGACCACCTGTTCTGATATGTTGTGTTAGCAAAGTCAGAAATAAAAATGTATTAATACGGAATATAACTATGTCACATGAGAGAAGTACTATTCAGAGGACAGCAGAAAAGTTTGCACACTCAGAAAAAAAAGGTCTTTAAACCTTTCTGTTAATTTATGAGTATCTCCTTTCTAAAGATGGCTTAATGTGGCTTCTTATTTTAAAATAGATCTGGTTTTGTCTGCTGTAAGCAGCATTATCTGGGAGAAGTTGCATAGGATGCCTGTGCTCTGCCTTGGGGAAAGGGTGGTTTGCAGCCATATCTGAAGAACAGGCGTTTGTGCTATTGCACATTTGAATGGAGCAGCTGAACAGGGAAGGCTTCGGATATTACACCCGCCTATGTTTGTATTTGTGCACTTTGTTTATCTGAAACAAAGCTCAGTATTAGGCACCACTGGTTACTGCCAGCTGGGCCCTCACTCCCTGCTCACAGCTGTGTGCCCAGCACCGGGGCCTGCAGAGAATGGCTAATTAGACAACCAGGCAGAACAAAGCCCACACAGTGGGGCTGGCACAATAGCATTCCTGTCTCACATTGGTCAAAAGATGGACTTTATTTCTTTATTCCTCCCCCCTCACTCCTATAGTACAGCAAGGATCAATAAGTACCTCTTGTCCTGATGCAAGCACAGAGTCCTGTACTATTTCTCCCAAAGGACATGGATTTGCACAGAACTTACATGGAAACAAGCACAGACCTGGCAGGGTTGGGCACAGTGTTCCAAGTAGAGGCCCTTTAAGTTTTTTATGATTTAGTATGCATTTTTAATAACTTTTAAAATAACTTCAATGAAAATTGTAATTATATAGGTATTGGGTGATATTTGCATTATTTTTTAACCATTTAAGTGAAAATTTGAATTGGTTATAATATGTTTATTAGGTGGTCCTTTATAATGAATGTGTATAAAGCTGTAACTGGATGAAAACCATAACTGAGCTGGAAAATATAGTTCACAGTTGAGCTCAGAATGTATATGTGCTGTATTAGGCTTGCCAGGCCTACACTTTAAATGGACATGATGTGCACAAGCTCTGGGAGTGTCTGCTCTGAATCTTCATTAGACTTCCTATTGGAAGTTTTGCTGTCAAGTTCATTGACGTTTGGGGGTTATAATTCCTTCAGGTTTGAGTGCTGGTTTGGAAGGGAAAAGCCAGATGCCTGTTTCTAAGTCACTGCTAGGTTTGTCAAGTTGGCAGTGTAGCCTCAATGAGGGGCATTGTTGTCTCTTGGCTGTGCTAGGGCTTAGAAGGGAAAACCCTTGCCTCAGTTTAAAGAAAACCTGGACATTTCTTATATTTTGGGGTGAGAGAGAGGGTTAGGTGTTCTCTTCCAATCACTGAAAGAAAGAGCTATTTAAAGAAATGCCAGTCCTGATGATGTATATCTTAAGTTTGAATTAACTTCACTTCTGTGCTCAGTTCAAGTTTGAAACAGAGTTTGAGGAAGGCTCAAAGCAGCTCATCATGTAACAATCTCCCTACCCCCTAATTTTTTTTCTCTAGGTTAGACCTCCAAAAAGGTAATTTCGCTTCCTTGTGTTAAAAGAAAACCATCCTGAGTTTACAGGAAACCTGGAAATCCTTTAAAGTGGGCAAAAGGAGGTGGCTGTGCTGTGAGGCAGGAGCAGTGAAGTGCTGCCCGATCGGGGAATGCTGATTTTAATGAGGGCGGCTCTAATGACTCATCCTGACTCAGTGCCTTTTCATACAGAGAGTAATTAGATCGCCGGGGCAGAGTGTGCTGGAGGTCAAAAGTGTAAGTGGATTTAAGGGGAAGAAAGGAGTGAGTTCATGAGGGATGAACCTGGACGTCTCTGAGGGCTTTTTTGTGGGTTCATCGAGGCTGCTGTGGGGGATGTCAGGGCTAGTATGGCCCCAGTGAGTGGACGGGTAGGAAGGTGACTGAAGGCTGCAGAAGTTGTAGGCAGACAAAATTGCTCTCTGGCATCAGTGTGTGCTTTTCCAGTGTTCTGGTTCTGTGAGCCTTGCTCCCAGCTTCTCTTTGGTGACCATTAGGAGTGTGTACATGCAAGGAGTAAGTGGCATTCATAGCTATAGTCACAGTGCTGCTGAAGTATTCGGTCCCTTTCAGAGATGTGCCAAGAGCACAGCCTGCTCTTTATCTGCTGTGGGTATCGCACCTTGAGTACTGCACAAAGAACAGGCAAAATACAAGAAAATGCTGAGGCTTTGTGCCATGGCCTGGCACATCTGAATACCAGGACACTCAGATGTGTCTTAAAACCAAAGGCCTGGCAATGCCACTTGCTTGGATTCGGTTTCACTTGATCCCCTGTTTAGAAGTTCCATGCTAAAAAGCTGTCACAGAAATAATTACAGTAAGTTTAAGGACCTGGGAATAATGGACTCCTCCAGATCACAAACTCAGGGAGCTGCAAGAGGATGCAGTGTAATTCCCTGTTTTTTACCCAACTTCCTACATATGTAGTGATCCCCTTGAATCAGGGCTGTGTTATGCCAGGAACGATGTTTGCAGGAAGAGCCTTCATCCTGAAAAGTCTGCAGTTGATTTTCTGCAGTAGTGATGTCCAGCACCCCTCTGGGGAAGCAGATTGGAAAGGGGCTGCAGGTCAAAGGGTGGGTAAGCAATTCCTCTTGCTCACAGCACCACGTAAAGCACAGGTAAAATCTGGGGTAGGAAAGAAACTTTCAGTTGATGTCAAAACACAGCAAGCTGAGATGAAACTCTCTGGGTCTTCCTGAGGTTGCCACTGGGCAGTTTTGACCCTGAGGAATTAATTATATTCTTCCTAATTTAGCATTCTAAAGGAAACTCCAAGGACAACATCAGGTTCCTCTGCTTCAGCTTTGGCCAGGCATCATCCAGCTCTGGTCTGGGTATTTAGGCTCTGTTATACAAACTATTTTATTTTGTATTCCAGTTTTTTTATATATAATCCCATTTTATATGACAAAAAAATGCCATGCTTTTGGCCTGATGGTAGGATCTTGTCTTGCCAAGAAAAATCTTGTCAAGATTTAAAATTCACCTTTGTCCATGTTATGTTCCACTGAAGCAGTGGGATTACCTTCAAAGGGAAGAATTACAGAGGCTTGGCTATGAAGCCACCATAACAACACAGAGCAGGTTACTTTGCTGTTGCACAACAACATGCAAAAGTCTGTAGGTGACAAAGTTAGCTTAAAAATTCATCTACATAAAATTATAAATACCTAGCAGCTATTTTTGGGTATACATGGGGATTTTTTGAATGCTATTTTAGAAATTCCATTACAGGGAATTATTTATCCCTCCTCTATGGTCCTATAATAAAGTATTATTGTTACTGTGTGAATACATGGGATCTGTGAAGTCTCCTGGAATTTCTCATGAAGCACAGAGGAGCAGTGGCATCGGGAGCCCATCCTCAGCTAGAACAGGTTCATCTCCAGCAGCAGAAATCAAGTGTCTGGCCAAGGAGAGGTAGTCACAGGTAGGACCTTCTGGTGCCAGGATGGTCCAGAATTCTTTTCCATCGCTTTCCAGGGATCAAATTGAGGCTGAGTAGACCGCTCCATGGATTTTCCTCTGTAAAAGTGCAAGTGACACTTGCTATTTATCCTGTTTCCCCACCCATTCCACACCAGTTTCCAGACACTTGGCATTTCTGGGAGCATTCCTGTTAGGCCCTCTGTAAGCAGTCTATGTCCAGTTTATTTAGACTTTCCTCTGCTCTGAGGGAACTGGCATTGCCAAAGGCCAAACCAATAAAAGCGAAAATGAAGAAAGCAGGAAGCACTTGGAACTTTTTGGCATGCGGTCCCTTGTCCCATTTACCTTTGGCTTTCCAAACCACATCCCCATCCCTGGAAGTTCAAGCAGTGCCTCGATATTCCACCTGTCCCTGTTTCTGACTGAAATGTTCTTTTTTCCTTTTTTTTTTTTTTCACATCTTTATCTTCCTGCCACCTTTGCTGGCCTCCTGCTCATCAGCATGGACTATGCTTGAGCTTGAAGGAAGTGATGCTGGCACATGCTCTCCTAAGCCTGTCTTTCTAGGTCTGTATCTCATGGGGTACTTCCAGGCTGGAATTGGCTTTCTTGCAGCCCAGGAGGTGCTGCTGTTGCCTGCCACGTTGCCTCAGTGTCCTGAACTCCATCTCACAGTCGCTGCAGGCAAGGCTGCCCTGACTTTGTATCCCAAGATCTGCCACGCTTTTATGTTGGAGAGCCAGCACCAATACCTTGTTTGTGGCTTCCTGAGCACCTCTGTCAGGGAGGTGTCATCAGGAAGGCACTCTGGAAACCTTCAGCAATCTGCCCCTCTGGCTAGGTGAGTGCCCTGTGAAGACCAGGGCCTGTGAAAATTGGGCTTTTCAGGATGGTTTCTCCTAGAGCCCGCAAAAAGTTTTCTCTTTAGCTTTAAACAGCTGATGGGAAAGACATCAAGATGTAACTAGCTGAAGCACTACAGTGACTATAATATAATGACATTTGCAGTATGCCTTAGGTCCTGAAGTAAGATTCAAGGACGAGCTTTAAATAAATCACAAAACCACTTGGAAACTTTCGTGTCACAAGTTCAGCCCCTAATAAATGATTCAGCTTCGAGGCAGGTCAGAGTCACTTCCCCTCCTTTGCCTTCTCCCTCTCCCTCCACATGAATTAAAAAAAAGGACAAGAGTGCACTGGAGAAGGACGAGCTGTGGACTTTAAATAAAATGGAAATATATTTGCTTTACAGCAGAGAGCAGTGCACAGCCCCCAGTGCAGTGTGCTGGATTTTGTGCTCGGGTACGATAGCACGGCGTTACTCCATTACTGTCTGCCCTCCTATGCATTACCAGGACAAGAGGCACATTGTGAGCTCCTCATTTGCTCTTTGCTCATTTCCTATTGCTGCACTGGTGCTGGGCAGGCTTGTGCTTAAACTTGAGGAGAGCAGAATGAAACCATATCCTGAGATATTCTTCTGATTGATATGTCAGTTGTAGCTTTTTTTTTTGTTTGTTTCTGCTGCTAACAGTTGTGTTAGGAAAACCCCAGAATTTAAATCTATGCTTTAAAAAGCAAAAGGTATGTTTTCTTTACTCCTTGAGCGGTAGGAACTGACAGTGTTTTTAGAAGCTCTGGCTTCTTTCAAGTTGTGTTTATTTGTTTTATATAAATGAAAGCAAAGCAAGGCTTTTGAAGCACTCTCCCTTTGCTAAAGGCTGGAAATGTCACAGCTGAGTCCCGGGCTTCATTCACACTTCTCCTGTGCAGGGCTTCCAAGCTGGTGCTATGAGATGGATCTATTTGTGCCTTGCTGGGTTAAAATGCAGCCTGTTAATTTGTGAATGTGTCAACTGCTCAGTTAAGGAGGGACAAATCGTCTGAAGCCGCTGGCGGTTAACAGTGCAGCTAAAACAAACACGGAAGGGTTTTGCTGTTCATGGCCTCTGCTCTGGATTCTGAATCTCGAGCATCGTTCGGTGACTTTTAGAATGCTTGGGGTTTGTGAACCTTGGCTTCTGAAGCAGCAAAGGCACCAACAAACTGCTCTTTCCCAGCCGCGTTTGCTTGCTGTCCCTGCGTCGTGCCTCTGCGGTGCTCAGTGTGAACTTTGTTTCCCGCAGGATCTGCAGGCGTGGGTGAACGGCGCTCACGAGAACGGCTTTGTCCTCGTCTCCTTCGGCGCTGGAGTCAAGTACCTGTCGGAAGACATCGCCAATAAGTTGGCACACGCCCTGGCAAGGCTGCCCCAGAGGGTTATCTGGAGGTAAAGGCAGTGTTGGAGCAGCTTGGGGTGGTTTGGAGCGCGCTTGTTTCCCGCTGGAGTTGAGACTGCCTGGGTGGCACAGACGATGTGACACTCCTGAAAACACTTGGCATGACAATATTGCAATATCCTAGTAACAAGGAGAAGCAGTTATTGTCATGGCAGAATGAGGCGTGGTTACACTCCTAGGCTGAATTGATGTCCTTGGAAGGATTAGGGACAGTGAAAACAAGCAAAGATGATAACATTTAGGACGTGCTCTCTCTATTTTTGATGAAGGAACTACCCCAGGGCTCAAGAATTAATCCTGATGATGAAAAGCCTCAATTTTCTTTCTTCCCCTTCTCCCTCACTTTTTTAGGCCCTTGTCCTTTTTTATGTGTAAACACAGGCTTTCATTATTCATTTTTTCAGCTGCTTGTTCTCTGTGAGAAATTGAAGGAAGACAAATTTTCAGGAGTCAGACTCAGTAAAAGAAGTGTTCTTAGTTCTGAAAACATCTTGAGTGGTGCTCACAACTCTCTGTAAAAATCTACAAACTGTTTAGTCAGCTCTGCTTCACACCAAGCATCACTGATATAATTTGGTGGAGTTCATGTGAACCTTTTTTATTTTTTTTTTTCAAATATTCAGTGTCTTACACCTTATGTAGGTGTCTCACAACCCTGCCACAGTCTTGGAGCTGTATTAATAGTTTTGGTGGCCTGTTCCCCACAATATTTTAGGGAATGTCCTTGCTGCTGTCCGTAGTTCAAGGGTCAAATCCCACTAATGAATAGGAAAAATGTGAATTTTTCAGGCTGTGGCAGAGAATGTGGTAGTAAAGGTGGCATCAGTTTTAGTTTGGAGTAGAGCCACTGTTTTCTTATGAATCCCACAATACTGCTTGGCTTCTAATTAATAATCCAAATTTATCATACTGATTTTCTTTTTCCCTGGAACATGCCTCTTGAGGAAGCATTCCTGTTTTGTAGTGAATAAATCTGGAGGATTTTTCTTGAGAATAGCTTTTTTAATGCCAACCCAACAATTTCATTTAAAGCCATCTATTAAAATTTATGTATTTAAATATCAGTCAGATATGACTTGGAGTTTTTTTGGGATTTGGGGTTTGGTTTTGTGTATTGGACAGAAAAGTGGTGAGTACTGCTTGGCACTTTTTAATGTCATGATGCTAAATCAAGGGATTTTTGTAGATTCAATGCCCTTCTGGTTAGGGAGGGCAAGCCAGTGACATAATTAATTGCTTTTATACAACTTAGCATAAATAATGTAGGCTTTTTTGACATACAGAAGTACAAGCCAGTTGCAGAGATGTGTTGTGGATTCTTTGCTGGGTAACCAGAGTTCCAACAATGTATGTCTTGCTTGATTGGGAAAGTGTAGCTGGTTCTTTCTGAAGTTGCAGTTCCAGTCCTCTCTAATGAACAAAACAACCCTATCCTTTAGTAGTTACTTGGGAGGGTTTGATAACTGTTTCCATTTCATGTTGCTGGTTTAGGTTTTCAGGAAACAAACCAAGGAATTTAGGCAACAATACCAAGCTGATCGAATGGTTGCCACAAAATGACCTCCTTGGTGAGTATCTGTTTCCATTATTTATTGCTTATTCTCACTGCAGTTCAGTTTGTTCTTTCAAAAATAGTCCACTGAATTAGTAGTTATTATAAAGCCAGGATAATTTCTGTCACAGCAGTCATGGAGCAAGAACCTTAAATTAGGATCTGAAGAGAGAATTGAATGCCTCTCTGTTAATTGTCTTTCCCTGATATGAATTTCATGTTTTACCTAAGTTGAAGCACTGTTCAAGGAGGAGTCATGAAACTGAGCATCAGAGTAGGTTTTAGGAAATACTGTAAATACTGTTTTATAAAGACAAGAAAAAACTCTACCAGAAGTTGGGTACGTGATGCAAGCTGATAACCATTCTGTTGAACTGAGGTGCTTCATGTTCTCAGGGGGAAATGAAACTTGATATTTTATTTTTCTTTGTCTTCCCTGTCAAACGCTACCTGAGCCCCTTGCAGATCTGAGAGGCCACAGAATATTTGACTGCTTCTGGGAGACCTGGATGTTTGTGTGTTCCCAAAACAGCTCTGATGTGAGCTGATGAGTGCACTAAGCATCAGTGTGTGTGTGAGCTGGAGAACGTAGTGAGTAGGCAGATGGCTCCTAGAGCAGGTAGATTTGTTTTGGTTACAGGATTGCTCTTAGGCAGGCAGGCTGCTGCTGTGATTGTCAGGTCTTGCTAAGCTCAAGTAAGGTGCGTGAAACTTTAGGGAGAGTGTGACATCAGTTGTCCTGCCATTGAAAAAAAATTATATTCCATACAAAACCGTTCTCCCCCTTGCTCAAGTGTACTGCTGAACCTGCTGGAGTCACTGCCTGCAGCTCCTCAGGAGTAGGCAATGCATATTAATTACTCCATTAATCATTTGACACAACTCATACACATGAGAATTTTCTTTCTTTACTTTGGCTGTTCTCTCTCAGTGTATAAGGAAATGATTTAATGCATGAGGAATTTCAGCAGAGTGGGTTTAGGTAGAACTTCAGAACAAGCTGCAGTAATTTTAACCTGCCTGATTTGCGGTTATAAAAACGTGGTGATAAACTTGTTGCACCCAGGTGCTTCAGCAACTTTATGTTAACCTTCATGCCTCTTGTGGTTCCAGGTCACTCTAACATTAAGGCTTTCCTCAGTCACGGAGGCTTGAACAGCATTTTTGAAACCATGTACCACGGGGTGCCAGTGGTGGGCATTCCCCTCTTCGGAGACCATTACGACACCATGACCCGTGTGCAGGCCAAAGGGATGGGAATCCTGCTCAACTGGAAGACCATGACTGAGAGCGAGCTGTATGAAGCCCTAGTAAAAGTTATTAATGACCCCAGGTACGGAATGAGTGATTGTGTGTGAATGGACAGGAGGCCTTTGTGCAGTGGGAAAAAACTGTGTTTTATTATTTGTGTGTACAGTTGAGGCAAGTCTTGTGTTTGTCCTATTTCCCAAGATTACCTAACAGCTGAGGTTTCTGTGTGGGTGCTGGGCTAGTTGCTCAGCACCCAAACTCAATTGTCTTGCTTGCTCTTTGTAGCAGTTGCCATGTGGAGGGCACAGAGGTTATGGAAACAAACCTGTCCCAACTTATTCTGTGTTGCAGACCAAAGTCCCTTTGTGTCTGTTTTGATTACTCCACACGAGCAAGTCTGGCTGTGGTGTTGCCTGCAGGGCCTGGTGCAAGATACATATACACAGTTTGGGTTTTAGCTAAAATGGGGAGGTACTCAGGAAGAGTGACCAAGTTCTGTGATTTTAGTATAAAAAAAAATTATACTTAGTGTTATTTTTCTGTTCTGGCTTGTAATACCACTTATATCCAGATAAAAATTAGTGAGGGGTTATCTGGCAGTATGTTGTATTGGGCTAACCCTAATTTTGGGGTGTGGTGCTATTGATGCTTCTTGCTTTCATGGCAGCTGAGTGTTTCTGGGAAAGGAGATTCCTGTCAGGAGCAAGCAGCAGGGCAGAGGCAGAGAGGGGGAATGTTGATAGCGACCGTGATACCATCAGTTGCATCACCTTCCCCTTGTGCAATTATCCTTGGTGGAAAGGCAAGTCCTGTGTAAATAAGCTGCAGACGGGAGAGGAAGAAATTGGCAGGATCAGCTGCCAGGGTGAAAAACCAAAAGTTTTGGGCGAAACTCTGGACCCAGGCGGAAGCGATTTATTGCAAAATCAACCCCAGGTTTCTCTCTGTTGTGCATTTCTCTGGTGATTCAGTAGCACAGTGACAGGAGATGACAGCTTTTCCTTTCTTCCTTGTTTGCTTCCCTCCCTCCAGCTACCGGCAGCGGGCGCGGAGGCTGTCGGAGATCCACAAGGACCAGCCTGGACACCCCGTGAACCGGACTGTGTACTGGATCAATTACATCCTGCGCCACAACGGAGCCCAGCACCTACGTGCTGCTGTTTACAGCATCTCCCTCTTTCAGTATTTCTTACTGGATATTGCCTTGGTCCTACTAGTGGGTGCTGCCTTACTTTACTATGTTTTGGCCAGGATGGCAAAGTTAATCTGCAAGCAGAGCAAACATCTCTGGTCCAATGACAAACATAGCGCTGTTAATGGACACTACCAGAACGGGATCCCCAATGGCAAGTATAGAAGAAATGGCCACATTAAGCATGAAAAAAAGGTGAAATGAGCCAATAGCCCCATGTAAAGTAGTAATGAATCAGATCAGTAATCGAATTTTATCGCTGTAACTTAGTCTAACAACTACTTAAAACCTCAATAAGCAGTTCTAACACTCCCCTTCAGTATGTAATATTATGTGACAAAATTCTACGGAACTAAGAGAAGTCTTTAAAAAAAAAAAAAAAGGCAAGCACAACCTAAAATGGAAAATATTTTATTCTTAATACTGATATGCAGAGAGGTTATTTTGGCACTGAAGTTTTTAGAAGCCTTAATTCTCTAAAGTTCTATACAATGACCGTATTTATGAATTTTCAGCTTTTAAAAGCTCAGTGTGTGTGTCCCAAATGAGGAGAGGTTTCTTTGTATTTGCAGAGGTGTTCTCCTTTTATTTTTTTATTATTTTAATATCTCCATCCTTCTAGCTGAGAGATCTCTCTAGTGCTAGTTCTGTGTTTCCTTTGTGGAAGGGTTCAACCTGTTGTGTAAGAATGCTGTTTAAAACACAAATGATTTCCCTCAGTCTTTATGTGAGAAATAGCAAGTTGTGGACTGAGAAAACAAACGTTTAAAAAAATAGGAATACTCTTAATGAGCACTGAAGAAAAATGGCAAAAATATGTACTTGTTTTACTGATAAAGCTGCATGACTCTTCTGCTCGCTACCAGTACTTTGGAGAAAAGGGTCCTGAGTAAGTCTAAGCGTGTCCTAACCTTAACTGAGACAAAATTTTGTCGCCTTTCTCTGCATACAGAATTTATGCCACAAAAACATTAGGGAGTCTTATTTCAGTTCCAAATAACACGGCTGTGTGGGAAGTAGATTTGCATAATTAAGAAAAATAAGTGAAACAGCAACAAAAAGAAAAAAAAAAACAACTTATAAAAATCTAGCTCTGTGCTTAGTGCAGAAGGTTTTGTGATGGCCCAGAGCTGTGCAAGACTCGAACCACTCCTTGGGGTTTGTTTAAAGGGAACGACCCCCACACAGCGCTCCCCCAGAGTTGAATGTCTTTCCTGTTAATTCTCATTAAGTTCTTTCTGAATCGCAATGTTGTAGATGTTCTCTTTCAACGGTTGTATCTGGAGAAACAAACATTACCTTCTATTAGTCTGGGCCACGCAATCCATGTTCCACGTAGTTGCCAACAGGAATTCCGCGCCGCGGGCGGTGTCCAGCCGTCCTGCCCGGGGCTGGTGGCGTGTGTGGGGTGAGGCCTGGCCGCCTGGCGTGCGGAGGTGGCCCCGTGTCCCCCTGCCTCCCACAGTCTCCTTCAATCATTGTCGCCGACACGGGACGCTGGCGGCGGTGCGCGCTCCCGGGGCGGGAACGCCGGGCGTGGGATCCTTGCTGCCCCGCTGAACCAAAGTTGGCAACTCTGAGTTTTATTTCCGTGTCATTCTGTTTACTTGGAATTTGCACTACACACGTTGTGAGTGTACGCTTTATTTATTTGTAGTTCGAGGCCCCGTGGCTGGAAGGGAAGGGAGGGAAGCCCGTTTTGCCTTGTGTCGCTCACTAACATGGGAGGAGTTGGGATGATGACGGGATGCTGAGCTCATCTTCATACACAGTGATGCAAAATTTCATCACCATTCCATCAGGAGCCTCGGTCCTACAGCAATAAATAACAGTGCAGACATGTTTCTAATATGCAGGGCAGCTACTCGTGCTGCTCTCTGAATACTTGAACAAAAAAAAAATGGTATTATAAATATAAGCCTCTTAGCTATACCTTTTTACAATCTCGCAGCCCGTGGCAACTACAGGAGCACACAGAGGCGATGAATGGTGGGATGGTGAGAAGACTTCGAGTGTATGAATGACTTGGTTTAAAATGTGGGGGTTTTTTGGCATTAAAGAAGGTACAAAAGCACTGACCGGATGATTAAGCATAATTTAATCTCCACTGTGATAAAACTTAAGCAATAAACATGGATTTAATAGAGAAATTCTGTTGTTGGAAGTATATTTTTGTTCAGCTGAATGCTGGTTGTCTCCGAGTACTCCACCGTGTGTGTGTACTTAAATGTGGATGCTTATTGGGGTACACACTTTTCTCAGTATTTACTATGGTGCATGAAATGTATTTGAAATCAAAAATACTGCTTTTTTTTGTGAGTGGAGGTCCACTTCCTACAGGAGCTTTGACTTGAAAGAGGAGATGGTTAATTATGTTTCTTAAAAGCAATTCAAATTTTTTGAGGTTGGTAGATGTAGCTGGCACAGTGGTTTCTGTTTTGTTGTTTTCCTGTATGTGGTAAACTCTTCACCTCAAAAGCAGGGCTGAAAGGTTTTTCACAGTGATGTTAGTCGAGATGATGGTTTGGTTTCTTGAGTAGTCTCTGTGGGTACAAACATGCTGCAATCCTTTTGCAAGGAGAGGCAGTTGCTGCGTTCATTGTATTGCCAAATTCCTGATGAGGCTGATCCACCTCATGTCTAGAAATACCTGTTGCATTTCAACTTCCTTGTAAGTTCAAGCACAAGCTGTTACCGTGGTTATTTCAATTCCTTCTTTGCCACAGCAAACAAATTGTTCCTGTGTTTCAGACAATCGAGCAGTGATTGCTGTTGGTGCCCAGCCAGTGTTGAAATCAGCCAGATGGCTGAAGGAATGTTGAAGAAAGGGTTTAAAAATACATGTGTAGCTCCAGATTGCATCACAGTGTCAGGACTGAGGCTTTAGTCACCCCTCTGATCAATGTTAGTTATTAGGCATTGAACAGAGAAGACCAGGAGTGCCAAACCTTCTTTGGGTTGTTACTGAGCTGATGGAGGAATTGCTCCTTAAAAGAGCAGTGTGGGCTGGGATTCAAGTGTCAGGTGGGTTTTTGAGGCACAAGCACCAGCCTTCCATAGGTTTAGGAGTGCTGGTCTCTGGAAAACACAAGCACTGATTTAGCAGAATTGCACTGCATGGAGCATTAATTGTTAAATGTAATTATATTTGAAATAATGATATCTCTGGGAGTAAGAACTGGTGGGGAATAGTTACTAAGGCAAGAAACAACATAGACTTTGACTTTTACAGATGAGTACCAAGATTTTTGGCAGCCAAATACTCGTAATGCAAGGAACTTCTTACAGACATTTTTATTTCAGTCTCTTAATCTGGAGTAATCTCAATTTGTACATTTTTGTACTGATGGTAATGGACACAGTTATTTTACATGCATCTGTTCATCTTGTTTGCCTCATCATTTTGTTGTGCAAGGATTGGATTTTACCAGATCTTCATATTACTGTAAATGCTTTACTACATTTCTACATACTTAAGAATTGCTTAGAACAAGCTAATTTTAATTTAGTGTCTACGAGTTTAATTCGTTTGGGGAAAAAGCCTTGTCAGATCTCATAAAATGGGGAAGTTACTTGTAAAGAGTGTAGCTGGGTACATATATGCATAGATATAGACAGTGTTCTTTTTTTATAGAGAATCTTAGATTTTGGAAAACAAGTGGGTGAAGCTGGGACTGGGAATCCTGGAGGGCTGTAGGTGGCAATGAGATGTTTCTTTCCAGGTCTGGAAGAATTCCTTGTTGCTCTTCTCCTGACGTGGTGTTTGTTGCACCAGCTGGGCTGTGCAGTGTTATTATTAACTTGGGAGAGATATAAGCAGCATTTTGTGTGTGCTGGTGCTACAAGAAAATGCAGAATTACAGCATGTGTTCAAAAGTAGCAGGGGCCAAGGTCAGAAGGATGCTTGGACTTAAGGGGCTGGTTGGAGGTGAGCTGCAGTGGGCATAGGGATGTTCAGCACCCTCTGGGATGTCTCTGTGTTACTTGTGCTCCTCAAAGCTCACCTGGTAATTGTCCAAGCTCACTGCAAAAAGATGCACTGAACTCCTGTGACAACCCGATGGGAAGAAATGGTTCTCATTCTAAACACAAACAGCTCTTTGCTTCTTGAAATGAAGCAGCAGATATGTGATAATCTCAGATAGAGGCTTTGAATAAATTCCTGTTTTCTGCTCCTGTGAGATGTACAGCAAGGATAAGAGTTTTCAGATCCAGGAGATGCCCAATGAGGAAACCTTAATAGAGACAGCAAATATATTTGTAGAGAAAATGGAGTTCTGTAAGGAATTAACACGTGTGCCTGTATTTGTAAGAGGTTCTACTCTGTTGTGCCCTGCTTTTTTATGCTTTTATGCATCTTTTTCTGAATGTTTCTGTATCTTCCCTTTTTGGTACATCAGCCTTTCTCAGCAGCATTTTTCCTGTATATTTGTTTCTGAGCTTGCCAGGAGTTGAGCCCCCTTGGCATTTCCGTGCTCTCCTGGTCCTGCTTTCCAGGATACCTCACCTGGGGACAACCTAAACTGTTCCAGTAGCTCCATCCCAGTTCTGCTGGTCTGGAAAGCTCCCGTGCATCCTGTATGTCCTCCCTGGGCTCTGTTGGCTCTGGGGTGGAGGCGGCCTCACCCCAGGGAGCGTTTCCAAGCTGAGGTTTAAGTTTGGACATTGGATTTCACTGCAGATAAGACCTTTCAATACTTCAGGCCTCACCCATGAGCTTCTTGATGAAAGAAATGTTTATTTAGCTTTTTCTTTTTGTTGTTTTTGGCTCTGCAGCCTCTGGTCTGGGAAAAGGTGCAGCGTTGGGTCTTTTGGTGGTGCTGAGAAAAGCGTGACAAGGAGATGCATGATTGAAATCTGCATTGCTTTTACTGGAAAAAATGCTGGAGTTTGGCTTTTTAGATGAAATGATAAGAACCTGGAGTGTGATTGATGGTTGGGTACAGCAAGGGGAATAGTTTATTCCCTGGATCCCATTGCTTGTGTTACTCAGGTACAAGAGCATCATCCATTCTTTTTTAAGGACTTGTTCCCACCAGCCACCCCTCCTGCCATGGACTGCAAATGGCTCCTGGTTTTTGCAGGTACATCTCCTTTGTGTAGAGCTGCACCAGAAACGAACCCGGTGAGAAGATCCAGGTTAAAAATAACCCCAGGGGAATAAACCCGAGGTGATTCCCTGTTTGTCTCTTTCAGAGCAGCCTCACAACAGCAGACAGAGCAGTGAAGGAGCCAGGGGGTGAGGAATGACATGTAATGAGGGCCAGGACTCTGTGACTCCATGCTTTTCCCAAAAAGGCAAATGAATCCACACCTGTATGTGACACTTGGGGTTCCTGAAAGATTCATCAGCTTCTTTAATTTTATTTTTCTTTTTTTTTTTAAGTGTGCATTTAGTGGATGTGAAGAGAAGAGCATCTCAAGGTAACATTAGGAAACATTCCCGTCTATCCATGGGAGCCTGATGGGATTGCTTTATCAAATTAAAAGAGGGGGAGGTATAGAAAAAACTTTTAAGAAGGTTAAAGTAACATTATAGGTAAAACAACTTTTCAGAAGTAACAAATTGTCATCACTGACCTAATAATGTAAGAGCATCTTTAAGACAACTTTATCATTCCCAGACCTGTGACCACTTTTCTTGCTACTACTTTCTTAGATAATTTCTTCATCTTCAGGAAGTGTCCCGCAGACCCAAACCATTTCACCAGGTGTGTTGTTATGGATGGTTTCTGGGCAGTCCTGCTGCTCTTGGGTGTGGGAGAAAAGGTGGGGACAGTTGGATGCTCTTCCTTGTGTCATAGGAGTCACCACATGTCCACCTGGGTGGCTTCCCTGGTGAGGGCACACCTCGGTGTGTTGGCAGAGAGAAAACCCAGAGGGAATTCCTGAGGGGTGAGGCAGGGAGGGCAAGAGTGTGACATCCCCCTTTATTTATCCATCCTATAGCATGAGGAGTTTGTTTGTGGAATGTCTCAGGAGCTCTTGTCAGGGCTGTCCCCCCATACTGTGTCACTTCTGCCTCATGCTCCTGCTGTGTCCTTGCACCTTTTTTAGGTCATTGCCCTGCCCAAAAGGTGACCCTTGTGGCCTTCCTCTGGCCAGGCTATTTAGTGGTTATCTTCAGTGCTCTGAGTTTTCCCAGTTCTGCTCCAGGACAGAGGAAAGACAATTCCCACCACTTCTGGTTGGTGTTGGGTGATGTTCTGTGTAGGGGGCTCCTCATCTCCTGCCCTCTGCTCCGGGCTGGGATGCAGGAGAAGGCAGGTACCCTGGGCCATGCAGGAGCCCTCAAGGTGGGGATGCTGGGATGAGAGATCCCTTTTGTCACACCAGCACTGGGAACATGGTCTACATCCCACTTTTGGGAGTGGGGAATAAAGGAGCTGGGTGGGTGGCAACCAGAGGGCAGCTGTTCAGGCCGAGTTAAAATATCAGCGTTGAGACTGGAGGGGTTTAAACAATGTATAATTCTGGTCACTCTTTGAAGGCTAATTTCTCAAGCCTAAGCCTACAAACTCAATTTAAACTATATTTGAGACTGAAATACCTGATCCACAGTTGTCTGTATGAAATGGAGGCCAGGTTGTAGCTCCCCTTCAGTGTCCAGGGACAGTCTGGGTGCCTAGGGAGAGTTCCTTCAGCCTCCTGAGTGTGCACAGTTCAGAAACTTCCTGGCAGAGCACAATAGGTTCTCAGGGCTGGAGCTGGGTGAGAGCCCTGTGCAGTCCCTGCCCGGTGCAGGGCCATGGGAAGGTATGTCAGGTGTGGTGTGAGAGATTATTATCCATGGCAAGGGACCAGTCATGCGAGCCAGAACAGCTCTTATTGACATTTTTGGGCAAGTTCAGTTGAGCTGAACACCAATATTCCCATAACTGCTGAAGCATTGCTGCCCCCTCACTCTCCTCACTGCCTTTGTTTGCATTTTTCTCCTCATGCTTTACCTCACTCTATGAGAAATATGAAGACACAGCCACCTCCCAGAAAAATCCCTGCTCGACAGGAATAGCCCTCCCCAGGACATCGTGTCCAGATGGTTTTGAATATCCCCAGGGAAAGTCTCCTCAGCCCCTCTCTGGACAGGCTGCTCCAGCACTCAGCTGTTGGAGTGCTGCTCTTTGCTCTCAGCATCCCTGAACCCCTGGGTTTGTTGGCACTGCATTTCAGGGAAAGAAAAGCCAATTCCCAGCTCGTTCTGTCCCGTGGACACGCAAAGGCTGGGAGGAGCTGAGGTTGCACAGCAAGGACAGGGAAAAGGCCTGGGAAGGGAGTTCAGCCAAATAACTGTTCTGTGATGCAAAACCAGATATGGAAAAGGGAAAGCTGGCCAGGAGAATATGGAAGTGTCCAAGGCCAGGTTGAATGGGGTTTGGAACAACTTGGTGTAGTGGACGGTGTCCCTGCCCATGGCAGGGGTTGGGATCAGATGGGCTGTACAGTCTCTTCCCTCCCAAACTGTTCAGTAATTCCATGATTCATTCTGTAATTCGGGCTGGTGGCTTTCTAATTGTATCACAGGAAGAAAATGCTTCTTGGTTTCACCCTGCAGCTTCTTAGTTTCACCCTTGCTGCCAGCCCCTCCTGGCTCACATGTGGACTGGAAAACCCTTTCCCCTTCACTTCTGGGCATTTCTGAGCTGGAAAATATCTCTGTGTTTCCCAGCATCACCTTTGCTTCTCACTATCTGTTTTAAAGGATGACTTTCTTCAGGAATTGTGTTATTTTGCTTTTAAAAGGCAGTTTAAAAGACCTAAACCAAACCAAAATCTGCTGCTCAGCCTGACTCATGCTTTAACTTGAGATCCCAAATCCCAGTTCATAGCATTATTTGAAATTTACAGTAATGTGTGTTTCTGGTTAAAAATAAGATAATTTTTTTGTATTTTTGAGGAGCTGATGAGGAATAATAAATTTGTGCATCCCTGTACATGTGTCAGCATCCTACATCCGTGTCCCTGTATGTATCCCTGTCCTCTGTGCCAGCCCTTTGGCATCTTAGGCTGCTTTTTCCCAGGGCTGAAGCTGGAGCATCCCATTGGAGGTATTCCCACAGCACAGCTGCTTTCCCTGCAGACAGCCTGTTAGACATCCACCGCTTTTTTTCCTTTTCATCCTTTTTTCCCTCCCGTTTTCCAATCGCCCCGCTTCTTCCCGCTGCCGTCCATAGGCGGGGCTGTGCTGCCACCTGGCGTCACGATCCTGGCAAGCCGGGAAGGAGCGCCCGGATTCCTGGGAAAAGTGGTTTTCTGCTGCCTCTTGGGGCTGTGCGACCTTCAGAAAACCTTCATGAACAAACAAATATCCCCCGGAAAAAAAAAACAAAACAAAACGACAGAAGAAGGTAAGCACAGCAACATTTTTGGCATCTCCCAGAGAGCTGCTGCTGCTTTCCTGGGAAGGGTTTTTTTTGGATGTTATGTGTTCTTTATTATAAGTGCTTATTAGATAATGCTGTTGGGATTTGAGCCCTTCTGCAGTATCCTTTTCCTTATCCTTGATCTGCAATAAATCAAGTGGTGTCTTCCACGTGTTACCCCTGTCCCAAAGGATCCCTGTGGTTCAGGAGATGTGTTTTCCCATTAATTTCCCATATTTACATCTCCTGGGTTGTGCAAGGCTCTGAGGGCAGAACCAGGCGTCGGGAGCAAAAGTCACGGCCATGAATATGCCCAGCTTTGGGATTGAAGGCTGGGAAAATAGAAGGGTAATATTTCTTTTTCCTTAGGAGAATGGGAAATGACTCTATTTTACAGGCAATCTCCCTGGCAAATACTAATTGCAGGCTTGAATGGTGCCACCACTGCCCAAGTGGGCTTTGGGGGGCTCAGTCACACTGCCTTGCAGCTCTGGGTGGATCCTGCTTCAGCCCTGCCCTGGCCATCCTTCCCAGTGCCTTCGGATTTGTGAGGCACTGGGTAGCACCGAGTGCCATCAGGGGCTGATTCAGGGACTGGGGAGGGTTCCTTCTGGTGCCCCCAGCACAAAGGCAGGATTCAAGTGGAGCATGAACCGGGATGAAATTGCAGCTCCTGCACCGTGCCGAGGATGGGCCTTGTTTCCCTAATCTGCCGCTGCTCCACAGCTTTAAATCTGAGGGAAAGAAAATCTGGATGTAAGTGCGGCTGTGAAAGGAGTCAGTGATGACAGGGAAATGTGAGAGAATATTATAGCCAGAATGGGCAGGCAGGGATTTATTTTGGATGTGGGAATAACATCCATGTGTGCGCACATAACCCCAAGGCACCAGTTTGTCTCATCTCAGCCTTGTCAAACAAGGGTGACCTTAGGCAGGGATAATTGTAAAGTCTGCAGGGTCATGTCTTACCTCTTCATTCTGCTGCATCCTTTCTCTCAAAGATGAATTTGAGAACTGGGAATGTTTTTAAACCCCTGTTTTTTTTAACAGAGGGTTTCTCACCTTCCTGGGTGGGAAATGAGCACATTTTCTCCACACATTTTCCCTTTCCAGATTCACATAGATTGTGTGGAGTAAATTACATAATCAGTTACTAAGTACAGAAGAATAGTTGCCAGTTTAAGATTTCAGTGTTATTCCTTTCCTCAGTGCATCCCTGACTCAGAAAAGGTGGGAATGAGTCACAGAGTGGAAGTCAGCAGATATCACAAATAATGTTGTTCCTGATGAATTAACACCCCGACCTCCTCAAGGCGACTTTGGAGGTTGTTCAGAGCATCCTTGGCATTGTTTAATGGCTTTGCTCTGACATCCATCTTCAACCCAAATGGATTCTGCAATAGCTTAAAGAAGAAATTAAAAAGCAAGTTAGTGCTTGAAAGGTTGAAAAGGAATTCTGCTTGGCTTGACCTTGATGGTCACGGGAATGATTCTTCTGAGATGTCAGATGCATTTCACTCCACAAACTGGGGGAAAGGCACTCCAGGTTTTGTAGCTTGAGCACCTCAAGCTACCATCAGCAGAGATGAATCAGCCTCTCAGAGAAGTGAAGGAGCTGAATTTCAACTCCTGTTTCCATGTAAACTTTGTACAATCCATGGTGCCATGTCAGTGCAGTGTATGGTGGCATGATTCCTGTGATTCCCCCCAGGACCCATTCTCCTGATTCTGTTTGTAAATATTTGGCTTTTTTCCAGGAATGCTTTTTGCTTCAGGTCTCCTTAATACAGTGGGATATTTACCTGTATTTACCTGTGCTATTTGACTGCTTATATGTATATATGAAAAAATATTGCAAAGGAGATGAAAACATATTCTGGGGATAGCCTGAAGCTCCAGGGGCTGGCTTCCACTCACAGCAGCATTCAGCTTGTTAGAAAAACTGCCCTGCAAAGGCAGGAGCTGCGAAGCTGCAGGTCTGTGGTAGCACCTGGGAGAAGATAGGAAGGTAAGGGAAACACAGGGGACCAGATTCTCCTGCTGCAGCCGCTTCCAGTGGAGGTATTCCCCAAATTCTCTCCCTTCTGAAGCAAATCCCAAATTTTTTGGGTGCGGGTACTCCTTGTGCGTATTAAAGCACTGTTAGTGAATGTTGTTTACCTGCAGTGACAACAGGCGGGGGGGAGGGTGTGACAGCTTTAAATAACTTTTGCATTTTCTGTTGATGTTTTAATAGGCTCCAGGCTGGAAGTGTAATCCATAAAAAATGTGTGTCAGGTGGTTGATGAATATAAATTGCTGAGCACCGTAGGCCTGCGAGGCTGGAGGATGCATGAGGGAGACAGGGCTGTCTTCCGTGTCGGGGAGCTGGACTGTGAAATTAAGCACGTGGGTTTGCAGCCTTGTCATTCTGCCTCGTGTTTCCTGGAGTTCCACTGCTGCAGACACGGCCAGTTTATGGAAATGCACAAAGAGGTAAGAAATCCCCTGTGGCACAGACGAAAATCTTGGAAAAGCTACAGGGAGGAGGTAGAAGAATGCGAGAACTGGTGTGGCTGGAGAAAAGCCTTGGAAAAATCCAGGTGTTACCCAAGTGGCACAGGGAATGGTGCCGCTTCTTCATCTTCAGGAAAGATAAATACATTAAATACCCGTTAAATACCAAATCTTTTGGTGTGTAGGTTGGAGAAGAGATAGTACAAGACCCAAAGTTTTAAGGGAAGGGAGGCAAGGATAGTCCAGATGGAATGATGCTGGATAGGAATGAAAGATGTGCTTCTGACCAGTTGAATTTGCCTTGCCTCTGTAGGGAAATGTGACTTTCACAGATTTTGAACTTGGGTTCAGTATTAGGAGTAGATCAAAGTAAATGAAGTATAATAAACAGCAACGCAGAGGGGCAATGCTGGCCATTGCTCTGGGCTGGGGAAAAAAGCCTTTCTTACCCTGCCTGACTGAAATGCTGCTGACTTAAATCATTTTACCAGCCAGAAGCTTGGGGAGAAACGATTTGTCAGAATTCCTGATTATAGCAGAGAAGTAGAAGGGACTGTGCTCCTCAATTACAACAGTCATTCCAATCACTTTTCCTCCCTCACAAGGTGTACCAGGAAGGGCAGTTGGCACATAAATAAATAAATCCAAACACAGATCTCGTGCTGCTCCAGGAAGGGGAGCCTGGGGGTGTTGGTGGCCGAGGGAATGGGGGAGTTTGGCCGTGGGAGATGGTTTTGGTCACGTCCCCATTTACAAAGTGTTCTGCCACATCCCGGAGCCAGAGCAGATGGATTGTAGGAACAAGGTTCATTTGCCCAGGATGGATGGTGCTCTGGAAAGGAAAACACTGACAGGGATTTTTCTCTGCCACAGTGGCTGCCTTGTAGACAAGGATGAGCAGAAGCACCGGAGAACTTTGGCAGGTCTCCCAAGATGGCTGGAATTTCAGATATTGCAGCCATTTTCCTGCTGCTTTAGCATTTTCCACAGCCACTCCATTGGTTCTGGGGGGGTCTGGTGACCTCACAGCCTGTTTGGGGCAAGGTACCTGATGGTTTTGGGGAGGATGGGTGAAAACATCAGGAGGTGGGGAATACTTACATGCCTGAACTCATTTGCAGTTCTTCCTGGAACAGGGTCTAAAGCTTTTTATTTAGGTAAGATCCTAAAATCCTGGAACAGTCTGGGTTAGAAGGGGTTTTAAAGCTCATCTTCTTCCAACCCCTGCCATGGCAGGGACACCTTCCACTAGACCAGGTTGCTCCAAGCCTCATCCAGCCTGGCCTTGAAGGCCACAGCACTGGTCACTGCCGGGATTGTTACTGTGGAGTAGCTGTTGGACAGTCGGGATTGACACCTGGAGAGTGCCCTCAGTCAGTGCCTTTGTTTGCAGAGAAATTGTGGCCAAAACCCAAAGTCAAAGCTTGTGTACAAATGAGGACAAACGTGCCCTGTGCACTGACCCACAGCTCAATCCCCAGCCTGTCACCATCCTCTGGAGCGTCACCGCATCCCTCGTGCTCCCTGGATCGCTGCCTGCACGACAGAGACACCTCTGATCGGGATGATGGAGCGGCGTGGAAGGGCTGGGGATGTGCTGTCAGGCAGGAGGAGGGCGGTGCCGGCTGGTGGGAGCTCCCCGGGGGCAGCTGACAGAGAGCAGTGACAGGAAGATGACAGTCTGCCTTACTGCCAGGGGCTCAGCATGCCTGGAAGCGGGAACTGCAGAGAGAGCCAGGGCCCGGGCTGCGGGATGCCTCCTGCTGCTCTCCCTTCAGCGCCTGTTTGCTTGTCAGGGGGGCAGTGAAACCCTGGCAGAGCATCCCTCTGGAATAAACGGGGTGGGAGTGGGACTGCCCTGGTGGCAAACATCACTGCCCCCCGTGGCAAAAGTCTGCTGGATACTTCCAGCAGTGCCCATAGTGGCTTAGGGAACACTCAGCACCTGCAGGGCTGCATATCCTGGGGTGAAGCCATGGTGTTGGCTTAGAGTAAACAGAAATCCCTCTGAATCCCAGGGTGTTATCCTGGTTAATCAGGGGTCTTCCATCTGAACTCAGCATCAGATCACTGTCTGAATTCTGGATATCTTTACTGGAGGTACCAGAACAGGACAAATGGTTCCAACTTAGGCTTTTCCTTCCTTCTCTGAGGGCACTGGGAGCACTGTGATGAACCTGAGCTGTGCAGATAGGACCAGGCCTGGCCAGCCCCAGGGATAAGACCTGGGGCAAAACCAGGGAAGCGGCCGCCTCTGTTCTTCCCTCTATGCCCCATCCCTGGAAATGTCCAAGTCCAGGTTGAATGGAGTTTGGAGCAATCTGAGAGAGTGGAAGGTGTCCCTGCCCATGGCAGGGGCTGGAAACTGGATGGTCTTGAAGGTCCCTTGCAACACAAACCACCCTGGGATTCCTTCTCTGAAGAGATTTTCTTTTTAAGAGTAGCTGCACAAATGAGGAAAAGTAATTACTCTTTGCTAATGGATAGCCAAATCACCATCTCTAAGAATAAATATTTACAGAAATGAATAGCTTACAAATAATTCCAAAACAGAGTAATTGCAAAGCAAAATTTATAAATATTTTCAAAATTAATTGCTGTTGCTTCCCAGTAGAGCAGATGGAAAAAATTCTGTTAAAATGTTCCTTCATTGCTCTCTGAATATGTTAATAATTTAGTCAAATCTAGGGATAATGAGGTCTTAACATAGGTTACTAGTTTTTCCCTTTTCTTGTGTGCTCTGAAGATTAAACCTGAATCAATCTTTACATTTGAATTCAGTCCCAAGGAAGTGTCCTACCGAGTGTGCTGAGGGCTGTGCTACAGAAAATGTGCCTGGAAAACCACACATTTTGACCAAATTGTTGAACTTTGGTGGAAAAAATTAGTAACCTCGTTGGTGCATTGTCTGAAGCAGCATAATTATAAATCCCATGGAAAATTGCAACATTTAGATTCTCCCTGCGTGGTTCCATGTGTGGGCTTTGTCCACCTTTGGAGCACTGTGTGGGAGGTGACAGCCAGGGAGGAGCCACGGGAGCTGGGGTGGTGGCCAGCACCCTCCTGGGTGGCTGCAAAGCCCTCGATGTCCATAGACAATGGACCTGCTTAGGGAAACCCAGCCCCTTACCATCCAGTGATTCTGGGGAATTAGGGATTGGAATCCTTTCCCCAATTTGTTTATTCCGTTCTTCTGTGGAGAATGCTTCAATTAACAGAGAGGTTCAAACAAGGAGTATTCCTCATGCACTCAGACCTGCTGCAGAACTTGTCATTCCATAGGGGAAAAAAATGGTAGTGTGGAAAAAACCCTGTCTTTACCTTGTGAGTGAAGGGTTCCTGTTCATCTCCCTCACTTGCTATTTATTTCCACATCCTCCTGGAGGGGCTGTTTCATCTGTAAAGGGAGGAAAAAATATTCAGCATGTTTCAAATAACCTCCATCAAATTAGAAGCTGAGTGGGAAGTGTTCCCACAAATGTCCCTTGGAATTCATAAAAGGCCGGGCATCAAAAGTGATGGAATTATTTAAGGTTTTATTTTCTCTGGCTGGAACAACACG
The DNA here is from genome assembly GCF_036417665.1 of Passer domesticus. Lineage (NCBI taxonomy): Eukaryota > Metazoa > Chordata > Aves > Passeriformes > Passeridae > Passer > Passer domesticus. Next base: position 12,933,059 of record NC_087477.1, on the reverse strand, counting down.
AGATAAATCAGGGGAACGATGTGATGTCTTCCGAGTGTCTGCGTCCAATGCTCTGGCAATTCTGTGAGCATCTGTAGAGCAGAGCCTGTCTCTATTTCCCTTTCATTCCCATGCAGATTGCTGGGAGTGGACAGGCTGATGTGTGCTGGGTAAACAGTTACAGAACAAAGTGTTACAGAGCCCAGAATGATTCCAAAACTGGCCCTCCCGCAAATTGCCATGAACGGGAATCGTCTGCAGCCCGAGGGGATCCCTTAGGAGCCCAGAGCCACGGGACAGTGAGTGGGGCCTGGCCCTGCAGGAGGGAGAGGAGGGCAAGTCACAGATCCACCTCTATCCTGAGCTGCATCGTTTCATTCCTTCCTGGGAGCATGGGGAGCCCCTGGCACAGGGTGCCTGGAGAAGCTGGGGTTGCCTCTGGATCCCTGGAAGTGCCCCAGGTTGGATGGGGCATGGAGCTGCTTGCAGTAGTGGGTGGTGTCCCTGCCTGTGGCAGGGGGTTGGGACACTCCCTTCCAACCCAAACCATTCCAGCAGTCTGTGGTTTGGCAGCAGCTTCCCCCTGAAAGCCCAGCTGGTCCCAGCCAGAGGCTGTGGGGAATGAGGAACATCCCCAGGGTCTGCTCTCCAGGAGCCAAGGTAGCTGGTTTCATTCAGGGAGCAATTTACCCATCTCTCACCATCTCTGGCACATCCAGCAGCTGTCCTGCAGGGATGGGAGGCTCTTCCCTGATGCCTTAGAATGGTGGTGTTCAGCTGCTCTCTGTCTCAGGTACCTTTGCAGCTCCTCAGGAGTTCAGCTTTTTGGAGCAGTCCCTGGTTTGCTGGGGAATACTTCAGTTGTCTTTGGACCTCTGTAACTTCCCCAGTGCTCAAGTGTTGCTTTGGAACGTCAGCAGCGCTTTCCTACTGCTGGATCTGTTAATGGATTAAAAAGCACCTTTGGATAAGGGAAATCTGGGTTGTGAACCCCCAAAATGAGGAGACTCGGTGGGAAATTCAGGGAGCTCTTTTTCAGGGATGATTTATGAGATGGCGGGATACAGAGGAACACATCTGATCCCACCCTGCTCTCCCAGGCTCTGGCAAAGGCAGATGGGGTTTGGATGGGGGTGGAGAACGGGAGCCCTGGATGCTGCTGTTCCAGCTGTAAATCTGCTGCTTGTCTCCATCCAATTGCTCCTATAATTCACAGGCACAGCTGAATTGTCAGCCCTTGGCTTCCTTCTGTGAGGAGGCTAAAATGGGGTTTGTTGGTTCCTTTCTGAGGGTGAAGGGTCTTGGATGATGCTGAAAATCCAGGTCATGGCATCCTCACAGCAGATATTGCAGTTTTTTATTGCAGAGATATATAAAGGAGGAGATGTAATAACTAATTAGAAGGAAAGTAAGTGTGCAGACCTCAATTGTTTTTTTCCAGAAAATCATCTTTGTTTCCCAGAAGGGCTCCTGATTCAGATAGGCATTAAACCATCAACTGTGGGGGACGTGGCTCTGCCCAGCACCTCCTGTTTGCTCCCTGGCCAGGCAAGAATTAACACTGGGAATTGTGAGGGATGGGAGACAAATGGCTTGGCTGCAGAGGGAAGGGAGGAGGACCAGTAGGAGTTCTTTGCTCACCACCACTGCGTTGATCACTTATTACATTACACCCATTGTGTGATCTGAAAGAGCTCCTCCTTTTATCTGGACAGCCATCAGGATGGAAACAATAACAAAACTCTGCTGACAGCTGCCACAAAGGTGCCTTTGTTTTCAGAGCCCCTCTTCAATTTCTGCTGGATCAGAGAGCAAACAAAACCCGGGGAAGTTCTCGCTGGGCCGGTGCAGGGGGAGGAGGAGTGTGGTAAATGCTGCTTTTGGTTCTGGCTAAGTGCTGGAGGACAGAAGTGGAGATGGAATGGCAGGCTCTGGGTGTGCTCAGCCTGCAGGAGCCGGGAGCTGAGGCAGGCAGGGCGGCTCAGAGGCTGGGTGCGTTCCAGCAGTGCTGCTCCTGGCTCCTGGGGGTGATGAGGGTTCGGGCAAACCTCTCCCCAGGGCAGGGCAGGAACCATCCCAGCACGGCCCCAGCCCGCCCTGGTGTCACACGGCTCTGCAGGGTCCCCATAAAAAATGCAGTTTTGTGGATATTTGTGGGTGTGAACAGGCGTTCAGGGGGCTCTGTGGGGGCCCTGTTTTCCCCACACTGATCAAGTGCCCATCGCTGCCTGTCAGGAGGTGAGGAAAGAGAGCAGAACGAGGTTCACCATGTCTGACACCAGCTCTGCAAACACTCCCTGTACTTGTGCAGCATCACTGGGTGCTTTATCACAGCTTCTGACTCGGTACAAGACATTTTATAATGAGATTAGCAGGTGGCCCTACAAGAGTCAAGCCTCCTACCCAGCACCACGTAATTAATCCATAAAAAATAAAGACAGGTTCTCTCCTTGGCAGCTTATAAGTATTCCAGGCATTGCAATGTCATAGGCTTTATGACAGCTTTGAGCTTAAGGAATTAAAGAAAAAAAACCTAAAAACCTAAGTTCAATAATTTAATTCTAATTAATTCATTATCCAAGAATCTTCTTTGGATTGCAGCTCATAGCTACAGTATTTCTCTGGATTTCTTCCAGATTTTTTCCCCCCAAACTTTGCTGCTTTATTTGTGGGCAGATAAGGAGTGCATAGATACATTTGTGGTCCTCAGGTTGTATATTAATATTCTTTAACCATCCTAAAGTTCACCAATTTAACACTATATCAGCCAGGAACAGCCTTTTGTTAAGCAAGTTTTGGGATTTTATGGCTTTCCTGCTTGTGGAATTTTTTTTAAAGGGCATTAAAAAGTTCTTCCTCTTCCCTAGCACTGCCCTGGTGAACTGACATTCCCACCAGGAGCAATCTTTCAGCAGGAAACATTTGGGCACACCTTTTGTGCCCTCCAGGTTGGTTTTGCTGAGCGCATCGGCAGGGCCCCGGAGCAGGAGCAGATTGCTGCAGGCAACCTCAGGTTGGTCCTGGCTGCCAGCACCCGTGGGAGCAGCCTTTCAGTGGCTCCTGTGAGGTTTGTCCCCGGGGGTGGCACCTGTGTCTGCCTGCTGGTGGCCTTCTGGGCAGGGTGGCAGGAGGTGTCCCAGGCTGCAGGGAGCTGGAAGTCCATAAACAGGCACATTTCACACCTGGAGAAGGCACAGAGCCTGCTCCTGCTAAGATTTTTAGGGCACGAACTGCCCGTGGCAGCTCTGCCCTGGAACGTTAGTTTATTACAAAAGTGTAGAAACGCTACTCCCGGGAACTCGGAGTCCCCTGGCTACTTTTAGCCCTCTCCTCTCACAGGTCAGCAGGGGGAAAGCTGGTGGATGGCAGCACCAGAGAGCTTTATAATCCTGGGAACACTGCCCAGGAAGCCAATTCCCTAGGCTGGGATGGGGAAGTTTGTCTGCACCAGGGCTGGACAGTGGAAAAGTGCCTTTTGGGGGCAGCTGGGTGGGTTTGATTTACTGTTTTGGGGTTTTGTAATGCATTTATACGTGATGGGGAATGGTGAGAGTGTGAGTCAGGAGGGAAATGGTGCAGCCCTGCCCTGCCTGGAGCTGCTGCCAAAGGAATGAGCCAGGTGGCACTGTGGGGCTGCTCACAGGGAGGGGAGAAAGTGCACGGGGCTCTGCTTTGCTTGCTGCTGCCTCTCTCATCCTACACGAGATGGAGTTAAAACACTCAGGGCATTAAAAAAAAAGCAAACAAACAAAAGTGCATTTGAGCCTGAGTAAATTCAATTAGGGGAGAAGACACAGCTCCTTGCTGCTGAGAGTATTTAAGCTCTGCAAGGTAGGACACAAGAGTTATGGCCCTTTTGCATCAGCCTTCCTGAAGAGCTGGGCTGACTTTACCAGGAGAGGGGAGTGGGGGTAAAGTCCTCTTTTGAGCACATCTTTGCCTCCTTTTTTTCTAATAGTCATGGGTACATTGCTGCTGGTTTCTCATGTCTGGGGCCAGCTCAGAGGAGGGAGGGCAGCTTTAAATACCTGAATTCAGCCGTGGTCCCTCCTTTGCCCACATCCACGTGTCCAGGCTGCCTCGGAGTTTATTTTAGTGGGGATGCAGTGGGAGAGAGGCTTCCTCTCCAGTGCTGGGGGACTGCCAGGCTGGATTGTCACCCTGTGCACATCATCCGGTGATCACCACGTGCCTCAGCGATCCTGTCACTGCCCCTGTGTGGGGAGAGGAGATTTTCCACAGCAGGAGACAGACGATTCCTCACCCTCCAAACAAAGCCTGCCAGGAAAAATCTGTTTGGTACTCAGGCAGCTAAAACAAGCTTTAGTATTTATTCCCAGAGCTCTGTCTGCCCTAAATATTGGATCCCTGCGAGTATCAAAGGGGCTTCCAAGCAAAGCACCGTGGCTCTGACAACAATAAAAGACAGGCACCCACAGATAACTCTTCCCAATGGTTTTACAGCCAGGTAATCAATATATCACAACAGACATGTTGCCTTTTATTTGCTGTTTATGCACCACCCAGGATCCTTGGACGTGGTGTTGACGCCAGCACAAGGATACAGGAGCTGGGGGATCGATAGGAAACACTTCTTCAGGTGTATTGATTACCCACACAGGGATGAGGATACATTTTTGTGTGTTCCCACTCTGTCTCCAAGCCTGTTAGAAGGAAAGAAATGGCCTGGTTTTCTTCTCTATTTCTCTCTTCTGAGAAGCTGAATAAAACCCCAAAACAACACAGCAAGATCTTGGGGATGATGGGTCTTTTTATTTTTTAAGAGAGTGGGGAAATCTAATGTATTTCTTTTTTGACCTTTTGTCCTCTTTTCCCATCTTGGGAGCAGAGAAAACAAGGATGACAGCTAAAAGGGAAAGAATGCCAAAACAAGAAAAAAAATCCAACCCTGAAAAGACAACTCCTGACATCCTTCTATTAATCTAATCACAATTTGGTTTAGTATTAAATTACTGAAAAATGAATTGGATTACTTTTCATTGGTATGGGAAGTGGGAGCTGTGTTCCACGGTGGGGGATTTGACCTTACTCCTGCAAACACTCGAGACCTTGCCTTGGCACAACTTTTCCCACTCAGAATTCCAGGTGTGCTCAGCATATGCTGGAATTAGAAGAATTCCTTGCGGGCAGGAAGGCCGCCCCTCAAGGCCATCCATCTCTGTTCATCTCCTGAGTTCCTGCAGCAGCTGGAATTGGCTCCATCAGCAGGCACCTCTCATGATCTGGGGAAGCTCCATGACAAGTGGAGGATGTGAGTGAAACAAGTGGAATACTCCAGCCTGATACCTGGAATTAAATGTAGCTGCTATAGCCAGTGTGGGGAGGTGTGCTGCTGGAAAAAATAACTGCCTGGGAGCAGTTGGTGGGCTCCAGGCATCATCTCCTGGGAAGTGCAGATCCCTGAGCTGCAGCCGGCCTCACCAGTCACTGCAGGATGATGTAGGATCACCACAAGCCACCAAAACTAACCAAACAAAAACTGGAGCTCACACACAAAATACAAAATACACCTGCTCATTTCTGCCTTAAATTCTCTGCTCCCCAGGCATTCCCTGGAATCATCTTTGCAGGGGGCAGATTTCTTTCTGGTAGCTGATATTGGTAGCTCAGGAGACTATTATTGTTAAGACATTATTGGGAAAAAGATCTCAAAATAATGTCATCATCAGTGCTGCCAGGGTGTTTTTTTGTTTTGTTTTGGTGTTTATTTTTTTTTTTTTTTGTGTTGTTTTTTGTTTTGGGTTTTGGGTTTTTTTTGCTTTTGTTTTGCTGGCTGTTTCTGAGGAACAGCCTTTTGCTGTAATGTTGTTTTTTTTTTTCTTATTTTCTTTTTTCCAAGTGATTTATGAACATCTCTGTCACTTTTTCATCCCTTCTGGAAAAGCTTTGTTTTTGTGAAGAGGCTGCAGCACCTCAGAATAAAGTGCAAATACCCACTTCAAGGCTCTAACAAGTTCTGTGCCACTAAGAGCCTTTGATTCCTGCATTTAATTATGTCACATTGAATTAGAATAATCCTATTCCTCCTTGTTTCTCCAACTCAGTTTTCCATTCTTGTCTTGCACTTAATTAAAAGTGCCTCCTTCACTGCTGGGCTGGTGGGGGAATGAAGGCTGACACAGGGGGAACTTTGCACTGGAGGCATCTTGTTTTTTAACCTGTCATACTCTGCACCTATGGACATATATTTATCCCACTTTTCATTCTCCCCTTGCCTAAAGAAATACTCAAGTCCAAGAAAACGAAAGGTTACTATGTGAATTCGCTGTTAAATATTTGCAAGATATTCAGAGGTGTGAGGAAAGGAGAAGTTGAATACCGTGCTAATTTCTAGCTAAATTTGGCTAAACCTTAGCTAATTTCTTGGCAGAGCTTTCCCCACCTCCCCTTTTTCTTTTAATAGCAGTGTTTGGACTTGACAATCTTAAAGGTCTCTTCCAACCTTAAGGACTCTCTCATTCCATTATTTTATCGTAGCAATGAATTTGGGATTCTTACCCACCAACAGGAAATGCTGCAAGGAGACAAATAAAGCAAATGTGCTTTTGGCATTCTATATGTGATTATTACATTTTGAGTGGGCAGCTGCTTTGGGGCACAATGCCTGATTTTGAGGTCTGTGTTATTCATCTCTGACTTTCCTGGTAACTTTCAGCTCCAGCAGTTGAGAAAATGTGTTGGAATTTTCCAAGCAGCCGCTCTTATTTCCAGCCGTAATGGCTTTATTTCAGCTCTGCTCTGTGCAACTCCATTCAGCAGAGCAGGTTTTCCTGCGTGGTCTGTGACTCAGGACCCTTGAGTCACCCTGGCTTCTTGGGATCAGCCAAAGGATTTTAGGGCATTACGCTTCTTATTCCTGAAGCGGTGATTTGGGATTTTTGAGATTAATGCGGCTTTTTCCTTTGATCCCTGTTTTCTCCTTCAATCCCTATTTTCTCCTTCCTGTGGTGCTACAAGTGCAGATCTGGCCATGAGCCTCCTCTGCCCTGGTTGTACCTACAGCCACGGGGCTCGATTTTCCAGAGGCTCCTCCTGAGCGTTCCTAGCCCGGTCATGGTGCTGCCTGTCATCTTTGCTCCAGCGGATGAGGAAAGTGTTTGAACTCTGTCACCATAACAGGATTATGCTTTTAAACCCTCAATGATTCCAGCTCCAGAGCAGCATTTTGAGATCAGATTTGGATTCCCACGGCTTTTGATTATTTTGGGAAGCTGGCGAGCGAGGGTGCGATTCGCCATGCTAATTGTGGCGTGGTGCCTGGAAGGGGGGAGCTTTGGCTTTCCTGGGGAGTCTGCAGCCAAAAACAAACCCCTCTGTGAGCAGTCAGGTGGGTCGGCACCTCCAGGGCTGTCCCTGTCCGTGGGTGATGCTGTGGTGGACCCCAGGATCTCCCAGAGCGCTGGGAATTCCTGGTGAAGCTCCTGGTGAAGGCGTGCCAGGCAGGTTTGGCTTCCAGCTGCTGGCTCGTATCTGAAAGCACCTCGAGCACTGCTCCAACATTTAGTAACACCAAATATTCAAACCTGGTAATTGCTCCTGTGCTCCAGGCCCTACTGAAGCACCCCTTGAGGTGGGATGTCACTGAATTCCCTAGGATGAGGAGTCACTCTGCGCCGCTGCCAATTTTCTCCTACTCTCACTTGCTAAAATGATACATCGCAGTCACCTCTCAAATTAGACACAAGCTTAACCCTGTGACAGAGTTCGTGAAACCTGTGTGCTGTGAGGAGAGACTGGAATATGCTTCTTAATTTGGGAAATCCCTCAGGTGTCAGGTCGGTCAGCTGGATTTTATATAGCAATTCATAGGATCATGGATGGGTTTGGCTTGGAAGGGATCCTACAGAGCATCTCGTGGTCTTGCTTTTCCTGAGGTGGTTTGCTAGGAACTCCAACTTTGTTTTCCATAGATCCATACTAAAACCTTCAGCTGTCTCCAAAGAAGTGCTTTCTCCTTCAGGGATGTGTTACTCATTTCCTATTCCCCACTTTCAATGATTTCTCCCTGGCTTTATGGACTCCTCTCCATCCACACATCTCTGAGGGCAGTGATGGTTCTCAGCACTGCAGCAAACTGCATCTCCAAGCTTTCCCCTCAGGTGCCAGCAGACACTCCCTGCAGTGCCCAGCTCCTGCTTTATGGGAAAGCCCTCTGTAATCCCAACACAAGGAGCTGCAGAGTTTTCCTCTGCCCCTTTATTACACAGGAGGGTGGGAGTCTGCCCCACAGTTCAGCTCTTCCATTGGAAAAACAATAAAGCTGAGAAGGAATAAATTATTGAGGCCATTAATCAACAGGTGGCAAATGAAAAAGGCAGCCAAAATGAAAGGGAATTATCTGTGAGCAAAATAATTTTAAATGGACACTAAGCTCTGTAATTGAAAGTGCAAGAGTGCAAAACTTAATACTAGAAGGAAACCAGAAAATGGATGTACTTATGGTTGGCACTTATGAAGGTAGTTTTATTGCACATTACCAAATTTGATAATGTCTTCATTGTGTCACTGTTAAGTGTCCAGAATTAATATTCTTTAATGTGTAAAATAAAAATGTGTTTAATGTGCCAGTGTTAAATAGGTCCATGGCAAAGTCAAGTCTGCGAGGGATATTTCTACTTTAGCACTCAGTATTTTGTCAAATAATGTTTTATGAAAAAAATCCCACACTGAGTGGGCTGTTGGGAAGTCCTTCCCTTCCCTTCCCTTCCCTTCCCTTCCCTTCCCTTCCCTTCCCTTCCCTTCCCTTCCCTTCCCTTCCCTTCCCTTCCCTTCCCTTCCCTTCCCTTCCCTTCCCTTCCCTTCCCTTCCCTTCCCTTCCCTTCCCTTCCCTTCCCTTCCCTTCCCTTCCCTCAGAGCCCAATTCCCCAGGGTGGTCTGGGGGAGACAAGGTGTGAAGGGGGGGCAAAAAAGAGTTGCTCATTTCCAAAGGACCGTGGATGGAAACAGCCTGGCCAGGTCCATGTGCAGGTGTGTCAGCCCCTGCCTGAGGAGGGAAGGGTGAGGAATTGCCCAGCCTGTGCTTTCCTGACAGTTTCTGAGAGCTGCAGTTGTCAGACTGTCAGAGCTGTAAAAGCACTGAAACCTTTGTGTAAATTTTCTAAATGCAGCCGAGATTTCCAAGAGGACTCACAGTTCTCTTCCTTAGGGATTTCCCTATAAACAAGCATCCTAATTTACAGTATTTTCCTGATTCCTGCCTCTGTTCTGGGCCCACTCATGGGCTCACCCTGCACAATTCCCCTCGTTCCCTGATTACTGGTTGGGTCTGTTCTGTGAGTGTGCCAAGCCTTAAGTAAAAGCACTTGGGGTTTATGAAAATATGGAGCTATTTTGGAAAAAAGGATCTGCAGCACTACAGGAATGGTGATTTAGGACCCACACTAAAACCTTCAGCTGCCGAGCAGGCTCCTGTGGCAATAAAAATCCTCTGTTCTACAGATGTTTTGCACACCAGAGCCAAAACCCTGTCGCAGGATGTCACCAATATAAAACACATCTGCCAAAATTTTATGTCTCAGCTTGTCCCCCGTGGGAGGGGGGAAAAAATTGCTTGTCATGAGCTGGGCTTTAGAAAGAATGTGACAGCGTGGTCTGTGTTAAAGCCTTGACACAACACCTTCCCACAGCAACCCAGGCAAGCCTCCAAATGTTTCTTATTCTGCCACTTCTCTAACGTGAAGGGAAATAAAAGAGGCTTCCTGGCTGTGCATCTGACCTTTGGAGAAATGAGTTTCAGAGCTGTGCTGAGGTGCTTGTCCGTTCTGATTGTCCTGGCTGCTTTGGATTGCCTCCCTGTGCCTTCCTAAGCGTTCATCCCCTGGTATGGGATCATATCTTTTAAGAAGGTTGAAGGGATTTAAGTCTCCAGGCTCAACTCTCCTTTTCCAAGCAGCTGACAAATTGTAGTGTGCTCTGTGTGGCAGTTACTGGAAATAGCTGAAGCCTGCAGAGGGTGAGCCAGGATCCATAAAAATGTTCTTCCTACTTAGGATGACAATTTATAATTTAACTGCAGCTCCCAGCCTAATGATGGCAGATTTACACATGGTGCCATCCAGCTCTGCTGTGCTTTGTGACCAAGGAGCTTCCCTGCATTGGAACAGTGGAAAAACTGTGGGAATGATGCAGGAAAACCACATCAGAGAGATCCTTAGCACTCTCCTAGAACACATTGTCTTCATTAACTGGGATAACCTAAAAGTAATTGAAGCCTGTATGGTCTAGGAAATGAAAGGTGACGCTTCCCTGAGAGGTGCAGTCTTCCTCTCTGGAAGCAGGGAGCAGAACTTAGCCAAGGAAGAAATTCAGTTGGGATTGAAATTTGCAGGTGAATGAATAGATGTTGATGATGAGAAGTAGCCCCAAGGAGTGTGGGCGAGTAGGAAAGCACAAAGGGGAAGCAGGCTCCAGTACTTCCTTGTAGGAAGGCAAAATCTAAGATACAAAACTTTCTCCTAAAATAAGAAGGTACCCAAAAGGTGATTTTGTGCTTTTCTTTCTTTTTCTTTCTTTTTTTTTTTTTTTAAGATCAGATTGCTTATGAAATTTTAAACACTTCACGTTGCAGAACAATTTCTCTTTGCTTACTTGGTGTGATTACACAAGGCTCTGCAGGAAGATGTGTTGCAGCTACAATGTCATTAAATAACATTTTCTGTCAGTGGGTTTATTCTCTCCTTCACCAGGATATTTAATTGTCACCGATGCTGATGGGAATTGTGTGCCTTTGGAGGGCGTGCAGATTTAATATGGAGAGGATTCCCCAGCCAGGGCAAGCACAGTGAAACACACACACCCAGAGTTAAAGAAAAACTGTAAATACATATCTGCCTCAGAGCAAGTTCTGAACAAACTCATCCCCTCCAACATCAGCTCTTCCTTGTAGCTCAGCTCCTTCTCTGAAGGGAAGCTAAATCACCCAACAGGGGATGTGTGTTACAGACAAGTTCTGCAAGGCAGCAGAACATCCACCAGACCCGAGAAGTGGCAAGTACAAAGTCAACTGAATGACATGCAATTAACTCCCAAATTATAAACCACACTTTGCAGCCCCCACAGCATTTTATGGAACTGCAACCTGGATTGAGAAATCCTACTCCACCTGCTGCTGACCTTCCCCTGGCTGAAAATAACCTCTGAGACAACCCCAGGAGGACTCCAACTACCAGCCCATAAACCCCCCTGACCTTCTGCAATGGAGACAGATCTGTGTATTAACATGTCACATTCCCATTCCCAAAGAAATAGGAGCACTATAAAACTGGCCTGGGCCTGGTGAGAGGGAGCTGCAGCAGGACAAACAGCTTTGCAAACCCAAAGTGGCAGATACGGCTTTATTGAAATGTTTGAAATGCTTTTCTCCCCACCCAGCAGCTGCAGCTGACTGAGGTGCAAATATCAATCTGGTTTCCTGGGAAGTCTTTAATTCCTTACGAGCAGAAACAGGAGTATAAATTATATGCAGGATTCATTCCTGCCATTCTATAAATCAGTTGCTGACTGGGATTTGGATATTTACAGGCCTGACAAAGAGCTCTCCTCTCCCTTTCCCTTTCCTCTCCCACACTGCACACAGAAACAGATCACCTCACAAGCTTGTTCGGTGCTTTCAGGTTTCCAGGTGGGAATACTCTGATTCGTGAATTTTCTGGAAGTAGTAAACTTTTGGAAAAATTCTGCTATTATTTTGTTAATTAAGACTGAGGCAGGAAGTTTGCCTGGGCCTGGAAAGCCTGATAGAAAGCCAGCTGATTTTTAGGGTCTACAAGTTTGGGTGGGTTTTTTTGGGTTTTTTTTGTTTTTTTTTTAAGCAGATGTAGACTCCTAAAATACTTTGAAAATTTAGTTACCTTTGAAAATTTTTCTACAAGCACCAGTCAGACCTGGAAAAAAAAGACAAAACTTGTGGTGAGATATCTGTAATGTCATTTCTACTTTGCTCAATGATAGAAGCTCTCAGGAGGTTGAATTTGCTAATCTGGAAGGTTTGTAGAAAGTATCCATGACTCTGATATGATTTAACCTCATTCTGACACAGATCAGTGAAACAAATGAATATTTTATAATAAAAAATGTAAGCATGATGAGATTTTAGGCATAAAATCTGTCTCATACTTCTGAGTGCACAGTTTGAGGAATGTGCAATAGCTGGAATCAGGGCCTTTTAAAATTCCTCAAATGGAGCAGAAGGAAATTATTTTTAATTAGGGCAAGAGCTTGCTTGGGGCTGCATGTCCCTGTCCTGTGGGGTGCAGGGAGGCCAAACCTTGGGAGAGCAGGCCCAGAAAGGTGTGTGGGGAGATGCTGAGGCAGGAGGAGCTGGGAAGGTGCATGGTTTCAAGTACATGGCTGAGGCTGTTGAAGAGCAGATTTTGGCTCGGGAAATGGGAAGGAGGGTTTAAGGAAAGAAGCAAAGCTGTCTCTGTAATGCACCATCAGAAGTGTTTATTCTGTGGCAGTGAGAAGAACTGATAATCAGCTGTGTGCACATCAATTATTTAAAACAATTCCAGCAAGTACAGCCCTTGACCTCCCTCACCAACCCCACCCCCCAACAAAAATACTTTGAGTGATCAAAATTTATTTTAATTCCTTCTGCTTCAACACCAAGTATTTGTTCAACTGGACTTGCTGTCGTCACGTTGGAGGGGAAAGAAAAATTAAAAAAAAAAAAAGAGCTTGGGCAAGACAGTGAAGTTTTTCCTCAGCTCTATCAACAGGATGTTCTTTGTTCTGAAATACGACAGAAATCATAATAAGTCTTATAAAAGTTATCCAGTCACTGGAGCACTGAACACTTCAGAATCTGTGTCGCTTGCAAATCCTTATTTCTTTTTGGCAGCTTTTCTAGAAAGGAGAGTGATGGACGAATTGAGTCCGTGGGCAGGTCCACACCTTTGCAGTCACACTAAAAGGATGAACTGGAAGCACAAAAAGAGAAATAAAGACAGAGTAAGAAACGTTGTCTGGCAGGAAATTCCTGTCCCATGAACACAGAGTTATCTAAAAGAACCCCCAAATTTAGCCTTATTTCAGTACAGTAAAATCAGCCAAGTGGTCACTGCTGATTTATGTTCCTGTGCTGCACCTGTTTGACACACTCATATTCCTGTTAGAAACATCAATTTTAAGCCCATGACGAACATAATTTGTTACTGATGGGAGGTAAATGAGTGGGTGATGTCTCCCTTTTGGGTGGCCCAGCAGAGGGGAAATGGGCGCCCCACACCCCGACCGTTCAGGGGACGGATCAAAGACACCCCATCTCCCTGCCTCAGAACGGGCAGGGAGGGGAAGGAAGAGGAGAAAGCACTCAGCTCTGGATTCTGTATTCAGGGCACATCCCCACTGCCTTATTATCACATCAGAGAGCCTGGACCCATCAGCGCCTTCATTACACAACCACTTCCTCCCCCAAGAATTTCTAATTCCACCATTTTAATTTGTTTTGGGGACTCTCTGCAGCCTGCTCCCCTATCAGAGAGGAAATTTGGTTTATTAGACAACATCTCGGAGCAGTTAATCCCACAACTTTATTTTAGACCTTGAGAGGTCAATGCATAATTTAGAGGGGTTTGGATTCCGTTCTGATTGCTCCTCGCTCAAAAACAGCCTCGATTATATGAGCTCAGCTTTCCGAGGGCCAAAGCTCTGCTGTCATCATCAACCCTGCTGCCACGGCCCTGACCCCTGTGCCTGGCCTGGAACCCTCATTTCCAGGGGAATGGGAGCAAACTGCAGCTGCAGCCCCCCTGCAGCAGTGTGTGGAACTCTGAATTGCAGCCTGCAGCACGGGAAGGACAGGAATCCTGTGGCTTACAAACAGGAAAAAAGGACCAGCAGGATCTTTCCCGGCCACAGCGCTCTTGCCATCAATAATTGTTTCATTTTTGCTGCCTTTGTTTTGCTGGTCTGTAAGAGTCCCAACAATGATGTGGTCAGTGACATAAAAAGGCACAAAAAGCAAAGGAGATCATTTCCAGACAGTTCACAAAGGCTCCTCTGTCACACGGTGGTCCAGAGGAATTCTGTGCTGATGGCTCCTGTTACAAGTGGAGGGAGTGAAACTTGGAAATAATGTTATTTCATCTTGGTGACACATGAAGAACTCAATTCAAATGTCAGTCCTCAATGGAACACGAGATCTCGCGGCAATGTGAGGCCTATTCAAACTTAAAAAATGACATAAAAATAAAAATAGCTGGTGGATTTTCAGGACATGGTGCCATTACAGAGCTGAGAGTTAGAGAGACAGACTTCTTTCTAAATAAAAAACTAAGAACAAGAAATAATTTTCTGGATTCTCTAGTGTTTGTCTCATTTCCTTGAAAAGCTCCTGAAACCAGTGTCATGTTTATTCAGCTTTTAATCAAGAGTGAGGCAGTCCTCTTTTAATTAAAGCTGAGCCAATTTTAATGCATTTTAACAGCTATAATTTTATCAAATGCTCCTTTTAGATACTCCTCTCTGCCCAAGCCTTACTTATCCAAAGCTCTCATTACTCCAGTCATCTGTGGTGTTGCCAGTGCTCTAAGATAAGGGAGTGTGAGTTTCTATGTGACATACAAATACATCTGTTTACCACTTCCAGATCTGAGGAATGACCTCCATAGAGGACAAGCAAGGAGTTTCTGCCCTGCCTCGCTGACCTTGCCCCTACAGCTCTGAGAACCAAGCAGAGTTGGTTTGGTAAGCCACCCTTTCATTTCCCTGTGGGCACAAAAAGCAGATATTTAAAACTAAGTGTGTGTCTGATCCAGAGATACACTAGGCAGACATTCAGGAACGAAGACATGTATGTCATACAGGTGTGTGTGATATGCAGGGGCTGTGTTTGTCCTTTCAACTCCCTAAAAGTCTACAGGAAGAGCTTGTTCTTCAGCAGGCTGCTTTGTGTCCAGAACATTTAGAAAGGCAATTACAGTTATTTTTCTGCACTTGCAGCTTGCAGGAAAAGCACAGCTCTCCTAAGGAAGCGCTGGTTGGGCGCTGATGATTTAACCCGCCTGAAGAAGACCCTAAAAGACCCACCCGGTGTCTGAAGGTGTCTGAAGGTGTCTGAAGGTGTCTGAAGGTGTCTGAAGGTGTCTGAAGGCTTCAGCGCTGCTCTGCAGACAGAAGCCAGCTTTCCATACCAGGCCACGGGCAGTGCACTGCTGCAGCGTGAAAGGGTTTGAAAAGAAAAGCGGGAAGAGCCCAGCGCAGGACCAACCTCCCAGTGCGGCGAGCGGCGTTCCCATCCTTTGCCGTGTCCGGCCCGGCTCCGCCGGTCCCGCACAGAGCTCCCGGCGCTTCCCGGGGCAGGGAGGATCCAGGGCCGCCGCCGGGCGCTCTCCCGGGAGCCGGCAGAAGGGCTCGATGCCGCTCCGCCGGCAGCACGGGCATGCCAGCACTTGCGGGTTTGGGGCTTCTCTGCTGGTTCTCCTGTGGTTTGTGTGGTTTCGCGGGGTCCGTGAGGTCCTGTCCTGACGGTGCCGGGGCAGCGGGCGGTCTGAGCGGGCAGCAGGGCGCCTGGCCGGGTCGCCCCGGGCTACCTGAGCTTCTGCAGCTCCTGCCGCAGCCAGGAGGGCAGCGGCTGGCCCAGGCGGTGCAGCAGCTTGGACAGCTCCACGTTGTGCTCCCGGTAGTAGCTCGACAGGAACGCTCGGGACTGAGCGGGGAGAAACACAGCAAGATCAGGTTAAAGGAATCCCATCCCACAGAGGGCTCTCACGGGAGGAACTCAATTCCTTCTCTCCCAAAGCTCGAGTTCCTGATTTTTAAAAATATCAACCCAGTGAAAATGCAACAAAGAAAAAATAAATCGGTGTGTTTATTTAGGGTCAGTATTAAAAGTGCTCCCATAGATTTCTTGAAAGCCCTTACCTCTTGGTCCATTGGTGGGTATTTCCGACCTTTGCTTTTCCCCAGGCACTTTGTTTTCCCTCCTTCCAATAACTGGCACCAGAAGCCTTTCTGAGGGTCAAACCTGTGGAGGATCAGATCTTTTAAAAGACCTTGCTTCAGAAACATCTCCTGGCTACTGAGACATCAGTGTTAGTCCACAGTTATGCTGCACACATCTCTAGATGACTGGAATTGTGAGGACAGAGTGAGAAACAGCTTTCCTCTCCCGTGTAAACTCTGGGAATTCATTTTTTCCCACAAATCTGCCTTGGAAGTGCCTAAAAGCAGGAAGTTTTTCCCACTGTCCTCTACCTGCACTGGCTAATTTTTGTTGTCCTTGTCCAGCCCATAGGGTGATGCACAGCTCTCCTAAGGAAGCACTGCTTGGGTGCTGATGATTTAACCCGTCTGAAGAGCTGCTCTCTATCACTGCATCAAATACCATTTTTGTTCCCAGGATGGCATTGTAGCATAAACACCGTCTTTGCAGCCTTATCTGAAACCTGATTGTGATGTCTGAAATGCAGAGATAGAAGAGGTTCAGATGAAGGTTTGGAAGCAGGCGCTCGCTGAGGAGCAAACGGCGCATGGTGTTGAGTTTGGAATTTATTGCTGTGGGACTTGCAGCAGGCATAAACCATCCCAACGCTGCACATTCCTGCTGCTCAGCAGATGTTTGAGAAGGATGAAGGATAATTGGCTGGAACACAGAGTTAATTAGTTACACACCACCTTTCTGCCCCTGCTCTGGCCCCACAACACGGATGCACCTGCAATTTGCTGCCGTGCAGAAGTGGGCGAATTTCAGGAGGAGGGTGAACCCCCTCCATGGGCTTTTCCTTGACCAGCCTATTAATGCAGCCTGACTGTTGTTTCCTAAATTGTCTCTGTAGCTGTATCAATTAAAAACAAATAAATCATTGATTAAATGGGTATATTGATGATAGATTAATTTCTGCTTTGGCCTTTCCCATCTGCTCCTTGCATGGTGAAGCGCTTTAGCTGCCTTGCATTAATTTCCCAAGATGCAAGCAGCATCGTGTGCTGGGTAAAAGGGAAACTGCAAAACTATGCCCCAAACAATCTTTCTGCCTCAGAAGGAGCTTATTGAACATTATGAAAAGGATGTGCAAATTTGGGAAGGGGAAAAGAGGGTGAGGCAGTTTGAGCTGAATTCAACCCTCTGCATTCAGAAATCACAGAGCTCTCAGGGCTTCCGTAAACGTAATTGGGCACAGTGGAGGTATTTATTTAAAAATAGTGATAGCCCTAAGGCTAAAGCTACAGGGGAGCATTTTAGAGCTGTCAGCAGAAATCCTTGGAGGCCTGGTTGTCTTCCCTTCCCTGCAGAGTAAGCCTGGGGCAGAGGCAGGGAATGCCTGCGAGGGCAGAGCCAAGCAATGCCACCATGAGGATCTTTCTCTCACTCTCTGACAGAACATAGCAGCCCTCCAAGGGAGAACACTTTCCTAAGCACACTCCTCTCATCTTGTGTTTTCCTTGAGCCCTGCCTCTGTGTCCCTTCTGCTCCCCTCCCATGGCTCCCTTCTGCCTGGGCTGATTTTACTCTCCTGCAAGACTTTCACACAATGACTCAGGGTGATGGACTTGTTGCTCAGTGCTGTTCACAGGACTGGGTCCTTAGGCTGCTTCCTGACACCTTTAAGAATGTGTGCTGTGCAGTTGTTAGGCAGTAATGACTAGGAACAATCCTATGCAATCTTTTCCCCTTTGACAAGCCCTGCCAGAAAGCAGCTACACACTTTAATGCATTTTCCCCTTCCATCCCAAATCCGTGCAGAAGTGTGTGCTTCCACAGCACATTTGCATTCTTGATGCCTCTAAACGGGGAGTGCATAATTTTATGGATCTGTTTACAATCCATTTTTCCTGTCCAAACCAGTATGAGAGGCCAAATTTCTTCCTGCTGTGTGACTCCACTGACTTTAATTTAGTTCCAGCAAGGAAGATGCATGTCTGTGGGTGTGGATTTTAAAAACCCAGCAGAAGGCACTGCAGATGTGCAGTTGTGAGTCGTTCAAACATCAATAGCTCAGCTCTGTGATCAGAATCCTCCTCCCTCCATCCTCTTTGGAAACCAGTGACTTAAAAAATTGCCTTCTGAAATCCAAAATTCTTCCTCTAGAAAAAGGTTTTGGCAGAGCAACTTCCTTAAGCACTGAAGTCTTCCATTGAACCTGTGATATAAATAAGCTGAACCCTGCCAGGGAGGAAACATTAGATGGTAATTGCAAGCAGACAGGAGCAGTGTGGGGCAGCTGCAAAGTCTGTGGTTGTGTTTCCCTCAGGACCAGCCTGCAGGGAAGGCGGAGCAGAGGCTTTGCTGCTTCCCGCTCCATGTGCTGGCTCAGGGCTTGGAAAAACAGTGCCAGGCTTCCCAGCTCATGGATATCCAGGGCTGGGGCTGTAAGGAGGTGATGCTCCTCACACAGGGAGGCTCAGAGCAAAAGCTTCTTACAATTTTCTGCTGGACTAAGAGGGGAGAGGGGAATTCAGCCCACTCCCACCCCTGCAGGAGTGTCAGCTGTAGGTGGAAATCCAGACAGGAAAATGGGATTACGGAACGAGTGCTTCTCACCCAGCCTCTGCCATCAGGCTCCTTTGGAATGAGAAATCCAAGCTTCCCACACCTGACACTCCAGGCTTCAGCTCCTGGAGACTGATGGAAGAGAACCCCAAGCTTCTCAAAGTTATTGTTATCCTGATGTGTTTGTAATTAATAATGAAGGGGTCCTCGTGGGAGGGGATGTACCCTGGGATCCCACAGGGCAGATGGGAAAAGGAAAACACTCACGTTAGGGCTTCAGAGTAATTGTAGTGAGAAGAGACTCCCAGAAACTTCTGCACTTCATCCATCACAGTAGCAGGGTCACTTCTCAGCTGCTGTCCATCGATAATGAGCAACTGCAGGGGTAAATATGGCACTGATTTGGAAACAGGACTAAGGTTAACAAAAAAATGGCATTCTTTCACTTCTGTGACAACCTGGATTTAAATTAGCTTTAAATGACTTTGTACAGCGCTAAAAGCATTCATGTGGATGAACTCCTTTTTAGGTTTGCTTTTTCCTTTATTGAGTTGGATTTACGTAGATGTGCACCTCGTAACTCTGTGTGTGCACCTTGTTCAACTGCAGGAGTTAAACCTCCCAAGCCAAACCTGACACTCAGACAATTCTGAGGAGAAGAGATAAGGAAAGGATGTAAAATATTGTTGAGGTTTATGATCTGCCTGTGGGAAATCTTGAGGGGAAAAGGCAGCAGCTCCCGGTGAAGGCAGAGGAGCAGCCCAGGGAACAGGGCATGGGATGCTCAGCACCCTCTGCATGCTCAGAGTTTGCCAGGACATCCCCCTCCCCTTTGGCAGAATAAGTTGGGATGAGGTGGGCGAGGAGGAGATGTGGCCTGTTTGCTCCCAGGGCAATACTGCCCCTGCTGCTACCTCAGCATCTCTGGGAGGACTCCCTCCCCATTTATGAAAGAGTGGAAAGGCCAGAGAGGAAAGAAGGAGGTAAATGACTAACTGAGATTTTCTCCCTTCTCCTGGAAATGGGATTGACCTGCTTCTCTTCTCTATAGTACAGCTGAGGATGTATAAAAAGAAAAATGAGGCTTGGAAGAAGGCAGAGCTTCTAGTTCTTTTTGGGTTTTTTTGTTTGGTTGGTTTTTTAGTTTTTTGGCTCCCCCCTCCCCAGGTCCCTGACAAAGTCGGCAACGCTCAGCTCTGCCTCCTTTCAGCAGCATTCTGTCCCACCAGAGCAGTCTCTGGGGATCCTTGCTGATGAAAGAGCCTTTTACAGCCTTGCCTTACAGGAGGTACACGTGTGAACTGCCATATGACCATGTCCTTGGATAAAGAGTGCCCATGCATGTACTTTGTAGTACAAAAATGCTGGCTTTAGGTTATTTTTTTATTATTATTACTTCAACAATGGAAATATTCTTTAGATCTATGGGCTTAGGTAAGTTTTTCATGGCAAAGGTTATAAAAGACAATTCAATAAAATATCTGAAGGAAGAAGGAGGCAATGGATCGATGCGAGCAGCTCGCTATCCAGACAGCAGGCCGAGGAAACTTAATGTTACAACATATTATAAGATAGTTTCAGACCCGGTTTCAGCCAATTACATAGAGCAAAAGCATATTGACAGTCGTTCTATCCAGCCACATGAAGCACACATAGCTTTGGTTAAAACAATAGCAGCTTTTTCTCTCATACAATGGTTCGTTTACAAAAGACAAAGCACAGAGCCCTATTCATATTTAACCTTCTAAATACTTACTAAAATATACCTTTTTGCAACTTAGAAAGCCAAACTACACAGCTTTATTGCTCTATTTCTCATGACTTCGCTACTGCCGATATATCTTTTTCTGCTGCTTTAGCATTTCACTACCCTCACTGTCTCTGAAGCCTTTCTTTTTCCCAGCTTTCCTAAAATCCTCTAACCCCATGAATCCCCACGGGGAGCAGGACGAAGCTCCTATTTAGAAAAAACCCCTGGCGTTTCCTAAACGGATTTGCCCGCCCTTCCCACGACATCTGGCGCTGTGCCGGAGCCCCGGGGCCGCTCTGGGCTCGGCGCTCCGGCCGGGCGGGCTCTTACCTGTGCGGGCGGGAAGTGCGAGAGCCAGCGGTGGATGTGCCGCGCGTAGCAGCCGGGCGCCAGGCAGCGCCGCTGCAGCGCCCGCAGCTCCGGCGGCGCCCGCGGCCCGCAGCTGATCGCCTCCAAAAAGCTGAACCTCAGCGCGGCGGGGTCCTCGTGCGAGCGCTGGTGCTGCGGGGACACACGCGGGGCCGCAGGTGAAGGCTGGCATCTCCAAAGTCTTCGCACCCGGGAAGGCGCCGGCGGGACGCAAAACTGCAAGCCCCTGGCCGCGCTTTGTTGCTTGCGGCATCAGAAATGATGCGTTTCATGCTATTGCAGCATTATTAACCCGAGTCTGTTTAAACACTGCATTTAGCGTGTCCTTTATGTGTTTGCCTACGCCATTTTTCACAGGCATGCTTATACATTTCCCTGAAAATAGAGTTTTTAAATAGTGCAGAGTTTGTTATGGAAGGGTGTGGGCTCAGTAAAAGGCAAGGAAGAGCGTCCTGGGGAAAACAACAGGCTTGCTTTTGTTTCCAAGGAGAGAAAAAAGGCAGTGTCTCCAGTCACAGGTCTTTTTACCTCCTTGGAAACTTCAGGAGACACTGGGTCCATCTGTGCACCGCTGCACACTGCTGAGCTGACACGCAGCGGGAAGGGAAGCGGGGCCAGCCCCTCAGCATCCAGAGCTCTGATTCCCTGGCTGGGCCACGCTCCTCTTCCCTGTGCATCTCTCTGGGCACGGAGCACTGCTCTCCCTCTCTGCCCTGCCAGCTGTAATTGAGATTAAATTGTTTGCTTCCAGCTGGTGGCAGCTCTGTGCTGGGAACTTTCATCATTCCTGACACCGGTGTCGCAGGTGCCAACTGCAAAAGCTGGCACCCAGCACCCTCCTGCTTCCACAGGGTGCCAAGGCTGTGCCACAACTCCCATTACTCGCTCAAGGACACGGATTCCCAGCGATGCCAGCCATCATCCCCTGCCACTGGCTCCACTGTGCATTCCTCGGGGCAAAGAATTCCCTACCTGGTACCAGGAGTATGCGCGGTCGGACGGGTCGATGAGGATGGTGATGATCTTGGCCTTGGGGATGAGGGAAGCAGCTCTCCTGGGAGCTTCCTCAGAGTGGAAATAGTTGGCACTTTTCTCAAACAGGAGGTCGGTGCTGGCGTTGGAAGGAGTGGGGAAGAATTCCATGTACCTTGGAGGGGAAGAGACGTGTCAGAATGAGCAGCAGCACAACAGGGTCATGGCCCCGTGCTTCCCATTTCATGGTGGGTGAGAAGGTGAATTTTCAGACATAATTCTCAAGAAGCAAAATTGAATTTTTCACTCAGCCCAGACTGGAGTAATGGGAATGCATCTTGGCTGTGAGGTGGTGCTGGTAACAGCTAAAGCCCTCATGAAGTCTGGTAATTAGGTTTTTCCTGTGATGGATGGGATTTTTGCTAATAACTTCAGTGTCAAAGGGATATCATTCACCAGTTTGGAGTGAGTTCAGTTTTAGCTGCAGAAAAAAATGGGAAAGGCTTCAAAATGTCAACATTTAATGTCAACATTTAAATGTCAAACTGTTTAATTTTAACATTGTTGAAGTATTTCATTTTGGAACTGACATATCTTTGCCTTTGGACACTTTCAGAATGCAAGATTTGAATTTTGGCTTTGAATGGTCTTTTCCATTTAAAATTGATTGGATGGATCCTCGTGAAGAGATAAATTGAACCTTACTTCATGAAAAGCCACTTTGGAAGGAACAGAGTGTAAGTCAGTGCAGCTACAGCTATGACAAGACAGAGATGTTATTCAGCATGAAGACAGAACTCATGACAGAACTGCCTCTTGCATTCATTTGTGTGAAAGCTCAGAAAATTCTTACTGTAATGTCTAAACAAAATTAGGGGCTTGATTAAATGTCCCATCACTACCAATTAGATTCTCTTTCCATCTGATAATTCCCAGCATAACGAATTCATCCAGTAATTAAGGCCATGTCACACCCGCTCCTAGAATTGCTCCACTGTGATTTTCCATGTATTTAGAATGAGCACCTTGTTTTTGTCATTCTTCTTACCAGTCAATTCCCTTGTGGTAGTTGTTGCCGCTGAAGAATTGAACTTCCTCAAAAGTTTTTGGACTGGGGAGATTGCTGATAATGGAAGGATGCATCAGAAGGAATAGATAAAGGGCTGTTGTTCCTATGACAACAAAAGGATATGCCATTAGGAAGTACTGAAAATTAAAAAAGCACCTTTGACTTTGCAGAAACTTTTAGAAAGCTCTCTTTGAGCTCTTTACCTGTTTTCTGGGGTCCTATCACCAGGAATTTGGGCAGGTGGTCGCACGTTTTGTCTCTGGACCAAATATCCCTGTGTCGCTTATCGTCACACGGGTTCTGAAGGACAAAAGGTGGTTGTGGCCAGCACGTGGGGCATCCCAAACCTTTGCAGGGTCTCAGTGTTAAGCACTAATGCCAGAGCCCTACACTGAGCAGCAAAATCCCACAGTGTGCACACAATGGTTTTGAATGAGTGAGCACAAGGTTCAGTCATTAGCAGAAAAGGAAAAGAAGGGGAAAAAAAAGATTGGAACATTGATTTAATCACGTTTCCATTTGAGGTTCAAATGGAAGCCTCTGAATAGCTTGGAGGCATTACTTTCTGAGCTGTCAGGATGGTTTCGGATGCATGGGGCTTAGTGCCAATTT
Organism: Passer domesticus; assembly: GCF_036417665.1. Classification (NCBI taxonomy): domain Eukaryota; kingdom Metazoa; phylum Chordata; class Aves; order Passeriformes; family Passeridae; genus Passer; species Passer domesticus. Next base: position 12,909,854 of record NC_087477.1, on the reverse strand, counting down.
TAATTTACGTGAGAATGCAAAAGGAAAGGACAAAATAGAAATGTGGGATATTATTCATCTCCTTATCTTTCTACTACCTATGAATGCAAAATAAAAACCTGTGAACAAAAGGCCCCGCAGAAGAGGTTGGGACTGGCTGCTCTTCAAAGCAGTTATCACACAGATGCTGCTTTTGCATAGGTAACAGAGGATACACTTTGCTGGTGAATAAAATTAACAAAATATGACGGAGAAAATCATCAACTGAACGGATTGCTGCAGCCCAGTGGAAATATTATAGATTTATACTTCCTTTGTGGCTCGGCCAAAAATAACAGGGGAAATTTTCTGCACCTTTTTGCCAGTGTAAGCCCTAAGTAACTGCACAGGTCTCCTTGGTGCCCCCCTGGATTTTAGCCGCTAGTTCAGTGTGGCCCATGGTATTCCAGGGAAGAGAAGAGGCAGGTACATGTAACCATCCAATTACAGCATTGAGCTCACATTCCCATGTTCAAAAAAGTCTTTTTAGAGGAAAAGATGCTTGCTCCAACGAGCAGATTGCAGCTGGAGGAGGAAGAGGAGGTGCCTTTACCTGCCAGAGGGGGTCTGTCTGCTCGGGGAAGAGCTGGAAGTACTTCTGAGCCAGCTGCACGGGGGGCAGCGTCTGCAGCCTCAGGTTTGTGCAGCTCTTGACAAAGCTGGCAAGGTTGGCAAAGGTGTAGAGGCCCAGGCGGTCGTTCCCGTAGTTGGACAGGTGGGTCATGAAGATGCTGATCTGGGGGCAAGAGGAGCCTTTCAGGCATGGCACACCAAAAATCCAATTTGCTGTCTCCCCCCGCTGCTGGCTGCTTTGCCTAGCATTTGCTATTCACGTGGCTGTGAGTAGGGCAATAAATTCTGACACAGAAACGCTCCCAGGCTTTGTGAAGGATGGTATCTCAGCTAAGTATCTCTGTCTTCATTTTCTCCTTAAAGCTGATATAACTTCTGTCTTTTTATCAGCCTTTATGTGGCCACTGCCTTGTAGATCTCATCATTTATTTCAGAGGGATAAGAGAGTTTATAAGAACAATGTGACAAATGTTTTTCCCAGCATTTTCTTTCCACGAGGTGATTAAACTCAGTTTTGTGGCTGTTTTACCTGTAGATTGTCATTATTTACTTTTATGAAGATGGCACCAAACTGAATGTTGTCAGTTGGCTGTTTTAATCAAGGCAATGGCCTGAGCCAGGATGGACTGACAGTCAAATTGGATTACAGCTGCAGGCAGATTTGGGGGACTGAAGCACCTCATTCTGAAGAAATTATCTATCAACAGTGAGGACACCTGGTTCCCAGGTTTGCTTTGCAGAGAGATAATTGTGTCCAGGTGAGCCTTGCTTCAGATGATTACAAATGGGAAGGAGATTATAAAGTTGTGCAAGACGGGGGGGGGGGGGGGGGGGGGGGGGGGGCAGAGAGGTTGTCAGAGAGGACTTGCACCTTCTCCTTTGAAAGCTGCTACTGGAGTCATTTAGGTTAGTGAATTTTGAGATTTTGAGTTCAAAAATGAATTGAATTGGTGTGCTGGAGGGCTGCTGGATGTGGTTTGAGTTGAAGCCTTGCCCAACCCAGGCTTGGGGGACAGTGTTTATGCAGCACTCCTTTGGAGCCTGGGGTGTGGGTCAGGTATGCTGGAGATGTGCTCTAAAATACCTCTGTGTGTGGCTCAGGAAGGTTTTTAGCAGTGATCCACCTCCAGAGAAAGCTTTGCCCCCTGCAGGCTCCTGCTCTCTTGTCCCAGGCTTGTCCCTAGCACATCAGGGGGGTGAGAAGCCACCAGCTTCCCACTCTCACCCTCTTGCTGTGCCAAGGTGGTGCTTCTTTAACCACAGCCCCCAGTGCTTGAAAATGTCTCCATTAGTTTGTTAAATTATTAACAAGGCTTTTAGCCCTCCTCCAAGGGGGAGACAGATGGAGCGTAGGAAAAAGTGTCCCTCATGACCCTTCTGCAGCGGGCTTGCATTCTGCACGCTTTATGCCACAAAAGGTAATTTATTCTTCCCTTTTATTCTGCTCTGGGCCTCGGTTAAGCAAGATTGGAAGCTGTACAAGTTGGTTTTTTTCTGTGGATTGATTTGGTGGATTCCAGTGCCTGTGTGTTTTATGACCCTGAGTATTTGACATAAACAAAGTCTTAAAATTACCCTGAACTTGGTGCATGTCTCTGTGTACTACCCCAGAAACTATAAGGAGGGTAATAAATCTTGCTCTCCTCACAAAATAAACCCCAGCCAACACAAACAAATCCTTGATAGTTCAACTTCTGCAAATGTGAAAAGTTCTTCCTGCAAACTGTTTTAAAGTGATGAAAAGGAAAACACTTGTAGGAGATGCTGCTGGACAATATCACCTTGTTTCTGGAGCATTTGTTTGATGACTGCTAAAGGGTCTGCCAGTGATATTTAATGTTATTGCACCCAATGAAGTATGCAAGTAAATCTCTGTGCTCTTTGTGCTTTGTTTACACTTGAAAATGGATGAGATTGTTTTTAATGTTAAAATGTACTTGTAGGAGATGAGTATTAGCTTATTCTAGGAGTTTCATTATGCTGCAAACCAATTTAAAAGAGCCTGTTAATCACTATTCATGGAGCCAAAAGATTTTGGGCATCTCTTTTGACTTCTTTTGCTCTGTTGGTCTTTTTGGAAGCAAAAAAGCCCCAGATATGATGCATTATTCATGGGGTAAAATGGGATTTAATTCTTTGCTATCTACCTCCAAATCACTAGGGATAAAGGTGATTGGTTTTAACTGCTCATGTTTAGAGCATGGATGATATCAGACTGTTTGCAAACAAATGGCAGGACCATCACACCATTTCACTGTGTGGTTTTTGTTTCTAGGGCTATTTCACATCACTTAGATCTAGAATTTGGATTCTCCATATGGAATGTTTGTATATGCAGGCTTGTGTGTTATAGAAAATGAAACCTACAGCAGTTAGTAGAGAGAAACAAAGGGCTTTTAAAAAAAAATTATTTGAATATAAGCCAGTGCCTTGGAACTGCATTCTGTACTTAGAGTTTGTGTGCTTGCTCTGGGTGCACAGCCCTATTGATGCAGAATAAAGTGCCTTTTTTCTTCTGTAGCTGCCAAACTTAGCACAGCTTTAGCTAAACACGCTTGGTTTTGAACAAAAATTAGCTACCTGCCTCTGGAGGGCACAGCTGAAGTGCAACACCATCTCAAGGATGGCAATCCCGTGTTGGGAATAAAATATTGGCTGATTGCTTTCTGTGGATATCTGAAACTCTCCCTATCCATCGATCAAGCCCTTGCAATGAAAAAAATCCATTATCAAACTTAGGTATAAATATGTTCCACCTCATCCTCTCAGCCATTCCACAATTAAACAGAATCAATGTTCCCTTTTAGGTCCTGTCCTCCTGCTGCTTGGCCCATTGCTGGAAAGCCCAGGAGCCAGAGCTGGGTGTCCTGTGGGAATTCTGCTGTTCTGAGAGGAAATGCACATTTACTGTCTTTAGCAGCTTCTTTAATAAGATTTGCCAGAAGGGAGGAATTGATGCAGGGGGTGTAGCTTGGCCTTGTGCATGGCAGAGCTGTGCAGGCCATCCGTGGTGTTCTTGCTGTGGAAGTGCATGTGCTGTGGAAGTGCATTTTTTGCTCAGTTCCTGTCCCACCCAAATGAATTCTGCTTTTCCATCGTGCTCACAAAGAGCAGAGGCTCCGAAGGGGATGTGGAGGGCAGTCCCTTGGATTTCTGGCTGTGTCAGTGGGATGGCAGGGCAGGGAACTCAGAGCTGCCAGGTTCTCTTGTGCACATCCTGGGACACAGCCTCTCAGTCTGGGGCGGCTGATCCCTCCCGAGCCAGAGCAGGATAATTCATCCCCTCATGCAGCAGCTTAGGGGGAAGCTGGGAGGGAGATTTTTGTGTTGACAAAGCACTAATTTTAATAATGACAAATGGCTGCTCTGGAATTCAGCGCTATTCATATTCATGACCCTTCTGCTGCTGAAGCAAAATCATTTATATGCCTGAAAATCGCGCTTTTTTTAACTTTTGCTCTCTTTCCACTCTGCACATCTGTTTATACTTTAATGCTCTTGACAGGATAATCAAATATTTTCCAAATATAATGTCTCTAAAGAAAGCAACAAAGTCAGTGTTTGGACAGAAACATTTTTGTCTTTGCTTGAAGGGGAAGCAAAACCATTGAATGGCATTTTATTTCCTGTGCCCATGTTCATTACTGTGTCTGCTCTCCACTCCAAGTGCTCCCAGGATGGGAGTGGAAGCTGCTGTCCATCAGTGGTGGGAAGTGGCCTTGGGACAGCTGTACAGATGCTGTAGAGCCTCTATGTTGTTTTAAAATTCCCTATTGGAAGAGCAAAATTGGTTTGTGTTTACCTGGGAATGCTTTCTGCTTTTCCATTGTTTAGTTGGCAGGACTAAATGAATTCCTTAGTATTGACAGAACAATCCTGTGCCTTGTTCCTTTCCTTCTGAGGTTGCTAGGTTTAGTATTTTTTTTTCTGTTATCTCTCCAAGTTTTCCTTCTAAAGTAAAGGCTAAATTATGATCACATTCCACCACAGCCACTGCTCCCCAGGTCATACACGTTTGTGACACCACAAGGTGCGTGGGGTCCCCAATGAAGAAAACTGCTTGGGAGGTTCTAACCCATTATATATATATTAGTTAAAGATCACTTTTTCTTTTTTTCAAAGCCTGCAAGTAGAAAAAATTGGATTTTTTTTTTTTTCCTCTCAGCACATTCGTTGAGAGGCTGTGAAAAAAACCCTGCTGCTTCTGATGAATTTGTGCAATTGGTGTGTAGCTGCGTGCGGGTGGAAGATCTGAATGGATGTTTTATGGCTGCTCATTTGTCACACTTATGTAAGTCATCAGCAGCACAGCTAATTGTGGCCAGAGCTGAATGAATTCTGCCCGAATGCGCTGCTGCCACTCACATCTGTGGGCCCCAGGAAGCCTATGCAGAAGTCTACAGCAATTCAATTCTCTTGTTATTTCCGTTTTCTAGTGAAATTCATGATACAGGAATTTGTTTTCTTGCCATCTGTTTTTTCTCACTGAAAAGACTTCCTTAGACTATAAACTCTCTCTTGAAAAAAGAAATAAATCTACTCAGTTCAGACTTGAGAACAAACCCAAGTTCAAATTAAGGAAATAAAGCAGATTGCAGTGGTTTGGGGTCCTGTTGGTTTAGGCCAAGCTGAACACGAAGTAGAGCTGTGGAGGACAAGGGACATGCAGGCAAAAAGAAGCCCAAATGATGGTGAGTTTGGATAAGTGCCCATAAATTACAGTTTCTCTGCCATTTCTCCTTAGAGATGTGGTAAATGAAGATGTGCTTCAGCCCATCATTCCAAGCACAGTTAGAATTAGGTCTTTTATCCTTGACATGACACTCTGTCATCTCCAGGTAGAGGAAGGAAGCACAGTCCTCGCATTCCCTATGGAACTGGGGATGCCCAGGACCCTGCACAGCACACCAAGTTACAGAACAAGTGTGAATCAATCTCTTTATTCTGAGCACTCCTATAGACACTAAGAAAGAGTTTTCACCAGGATATTTTGTTCTGAACTGCAAAGAAATGCCTGGAAAGTTGCTGTAGGTTGGGGATGCAGGAAGTTTATAATTTGTTTTTATCACAGTTCTACTGTCATGCTGCTATCTTAGCAGTTTTCTGACTGCTCTGGGTTATAGAGTGTTCATAAATGATGATTAATTAATCCAGTTTGGTGGTCTACTCTGAGCAAACAAACCTCAGAGTTAATTTAATTCTCCACTCTTGGTTTCAGAGAAAAAAAAAGGCAGCATTTTCAGTTCACTAGAGGATATAATATTCTCAAATCAGCCACTTTCCAATTAATTTTGAATGGCCAACACAGCCAAGAAATTTAGTTCTTGGTCATTTACTTCTATTAAGGATTCATTTTCAATAATCAGAGTTCTGAGTCAGCTGGTTTTCACCTGGAAGGCTTGCTCCTGACACCTGAATAAATTATTGCATGGTGTGTGCATGGAGGTATCAGGTTCTCTCCCTCTTTCCCCAGTACCCCCTTGCTGACAGGCAGTCATTTACTGCTATTTCTGTCATCACCCAACTTGTTGGGAAGGGATGCTGTACAATATCAAAATGTGTGGAGTGGAGCAGCAGCTCTCATAAAGCAGGAAAATGTCAGAAAGAAGGAAAGGAGATGTGCTATCCTTGAAATGTTTTCCTCATGCTCTGGGTTTCAAGCTAATTAGTTTCTAAATATGCTGCTGAAGGCTTGAGTTTCCATGGGATAATATTTCCCTGTAGTAGCTCTGTGCAGCCATGTGGGATGAGGGGGAAAAATAATGATTTACCAAGAGGAGAAAAATATTCAGGAACATGAGGAAGGTCAGTGTTGATTTGTGTGTTTATGACCATTAAGATAAATACTGGTGTAACTTGTTAATAAAACTCCTTTTTAATTTGGTGGAATGAACCTTTCCCTCTCGTCGGGTTGGAGAGGGACATGTCTGTCCCTGTGGGCTGCACCCTGATAACTGCAGCTCCACAAATATTTACATTTTTTATTGGGAGGTTGCCTGCCTGCTTTTTCCTGTCCCCAGAATGTGCTGAGATGCTCAGCCCACAGGGCCCTCAGCAGAACTGCGCTGTGAATTACTTTTGGGTTGCAGCACATTTCCTACAATGCCCAAGGTTATTTTTTATTCTTTGTATAACTATGCTCAGAGAAACAAAGCAAATAAAAAGAAAAACATTACCAACACTCAAGATGTTCCATAATAACATTCCCAAATCTCTTGTGGAAGGTATAAATTAACCCCTCTTTGCATTTACTTTTAATATGCCAAAGCAATAATGTGTGATTCTCCTCTGTCTCTGTGATGAGAGAGAGCAGGGAACAAGAACAAAATCTGCCAAGTGTGGCACATGCGGGACGTGGAGAATGCAGATCTAACAGGCTGGAAATGAGCAAGAGCCCTTTAGTCACGGGGAGAGTTTAAAAATGGAAATGCCTTTAAGTGGCCCTCAGAATTAAAAGCGTCCCATGCCACTTCCCAGGGAGTTGGAATGATAATGTGCATTATTATGGGCTGCCTGTAGCTTCTGCTGAGGGGAGTTCAAAGTTACCTTTCAATCACAGGTCTGATTTTGCTCTCGACAACCAAATTCCCGCAAAGAAAAGCTAATCTTCCTGAAATTCATCTGCCACGTTTCACCTCTGGTTAAAGCTTCTTAGAGCTGTTTGATTGAAGTGGGAAGAGAAGCCTGAAGAAGTGTTTAACTTCTCCCTTTTTCTGCTGCTTTTCCATTTTTAACCTGATCTGTCAGTTGCAAATACGTGATACTTTGGTGGCTTTCTGGGCCAAATGCTGCACAGGGTGTGCCTGACTCTAGACCCTGTGTGGTGAGGCGGGTGTAAATCTAGAGTAGGGAGGATTATATATATAAAAATAGTGAGAAAAATGACTTGTCCCCATTTTTATGGTGGAACTATGGGAAGGAGTCAGTGGGAGACAGAGTAGAAACACCCTGTGAGAGGAAGGGGAAAGGAAGAGTCAGCCCAAGTGAATTTCTGTGTAACCAGGAGAGAAAGGAAGAGTGGGAAGGGTGCTGCAGGCGAGGGGTGCCAGGATTTTGGGTTATCCAAAAGCTTTTCAAGGTGAACAGGTAATGGGAAAACGTGCATCACGTTGGCAAATAAATCCAATCCACTGACTGCTCAACCAGGCCCGTGGGTGCTGCTGCTTCTCCTCAAAGCCCCATGCACTCATTCTTGCTGTAGTGCTCGACTGAGGTGCCTTTGTGCTGTCACTTGCTGGCTTAATAAAAAGCTCTCTGGTTTAAAGGGGTGTTTTTTTAGGAGAAATTACTCTCTTGCTGTTGTTTGTAGAGGCAATAATATTTAGGGCTGTATTTATTAGCTTATCTTGGCTGTTAAATGTTTATGGCTGTTGTTTATGGCCTGTGGAGCAGGGGAGGAAAGGAAAGGAGCCATGAAACAGATAGTGGGAGACCTTGTGGATGCTCAAGAGGTGATAAATAGAACAGTTTGTAAAAGCATTAAACATGTCAGGCTCTTCCCCGGGAGACTGAGTGAAGGGCAGCGGTCAGAGAACCCACTCGCTTTTGAGCCTGACATTTGGATGTGGAAAATCTCCCTGAAAACTTCAACTCCAATGGAGTTCTCCCATTTTGCCTATGAGAAACCTGCCCTTTTTTTTGCTGCTGCTGCAAGCATTTCAGTTTTGGGGACTTTGTTACAAATGGGCTGCTTTTAATTCTGAATTATCCTGGGTTACATTTGGAAGCAAAGTGAGGGATTTGCTCTCTTCATCCCATTTGCTCTCTCCACCTCCTGCTCTGTGTTTGGTCATGATAGCAGATGTTGGGAGCCTTGGAAAACAGCACAGCTTCCACACCAAATTCGCTTTCAAAAAAAAAGCAGGCACCTTAAAGCAGGCTGGCTTTACTGCTGGTTACCTTGTGTTTCTCTGTGGACTGTGGCAAAACCAGAAGTGCCTGGAGAGCTGATGGGAAGAGGTTTAAAAGGAAACCAATGTGGCACAGCACTGATGAAATAAACAGTGAGGAAGGAAGATTTTAAGAACATGTTCTGTGAGAAGAAAAAGTTGTTCTAAAGCACAATTAAGCTAAGCAAATAATGAGAGGTAGAATTTTAAAAAGGCTGAAAATAACTGAAATGTTGAACTCATTTGAAATGCCATAAGCTTTTTTTCATCTTATATAACCCAATGAAGCAAATGTTAAAAAGACATCTCAAAGCACTGCAAAAAGTTGTAAAGAATTGGGAAGGTTTAGGAAGAGAAAAAAATGACATGATGCTATTCAAAATGGTTTTAAGCAGAAAATAAATTTTTATGAATTTCAGGCTGACTTTGCTTCTGCTGCTGGAGCTGTGGAATGCTGCACACCCGCAGAAAGCCTAAATATTTTTTCACAATGCTGATCAGAACCAGAGGATTTTCTACCATATTTACATAGCTGGGTAGTGTTAAATTCCTGTTAAGGACATGGTGATTTTCTTGTCTGATGCTCTTTGCACTCCTGTCTTTGAAGATACATCATGAGTAGCAATGTATTCTTTGAGTATTAATTTGTTTTCTTTGCTTAAGATCTAACTACACTTAATAGATGTACTTATGCTATCACAAGAATCATAGTGTTGGGACAAGTTTTATTTTGCTATCAAAATTAGATTGGGCACAAAACCAGTTTTGTGGAGCTTTTTTACATTTTGGTTGGTTGAAGTTTTAGATGTCATTTTTTCCCCCTCTTCTTTCCAGTGAGTGTGGTGGTTTTGCTGCTCGCTTTTCACTGCTGCTGTGCAAGTGCTGATGCTACAGCTTTTGGGAGGCCTGTCCTAATTAAGATTTAGTGACTAACTGGGTTTTGATGTTTGTCAAACCACACAGTAAATAACATCAAAGATGATTATAACTTAACTCTGATTGAACATCCAGCTTTGGTCTGGCAAGGGAGATAAGAAACTTTAAACTGGAATTTTTCTTACTTGTATCAAATAGTAAAGCAGAAGTCCAAGAAGATATTTCATTTTCTGCCCCACACTGTATTTGTATTTCTTATTTATACATACATCTGAAGCTCCTTGTTATTGCTCTTAGCCTCCAAATGAAGGAAACCCTTCAGAGGGGAGCTGGATTGATACTTTTGAAAGAGTTTGACTATTTGGGTTTATTTCAAGCCCAGTCTGTTTGCTGAGCCTTCCCTACTAACTGTAATGAGCTTTGCTTTGAAGTGTTTATGCAAAGAGTAAGTAGCCCAAACTGCAGACTTGAGCAGCCTGCTGCCTTAGCTGGGTTCTGGAAAGGTCTGCCTGGGATTCTTGTAACCCTCATTAAGACTCCAAGGAAGTTGGTTTGATTTCTGCCTGTCTTGGTGGAATTTATCCCTCCTCTGCCTACTACTAAATCATCTCTGCCAGACATGACTCATCTTTGGGACTCATAAATTAGAAAGTGAAAATATCTCTCTGAGCCATGGAGTATTCAGTAGAAGCTATTTAAAAAAAAATTCCATCAGAAGATCCCCATGATAATCTCTCTGCAAACTTTATTCCAGTGCAGTGTCCCTTGGGCACTTTCTAATTTAACCATCTGTGTGGTATTGCTTCATAGAAGCACAAACACTTTTGGTATTTGTAATACATTTGCTGAAATTGCTAACCATGACCTGAGGAAGGGACAGAGTTTTTATAAACCTCTTGAAAAGCTGTTTAATCAAAAGTTGATCACTGCAGTTTTTTCAAATACCACCACCAATATCTAGGGCACTCTCAAGGTGCTGGGGCACAGGCTGGCTGAGGAATTTGGGCTCTTCTAAGCATTTCTTGTGGGGTAAGGAGCTCTATGTGCTCTGCTGCAGGCTGTTGCACTGCCCAAATCTGAGGAAATCTTCACATAAGTGAGAAATGCACAGGTATTCATGCAAGCATGATAAAGCTCAGTGTGAATTCCAAGCTACACTTCAGGAAAGCATGGGAAGAAAAGCCAGCCTGAGAGAACTCAAGTAGTAGGGAGACAGGATCAAGAAGAGAGATGTGTTTTATTCTTAAATGAGGTGTCATGTTATGGTATAGAAAAATTCCTGATAGAAATGTTCCATTTCTATAAGACCACTGAATCTGACTTGGACACCAACTTACTTACCCAGCCAAATGTTCACTCACCAGCATCTGACTGTATAACACCAAAAATCTATATTTAGGTGTCTAAATTAAAGTGACCTAGATTTGAGAGTCAGCTCCACCTGAAGGTTCTTTAGGTCTGCAGAGGAGTCAATGAATACTGCAGTTTAAACTCACTGAAAATGTCCCTGTCAAGACAAGGGACATTCATCTTGCGCCTAGTGCAGCTTGTTTGGGTGGAATGGGAAGGAGAGAGAACAATGTCAAGAAAAAATAATTGATATACTGGGGGGTTTTGGCTCTTTCCCTTGCTCCTTGCACCTCCAGGCTCCTGTCTTAAATGGTACCAGGCAGTTTTTTAGCAGCTCAAAACCTGTTTTTAGGAGCTGGTGGGGGAGGAATGATATCAGGCCTCAGCCCTGGGGTTTCCATTGAGCTATATGAGGAGTGCCTGAGGAGCCAAGCTCATGGAAAAAAGAAAAAAAAAAGAACAAGATCAGTTTTTTTGCCCTCACAGGTTAGTTTCAGCTTCAGACATGTCTCTCAGGGGGACCTGGCTTCAGGCTGGGAAACAATAAGGAGCTAGAATTAATGCATTTCCCAGGAAATTGTTGCACATATATTCCAGCTGTAGCTGGAAATTGGCAGAAGACATTTTTCTCCTTTCTTCTTAAACTGCTTGTTACCTCTGAGCAAGTGGTGCTGGTTCCTATTTCCCAATTTGATCTCCTTCCCTTGACCCCTCCCTCCCTCCTCCCTGTTAGTCAGCACACCCAAACAACAGCAAAAGAAGGTACCTACGGGGTTCAGGAGAATGGTGAGGAACAGTTCACCTCCTCGGATACTTTTGTCCAGCTCCTGAGGACCACCAGGATATTCCTTGTAAAAAATAGTGTGAGTGAAAAGGCCACAGGTCTGTCGAGGGAGCACCTGGGAACAGAGGAACAGCAGTTTACACAGTGCCACAATCAGCCTGGGGAAGGACTTTTGTTTCCCTTAATTCAATTCAATATTTTATTTTTTTTTTTACTCAGTTGAAACAACCAAAACCTGCATTTATAGAGCATTAGGGTACATGTGTAAAAACACTGCTGATTTTGTCTGTTCCAGCAGTAATTGGGCTCTGCAGGAATTTGCTTTTGAGACACTCCCTCTGGCTTGTTTAGGGGATCACAAGTTGGACTTGGTATGCACAGGCAATATTCAGAGCAGCTTTTGGGACTTGAAACCATCGCCTGGAATATTTGTCACTTGACTTTAGCACACCCAGCCTAGAGGTTTGCAGCTGGCTGGTAGAACAGGCCAAAGGGCTTGCTAAGTTTTCCTGTCCTCTGTGCATTTCTAAGTGCCTGGGAAGAGCTTTCTCTCCCCTGGCAAAGTGCACAGGGTGTAAGAGTCAGGCAGGTGTCCCAGTCCTGCCTCTGGGAATTTCAGGAGCAGAGCTACAATTTCAGCCCTGCAGAAGTGCTGGTGGAGATTACTTCCACCTGTTCACCTTCCCAGGTGATGGATTTCTAATCCTTTAATGCATAAAGATGAAGCAGAGCTGGGAACAGAGGTCTTAGGCAGTTTAATGATTTCACAGAGTGCAGCCGTGACTCGCTTGGTAGCCGATGGGGCCACGAGCACGTTTGGTTTCTGAGGAATACTTCTGCAGTTGCCTGAGTCTGTGTGACTTGTTTTTTCCCCTCTTTTATACTGCCTAACAAACGCACTCTTTGGGCATCATTACAACCACTGGATCCCGGGGAATTTTAAGGATGCTGGCAGAGGTGAGGCCTGCAGTGAGAGCAGCCCCTCGGGGTCCCTGCAGTAGTATTGCTATGAACATGGAAATGCAGTGTACCATGATGCCATTGTGGATGAAGCCCCGTCTGTACCGTGCAGGCTTCAGGTGTGGGTACTCCTCTGTGCTGGTCACACGGATGTGCCACACCTTCTTCCAGGCCTCGTAGAGCTGCACGTGCACCGGGTACACGCCGGAGTGGTGCGGGGCCACCGCGTAGCCCATGCCCGTGGGGATGCTGTGCTCCTGAGGGCCACCACAGGGATGGACAGGTTAGGGACACACAGAAAACCCCCCCGCGTCGCTCGTCAAAGCTTCATTCCTTCACAGTGGCACTGGAGAAGCTGCTGCTGCCCCTGGACAGGGTTGTGCCCACTGCAGCACGAGCTGGAAATGGGGGCAGGTGGAGGGAACTGGGAATGCAGCTGGGGGACTGCAGGGAGGAGTAATCCTCCTGGATCATGTTCCACTGCTGCTGCGTGGAATAGATTTACCTCTTGTTCTGTTACATATTTGGATACATATGCATCCTACCTGTCTGGTCCTTTTTAAAGGTAATCTAGTAAACCACTGCTGCTTATTTACTAAGCTAGTAAACAGATGGAAAAAAAATGTTGCAGTGGCATACATAGAATTTTGTTTCCTAGTTCTGGCATAGGAGAAAGATTCCTTCCCAGTTTGTTCCACATATCTTCTGAACCTCCTTATTTTTTTCCATGGTGTTAGGGTATAGCAAAAAATAGCTTGGACTACTTTTACATTTTATCAATATTTATATTTAGCTCCATTTCTATATGGAAATATGTGCGTGTTCATCATATAATCTACAGGTTATCTTGCAAATCTCTTCCAAAGACACAAATTCATCTTGCTCCCAGTACTACCGGAGACAGCAGCTCTTTTCTACTCCTTTAAAACTGATCTGCAGAGGGAAATAGCTAAAATATGAGATGATTATTTTATGGGGGTTTTTTGTCCTTCCTCTTGCCCACATTATCCATTGATTACTTTAATTCCAGGAACAGCAAGCTCTGCTGGTCATCTTCAAGTACTTAACAAAGAAAGGGTTTTGAGTCATTGGAAAAAAATAAGTTAAATCTGTAGGGAACACTCATTCCTACATCACATAATGCAACACTTTAAATTATCCATTCTTTATAGTGAAGACCTCCAGTTACAGACCAATCCTGTAAAAGAGAAACCCAAACTCTCTACTTTGTAATTAACTGAGAACTAAATATAATTTCATTTCATTAATGCTGTTACCTACTTGAGAGGCATGAGTCAGTTTAAGGGTGGGATGAGAGACGGCTCTATAATGACAGATGGTAAATCACCCTGTTCTCTCTCTCTCTCTTTTTTTTTTTTTTTTTTTTTTTGCCAGGGACATGTAAAAAGGTGTATAAAAAGATTTCTTTGAATCTGGCCATTTATTGCCATGCCTGGGAGGCCTGTGATGCTCAGACTGTCAAACTGTTAACTTGAATATCCTGTCTCAGCTTTTGTGTACAAACCTTCACCAAATGGGGACACAGAAAAAGAGATGTAAGGCAGATGTGTGCTGGGGTTGACAATGAACACTGCTCTGGATGACTTATCCCGAAGTAGGGATCTGGATCACTATGTCTAAGGTCCTGCTGATCTCCTGACTGTTTGATGCTGGAATTGCCATAGCAACAGAATGCTGAAATGGTGATCTGCCATTCACAAATAAATTCGGGCAGTTTTTCAGGAGTTCTCAACATAAAACACAAGTTAGCCTCTGAATAAAACCTGCTCACTATGTGGCTCATCACACAAATACAGAGTTAAGAAGAAACAACTATCAAATAATTGTGTTTTCTTTGGGCAGTTCTATTTGCAGTTTACCTGGGAAGGTTAAATACTGTGTGTCCCCTTTCAGTGGTTTTCTGTTGCACTTTTCTTCTTTTCCTTTCATGTTGTTATTAAACTTACTTTGGGAGTGAAAACTCATGTGTTAAAGGAGGAGTATACTGGTGTGTCAAGATATGAGAAACACCTGTACTGAGCACTTTTCTTGTGTATTCTAAGGAGCAATTTCCCGATTTTTACATTGAAAATGTACATTGGGAGGTTTTTTTATGTCAAAACTTGTGCTTGTTGGTTTAGTTTGGAATGTAGGTACGATTTGCCACTTTCAGAGAAAATAAGAACACACATTTTTAATTTAATAAATTTTAACTTAATAAATTTTATGTCTACTGTACGTCTTTGCACACAGTCACTCAAGGTGCAGGTGGTTTTTATTAGGTGAAAAAGCTAAATAGCACCTCAGCTAAGTTTGCCCAGCCTTTTGGCTTTGTCTGATACCAGGTGATACAGCAAATGAGTATTTCAGAAGAAAATAAGATGAGGCAGAATAAATCTCATCCTGCTGCACAGAATGATGTTATCCCTTATTCACAGCCCATTTTTAGAAGCAATCTCCAGTGGGCATCTCTCCCTCCCCACACTAAGTGCAGATATTAATAATGAGACAAATTAGGCTCTTTTCATCACATGTAGATGCTTTGCCTTGGCTGTGTGGTCACTGGGCCCTCGTATTGTTGGGATTTAATTGGTATATTAAAAGCTCCTGGTGTACTTGTGGCTTGAGCAGCTCTAGAGGTGCAGGCAGAGGAAGTGCTAATGTGCATCTGCAGTTGGCTGTGAGCAGGAGGTGGGAGCCAAGGGGTGCTGCTAGACAAGTTCTCAATTGATTTGTTTAGTTCTACATCTTTGTTTCTTCTTCCTGTCAGCTCACAGCTGCCTTGTACAGCCAGTGACAGTTTTTTGTCCCGTCTCTGCTGTGCTTTGGGCTCTGTACTCACAAATGAGCACAGAAGATAATCACTGAGCAAACAAACCAGCGGATGGAATAAAGAGCTACAGGCTTTGGATTAGATACATTCTACTTCCTTTTGTCAGATAAGGATGTACAAAGGGGGAGGAGGAATAGCTTGTTGTTGATGGCAGGGGAAGCTTGGTTTGTTTTATTTTTGGAATATATGCTATCAGAGTCTTCCCCTTGAGCAATTTTTTGCCTCTGTGTATCCATTGCATTGCCTATAAAGAAGGAGAACAATACTTGAAGAATTATCAGTTTGTAAAATTTAATCCAAGATTTTGTTCATTAGTGTCTTTAAAGGGTTTTGGGATCCTCTGTTAGAGAAAAACCCAAACCATAAAACGTGATCAACTGAAACCCAAATGAAAATCAAATGAATTGTAATTTCCCACTTCCTTAGGCAGGCTCTGGAACACACCATCCATACTTCCATAAATAGGATGACATTGGGATAGCAAAGCTTTGGGTGACCTGTGGCTTAGTTTAGCACAGTTAAAATCCCTGTCACTTGTTCCTCTGAGGCTGAGGATCTTGTGCTTGATGAGAGATTTGCAGTGAGGACTTTGGGACTTGGGGCTATGGATGGTGCAGCTGTGGGGCCCATCACTCAGGGACACATGGATAAGGATTTTGCCGTGCAAAACTTCCCCTGCTGCCTGCCAGATCCAGAGCTATGGGGCAAGGGCATTTATTGCAGAGTATGAAGAAGTTTCTTCCTCTCACCATGTAGGCAGTGGAAATTATAAACATCTCAGGGATGCATGGAACAATTTGGAGGGCTCTGGGTGAAGGCAGTCTCCTGGTTCACAAGCAACATGCATGGAAGAGAATCTTTGAAGGCAGATGCACAGAGGGGTCCATATCTGCACTGAGATCAAGGCAATTAGACACCTAATTAGCAATTAGTTCTGTTTGTAAAGAGCTGTTTAGATACCTGATTTCTATCTGTGTGCTGTGACAGAGCCGTGTGAGGCAGGCTGCAATTGTAAGCTCCCATTTTACAGAGCCTTGTTAGGAGGTGTGGATAAAGCCATGTGAAGCAGAGCCAGGCTTTTATCTACCAGCCAGAGGAGACAAAAGGTCTCTAATAATAAACAGAACTTGTAGGTGTTATTTGGGATCTTCAGCAACCTTGAGTATTGTTCTTGTATATAATGATGTGCTCTCCCTTCCTGAAAACCCTGTTACCTCCTTAGCCATGTTTAAAAAAGTGAACAAAGAAATAGTGCATTAGGTGAAGAATTAATGTGATCACACGTCCAAATAATTACTGCAGCTTTCCTGGCAGAAGCTGACACAAAGTGTCACTTCTATGTGCAGCCAAAACTGGAGGTGGGGAGATATGGTCAATAAATGAGAAATGCAAGAGAAAATGGCACCAGCATCAAGCTGTGTTCTCCTGAGTATAATAAAGATATAAATAGAAAATAAATATAAACAAAGATAGTGGACAACAAACAAAACATGTGTAACATCAAGCAAATTTTCTGTGTACTGTTCCAGATGTCTAATTTAAATTTGGATCCACCTTGTGACATCAAAGAATAATGGGAAGAGGTTTGCTTTAACTTGGAGGGCTTAGAGCAGTGCAGCTGCAGAACAGGGAGTTTGTTTCTCAAAGGAGACACGATGCTGAGGATGAGACAGGGAGGAATGAAACCCACTCTGAAGTCATGGCTGGGACCTCTCTGATAGCTATCAGAGAGGCTGTCATAGAGGGAAGATGAATTTCTCCCACAAGAGAGAATTTCCGAGGAAGCCTTTTGAAAAGAAATGTTCTCATAAGTAAATTGTACAGCTCATATAGATTCAAGGTCAAGGGGTTGATACTACCCCTGTTGAAATGTTAGCAGGAAATAAAAGTGTAATAACAGCAGCTTTTCACTGATATCAGCTCCTTATTTATAGGCACCCTAAGGAGTCTCTACCCTTCAGGACACAGGCTTTATCTTTCTGGAGTGGAAGTTACAAACACATTCCATTACCAGCTCTGTTTTCAGGCTATGCTATAGGTTTTACTCCCAAAGGTGGCTTGACCTGGACGACTCCATGCTTCCTGAAAATACTAGGAGAATTTCCCCATAGGTTTAAAGATGAAGGGACTGTGTATTTTTGAGGTATGGATTGTTTAAAAAATTACTCTTGCATTTAAGATCTCAGCACTGTTTGGGTCTCTGGGCCAGGCTACACAAAAGATATGAACAGGCTGTGCCAGGAATGAGGATGACAGGGAAGCAGAACTGTAGAAAGGAAAAGAAGTCTGCCTGCCAAGCAGGAGATGGGAAGGAGGGGGGAAGTCTGGCATAACGAGTAAACAGTTAAGCCATTTTAAATTAATTTTCTTTAAAGGTTGTTTGGAAAATATTTCCATAAACAAGGGAATAAATTGCTTCCAACTGCTTGTTCAGGCATTTGCCTCTGCCTTTTTCCTGATGTGCCTTGGCTCATGGGAGGAAGGGGCTTGGTCTTTTGGAGCTGGGGAGGGCTGGGGAATTGCTGTTCCCAAAGCAGCTGAGAAAGCCCCACTGTGTCCCTCAGCTCCTGTGAGCAGCTCTGGTTGCTTGGCATTTCTGTGCCTGGCCAAAGACCACACAGTGTCTTTCCAAAGCCAGCATTTATATGTTTCAGGTTCTCTTTGTCGTGTGCAATAAGCCAGCAGAATTATCCTGAAAAGGCTGTAAATAGTACAAGTACTGTGAGGTCTGGGCAAAGGGGGAGTGTGGCTCATGGAAGTTCAGAGCACAAATGAGGAAAAGGGAAGCATCGTTATCTGTCAATATTAGCAAGAGGTTAGCTATATAAAGAGCATTTTTCAAGCAGGTCATTTAAAAAGGCACAGAGAAACCCAGCAGCTTTGCTTGTTGGCTCAGTCAGCATCAAGATTTCTCCCAAACCATACACCAGGTTCAGGGTTCACTGCAGCTTCCTCCCTGCCTTACTAAGGATGTTTGCAGCAGACTTTAGCAGGATAACCTGTGTACAAACTGCTGCCTAAAGCTTAGGAGGCTAGCTGCTATCTGCTGTGTTTTCACTGATTCTGATCCCTATGGCCCTGCCAGGATACTTGGGGCAGGGCTGCTCCCTCTGCAGAGAGCCTGTGCCAACAGGAAAGGCTAAGTCTAAATTCAGTTTGAGTCACAAACAGGCTGGCTTTGGGAAGAGTTTCTAACCTCACTGCCTCTGTTTGCATGCCTGAGTAAATACATAGGTATTGCATAGACAAGAATGAAAGCAGTGGGGAAGGCATGGCCATGGTCATGAAGGCATCTCTTACTCACCATTGCAAACTCTTTGTTGAGGATCATCTGCTCCACCAGTGAGGACTCATTGTGGAAGAGGTGTGGCTGCATGTGACTCCACATATGGGGAAACCACCAGAACTCATCCACAGATCTCAGCAGCAGGTCATCGCCCTCATCCTCCTCCTCAGTCCCTGCAGAGGGAAGAAAGGGACAAAAAAGATACTAGAAAGCAAAACGTGCCCATAATTGCTTTTTAAACATAAAAGTGTCTGCCAAAAACCTTGGTGTCCTTGACTTGTCTCACTGTGTTCCTGTTATGTGTATGAACTATGGGAATATTAAATATAAAGAGTAGGACTTATTTTTTAACATATATGATCTTAAAAACCACCCCTCCCCATTTTCTCTATTTGCTTCATTTGAATGCCACACTATCTTTTTCATCCCCATAACCTGGCAGCTTGGATTTAACGTGACAAAACAGTGTCAGGAATATTAATGCTGCTTTCCAAGTCTTTTGAAAGCTGGACAAATGATGATGTTCAGTATTAAAGAAAAGGTATCAGTTATTTTCCATTTTGTCCTGATAATAATGTCACTGTTAAATACAAAATACTCTCCATAAAGGCAACATATGGATAAAAATGAAATCTTACCAATGCTTCCCCTCTATCCTCCTTGTAACTACCACTTTATTACCCTTGATTAACTGAAATCTGATCATTTCTGGTAGAGTGTGAAACAAGTTTTAAGATACAATTAGGTGGAAAGCATGAAGCTGTAATGGCAAAAGGCTTCCAAATATTTCTTAGGGTTCAGTATTCAATTTTGGCCAGATTTAATCTTGAAGTAAACCCAATAAAACCTCGTGTGTTGGTGAAGGGTATCTGCTTCAGGCAGAAGTGAGGATATGTGGCTGCAACAAAGAAAACCTTCCATTTCAGAAAGGACCCAATGCTGCTCCCACCATCTGCAGATACATCTGCCCAGGCTTTTCCAGCCTGGAAAGGCAAAGTGACATTCCAGTAGCTTCACCTTCAAGGTACCCAACAATATTTGGTTTTTAGCACATTTCCTTTGTGTGCTTTGCCATTTGAATGCTTTTATTTTGCTTCAGTCTAAGAAATAATTGCCAAAATCGGTCTCCTGATGCAAACATAGAAATCTTCTCACAGACCCTTTAATGTTTTGCAAAACTCATTGGAAGCAAATGCTCCACGGATGTCACTGTTTACTTGGCAGGAACATCCAGAGATGCTGTTCAGTGCCTGCACTTCAGCTCTTGGCTTTTATTTTCCATTTCTGTGGTGGTTTTTGAAGAATGCCACTACACAAGGAGAGCAGTACTTTGAAACTTTCTCCCAGAGTCACTGAATCCCTTTGCTCCCCTCTTTGCAGCACTCTGCAAGTTCTAAGGGAGCTGCTCCTGCTGATGGGAGTGCTGCAGGAAAAAGAAAACAACCTTGTTTACTGGAGAATTCCACACTGAAAAGAAAGGCCTGATGGCTGCTCCCTCTGTGCCCTGCGTTTTGGGAGTGACTGCTGGCTTGGTTTTGGGGGATGTGCTTCCTTTGCAGTCACTCAGGCATGGGCAAGGGAAGGAACTTAACAAAGGCTTTCAAAATGGGACAGAGTAGGGACAAAATGGGGTTTGTGAGGCAGCTGAGGATGTCTTTGACAAGCCAAAGTTAGGGATGGAGAGGAAACAAGTGGGAATTTGAAATACATCAAGAACTACAATCAGAGATGGTAGCTTTAGGTCAAAGTATAATTTAGTGCCTTATTAACTTCTGGAGTAGAGTGTGGTTCTTGAAATAAATTCTGCTTTTGCCCATTAATTTCTTTGTAAATTTAGATATACACCTAATAAAACCTTGCACTTCTTTTACTATAACAAAACCCAAACAAGATAGTGCTTTCCATTTTAAAGAAGAATAACCCCATCCTGTAATGCCAGAGGTGAGGCAGAAAGGTTGCAAGTTTAACCTTAGGTAGTGGCATTGCTTATGAGGTTAAATATTCTCACAAACCTTAGAAAAGAATGTTGTTTGATTTTATGAATTATTAGGTAGTGTTATTTCAAAAAAAATCTGCCAAGTTTGCATGGAGCATTTGGTGGGTGCTTATATTGTTTAAATATTTCTGCCCAACTCCTTATTCAGAGTATTGGAGGCTAAACAAGGGATCTTGAGGTTTTAATTTCTTGTACAATCAACATCCTTTCTGTAACTGTCTTTATTTAAATGTGAAATCTGAAAAATGCATAAAAGCTATGAACAGGGTGAGCATGTATCTGCTTTGAGTGCACTTTACACAGGTAATAATTCAAAGTTTGTTTGTGCATAGTTTTTCACCCCATATTTTAAAATTATAACTGTAGTTATGTGATTGGAAGCTGCTGCCAATAATCTTGTACATCATAAATGCAAATCCTGAGAATGTCTTAATTTCAATTGCTGCAGCATGAGCGAGGGGGAAGTGTTTGTTAAAGCTGCAGAACTAACAGGGTGTGCTCATTCTCTTTGCTCATGGTGTTAATGCAGTGCAGAGTTTGCCAGCTGATGTGGCCTGATCTACTGCAATATCTGATTTGTCAGCAGCATCTTTCCAGGAAAATGTGTAACAGTTTAATCTGCTAACACATCCCCACACTCCTCTCCCTCCTGTGGTTTTAACATGATCCAAGTTTTGAAAGGAGAGCACAATGCCACGCTAAGCAAGTTGAGTACCTGCTAGTAAAAGCCTCTGTGGGTCAGCAAGCCATGTGTACAGTAATTAAAGAACATCTTTCCAAGCTTTATTTATAATGAGTCGATAAAGAGTATAGAGAATATGCTGCAAGCTTTCCAGTAAGCTGAGATGAGAAAGGGCCATCCCCACCCTGTAAATGAAGTGCTCTGTTAAAAACCCAGCTGCATCCAAGCCTCTTCATGGAGCCAGGGACATGCTTCAGCTTGGGAAGTATTTCTGTGCTATTTTGGGAGCCTTGAGAGCCTCAGGAGCATGGACACACATGCATATCCTCCGCTTTTCTCTCTCTACAGCACTAGTAACTCTGAAATTGCTCAGCATTGTATCAGAAAATCTGTGACAAACCTGTGGAGGGTGTTGGGATGAAGGAAAGAAGGAAAAGGTAGGTCAGGGAGTGGTGTTTTCACAAAGGCTACATATTCTCTGCCAGCCACTGCCCACTATGTCATAATATTTTTAGTAATAGCATCTCTTCCTCCATCTCCTCCCCTCCACAGATCACCTTTCTCCACAAAGGACACGAGTGTTTGATACCAGCTGTGCTCTGGAGATGGCCACAAGTGAGCAGCCTCCTGCTTTAGAGCAGCTCAGAGCCTCGGGCTGCTTTTGTTTGTTTTGCTGCCTTGCACATGAGCCCAGCTCATCTGCAGCAGGAGCAGCTGCACAGGCAAGGCAGTGTGAAGTGCTGTGTGTGTAGTTCTGTCTCCAGAGCTGCTCTCTGACCACAGCTCTGCCACTGCCTTGTTATGTGACTGCACGCAAGTCATCCCATCTCTGTCTGCCTCTCATTTTTCCCAGGCTCTCTAGCCTGGATCTTTAGTCCAGAAGGTTTCCTGGGCAGCAGTTGCTCAGCATTAAGTGCTTGAACAAGGGGAGAACAGACTGGACTTAATGACAGTGATACAAACACATCATTGTGCCTTCTCTCTCCTCATCCAGCTGCCTCACGGTCTAGGAAGGCAGGTTCCTAGGTTTTAAACTCACCCTCCCATCCTCTTGCTGCCTTCTCCCAAGGTCCAGATAAGTTTTCCTGGCATCACTTAGTGAGTGTGGCTGAATGGACTGAAACTGAGGCTTTGGGAGCTGGTCTCCAGAGGTGGGAATGGTTATGGGGTTTGGAAAGAAGGACAGGAGGTTCTCCCTTGCCTCAGGGAATCTCTTCTTGCCTCAGCAGGACTGGGGAGCAGCACAGCTCAGTGCAGCAAAGAGGGAAGCCAGAGTGGAGGTGCAGCAAATGGGAAGGCAAAAGAGGAGGAAAAGAAATAACATTTTTAAGAAGGGTGTATTGTGCTGTGAAGAAATGGAGCAAAAAGGAGAAAGGAGTCACAAGGACGAGGGGGTGTGGAAGTGCCTCATCTTCCACAGAAGCACAGGTTTCAATACAAATTTCTTTTCATCACGTCCTTTATTATCCCCCCTGATTTGCAGATTACTGAGACAGATTTTCTTCACAGGCATAACAAAATGTGGTGCATTCCATTGAAATGCTTCTGCCTCCTCAGTGGCTCCGAGACATGATTTTCCCAATCTTTTATATTTCATCATGCCTATCACTCCTGAAAAACCTTACTCTGTCTTCTGTGCTGGCCTGTCTCCTGAGGAATTAGAGAGATCTCTGCAACTACTTTGCCTCCTTTATAGCACTAAGATTTACCACCACACATCTTTCAGGAAAACATCAAGGGCATCCTTGTGTACCTGAGCAGCTCATCATTAGTGTGTCCTTACCCCTTTGGACACTGAAATGGTGGAACACACATTTCCCAGTGAGTCACTGATTATTTAGAAAGGGAATGTTTAAAGCTAGATTTAAAATTCTGTCACCTATTTAGCTACATGAAGTTCCTTCTTACCTGTGTGGTAAAATTTTCCTGAAAATCCAAGGTTGAAGGTAAAATTTGCAACCTGAGTGCGCAGTAAATTTTGAGTCTCTAGTAAAGCCTGAAATAAATAAGAAATTAATATGGATTTAGAAAAGTTAATATTATTTTGGGCTCATCTTTTTCATAGGACTATTACAGAGAGCTTAATTTATTCAATGAGAGTTTGATGAACTAGAAAAGGTAGTGAGAGTGCCTGAGTATCCAAGGAGGTGATGGTTCAGTGGCTTGGCCCAGGATATTATCCCTTGGGGCAGTGTTCCATGGCAGGACTCAAATCCAGCCACTCAGAGGCAGCAATATACAGGATCACTGGGTCACACACGCTTTGGGTTATTAGTGAAGCTTGATAAAAAGTGCTTAAAACCCAAAATAAAATTAGGAGTACTGCTCATCATCTAGGCATGAAGGCGTTGGGCATTACTTACCTGCAGGACCATTTTGGGCTGTGCCTGAATAGCAAATTCAGGCTTAACTGTGAATGAGCAAAGCTTCAGGTTTGACCTGTGGTAAAATATGTCATAAATGAATTTTAAATTTAACTAATGTTTATTTTTATTCTCTCATCCAAGCTAAGATAAGCCAATGAAATGGAAGGAAAGGCTGCTGCTTCTAGAAGAAATAGGTAGTCTTGGCCACTTGTCTAGTTTTTTTTTTTGGACATGTTTCCAGCTTCTAGGGAAAGAGAGAAGATGGTTAACCTGTGAGAGCTTTACTTGATGTTTTTTAGTGGTTGTTAGCTCTGCGCTGCTCCTCGAGCTGGTCCAAAGCACAGATCTGCTTTGGGTGCCCAGCCCCTGGAATTTGGGTGTGCTGCATGTGAGATGGGGCACGCCCCATTTCACTCCCTATTGGCATTGCCAATGCTGAATAGGTTCTAAACTGTTTTCATCAATTTTCTGTGCCTCCATTATGTGGCCCTTGAGAACTTTTCCTATTATCTATTAATAACACTTCTATTGATTGGACCTTCATGTTCTTGCGGAGTTCAAAGATAAAATGATTGCAGTGGTTTGCACAACCCCCTAGCCCAGCTAATGTTGTCCTTCATTTGAAAAAATTACGTTCTGTATGGTCATAATTTCACTTAACTTCACAGGAAAATAGTTTTTTGGTCTAATTTAAGCAAGGACCAGTACCCCTACTTGGGACCAGAAACCAAAAGTATCTGCAGTGCAGGATAAACCACTGAAAGCAGGGTTTAAGAGCTGAAGTGTGTGAGTGTAATACAAGAGACTGCATCTGCCTTGATTTTTTTTTTAACTAGAACCATACTTAGGGTGGCAAGGAAGATGTAAAATTGAGATAGTGTTTATCAGCTGCAACAGTCACCAAGCAAATTCCTCTCCTTGCTAAAGGGAATGAAGCAATCTTATGACAGTAAATCTTGTGCTTTAGCATTAAATATTAAGGTGGTTGTATGGTTTCCAACCCATCTTGCCAGACATTTAGCAAGTTGATTATTTCAATCCTGTGACAATTTCACATGTGGGACTATATTTACATAATATATAACAAGTAAATGTTCACTAAAATGTAAAATCTTAAGAGATGAACACCACTGTTAGCTGAGACATTGAGGAAAATCCCCAGCTGGTAAAAACTGCCACTAAATTGACACCATTAAAGTCAGAAGCATAGAATCGGAGTAGTTATATTTTAGAATATAATTTTCCAAGCTATCTAGAGCATTTTAGATATGTTGAGAAAGACTGATGGGCTGAGCAAAATCAATTTAATTTTCCTTTGAGGGAAGAACATCTTGAGAAATTATCATCACTTAACGCGCAGTACGAGAAGGGGCAGGGAACAAACATCATTCCATCACCTGGGCTCCTCTGCTGCTCCCCTCACATCTCAGGAAGATGACAGAGCTGCAGAATAGGCAGGAGCCCAGCGGGGCCTCATTAAAAATACAGAGCGAGGATTAAGATGTAAATCCTGGTACCTGCAGTGTGTCAAGCATTTTCCTCTGTCTAAAGGGCAAATCTGTCACTCAAACTGGATTTGGCTTGGTCCTAAAGCCTTTTTTTCTTGCCATTTCAATTTCCATATATGCATATTAATTTATATAATTTGCAGCTCAATTTTACTGTCGTGACCTCCCCTCTTTTTAATGCTAAGAAGATACTGTCAGCTAAGACAGTCCAAACTTATTTTGTCACTGCGTGTCTGTTTGGAGGAAGGGCAGTAATGTCTTCCACACCCTTAATATGTAGCAACTTTTTAGGTGATTAGGGTCTGCCTTTCCTATCTCTAATGAAAGAGTGAAGAGGCTGCATATCCCTGGCACCCAGGGCAAGAAACCTTCCTGGGATCTGTACAGGGTCCATAGGAGGCAGAAGGCATTTATTTGATTTGATTCTGAAGGCTTTGCAGGGTGGAGAAGGGCTATTGAATTTTAACAGCTGGAAAGCTGTTCCCTTCCCAAGCCTGGTGCTACACAGCTATTCCCACTCTGCCTGATGTCCCTGGCTTCCCAGGTATCCCCCCTTCCCTGGGCTCAGTGATCCCCATCCCACCCCTGTCCCCACTGCATGCCTGTGGAAATACAGCCAGCATTCCCTGTTGAGCCCACAGGTGGTTATTTTGGGACAGTCGAAAAGATCATGCTTGCTAATTATCCTTGCCAAGGAAAGAATCATGGAGCACGCTGTGCAGGGACAAACAGGCACGTCTCCGTGCCTGACTGAGCAAAGACAGGAGCTTTTTTCAAGGTAATCTAAGTTGTTCTTTCAAATGCAGGCTCTTAATTGCCTGGAATCTCTCAAAACTCACTGATTTAACTTTATTAATTGATTCTTTGCTTTGTCAGTGAAGCTTCTCTCTGACACTCACAAGATACAGTTTCTTCATTATATTGCATTCAGTAGCTTTTTACATTAATCCATATAATTACCTTTTGTAGATTTGAACTTGCTGTGTCTTTATTCTTCATAATTGGTGCATCTATTAGGAAGGAGTTGATATTTCCCTGCTATGTCCTTGTTAATTATAACTCTATCCCTCATTTACATAATACACTTTTTGGGGCGATTTCTGCAGGAACATTTCATGCCTAATAAGAAGCAATTTGCTTTCCTTCATTAAGTACATTAAAACTTCATGCCCCAGACATCATTGACGGTAAACATTTGATTCTGCTCAAATTTAATGCACTAAGGCATTTTGCTCTGCCATATTAGGTTTATTTATGTGCTGTGTTCTGGATTGTTAGCTGCTAATGAGACTTTGGCTCTTATTGCTCTAAGGCCTGAACGGTAACCTCATTTTAATGAGTTCATTATTTGCTGCCTTCTGAGTGGAAGACAACAAATTTTCCTTTTAATTAAAGGTCAAAACACCTCTGCCCGAGGAAAGTGTAGAGGTTATCAAATCCTTAGAGAAGGCAAATGAATGACTTTGCCTGATTTTGATGCCAAGCATGGGCTGGCCAGGCTGAGGTACAAGGTGCCTCTCTGGGGAGCAAAAATCCAAACCTAAGTTAAGTGATAACAATGCTAAAACGCAGTACTGGATTTCTCAAGACATTGTTAAGGCAAAACAGAACCTGAAAGTCAGCCAAATTAATTAAAGAGGCTTTCCTCCCCACCCAAAGGTCTGCGTGGATCAATAGATCTGCTAAAGCACAAGCCCTTCCTTGCATGGGCAATTGTGTTTGGGGTGAGGAGGGCAGATGCCACACGGATTGAGCCAACACAATGGAATCTCATATTTCTCATTGGGGAAGGCAAGGCAAATATTGGGGCTCTATGCTGGGGCTGTTTGTATGGAGACAGATGTATATGCAGCTGTGGGTTGGTGTGTGTGCAAGTACACAGAGAGGGACTGGTGATCCCTGAAACTTCAGTTAAACCAAAAAAGGATTTGTTACGGGAATTGATGCACAGCTCCTTGTCCTTTTCCTAGTATTCTGTTAACCAGTGTTGTTTGATGTGCCTTTCATTCTGTTCCCACAGCAGGTAACAGCATTAGAGACAAGAAGGGCTCTTGGGAAAGAAAGGATCAGTGTCTGTGAGATCAGCTGGTGAAAACTTAGTCTAGTTTTGGAGGAAAAATCCTAAAAGTCTCTGAAACATAGCCATTGTTTAGCTTGAAAACTGCAGCTGTCAGAATATCTTTATGACACCTCTAAACATTATTTCTGCAAATCAGAACCCAACTCGTGACACTCAGAGGTGTCTCAGGGACATCGCCAGAAACTGAGAGCATCAGGGAAAGCACAGGAGGGACACAAGATTTGCAGGACTTAACATTTCCCCATTGTGGAGCAGACAGCCTGGCATTTCATTAGGGCTCCTACTCATACATGTGCCCTTCCAGAGGCAGTGCTGTGAATGTGATCTTTGGGAAGCAGCAAAACCTCCAGATCTGGGAGGTCCCTGTGTCCGTGGCAGGATCTGTGAGGTCACGGTGCTCTGGGGAATTCCACAAGGGAGAGCTGCCCTTGTGGAAACATCATCCCAATTTGCTGCAGAGCCTGTTGGTGAGGATGTCCAGTGGGCAGGGCAGGTGAGAATGTTCTTCACTCAGTCTGGAAGGAGATCTAGGCAAGGAGGGGAAGTTAGATATCCCTGCTTTGCAGTGTATCTCTAATCTGCTGTCATCTTGAGTTATTTTGCTTGCACAGACTGGTTTGAGGAAGTGCTTGTGGCATGGGAGGATGTGCCAGTGCCTGGCTTCCCAGGGGTGCCTGGCCAAGGTTACACTGTCCCATCCCCTTCTGAGGGATATGACTGAGAATCTTGTCAGAAATGGGCTGGCTTGCCATTACTCAAAGTCATTATTCATTTGGGAGCAGATCCTCGTGCTGGATAGTGATTGCACTGCTGCAGGTTTCTACTCTTTGGTGTGTGTGTATAAAATATGGATGTGCTCACTATATACACAATACTTTTTATTTATATATACTGTGGACAGAAAATATGTGCAAATATTTGCACATATATAACTTTAACATTACCTCTGCTTTGAGCTGGGGCTTAGATTAAATCACCTCCAGAAACTCCATCCAACCAAAATTGTTTTTCACTTCCTGACAGCTTTTTCAGTCTTCTATGGCACATAGTTGTTACTAATACCAAGAAGTATTTTAATGCATTTATTCATTTTTGTTCCTAACATCTGTCCTTAATGCTTGTGCATCTTCATAGCCCTGAGGTTCATTCCCAAGCTGTTCTGTGCCGTAATTTGCTGGTGGTCTGTGGAAAGTTGGAGGGCTACAAAGTAATAGTTTTTACTCTAAATTTCCAGCTGAAATTTTTTGGAAGGAAAAAAGAAAAAGCAAAGAGTACTTTCAGCAATGTTTCTTTGCACTGCAAGCAGCTGCTGTCAGGATGTGATTTTTTGATTGCCTCTTCCCTCTCTTGCTCCCTCCCTGAAATCTATGCTAGGATAAAAAATCTGACTAAGCCTGCTGTGGTCTTGGCAATTTTCAAAGCTGGTGGGATTGGAATTGATAGGAATACCACAAAGCAGTTAAAATCATAGTAATGACTATAAGGAAGGTGTGAAATAACTAGCCACTGCTATTTTCTGACAGGAAAGCTGTCAGTAAAAAAGTGATGTCTAGGCTGACATTACTGATGGGGTCACTGCAAGACTGGGATTTTAAGTTCCTTATTTTCCGCTTTCAGATTGGAGCATAAATTTCTGTCATAAGGGGGACAATCAACTCAGCTGTATCTGCACTTGCTAGGACTCAACTTGCTGAGGAATTTATAAGCCCAGGGAAGCTGAGTTGATGATTTCTGTGTGGTGAGGATTTTAGCCCACTTCCCACACTTATAGCAGATAATACCAGAGTGTAGGAATTAGGAAGAATCCACATTATTGACTTAGTGGCTGGAATTTGAAAGTAGTTTAGGGGTTGGAGTTAGTGAAATCTCTAATGGGATTTTAAAATCACTTGGCCTATGTGAAACCTGACTGGAATAGCAGGGCCTGGATCAGAGGGGAACTGCCAAACCTCACAGAGCTGGAGACACTTCTCACTCTTCCTACAAATGGTGCCACTCCCAGTGCTGGCTGCAGAGCTGGGCACAGCCAGGGCTGTGGCCCTGCTTTTCTGAGGGCTGGGACTGCATTTCCTCCTGCTTTTATTTCTGTGAAGCAGCCTGCTAATCCATAGTGCCATATAAATAATTAACAGGGAGCTCTCAGCTGGGGCTCAACACAGCCAGCTCTGGCTACAGATCTATTTTTATTGTAGAGCTATTACTTGAGTCTGTTCAGCATTTCCCTAGAGCTGGCTGCCTTTGTGTGAGGTCTGACAGGATAGGTGGGTTTCTTTGAAGCAAGAAAAAGGTGATGATTTGCACATATTTGTGTAGTATATTTATTGGAAACAGAAATAAAAAATTATTTTTCCTTCTTGAATGGACTACCCAGTTTATCAGATCTATTTCTGCTCTGTGTTGTAACTCTGTCCTAAAGTCAGAAAACTGTCAGGAGCCTACCTGCATTTAATTTGACCCAGAGGAGTGTATCTGTCCCAGTAGAGGTTCAGCCAGTTTCAGCTGGAGGAGATGAATAGGGTGATACTGCACCAAATTTACTGCTTACTCATGACTAAGTGAGAACTCAGGAGGTGGCTTTTGAATTAGTATTAGAAGAGAGATGATGCTGAGTGTGACACAGAATGCCCAGCAGTGAGAGCACCTTGACCAACTGCACAAGTGTGAGTGCACAGATACATAAAAATATCCATGGCAATTTTCCAGTCTCTCTTCTTGGAAAAAGGAATTCCTGGCCTTGATACAGCATCTAGCAGCAAAAAGCTCAAATGAAGAGCAAGGGCAAAAAGTATGAGTTGAAAATAGTGAGCATGAATAAAAAGCAGGGTTTATTTTAACCAGGGCCACACAGATGAGTTAAGGCAATTGCTCCCATTGTGGGGAGGATCAGAGGCATTAGGCCTGGCTGGGAGCATCCACAGGAGCTGCAGGAGCAGGGAGTGGCTGCAGTGGCTCTCTGCCAGCAGTGATTGCTGCTCTGTGTCGGCCCTACCTGCTGAGAGGATTTACAGCCTGCTTGGGAGAGCGCTGAGGGTCTCCACTATCAATCACTGCTGATGCTGAAGGATTTTCTGGGAATACTAGCCAAATGTGCTGACGAGCCCTGGGAGGGGAAAAGCCAGCCTGTGTCCAAGCTGAGAGCAGGTGGCAATCCCCTGGGCTGTGGGGAGCCTGCTGGCCAAGCCCAGGGCTGAGCAGCATCCCTCCCTGCTGGTCCGTGCAGCAGGGACAGGAGCTGGTGGCACTTGGAGCAGAGCAGTGAAGGGGCTTAGAGATTATTTCTTATCAGTGCTGACTTTTCAGAAGCGTAAGCATTTCCAGCAAAAGAAATCTCTTGAAGAAAGGCTCTTCAGGCAGGGGAATCAGGGGAAGGCAATCTGCCAGTGGGAGATCAAGGATTATTGGTTGAGTTTTTGAAACAACATGATCAGGAATGCTTGTTTTAATTTCAGTGGCTCTGCTCCCTATGGCTGCAGTTCAGCCTGGCCAGCATAACAGCCCCATGAGATAAAGAAGAGATGCTCTATTTCCCCATATCCAATCTGCACGAGGCAGATGGGGCTTGTCTCTCTCTAATTCCACTGTAGAGCTACCAAGAAAGAGGCCCAAAAGGCAGGGACAGAACCCTCATACCAACCCTGATCAATCACAAAATTAATCCCTAAAATACAAATTGAACAGCAAAACCATCTCAAGGCTTGACAGGGACAGCATCAAGGTCTAAAGCAGAATGTTAATAAAAAAATGCATATTGAGCCATAATGGTCCTGTTGCAGGAAACTGTGCTGGTGTCAGTCACTGTGCTACGTGTCACTGACATAAAACCCACGCTGGTCATTAGTTAGCTCAGGTCATGTTTAGGCCATGCCAAAAAAAGGATCAAAGTGTCTCCCTCTTTGGCACAATACAAATACAGGGTAAAAGACAAATAACAGCAGCAACTGCATTTTGGTTGAGTTGTATATTCTTTCTTTTTCTTATGTTTTGATGCTTCAGACTTCATTTCTTTAGCAAAAAAAAGAATTAGGAATAAACTCTACAACCTGTTATAAGTGGGTACTCAGTTGCTATAAATTATTTAAAGGCTAGACTAATGGAGGCTACCTTATTTATCTTCTTTAATTTATGGACTTGGACCTACTAAGGTTTAATCAGAGTGTTTTTCTGTTCCTTCACTGCCCTTGGAAATCATTCACTTGGATAGCTTGTCGCAAAAATAAAACTTCCTTCAAGTTCTCATCATGTACATTTATCTCAAAATCCTGAGCACCTACCAGCAATGTCAAATCCCTGCCTTAAATTTACTGCTTAGAAACTATCTGCTGTACATGCTTTGTGGTGGGGAATTAAGGGGTTTTTTTCAGCACACATTCAATCATAAAGGAGAGATTGGAGCAGGTGATACATCCTGAACTGAGGTGTGTCCTTCAGGGCTCGGAATGGGCGTGTTGGCACAAGGATGGATGTGTCTGGTGGCTTTATGAGAGTGCCTCCATATGTTTGGGGCTTTTCCCTATGTGAGTCTGCCTATTGCCAACCCTCTCCATAAAAATCAGAAACCAGGGAAGTCTGGAGAACTGGTTTCCTTGGTTATTGTGAAATCTTCTGTTGGCAGAATCTTGGTGATTAAGGGTGTGCTTTAAAAGCCACTAGGACTGAGTGTTGCTTTTTAATATTTTTGAGATGTTTGATACTTGTCTGGCAGAGCTTAACTTCTCTGACCTTTCTTCCTTCTTTGTGATGCTGTCTTCCATTATCCAGGGAGCTGGCTTCAGTGTTTTGATAACTAGAATTGGATGTTTCTGTGGAATGAAAAGGGAATTTCAAGGCACATGTTCTTGCTTTACACTGCATCTCTTTCACCAGAGATCAGAGTGCTTCTTGCACCCCCTGCCCCTTCAGGTTTATAGCAGAGGGAGCTAAAACTTTTATTGTCCTTAGGACAGGTTAAAATCCCTCCATCCCAGAAAATTCTCCTGCTTACCACTGCTTCATTATCCTTCCCAGCACGAAGACAGCGTAGTGAGCTGTCCAGAGGAGGGGGCTGGAAGGTCCAAAGTAAAATGGCAATGTCCATCTTACATTTCTACTCAGTTCCCTTGAATAGAAACATCAAAGGCCAGCATGTTGTCCAACAAAATCAATCCAGACCACCAACTGATGGCACATTTGAGAAGAACAATTTCAGAAGTTCCAGTAGGCTACTTCTTCATAAAACTAGGTAATTTCAGGTAAAATTGAGAACAAATCTTTTTAACAGTCAAAGGAAATGTTTCAGGTTCAAAAGTATCATCACACCTTTCCCATAAGTGGAAAATTACACTCAGAGTGAGACTTAAGTACTGTTCTTCCTCAGATCACTCTGGAATAGAGCCTGGCAAAAACCTCAAACCTGTACCCTTGAGATATTCAAGTGGTCCAACGTAAGTGTGGAAAAGTGATGAAATCTTTCAGTCCTTGCAGTAACTTCCTACGAAGGAAACTTCTGCTAACAGGAAGCCCTTCTACATGGCTTTTCCAGCCTGGCCTTGTGTAAGTGCCCACAGCAAGGCAGCTGGTCCCAAGCTCCCTCAGCAGACCCTACAGGGGCAGTGTGTCTCCCAAGAGTAATAATGGCTGATGGCAATAATAATCCAGGGAAAAATCAGGGTTTGTGATCCTTTCCTAAGTCTCATACCAGTTGAAACTCGTGGCTTTTCTCTGTTCTCACATTCACGAGCACAGTGGTTGTGAACCCTTGTGGTGATAGGTCTCCAACACTTGGGAACAAGGAGGACAGCTGCTCTCACCAGCACATGGAATACTGGCATAGCATGGTCTTAAAAAACAACAGCATCACAGGTTGGGGGGGGGAAGGTTTGGTTTTTGCTCAAAACAGATTGCTATTTCAGAGCCATTCATATACTTTTTGGTGGCAGCCAGAACGTGGCATTACTGAGGTGGTTAACTTTTAAATCTAGTGCTTTTGATCTTAATCATTAAAGGCAGCATTTTCCCCTCTAAATATTACCATTGAAAACTGTAGTTACTTGCAGTGTAAAGTATGAATGCATGTAACACAGGATCATTAAACTGGGAAAAATATGTTCAGCAAACTATCAAGCTTTTAATTATAGTTGTTACACTAAATTTCCACTCATTTCTGAAGTGAGAGATTCTATTACTCTCACAGCTGAAGGGTAACGCCATAATTTTATTTTATATGGGAATAGCTGTTTAGAAATCACAAATACTGAATTGCTGTGACAGGCTTTGCTTGGGTAATGCTCTGCTAGCCAAACAGGACTGTTTGGCAAGGTGTACATCCAGATCCTGGGAATGACTTGCAGCTGTAAGGTGAGAAAGAGCTAAAAGCTGGGCGCTCTTTTTTCATTGTGGAAAACCTTCCTTATTCCTCAAGCTCTCCTTTGAGCTGTGCACTCCCCCTTGTTTTCCCCTCTCTCCACTGCTAGGGTTCAGCACACCCCATGAGTTAGGTCACCAGTGAAATGAATAATCCAGAATATTTTTGCAGGTGGAATCTCAGCTGGCTTTGAGTAGTTGAAGAGCAGAAGGGTGGTTTTAAGCATCCTGCAGCAGGCTCTTTCCAGGCACAGGTTTCCTGCCGAAAATTCCCTCTGGTCTTTAACACTCACCTTGCAATGTTTACAGCAGGGATGGGTGGGTTTTGTTTCCTGATAATGTACTGGCAGCCTCTGCCCAGTTACAGCAGAAACAAGAGGGAAAGTATATGGGAAACAGTATTCCCTTTCCTAATAACAAATATAGAGGAATTACACTTTATAATACCACAGACATGTTTGTTTATGATGCACATAAATCTTGGGATATGTTGCTAGGAAGAGACATGCAGAACGTTTTTATTAAAAAATTCACATTCTGCAGCTGAACCTATTTTTTAAATGCAATGCATTATTATTATTATTGTTACTATTAACCATGCAGAGCATAGCCTCAGCAGTTCACATTGTCCCTGGAACTCCTAAATTAATAAGATTATAGAGTATTTAATCTATATTAATTATAGATTCATGTAGATTAATGTTTATTTATACATGCATATTCACTTAATTCCCAAACATTTGTGCTAATTTGTTGAAAAACCTACAGTAAATATTATTACAAAGGAGGTCTCCAGTCTTGTGGCCCTCAGAGATTAAATATTACTGGAAAATGGACAAAGCACTTTGATCCTTACCCCCCGAGCCTGTCT
Source organism: Passer domesticus (assembly GCF_036417665.1). Lineage (NCBI taxonomy): Eukaryota > Metazoa > Chordata > Aves > Passeriformes > Passeridae > Passer > Passer domesticus. Next base: position 12,875,443 of record NC_087477.1, on the reverse strand, counting down.
CCCTTGTCCTGCTCTTCACCAGGCTGCTTTTCCCCAGGTACAACCTGCTGCCCTCTAAAAACAATTGGTTCTCCAATTGAGGAAAAGCACTTGTGCTATCAAGAATCACTGACAGCTTGAAGAGCCAATATTTCATGAGGTTTGGGCCAGGCAGGCAAATACAGTCTCCTGTCAAAAATGTGAATTCCATCATTTTTTATACCATTTTTTACTTGAAGGGCTGATGTTTTGGGGTGAAAAACACACACGTCCTGAAGTCCCTGGCTTTAATTGAGTCTGATTCAATCCAGGCAGTTCAAATGGAATATTGAGACAACTTTTAGGAATTGCCTCAGTGTTGCTATTTTAGATTTAATATGTAATGTAAAAGCTACATTAATAATTCTGTCTTTTAAGTAAAATGAAGAGGCAGCAAAAACCTGCAATATCCATTTCCTGCGAAATTCTTGTATTAAAGGAGTGTCTCAGCAAAGTGTGAACTACTTGCATTTTTTAATTTCTGGAAGATCAGCAATTCCAAAGCAACATTTAATTATGATCTTTGGAATTTATTTTTTTAAATATTCTACAATCTGCCCCCCTTTCCTTTAGTCTGCCAGAGCAGATGAGCTGGCAGAACACAATTTTGTTTGAATCATATTCCAGTGAAACATTCTGCCTTTCATAAATCAACACTTTGCCACAGGAAGCTGTTTCACTGGAGCAATCCCAGTTGATCAAGTAACAGGAATATAAACTTCATTTTCCTCTGCCATGTCACTTTGCCATTTTGGAAGGATTTTCCACCCATTTATAAGGATAAATGGCTAAACAAGTAGGATGGAAGGAAAATTCAAATCCTAACCTCTAACTCGTTGAATTTTTCCATGCCTTGGTCAGAAACTATTGGGAAGGTGGCATTAGTTTTAATAGATTTAGTTTGTGGCTTTTTAAAACTAAATGCTAAAATGCCAATTAAATGACGACATCAAATAAAAAATTAAATTCTGAGGTAAGGGATTAATCCTTTTCCAATCAGAAGTGTTAAAACAGCAGGGATGGGATGTGCTAGAGGAGCTGTGTCCCACACCAGAGATCCCACTTGTGTTCAGGTGCTGTCTGGATGAAAAATGGGAGCAGCAGACTAAGAGAGTGCTGGTAATTAGCAGAAAGAACAGAAACACAGAAAAGAGTAAGGCTTACAAATATTTAGAGAAATATTCATTACTTGGTAAAGGACATTTCTAATTTGTGCTTCTGAAGGGGAAAAAAATACTTGATCCATGGCTTTATTTCCTAAAGAAGGCCATTAAGTGTTTTAACTAATACACTGATTTACAGGAAATTCTTATTAGCTTATCCTTTAATTTTCTGGTAAATTTTGAAAATCAAATTCTTAATGGAATTAAATAAAAATTGTTTTGTTTTCTCCCTGACATTTCTGGAGAAAAATTCTGAACTTACTTAATACCTTATGATATTATCTATAAAATGAGTGTAACTATTTAAGTTATAAGTTACCATATTTAACATTAGAAATTTTGTTGATACAAGATGACAAAATTAAATTGCTAAATAGTCTTATGTTAGAATTTCCCATGAGGTGAAAAAACTCTTTAGTACTTTGTTGGTTTTTTTCTTTTCTGCCTGGATAGAAAGAAGACAGGTGGAGGTGTAGAACACTGGAAGTAAAAGCAGTAATTGAAGGGATCTTTGGCCATGTTCACAGAAAAGACAAAGACCATAAGATGTAATTTCTGTGAGGATATGTATGTAAAGCTATAGGGGTGGATGGATAGATGGATATATCTAAGGATTTGAAGCCAGACTTAGATATTTGGCTTTATACTTCATTGTGACACAGAGGTTGACAGAAAATGCCTGGTTAATTATTGCTAAACAATTGAAGTCTTAAATTTCTCCATTTCTCTTGGAGATTTCCTCAGTTCCTCGCCTGTTTGTCCATCTCTCCCTGTACCCACCCTTTTCCTGGGCACTGCCACGTGCACATCATTTGAATAATGCCCAGAGTGCTAAATTGAGCTTTTGCTCTAAGTGTTCCTCCTGCTCCCATTTGGATGACAAAGGCTTATTTAAAGTCACTTAAGGAACGCTGCTCCTGAAGGAGCTGCATTATGGATGGGCTCCTGCTAATGTGTTTATTGCTGCTTCAAGTGCTTTTAAGGCAGTAATTATGACTGCTCTTGCACTCTGCACTGCCTGGCCCTTCTACAAGGCTATTCCATCATTTCAGAGTGTTGTTTGCTGTGCAGGAAGCAACTGCTAGGGCTCCTTTTTAACTAATATGTGTTGTTTTAAAGCTCAGGTTAATGCAGGACTCTTGAGGGATTGATATTAAGCAGATGTGTATTTTGGCCCCTATGGATTCCCTAAGTGAAGCTAAATTAAATAGAGTACCACGTGTATCCTGGAAATATATTCCATTTTGATATAGCCTGTGAGTTCAGAATTCTTTTGAAGAAAGGATTCAAGAAAGAAGTACAAATCCAGGAAATCAGTGCAAGTGTAAAAGAGGAATATGCCACAAGTCAGCTTGGCACAGGATGTGAGCACTAGAAATCTCCGAGTTTGATCTAGAAAATCTGCCATTTCTATATTATAAAGTGTATTGTGACGCTTTTTCAAACATCAAATTTTAAAATGTTTTTTTAAAAATAAGTTCTCTTGAGTACTTATAGCCAGAATGAAGGATCATTTATCTCTTCTTTTTTTTTTTAATAACTAATTTGTTGTTTTGTGGAATGTTAGACTTTTTTCCATGGGGAAAAAAACCCCAAACGTCTGAGATTAATTCAGTGATTAACAGAGATTATTCTGAGATTAACATCTGAGATCAATTGCTTGTACAAACAATACCAAATTGAACCCTATAGGCCAAAAACCAGTGTGTTGCCTGAGACAGAAGAATACCAAGCGACTTTTCAAACGTTCAGGAAAATCTTGCTAGGGACATAATTGTACAATAAATTCAAGAGGTAGGTAGAAAATTTGAGTCACCAGAATCTGTTTTCTGGCAAGACTGTTGGAAACACTGTCAAGACCACCTAGTTTGGAGTGGAGAGCTGGCAGATGAGGGAACCCCACATCTCTTATAATTCACGGGGGGTCCTTGGATAGACAGTCAATCCATCAGGCTGCCAAGGAAAAGAATACAGCGTCTGCTGGTGGCAAGGGAATTGTGATTTTTAACTACACCGCTACTGAAGTTCTGAATGAAAGAACAAGCCCTGTTGAAACAAAAGAAGTGTGAAACATTCTGTCTGATGTGTCTTGACAAGGCACTTGAGCAGTATTCAACACTCAAATTATTACAGAAAGAGTTGGGTGATTTAAGAGACCTGAACAAGGAAAATATTGAATTAGCTGTCATCTCTGACGAAGCAGAAATGGAGCAGGCATTCCCACTTTAAAAAAAAAAAAAAGATTATTAAAGTTTTCATGTAATGCCTCTTAGCTGCTTTTTGAATTCATTTTTAAAGACTTTAAGACCGTCCAAAAGTGGGAGCTGCAGATCTCCTCTCCATTGTGTTCTTCACTGTCACTCACAAGTGCTTCAAATGGTGACAGACGTGCCCCCAGCCTGGCTGTGTGCTCACACATCTCCTGGCCTCAGCTTCTCCCTGGGCTGGCCATGGCTAGGGTTACTTTACTGCAAGGGACTTACAATGATTAAAAGGATATCAGGGTGACTGTGTTATCTCAGGACTGACCATTCTGCCATGCCTGGTGATGTGGCCTAGACACTTCCAGTAGTTCCACCTGGAAGCAGCTGTCCCTGCACAAAAAACAGGGATAATCATATGCTGGGGAGATGGAGTGGTTGGGCTCAGCTCCCTGCTGTGCCAGCACTTTTTAATTTGGAATTGCCAGGAAAGATGCACGTCCAACATGAATTCTTGTCTTTAAAACACTAAAATGAGCCAGAAATCACAGGCTTTAAATGTTCCAGGCATTTTAATGATGATGAAGGTCAAAAACAAAGTGCAGACTGTGGCAGTGAGGGGGTGTCAGAGACAAATTGTTATTTCCACTGAAGGAAGTGGACTGGAGAAGGCAGGCAGGCTGCAGGGAGAAGGAGGGCCTGCAGTCACCACTAACACAAAGGACATTGCCAGGCATGGCTCCATCATTTTACTGCAGCTCAAAGTCCAAGGATTTTGGATCCTCCCATCCCTATAGTGACAGTTAGAGGGATTACAGAAAGGGGAAATGGTTTTGGAGAAGGGGGCTCTGGGATATGGTGGTGCTGGAACAGGCAATTTCTCCTTGATCATCTTATCAGCTCCAGCTGGGAGACTGAGAGAAGAGAGGGCAACAGGTGGTTGCTGAGCCCACCCAGAAAAAGGTTTGTTGCAGTCTAAACTCTAGAGCTGAGAGGAGGGTAGGAAGTGAAAGGCTAAAGCTTTTTGCTTCATTTGGAGTGGTTTTTTATTTGTTTCATTTATGAAAAGATATATGCCTTAGCTTGCACTGTGCTCTTGCAGGGCTTTTGAGCTAACAATAGGATGTGTATTTGTGAAAGGTGTTGGAAAAGCCCTGGTGGCTGCCTTGAGCTCTTCCTGGGTGAGTAAATATTGTACTGGCTCATGCTAAGGCAACAGAAAAAATAGCAACGCTTCAGCAAGTTCTTACTTCTTGTTTGGGTAATGCAGCCCTCTTTGTGCTCAGCTAAAAGCAAACTTTAAAGGTGAAAGCTTTGTATTTTTTCTGTGTGGCTTTCCCAGAGACAGCATAAAAAAGACATTTCCAGGGTTTTTTTGCAAATCACTGATGCCAGTGATACTGGACTCATGCGGCTGGGAACCAGTATCATTGACAAGTACACAAAGTCACTGTTTCTGCAAAGTAGCTGAAGAATTCTTTTGCTTTTGAAAATCAAGCACTGAGATAATATATTGGCAGGCAGGAAAGGGAGAAATTCATTTGCAGAGGCTCGCTAGGCTCAAGATAGAACTCCACAAAGTTGAGAAAAAACAGCTTTCTGTGGCTCTGCCTAGTTCCTGTTCATTACTTAGCCAGACATGACCTTGCACACCTTCTTCAACACCAGGGACTAGGAGATCTTCTGTGGTAAACATAGCCCATAATAACCCTGTTCTCTAATCTCCGCTTCTGTAGCTGATGGCACCCTTTATAAAAGTGTGTGTGTGTATATATCTACATCTCCCTGAGGCACCTAATCGAGAAATGGCTTTGTGAGGGAATAAGAACATTTGGGTTGCAGAAAGTAATTACACAGGCACAGGTTGATTTGCTTGATTAGTGTTACATGCCAATGTTGTTATCAGGAGACTGGCTGTGTATTAAAGCATTCCTGAGGGATTTGGGTGGGCATGGCACCTTTGGAGAGCCTAGCAGAGAGTCCCTAAATCTCTGCTCTCTGTGTGAGCAGCCACAGTCCCTCCTCCCAAAGGCAGGGCAAGGCTTTGCCATCACTGAAATATCAGCCTCCTAAGTAGTTATTTTTGCCTCGCAAGCAAAGCTGCTGTGCCTTAAAGGGTGAAGGCAGGTCTGCTGGTTCTTAATTGCCTCCTTCCCCAGTGACCTGGGAGATTGTTCTCTAACTGGCTGTAATTACCTTTTCTGTAAACTACCCACAGTGCACTCTGCTTTCTGTGTTACGTTCATTAACAGGATTCTGTTCTGTGGGTTAACGTATGCTGGGAATGTCCCCTCTGTAGGAACAGACTGATTTGTCTAGCAAGTGTTTGTGAGATACCCTGAGGAACAAATCTGTGCCAGGTAACTGATTCAAAATGAAATTCATAATGTCGAGGACAGAGTATCTATGGGTGCTCAAGTTGCAGGGTGGATGTATGTGTGAAACATTCACCTGAAAAGGGGGAGATGAACTTTTTATTGTCCCCGAAAGAGCTTGAGGGCAAGGTTGGCTCTGATCCTGTGCTTGCAGAATATTTCTGCCTGTGGTTCGTGTTTGTGGCATGATCACTTGTGTGAGGTGAGGAGGGGATTTATCCTGTGAGTGGCACTTTCGGTGTTTTTGTGAGGAAAGTGGGCTGCTAATTTGGCCCTGGAGCAATGTGGAAAGAATGAAAGCTTCCCTTTGTATCCTGACTCAAACATAATGACTGAGAGAAGGCTCACCATGCATTGCTTGAAAAAAAAAAATTAAAAAGAGCTGAATCCCAGCATATGTTTTTTCATGTTATTGTCTAGATATTTAACTGTGTGGATTGGTTGGTTTTCAGATAGATTAAACCATGCAGCACATAAATATAACTCTTAATGCTTTTAACAGCATCCAGCTCTAACTGCAGCCCCTGGATGTGGAGTTTTCTGCTGTGCCACCTATAATGAGCATGGAAGCCTGGCTGCTGTGCCAAGCACAGCTGGGAAGGTTTGCCTGGCAATGCTGTTGACTGCTGGATAGTAATGGGGGAGACTTGGGTTTTTTCTTGCACAATGAAGCAATTCCAGTGAGAGCTCAGCTCTGAGCCTCCAAGTGTCTGTGTGTGGACACTGCTCTGCTGGCAGTGGGGGCCCTTGAGCTGCTGTGGAACAGTGATAGGCTTCCTTAGTGCAGCAAACCAGTCAGAAAGATGCTCTCAAAAAGGTGCAGGCAGGGAGCTATTGCTGAAAAACTTGTTTCACGAGTGCCTTTGGAGTGAATTTCCTCCTGTGTAGGAGCCCTTGCTCAGAGCATTTCCCCATGTGTTTCCAGAGAGAGAGAGCACTTGATGGCTGGGCTTGTGCACAGTGCTCAGATCTCAAAGGCACCAGGCACTCCAAGTGCTTGGCACTCAGAATCAGCCCTGATGAGCATTCATACACCTGGTTTGGCTAATGGAATTACCCCAAGTGTTCTGATGTGCAAAATTGTTTCAATTATATGTGAGACTACTGCTCTTGCTGGGTATGTGGATACCCCAATGGTCTGGAGAGGAGGCAGATGAATATAGAAATTGTAGAAATGGGAATAAGGGTTTAGAAATTAAATAGAAATTTGCTTTTAAAAAACAAAAGGCTTGCTTATTGTTCCTGAAAGCATTGGGTATTTACAAGAAAAATCCTCCAGAATAAAAGCTGGAGAATATGATATTGCGTGCTTAGGGATTCAATTAATCTCTGACTATGATTCCCACATGTGGAAAATGACAAGAAATAACTGTCATGCTGTTGAGCTCTGTCTATTCTTTCCAAGTTGCACACATCTTTGAAAATTACTCTGAACAAATTTAATGGTGTCCCTGGATACAACAAATCAGGAAAATAAGTGTAGAGGAGCCCCCAGTGAGCAGTCTGTGGGCCTTTTGCTCTATCAGATGGTTATGTCACTTGCTCAAGTGCATGCTGTGCTTCCACCCTGTAACTGGTAACTTTAAATGCTTACCTGCTAGTCTGGTAATGAAAATTATCCTGCTAACTTTTAGAAGTCATGCTGGGGCTGTGACTTCTTCAGGCTCTTTTTTTTTTCTTTTTGCCTTTTTTTTTTTTTAATTCAGTGATGGTGGGGTGTAAAAAGGCAACAGTCTTGTGCTGTTCTGGCTACTTTACAGCAATGGTGAGAGAAATAATACAGAACAAGCCTCTAGAAGGTATTACATATATGTGCAACATACATGTGTATGCCCCTCTGTATAAGTGCATAAGATCCATAAGTGCATCAATGCATGCATGTGGGGAAAATGGCTTTTAATCTCAGCTTGTGGTTCATGTATCTGCTGGTTGTAACGGTGCACTTTCAGCCCTTACAGGAAAAAAGCTTCTCAGCTTTTTCAAGCTTTGCCTCCTTTTGAACACCCATTAGCACACACACGTCTGGGATGGTATCCCCTAGTTCTTGCCTTACCTTCACATCGTTGACGTTCATCCTGGTCCCCTCCTTCCCGACAAAGATGTCGTCGATGTCAACCAGAATGTACCTCTCCAAGGACAGTGTCAGCTTCTTCCCCGACAGGAAGGAGATGGCGTCGAGGAAGATGAGCTTGTGGAGCCAGAAGGCCAGGTTGTTCCCAAAGAGGACTCTCTGGATGCCGTCGTGCAGGCCCAGGTCCTGGACGACGGTGGCATAGAGAGCAGCCCTGGGCAGTGCGGCGGGGGTGGGCCTGTTGGGCTGCAGCTCGCTCAGCAGCACGGGCTGGAAGGTGGAGTGGTTGAACTGGAACACCGTCCAGTCCTCGCCGGGCAGTGGGCCCTGCTCCACCCTGGGCGCTTTGGTGATGCGCAGCAGGGGCGAGCGGGGGTTCACCACGCAGTCTTGGAGGGCCACGTTGTTGTACAGCTGTAATGGCAGCCCTTTCAGCCTGGTGCTGGGGGAGCTGTTCTCGTTGGCTTTATGAAAACCAATTATGCTAACACTGTATTCCACACAGTATTTTTCCAGAAGCTCTCTATTCCATGAGTCCATGGACACATACTTTAAAATATTCTCATATATAACAATCGTGTACTTCCCTCTCCCGTTGTCTGTGAGAGGGGGAATGTCCCCCTTGGCTGGTGCAATGACCATGTGGTACTGAAACTTGCTGGACTCGAGGATGGCTATGATGTCTTGCCCCAGCTGGGAGTACTGGCTTTCCACGAACAGGAGCACAGTGGGGTCAGTCCTAGAGGGATCAATTGGCTTAGGTGTTCTCAGCTCTGCAGACCTGTAGGGCAGGAGTTTGGGGTCCTCGCACTCTGCTTGCCCAGTGGTTTCCACGAGGGCCATCTCCTGCTTGTAGCCAGTGTAGAGGAAATAGGCAGAGATGACAATACTTGCCAAGCAGAAGGTGGCCAGGAGAACGACCAGCGTTCGGAAGCTTCTGCGGAGCTTCCCGATGAGATTCATCTTTCACAGGGTCTCCAGCTCCTGCTGGACTTGCAGCTCTTCCAGGTACCCCTCCTAAAGCACCACGGGAACGAGGAGCTGTGGACGTTCCCCTTCCAAGGTGTTCATGTGACCATTGCAGTGCATTTATGAAGCGTTCAGGGAGGCTGTAAGGCTGTTGGAGCGGGAAGTCAAAGGATCCGGAAAGACAAATTGAAAGAGGTTTTCTCAAAGCGCAGCAGCTGCCAATAATCAATGAAGAGGCCTCTTAACATTATCTGCAACAAGAAGTAAAAGAAGAGTAAGTAAAACAAAATCCATAAAGCAATTAAAAACACACATTAATAAGGCCAGTGATTGATACTGGTAATGTGAGTAAAGAGGGAAGTTTCTGAGTAGTTCAAGGAGCACTCAGTGTCACTTGCTTTCTTGGTGCATTAAGATAAGCTGCATTAAATGGCTCCCCTGTGTTCTTAGGATACAGAAATGAACTCTGAACAAAACTCGTTGAGGATGTGCATCTACTTATCAGCTGCTCTTATCTAAAATGTGTTGTTGCTATTGCAGATGGGAACAATGGAAGATTTTAGGGGTGAAATTTGGACAAACTAAATCTTTAGATCTGGGACCTTGTTCTATGTTGAATTCAAACTGCATAAGACATAAATTCTGTTTTGGATTGGAAAACTAATGTGACCAAAGTGAAAGACGTGACAGGAGTTTGAGGAGAGATTTGTAGGGCTTTCTTTCCAGTTTCCATTCTGCACTTGGAATGATCCGAGTTCATGATCCGGTTTAAGAACTATAAAGATTCTCTGGGGATTTTCCAAGTGAATGAGCAGGCTGCTACTACTGTGGGGGTGCAGCTATGCTTGGCTCTGCCTCCACCAGGGATCAGTGGGAGGTGGTGTGTAGAAGGAGATGTACCTCAAGGAAGCTGTTTTAGGTGGGCTGTGTGCTGGTCCATGACAACTCTGCCTGAAGCCCTTGGCCTCTGGTCTGCCCCTGTATGGATGAGGTACGAGGTGCTTAAACCCCATTGCTCTGAAGTCCTTGTGCAATTCCTGGCAGTTCTGACTAAATTAATGAGAAATTGCCAGTGGTAACAGTAAACCGTATGATTCAGAGGCAGTTAAAGCTAACTAAATAAATAGCCCGTGCTGCTCTATGGATTTAAGTAGGAATTAACATCTTTGTGAATTATTGATATTGTTTGTCTATTGGAACAATGTGAGACAGTAAACAGTTTTTGGAACTGTGGGGAAGAAATGTTTTTTCCAGGCATACCCTTCCCAGTTGATGTGTCCTCTTCCATTAACTCAGATTACACTTTTGACTTGTGTTCTGAAAACTATTTATTCCTCTTAAGGTTTGCACCTAAAAGTGGAAAATGCATGTAAGATGCATTTAGAAAGAAGGAGTTGTTTTCTGAGACCATTTGTGGCTCTGGCAGGTTCAAGCTCTTATCTGATTTACCTTCCTCAGCTGGAAACTTGGAAGGAGATATTGATACCCCTGGATTGTGGGCTATTCCAGCAGTGATCCTGCTGTGTCACACAACTGGCTAAGAGGGGAGTGAGGTAGGGACAGAAATAAGAAAACTCTTCTGTATTTACTAATTTCTTACGTGTGAGAGAACAAATGTAAGAAGAATCACAGCTACCATTAGGAAATTAAAGTAATCCTGATAATCTTAAGAGTATTTGCCCTGCTTTGGTGCCTCCCTTGTTCTGCAGTTGTCTGCTTGCTGGGATTTCACTTCTTATTAAACGTCCAATTAAGATTTCTTCAAAAGATAACACTGGATCAAGTGAAGCATCCTCTGCAAGGTGGTGTTGGAGTTTGGGTGGCATTGAGGACTCGCTCAGCCCGAGCCCGAGGGTTTATCAGATCGGGACTCCGGGGCTGGGTGATGTGTCCCCCACCCCAAAGCCTGTTCGCTCAGCACCAGACAGGCAGGTAACCGGGAAAGAACCTTGAATTTCCCCTCCCCGGGCTGTGCATCCTCGGCTGGCTTTGGGCACTAGAGGGCAATCGCTTCTCTCACTTGCGAGGCAGCGCCTGTTCTCCCCTCGCTCCCCAGCGCACGGCCACGCTGCCGCCAGAAGCCTTCGGAAATCCCCAGGGCACCTGAAACACCTTAATTAAAACTCCGATGCTTAAAATTAAACAAAAGCCAGGAGTTCTGCTGGAAGAAATGTGCCGCTGGATCACCCTGGATGCTTTGCAAAGCTATCAGCCTCCACCTGTGGCGCAAGGGAATAGCTTGTGAGAAGACCTAAAATGGCACGGTTTTCCCCCAGTGTTTGGCCCTGCTGGATCTCCTGGGTGCTGGTATTGCAAGCTGTGAAAACAATAAACTTCACGAATATTACACCTTGTGCTATTAAAACAGCAGAAGCTCCTGACTTTATACTACTCAAACAAAACTATGGCGTTCATCCCCAACTAATTCCTCCCAATAACATTGGTAAAATCTTACCAAGATAAAATACTAATAATCAGATTTCATGATAGCTACTATCTGTTGTATGTAGATGTTATAATTAAGTGCAAGTATTCCCACTTATTGAGATGTATAATTACATAAAATTGATAAATAATTTAAACCTGCATAAGGAAACCTGGCATTGGAGCAAACCTTTTTTAGTCTGCACATTGTTTTTGAAGTGCTCTGTTGAACTGATTATACTGTTCAGTAAAAAAAAAAAAATGGTGTGAAGTAATTAAAGGTTATGAAAATAAATCAGCTAAATTAGTCATTAATGGAACTTTCTCCAAGGCATAATTGGAAGTTAAGTGCCATTTGTGCCTTTGAAATTCTCCCCCTTAAAGTTCAACAGCTTTACATTCACTCCAGAATTCAACTATCTTCGGAGAGTTCTTGTGCTAGATGAGTTTGAGCAGCATGAAAATAGGCCATATTTCATAATTAGTGTTACTTATGGAGTTTCATTTTGGTAACTGGTATTTGAGGTCCTGTGGTCACCGATGAGCATTCACTGACTCTTCAGGGAGGTGAAGCCCAAAGCTGGGTATATTTTGTCGAGGAATCAAGGCTGCAGTCATGCAGAGCTGGTCCTTCAGTAGGTCTTGTCTATTCAGCTGATTTCCTCCATGTGGGGCCTTTGCCCAGCAGGAGCAGAACGCTGCAGTACGGCTCTGTTGTGATGTCAGAGACATCTGCAGGGAGTCTAATTTTTCTTTAATTCAGGCAGCTGAAGAAAAATGGAGGTTTAAAAATTGCTGCTTCCTTGCTAAATAACACTTCCTGCTTGCCCGCAGAAACGCGTTTGATGGATGACTAAAGCGTGCTGATTTTGAAGATGATTGATTGGGAGATTAGGACTTGACTATTTAAAACCGATGGCACGACAGCCAAGAGAAGCAGCCCCTTGTTAATGCCATGTGTTAGCTGTGCAGCAGAAATTCAAGCTGACTCCACGTGGGCCAGCTCCCAGGGGCACAGCTTCCCCCAGGGCTTGGTGCCTGAGCCAGCAGACTGGCTGTGTGGGCTGGGGGAGCTCCTCTTACCTCTGATCATGGGCAGGCAGAGGATCTCTGAACTCCTCAAGCTTGTGGGAGGTAGAAATATTGATATGAAGCCATCAGCTGTGCTGGCTCACCCTGAGGATGGAGCTAAAGGACTGGATATCTGCAGCGGGTTCAGATCATGGCGGTGCCCAGCTGAGGAGCAGGACCCTTGTTGTTCCACAGCAGCGTGGTCATTCCCAATCTCCTGTCTGCACCAGAGTGCACTGCTGGGAGCAATGCACCTGGAGGCAGGCCAGAGCTTTCCCTTCCTTATTCTGCCATAAATCAGAAGTCAGAATGTCTTTATTGTCTATATATAAAACTTCCCTTTAGGCTAAAAACCTAATGTAAAGCCTTTCCTCTTTTCTTTCCTTTCTAAGTTTGTATGACTCCTGTCATTTAATAGCAGCCCAATGAATCATGATAGCTGCCTTGCTGCTCCTTGCATGGGACTCCTCATTCATTACAGAAACAAGCAACATGATTTGAGTGATAAATGACTGCTGGTGACCATTTGCAAAAATTCAGGGTTTCTGTTCACTGCGGAAGGAGAAAAAGAGCATTTTTCTTTTCTTTCTCTCAGAAAAGTTTCCAGGAGATTTTTTTGGCTGAGCTCACAAAACTTACATCCTCTTTGAAAGTAATTTTTTTTTCAAACTTTACAAAGCTGCAATGTGTTTTGTGTGTGTAAATGTGGCTTTGCTTGAGAGGGGTGTTGGTACCAGCTTCTCACAGCGCATCACAAGGTATTAGAAAGTTCATTTTACCTAGGATAAGGTCAGCTTCTCAGCTGATAAGGGCTCTTGCAGACCTTGTGGCTTGTATTTTATCATTTCTGAGTGGAGAAGGCTGCTCAGTACTTTCACCTCTTTTGTTTCTTTTCAATGCATAATCATGTGTAAGTTAAACCCCCAATTTTTTGGTATTTTCAGCCGTTTGATCAAGTCTGTATTGCACATGTAATCTTGTGTGATTTCAGAAAGCTAAATGATGCCAGAGGGTGAAGTCAATAATCAATGAATATAAAGCAAAGAGTTTGAAATACTTCAGCCTGTGCACTTGATGAAAGCTGGTGTGATTTTAGTGTGAAACAGTACTTGGAAGGGAGCTGTGTGACCCTTCTGACTTCTATTTCTCTTTGGCTTTAAACTTTCACAGATGATTTCAGAAAGTGGTGAAAAGGCTCCCTGGTGGAGCAGTGGCTGGAGGGTGGTTTGGAGATGAGTTTTGCCCATAGGGATATTCTCACACGTGTGCATACCTATGCACATGCACATCCTTTGGTTCCCCAGCCCAAATGTGACATTTCATGTGGCTTAGCTCCTAGCAGAAATGTGTTTTAAGACTTTAGACCACCCTTCTGCTGAGTGCTGCCTGATGTTCAGCCTCACCGCTTCCTCCTTCTGACCCATTAACTTCCAGCAGTCCCACGGTCGTTTGGACCACCCAGAAAACCCCATAAATATTCCATCTGGGATGTTTCACAGATGTTTCCCCCACAGGGCACAATTTATGGGTCTCTAATAATGCGTCGCTAATTCTGAACATAACCAGTAGCTGCAGTATTTCCTCAGGAATTTCTCACTTGTGCTCTCTCTGGAGTGTCAGGAGTGGAAGCTCCCAGAAATCAGTAATTTAGGAATGGTCTGAGGAGAGCCATGCATGAAGAGAGAACCTATATACTTATTTTTTGGTTTTTGACAGAGTAGCTCTAGTGATCATCACAACAGATAAATGTTAGTGACCACAATCACCCTCTGAGCAGCTCCAGATGTTGTGTGGTGGTACCAAAATTACAACAAGACACATGATATTTTGATGTCACAGGCAAAACATCTTAACTCTCAGGGCAGACTTAATTTAGTGATTATTTTAAATGTACGTCTCAGTGCAGTTTCTAATAAATATGTCCCTCTCGTGTGAGTGATGGTGTTAAGATCTACCACTTCTCACCAGTAACTCACCAAAAATGCAAAAAGCTAAACAGCATCAAAGGGTACAAGCCTGAGCTCCCCAAGGGCACTCGGACACCCCGTGGCTGAGCTGGAAACAACAGCCCCTTGCATAATGCCCTTCAGCAGCTGTTTTTTGATGTGTGCAGGGCAGCAGAAGGCTGAGAAGGTGGTGTTGAGAGACGATCTGAAGGACAGCAGCTTATTGCCAAGGCCACGATGACAGAGCCAAAATGTCAGGTCAGGGAGCTGGGGCTGTGATCACAGATGTGTGTGCCCTGCAGGACTGAGTCCTTGCTTTGCTTTCCCCATGGGATTAATGGAGAGTGCAGGTGGAATCACCACGCTGTCAGAGCCCCAGCCCAGGGGAATGGAGGTGAATAAAAGCGGGCTTTGCACTGTGCGCTAAGGCAGCCCACAAAACATTCCCCTGACTTGATGCAGCAAATCTCCTGCTCTCACTTGGTTAATGGCTCTTCATCACTTTTCAATTCATAGTTTAATGCTCCAATGGAAGCCAATTTGAATTCATTTAACTCTTCAAATAAAACTTTTGTGAGATGCTGTATCAGATGTTTTATTACAGTCCATCTATTCTGGTACTGTTTTCCACTTTCCTAAGGCTGTCAATTAGCTATCCAGTTCCAACAGAATGATTTGTGCTGTGAACTCAGCTGAGACACAACATTTGTGCAGTAGAATGGCTGCCTAACTAGGACTCCTAAAAGTCAATCAATGCAGTAGCCAAGCTCCGTGCATGTTGCTTGATCGGGTAGACAAGCTAAGCTATTAAAAAAAATTGCTAAAAACCTTTTTTATAGTTCTATTAGCAACCAAGTAACTGCAGATTTTCTGTATTGATTTTGAAAATTTACCAAGGATTACAGGGCTGTGTGTGATTACTAAAACTTTACTTTTTAGAGGTTTTTTACACACAGACAAAAAAAGAAGATATATAGTCCCAGGCTCTGGAACAGCCTGTTAAAAGCTAAACTATTTGGTCTTTATGCTCTTTTTTTTTTTTTTAATAGTTAATAGTTTCCCACACTTTCTGTTGTCCTATTGCTTTTTTGGGAGCTAAAAATGTTTGCCACCATGTGACATAATTAAAATGTGTCCACTCTTGTACCAATGCCAATATATTTCACTGAATGACATGTTTTCTGATGTCTGTATCCTGTCACAGGGACAATTTGTGAGCAAGTCAGATGTGGTCACATCTGTGCTAGGAATTAAAAGGAGGCCACTAACTTATTTCAGAGGGACTACTGCTGTCACATGGTAGTGATCTATTGCTACTGCAGAGGAAGTCTATTTAAACCCAGATAACAAAGACTTTGTACTTAACACGTTTGCCACATGAAATTTAAACAGAGCTTTATTCTGAGTTTGCTCAAGCCCGGTTCCAGCCAGTCAGACACAGTTTTCAAGCTCTGTGTACATTAATTCTCACTATAACAGCTTCCCTTTATTTATTCTTGGAGTAATTTCTGCTGGAGTCCCCTCTCCCTATCTTTGTCCTCACTGGCTGAAGGGTTTGGTTGTTGCTGAGAGGATTTGGTAGAAAAAGAGGGAGAAGACAGAGTTTGGTCCCACCAATCAGAGCAGATGTGAGGGCTGGAGCATCATCCAAGCCACCAGTCCTCGTGACAACCTGGCAGGGCTTGGCAAGTAGTGCCTTCCAAGGAAAATGAAGCAAGGAGAGTAAATGAAGCCAGGGTGACCCTCCACGTGTGTCTCTTTTTTTTTTTTTGTGTGTGTGTGCTTCTTGGGCTTCCAAAGAGCTTCTAAAGGGGAAAATGGAGTCACTTCCACCTTGTTCATAAATACTTGCATTTAGCACCACTTCTCTTGCATGGCAGTTGGGGAGCAGCAAGTTTATAATACCTCTCCTCTCTTGTCCTAGTTCTAGACTAGGTTCTAAGCAGTCCTCCAAGAAAATTTTGAGTCTTAGTACCAGTTCTTTACAGGCAAGATGAGCATTTTGTGGGGACAGCTTAGGGCTGCACACCTGACTGTTGTCAGTAAAACTGATCTAGACAGAGAAATGTGGTCATGTAACAAAAATGCTACAATACCCAAGAGACTTTGCCTTTAATGTACTTAAGTGTTGCAGGTAAGACAGTCAGAGGAAGTTTTATGCAGATAATTAACACAAATTGAAATTCTTACCTTGAAATTGCTGGAGGGGTACTGTTTGCCTATCAAGAGGAAAAATGCTTTATGGTGAAAAGATAAGGCAGGGAGTAGAGCCTCTGATTTCTGTCTCTGCCACTAACATGCTTTGCCCTCTGTAGGCCAATGATTTTTTTTCAGTATTTCATTTTCCCTGTCTTTGTTGAGAGAATATGAGTTTTTTCTACCTTTACATGGGCATTGGCTCTAAAATGCTCTAAGATTATTTACGTTTGGTTCAGATGTGTATAGCAGGGATATTGCAAAGTGTGCTTTTGGGAAAGCCAGTGCAAAATTCGTACTTTCATGTGCAGGCAAATGGGTTTGGTGTGCTTGCTTCCTATTTCTTCTTTTTTGTTGTACCCTGGTTAAATTCCTTTGTGTTTATTTCTGCCACTGCTTTATGGGGTTTCTCTGAGAGAAGCCACTTTGTCAGCCAAATGAAAGATCTCTGTAGAGATTTCTGGTGTGTCATCTGTGACCTATAGATACTGTTTTGCTCTTGGTTCAAAATACAAACAAATGTTTCCTTTTGAAAGATCTATTCTTTGTTTTGTCTAGATAAAGTTCAATTTGGAAATGCCACTAGTAGGATAAGGGTGCTGCTTGGGAATTCAAAGCATTTTTTTGTTGAGTCACGCTCAGCTCAGAGACTGGAACTAGAACTAATACCATTAGAGCTCTGTGATGGAGTAGAAAGGCTTTGATTAACCTCTTGCTTTCATGAAAAATCTCTGTTTATTGAACTACTGAGGCGTTAACTGATTGTCCAAGGGGGAGAGTGTGGAATCCAAAAAATAATCCGAATGGTTGTCAGTCTTTCTGAACATACTGCCCCTGAAGCAGCCTGGAATTTTCTTTACATCCCTCTTCTCTCCTGGGGGCTGAGTGTATCACTCCCCTTTGTTTTCAACAACAATCTCCAGGGTGTATTGTGGACAAGGAAATCCAGCCTAACTTTCTGGGTTATGGAAGGGGCTGACAAAATGATATTGCATCATTTGACACAATATCTTGTAATCCATAAAGCTCAGTTTAAGGTAACATATACATACATAGATACTTTATTTTCTGCCTGAACACCAATATTTTTTCCATGAGGGAAGAAAGCCTTTTAGGAGGTCCTTCAGTTAAAAATCTGAGTGTGCAGAATGATTGTCTGTGGTTGATGCGGGCACATGGGGCTTGCACCAAGGCTGATGGGGAGTTAGTCTGATGGGAGTATCTCAGGTGTTTGGAGGCATGCATGGCTCATTTTGCTTGCTGTGTGGACGTTGGATATCACAGAATTCTCTTTAACTGTGATTTTTGAGATACAAATAATAGTACCATGCCCCTCTAAACAGCAGAACTCTAAGGGGGTAGAATAGTGGAGCCATTTAAAATTACATCCCAAATATGGTCTACAGAATAATAAAGAATAAAAATGCCCTATAGTTATACCAGCTATTTAGGGGGGTAGAGTGCAGGTAGTCTGGCAAATTATCAAGGCAGAGGGCCCTGATTTTTTTTGGTTTAAATTAAAAAACCCCAAGAAGCTCCGAGGGCTTTAAAATCAAATGTGATCAATAAGTCTAATTTCTTTCTCTTACCCAGAAGAGTGCACTTTCCTTTTATTTCCAAACATTTCTCTGTGAATCACTGACCACCTGCCCTCCCTTCTGGTGCTTTAGGGGTGATCTATACCCCAGTGAGAGAGATTAAATTCAAGAATACCCTGAGGGTCTGGAACTTTAGCTCTGGCCTCTTCCTTGCACAATATGGTCCCATGGAAAAGGACAAGATGTTGGCTGAAACAGCCCCTGGAAGCAGAGCACAGAGGAGCTGGGTGCATATTTCATGACAGGCTGCTTTAACTTTCCAAACAGCCGCCTCTTTTACGGCCAGCAGCTACTATTAATTATTTATCAGAACACTTATTTATACACTAAAAGCTAAATGCAATCCTTTCAGTGGAGCCTGGCAGAGTGTGGGCTGGAATAAGTAGCTGTGGATAGTCCTTCAGGAGGGGAGGTTTGGTGCAGAGCCCTGCTCAGGGGAGAGCCTGTCCACACGATTCTCTCTGCTGTTTGTGCCTGGTACTGATATTTACATGTGAGAGATGAAAACCCAGCCATTAGTAAGACTCTGTAGCTGTGGGGGCATCAGCCTGATCTCCCTTGGCCAGGTTTAGTAAGCCAAGGACAGCTCTTATGCCACCAGCACCCAAGGAGGAAGAGGGAATCCCTTCTTTTGTGCTTCCTTCCTCATGAAGGAAGCCCACCCTGCCCTGGCTTCTTCTGTGTTTGCTCTGGCTCTGTAAAACCCATCACTGCAGCAGAGGAGGGAGGATGAATTTGCTCCCTTTGCCTCCACTTGGGGAGAGCAGTTGTGACCCCTTCTGTAGCCAGAGGGAAGGAAATGGGTCTAAATACTTGATTCCTTTCAGAATTGAGTTCAAATGGCCATCCATGACTTCTGGTGCCAATAAATTTTCCTTATCAAATACTGACATGGTTTCTATACTGGTGTGCTGTTGCCATGTAATTCTGGTGGCATTGCTGTTTAGGTAAAATATTATTATTTTTCTATAGCAGCTGTTAGTTTCAGTAGGAATTCCAATTCCATTGTAATTATTCCTGACAGTAGTTGTAATAAATGTTTGGGATTGACGTGCATGATTTTCATTTTCTTCCAGCACCCGATGCTTTTAATAGCTCAATTTTTCTAATTTCAGTGATGACTTAGATGGAGGATTGATTGTGAATTTCTATCTGGCACTCTTCTGGGTGGCTTACCTTGCTGAGGGGCATTGCTTTAACATCTCAATAGGAAAGAGAGACTTGCTGCTGTGAGCTGTGCTTTCTTCAGCCTATCTCAAAGTGGGAGACAGGGCTCTTTGACATTGCACCCAATTTCCAGCAGAGACCCTCCTTCTCCCTAAGAGGCCAGCCCTTCCACCTGCTCTGATGGTCCTCAACTGCATCCCAGGCCTGAGAAGAAGGGATCTGATGAACTGCCACCTTACACTGTGCTCCTTTACACTTGCAAATTGTTCCAACCCAGGCTCCCCTCCCCTTGGAAAGTGTGGAGAGCCCTTGGCTCACCTAAGCTCTGTGCTCTGTTCCTGAAATGACTGCCCAGGCTGGGCCAAGTGCAGCTTTCTGCACAATTCCAAGGCAACCTTTCCTTCAGCCATCCAGGCCCTAGCTTGCAAAGCCTTGCCCCTCTTACCCAGGGCATGCTTTGTTCAGAAAGGCCAACTGTATGGGTATGGAAAGCAGTTTATTGGATGCACCTTTGGAGCTGCAGAAAGAAGGCTGGTATTAAATACTCTTTAAGGACCCTCCCAAACCAAATCATTCTTAGATTCTGTGATTATGGATGCTTTGCAAGGCAAACACTTGAAGGAAGCAAACAGCAGAGTGTACATGCAGCTGAAGCTCAGCCAGCCCTATGGTCATGGAGGCAATCAAAGCAAAATTGTTTGTGGGCAAATCATAATGATTGGGAACAGAAATGATTTTTTTTTTTTGGTATAAGTTCATAATATAGGTTCCTTTACTGCTTGTAGGGAAATGATGAATCTTTTTCTGGGGACACAGAGTTAAATGCAATTTTTTGTTTGTTTAACTGAAAACTCATGGTCAGAACTAATAGTAACTCATCAGCATTTTCTGTGCTCAGTATTGCTGTGGGTTTGCAATATATGGCCACATTTTCCTTAAAGGATCTCATCATACTGCTGGGATAATTCCTGTACTGCAACCATGAGAAACCTGTCCTTACTATTAGCATATTTTTATCCTGCTGATAGTGAGTTTGGTAGTTGAACTCTAGAGCACTCATGCTTCCTGCACGGTGCTGAGGCTGATCATGGCCATTACAGAGAGGGGTGCAGCAGGTGTCACAGCCTCTAAACACCCATAAAGTTTTAATAGGACTTGCAGCACTTGATAGTGTGAGTTAATAGGGTGTTCAGGCTGAAAAGGATTTGTATGTGGCGCTGTGTGTTTGTGCAAGTGGTCAGTCACTGAAGCATCCTGCTCTCTGCTGAAATGTAACCCATTGAATTTGATTTACTCTGATAAAAAGCAAGTTAGGGGAGCATTTCCTCAGCCTTGCAGAAGAGAGTGGTGTCAACAAGACATTAAGATACTTCTGCTTTCAGTTCTGTGGCTTTCAGACATTAGGCCTCTACTATGAATCAAAAAAAGGGCCGTGTTCTGGGGAAATGGCACAAAACCTGACAGACAGTTGTAAACTTGTGCACAGAGCAATGGCATGAGGAACATCTGACCCAGCTGAGCAGACATCAGAGGGTCCGATTGGTAAGATTCAGGAGAGAACTCCTGAGAAGCCAAGAATTTCCTGAGTTAAATGAGACTTGGCAGTTCACAGCCCACCCCCAACCCCTCCTTTAGAGCAGCATTTCCAAAAGCAAGGCAGGCCGTGCAGCTTAAGGGAGGAGAAGAGGTGCAGGGGGAAAGTGCACAGACAGGATGGGGCAAGACAGGGAGCACCTGGAAACATTGCCAACTATTGGAACTTGATGAACAAGGAGATGCTTCTGTCCTTCTACAGGCTGAACATTTATGGCAGGAGGATCATGATGCCAACTAGTGAAGAAATGGGGTGAAAATGAGTTACTTTTTATCTTGTTCTCTGAGAGCATTCAAAGCTAGGAGAGGTGGAGTAACCTGCTACAGGGCTGGGCCAGATTCTGCAGCATTGATTACATGGAGGGAAGGAGGGAGGCTTCAAGCCATGTGAATGAGAGCTGCAGGAGTTACTTAAAAATGACCTGGTAAATTGCCTGGGGAAAAGAGAACTTCCTGAGTGTGGGGTTTTGTTGGTCTGTGTGGTTAGGACAGTGCAGTGCTTGTGGGAAGAGACTTCTTCACCTCTGAGCATGTTCCTGTGAGTGTTCATTCCCAGCAGCAGTGACTTGGAGCCCCTGTGCCAGCTGTGGGATAAAAACCCTGGGCTGCTGCTGGGCTGGGCTCTGGAGCATCAGAAGAGCCCACACTGATTTCTCCAGTTTACCTCTCACTACCTCTAACAATCCTTGCTTCCACTCTGTAAATGATCATGGTGTTTAAAGAAAAAAAAAAAAAGGTTGCTGACAGATGTAGTTTGCTATCAAACTGCTGTAAGAGAGCAGATCTGTAGGTTTTGGCTTCCTCACAGTACAATTGCATTTACTTTAGTGCATATTTAATGTATCTCCGTGGAAAGCTTCTACCATGTCATTTTAGTGCAGTAGTTCTGCTGAACTTTGCTAGATGGTAGCAAATAAAAACAAAGGATGTGGAGAACACTAAAGAAGCAGCTGTACCCTCTTTTCCCCCTCACCTAACTTCCCGTGCTCTCCCTTCTGTGGTCTTTCATGTATTTAGGCAGACAGCTGTTTCCCTCGGAAACAACATCCCCAAAGACTGTCTCAAACTTGCAAATAATCCTTGGGATGCCAGGCTCCAGGCAGCCTTTGGAAGCACTTACTGTGCGTGGGTTCCCGGCAGATGACTGGACACACTCTGGCTGTTTGTACCTGCTCTGAGTATGGGCACTGGCAGTGTGCTTGTATGAATGTATGCCCAGAAGCAGAGCTTGAGAAGCTGAACAGCTTACCTGGAGAAGAATTTCTCTTCCTAGCGTGCAGCAAAGAGACACCTGCTATTCAAAGCTCCTCACAGGGCTCCAGGTAAACCAGGCAGAGTTCTCAGTTGCCAGCAGCTCCCAGCGGCATCCCAGGAAGGCTCCTCTCGCTCCAGCCCCAGTCAGTGAACTCCACCGGCACAGTCACATCTCATTTGTAGCCAGCCTGTCCTTTCGGAGCGAGCAGCCAGCTGGAACGACGCACACCTCTGCTCAGCACAGCGTTCCACACGCAGCTTCCTTCTCGGGCACGAGGATAACGCCGCGGAGCCGCCGGGCTCCGGCAGAAAGGCTGCGGGAGCTCCGGGATCCCCGCAGGAGCCGCTGCTCGCGCTCCCTGTGCCGGAGTCAGCTCCGTCTGCCGCGGCTCTCCGGGAGCAGCGAGGCGGCTTCGCAGGGCTGAGAGCGGCAGCAGCGGCCGATTCCTGCCGCTACCCAGCCCGCAGACCTGCAGGCACCCGGAGCTGCTCTGGTGTCATTCCGGCCGGGGGGGATGCTCGGTTCGGAGATGAGCTGCGCTCCTCTCCCGCCGCCCTGATGGATTCCGTGCTCCGCCAGGATTTACAGCTGTCACCGTGCGGCTGGACCACCTCCCCTCCCGCCCGCCCAAAATGCGGGAGGGAAGCGCCTCTCCCAGCTCCCGGTTTTACACCTGGAGCCCGCAGCGGAAAGCCTTGGAGAAAGGAGAAGTTGGCGGAATCACTGCTCTGGCAGGAGGATGCTTGTGCCCCCAGTGCTCACCGTCTGTCTCCAGGTGCTGAAAAAAGAGGCTTAGCAAAATCCCAGCACTGTTTGTTTGGTTCCTACTTGTGTTAGGTCACTGACAAGATCACCTGGTACAATAAAAGGTGGGTTTTAGTCATGCCCAAAATCAAGCAGGGGTCACCCAACAAGCTGATTACAGGTGATCTCCCTGGCACAGCAAATATTCAGTGCTCGGAGGTGAAAAGTATTTTCTTGCTGTATGGGACAAAAGTTCCACCTATTTGTTGCATAATTTCTTATTAAAATCCTTCATTTCATCCAGCTGGAGACAAAACCTACCTCCACAGCCAAGAAACATGATTGCTACGTGACTTCAAATTATATTACAGAGGCAAAACGAAACACTTTCTATATTAAAAGAATTAGATTTCATTCCAATCTAATTTTCAATTTTTGCCAGCTTGACATCTTTCACTCCAAAACTGTTCTTTGTACAATACACCTTGGAATTGAAATTCAGCCAATTCAGTGCAGCAAATGCGAGGAGAAAATAGTTTTGTTCAAGGAGACTGGAACAGACCCATTCTGAGATGATGAATGACGCTGTAAACTCAGATTTGAATCGCAGGAGGGTCAGCTCAACCTCTCGTGTTTCCAAAGCAGGGTGAATAAATGGTGTTCCATGCAGTTCACCATTTACATCCTTCAGCTAGGGCCTTCCACACGAAGAGCTGTTTGCTCTCTGTGAATATCCAAGTTACAAAGATGGTAGAGATTCCAAACTGGGGACTAATTGATTCCTTCCGGCTAAATTAGAAACTGAGGGAAAATTAAGACTCGAGCTACATCTGAGTAATTTCCTGCAATTTCTAATTACAAAGCACTTGCTGGGAGATCTTTTAAAAATGCCTTGCACCTATGGCCTGGCTCTGGATTTGGGATTTGTTTTCCAAAGACTGTTGGGAATGCTGGGCACGGGGATCCCACTGCAGCTGGGTGTGAGCCAGGTGCCTCCTTGCATCCTGTGTGAATGTCAGAGCTTTGGTCAGGCTGTAAACTAAAACAGCCAAACCGAGTCACAGAGTTTCTTCCCAACACAAGGAAATCTTCTGCTGCGGTTTGTCCAAAATCTGCCGGAGCTTCCATTGCTAATCTGATGGTGTGGAAAGAGAATCCACTTGGTTGTTGCTCTTGGTACTGCTGTCCTTGGCTCCTGGCTGCACTTGGAGCACTGCAGAGGTGCCCGTGAGCAGGAGGGTTTGGCTGAGGGACAGCTGTGCTGCTCCAGATGTGGTGGGAGCAGCGCTCTGCCCCTGGAAGCCCCCACTGCAGACGTTCCCAGGTGGGCCAAGTGGCTGCACAAACTGCTGAGAGTGTTTTAATTCAGATGCTAAAGTCACTCTTTGAACTGAAATCCTCAGCTTAAGCCCTGCTGTGCTGGGTGAATTCAACAAGAAGGAGCAGGGCTGTGGATTCATGCTGCCTCTGGAGCTGTTTGCTCTGCTGGTGACTCATTTCAAGTGCAGGATCAGGAGAACGACTGTGCCAGGGTCTGCCCTCATGAGAAACGTGGGAATCTGTTGGCAGAATTGCTCCAACTCTGTGTAGCAGAAAGAGCACACCAACCCTTGGGAGAAAAGAGTGCAGTTTGAATTTTCACTTCCCTCTCCTTTGGGTAGTAGAGAGGATTGAACTCTTCCAGCTCGGTCACAAATGCACTTGAGGTACCTACCATGTCCTGATCATGACATAATTCTCAAGCTCTGCTTAAGGGGAAAAATAGACAAGAAAGAAAACAGGACAGCAAGAAAC
The DNA here is from genome assembly GCF_036417665.1 of Passer domesticus. Taxonomy (NCBI): domain Eukaryota; kingdom Metazoa; phylum Chordata; class Aves; order Passeriformes; family Passeridae; genus Passer; species Passer domesticus. The sequence goes on along the minus strand of NC_087477.1, from coordinate 12,850,858 downwards.
AGAAATAAAATGTGGATAGAGAGACACAGGAAAATAAGAGAAATCCTAGTAATAAAATACTGTATTAATGAGGCAGCACACTTATGCTGAGATCCTTGCCCCAGGGTGTAAGTTTTTCTGTCTCTTAACCTGCAGCACAGATTTTGCAGTGGGTGGTGTACATTATTCTGTAGCTGTTAATCCTCATGTGGTTTATGTCCTCCCTGTGCAGGTGGGCAATCACAACAGCTTATTCTACTTAGAGATGGAATCTACTGTTGCTTTGCCCAAAACTTTGTGAAAAGCTTTTTGAAAAATTTTGTGACTTTCTGGTTTTGGAACTGTGGGTTTGACAGTGGTTGGGTTTTTTGTGTTTTGGTGGGGTTTTATTAGGTGCTTGTTTGTTGTTGTGCTTTGTTGATCAGGTGAAAGTGAGTGTTGCTGTGTTCTGTCCGAATCTTCTTGCAGCTTACACACCTATCACTGCAATGTCTGTACACATTTTAAAGTATTCATCTTCACAGCAGCAGATGTGGAACACACAACTCCTGCAGTTCTGTCGTTGCAAACATAGAATCCTAGAACCATTTAGGTAGGAATAGACCTTTAAGGTTACGGAATCTGACTATTAACCCAGCACTGCCAAGGCTACCACTAAATGATGTTCCTAAATCTGACGCAGAGCAAGTAAATCCTCTCAGAAATCAGTGTGTAAACATATGGTATCTCCCTGGCTTACTCTCCAGACTGAAAACTGTCACAGGAATGTCTGGAGCGATGTTCTCTTGCTCCTGTGTTGAGGTTCTGTGGTCTGGCTGCTCCCAGTCTCCCCACCTGTTATTCCAGGGCTCTGAGGACACTGGGACAGGCACTCCCTACTTCTCCTCTCAAAACCCTCTCGCAGCACCAAGGCCACACTTCAAAGCTGCCTGCAGTCCACAGAACCTTTTCTTTCACCTCAAGACACATTTATGGTCTTTACAGAGAGAAGGATGGCTTTTGACATTGAAGTTCATCATGAGTTTTAGAGAACAAAAAATTATTCTTCCTGACAGAACCAGCTTTTTCTGGAGCTGTGGAGATTCCTTCTGAACCTGCCTGTAATTAAACAGCAGTGTGTCTTATTAGGCACACAGAGCAGTTCCTCAGATGGTGTAAATTGTCAAAACCTCCCTTGATTTCAGAGGAACTATGACAACTTATAGGAGTTATAGATTAGTCTTAGTTCTCCAGCAGCAGTTCGAGATATGCAGAACTTAATTAACATCAAAAGTGCAAAAAACCATAAAGGCATACCAGAATGTGGTTTGGGTTTCTTTGAGTATTCATATATTTAATTAAGAAATAAGTCTATTTTGTTGTCTTGATGTCTCAATAAATTGTTAGGGGTTTTCATCTCAACATTTTGGCTCTGGCTCAAAATGTGTTACAGAATCAGAAATGTAGGGATGAAATATGGATACACTTGGAGCTGAGTTTTGTGCATTAGAACTCAGTTAAGGCATTTCTGGCTTCTGCTGGCAGTGCATGCCTTGTCCTGGGGTATTCTTGTTTCCAGATGTCAGGGGAGGACTTGCTGCTTGTGGTGCACTTAAGCATGAAGTGCTGATTTGCAACAACATCAACAGCAAAAATGCTGCCCTGTCCTCAAGTAAAATTCTAAAATGTAAAAAACATCTGGATTCCCTGACTCCTGGCTTTCTCCAGCTATACAATCTCTTTTCCAGCTTCTATTATCCCTTCATTATGTCTGGACACACTTGTACTGATGATAAAGGCAAATCAGTGCATACCAGCTCTGTAGTGACTTTTGTCTTAGGCTTTTATTCCTCTGTAAGGTAACTTTGATACCCCAGTGTCGCTTTGTTCCTGTACAGCTTTGGAGGTATTGGTTTCAGAGAGTGTGCTGATAGAAACTGATGTGGAAATATCTGTTAAACCAACGCACATTCATTTACATCTGGCATTAGAGCTGCTCCACGTGTCTCTAATTACGTGACTGTTTTATGTCTTAGGTGCTTACTCAGCTATGAAAATATAAACTGCAGTGTTTTAAATACTCCTATTGAGGTACCATCAAAGAAAAAATTGGGTTTGTGCTTAATCCACAGCCTGACCTTTGTCACCACTTCCCATTTGACACTGAGACAAGGGTTCCTGGTGAGTGAGATGGATGTCTGTGTGTATCCATCAAGCCTTCTGGGCTCTGCCCCACAATTTCCTAACAGAATCCTTCCCAGCTTCTGCTTCGGCCTGAAGGAGCTGACAGCTCCTGGGAAGTAAAAGGGGGCAAGGCTGGAGCTTGGAGAGAGAGGAGCTTTTTCCCAGGCCACACTTAAGGGCAGCAGGAGAGACTAAAGCAGGAGCAGGTTTAAGCTCTGCTCAGCCCCCTTGGGTTTGTTGTTTGTCCCTGTAACATGTGACACTGTGTAAGAGCTGTGTCCCCTTTGCTTTGTTCTCATGATGACTCTTCTTGTGACTTCCCTGCTGGTCAGCAAGTCAGTCTGGTTTTGTAAATCCTTGCAAGAACAAGACTAAAAGCAGGTGCATGTCCCATTCACCCGATTGTCTCACCCAGAAAAGCTGGCTGCTGCCCCCCTGCATTGCAAACTGGCACAAAACCAGATCTAGGAGCCTTGGTCATGCCCCCATGTCCCCTTTCTGGGAAAGCACAGGGAATCATGTGCTGTGTGACCCACAGAGGCTGTGCTTCACCAGAGAGCACCACTGGACTCTCTGGGGCCCAGTGCTCAGACAGAAGTGGGGTCACCCCGTTGTGCTTCTGCTCCCAGCCCCAGCTCAGGCTGGGCCAGGGGCTGGTTTGGGTGGTGGCACATTTTGTACAGCCCTGCTCACAGTACCTGCAAGGGGCTCCTTACAGGGCTGGGCAGGGCTCTGCTGTGCCCTGCAGGAACTTCAGCAGAGCCATTCCAGCTCCTGCTGATCTCCAGCCAAGCCACCAGAGCCATTCCAGCTCCTCTGATCTCCAGCCAAGCCAGCACCAAGATGCTGACTGATGATCTCCATGGGTTGGGACATTTCTCTCCGTGTGACACCAGCATTCTGCTGCAGGGCTGCTAAGGAGGGCAGGGAAAGGTGCTGCTGGCAGAGAGCAATGCAGGCCAGCTGCTGGCAGAGCAATTATCATGAAGAGTACATCCATAAAATGAAGTGATGGCTTACAAATCTCAAACCCCAGCATTTCTTCTTTGATTATTAAAAACAAAGGGGCTTGAACTCTTGGTTTGATGGATTAAGTGATTATTTTTTTAAAAGAAATTTTGAGTTAGTCAAACTGGAATGATTCATAAAGTAGCTTAATTAGACCAGAGCTCCAGTGGGAGTCCCCTTTAACACATCTACAGAGCCTCTTTTAATACTCTAATCCACCTCTGAATTAAAGGTGAAACCAGGAGTGGTAGTTTCAAAGGAGGAACTACAAAGAACATTTATCTTTCTCTTTTTGCTCTTCTGTCCTTGCCATCTAGATATCAAGCTTCCATTGCATTCTAAGGATGACTTTTTTTCTAGGTTAGCTCACACAAGCAGAGCTTTTTATATCCCATAATTTAAAACTTAAAAACCCTCTAAGTGAAAAATCCGTTAGTGATGCACTCCCAAACTGGTGTTCTAGAATTCTGTAATAAATGATCCTGTTGTGCAGGGTTTTGTTTCACCTCCTAGCAATTCTAAAAAATATTAAGTCATCCTATTATAATTTGTTTTCTGCTTTATCTGGTGCTATAGGAGGAGACCTCATGCTAAAGTTCCTGTAGGGTGGGAAATCCTGAAATGGGAAATGGAAGTGTGCCCTAAGGTCTGTTTTTAGACTGATGTGACTAGGCTGTGCTTCAAAATAAAATTTTAAAAAACCCACACAGACCTGTGTTCAGCAAAAGGGAGGCTAAAGACTTGAAAATGCTCTAGTCTGACAAGGGAAATCAAGATCATGATGTTGTATTTACTTTGAACTGGCCTTCTCTAGAGAGGTGAGATCTCTCTGCAACATCTGCTAGAACAGAGTTAATAATCTAAAGAAATGCTTTTAATGTCTCACTGCTATTGATTCCCTTTGCTTGAGGTAGGAATTGCTTACGGACTTCCAGCACGAACCCTAAAATACCAGGATGGTGGCAGAAGGAATGGTTGTGGTTTTTGATTTGAATATGCAATACAGTTCAGTGTGAACAAGGCTCTCCAACCATCTTTTGACTGAGGTTTCCTTTTAAAACATATTTTTCTCATGGAAAGAAAACAAAGGTGAATTAATTAAAATGAACAAAGAAAACCATGGATGGAATAATTCAGAGAGCACTCCAAGTGAATAACAACTTGACACGTAACCATTGTACTTCTTTATCCAGCTCATTCCTGCATTACTCATAGCACTAATGTTCAGCAGGTTACGTCTGAAAAGATCTGTAATGATATTTTGGAGTTGCGTCTTTGCTCTCTGAGGACTTTGGGGCACATTAGAAATAATATTCCAAATATTGTTTGCCACTTCATACCAGTGATGTGGCTACTGCCTTGTGTGCACTTGGGTTTACGTTTTGCTTATTTGATTTTAAGTGTTCCAGAAATGCTGACACACTTGGAGCATGGCTTCTGTGAACTGAAATTATCACATAAAGTCTAAATACCAGTAATGGAGGTATCTGTTAGAATTTGAAGGGTAGGCTTGAAAGAAATAAATGATGAGAGGACAGTAGGTTGATTTCTCCTGGTGGCACAAAGCTTTTATAAAGAGAAGTGTTTTAGGAAAGTAAATACCACGCTGAAAAATGGACAGAAGCAGAGAGCAGCAGTGTGGGTGTTTCTGTGTAAATCTGTTACAGCCTGGGCTCCCATAGATGGCAATGTTGCATCACAGATGGTTTCAAGCCGTGTACCAGGGGTCTGCCAACTCATCTGTGCTGATGTACCTTAAGGAAAATTGCTGTTACAGTAAATTTGATGGTGCACTTCCCTTCAGTCAGGCTGTGACTAACACACAGTAATGCACGCCAAACCACAAAACAGAGCTTCTTTAGACGTGAAGGAAATTAATTCTGTAGATTACCTAATTGTAGGTTGTAGGGGGAAAAGTCCCAGTTTAGCTCAGTGTCCTGTTCCGTGACCAGGTCACAGCCAGCGTGAGCCCTCCTTTAATGCAGGTGCTTGGACAAACCCCTGAGAAAAAGGACCCAAGTTTGTGGTGTCTGTCCTGGACACAGGGTTTGTAGAGATGTGTCTGGGGTACGTGAAATCCTCTGCATTTCTGATTGTATCCCGTGTTTCTTTCCTGTGGGACACATGGGCACAATTATCATTATGCTTTCCTTTCTTTTGTGCTCTTGTGGTTTTGTTGTGTTGTCAACACAAGGCTCTGACTTCCATCTGTCTCAGCCCCCTGGGTAATTGGAACACTGAAAGATCCGTGCCCCTTTAAAACAAATTCATATCCTAAATTTCTCTCCTATACTTATGTACTGCCTGAAATCTCTCCTATGCTTTCCTGCCTAGGTTGTGAAGTACAGAGATGGTTAAGTTATTTTTATTACATCTCTGTTCCAGCAGTGATACTAAGGACAAGCCCCACTGTAAGTGTTGTACTCAGCCCTGGAGCTCAGGCAGTGAGGCTGAAATCTGTGGCACTCCTTGTTTCACTGACTGTTTCCCAACAGAAGCGATCCAAGGAGCCTCACAGCAGCTTCTTGTTGCTGGCATCTTGGAATTCTTGACAGGTTAGGAAAGAAAAGTAACCAACAGGAACAGAAACCAGAGATACAAAAAGAAGTAGAAAAAAATCCAAACTTTTGCCCAGTGTGAATATGGGCTCTCAAATACTTTGCTGCATGAGTGGGTTTGGGTTGTTTTTTTTTGGGTTTTCTTTAACTCTGAATTCAATTTTCCATCCAGGTTTTGTACCTAAAGCCAAGTCTCCTCCTGGGCATCCAGATGCTTCCCTAGGAGCTCTCCTGTTGCTGATGTGGCAGTCTGTGCTGGCAGCTAGGGCCTCCTCTCTGGAGCCACACGTCTCATCTTCTGCTCTCTGCTACTTCAGGAATCTGGAAAGAGCAGGGAAGAGCAGGTTGTGGCAGGCTGTACTAGCCAGGGTCCCAAAATAGGTGGATGCAATGAAAGAGAAGAATTACAGGAAACTCACAGTTAATGCAGGGTCTGTGCCCTGTAAATGACAGTTTTCAGCTCTTAACTCATGTGATATTTGGCAGAGTGGGTTTTCTGCACTTCTGTGGAGTTCACATCCCATTAATTCACACATTCAGGGGTTATTTTAAAGTGAGTTAATGACACCTCATGGCATTTGTAGCCATCAATCTGTATGATCCTGATTTAAGATGGAGCACACAGTGGAGTATTTCTGCCCAACCATTTCTTGGATTTCAATGTTTGTGTGTTCTCAACAGACATACTGTTTAACACTGGTTAAAAACATTTCCAACTTGTATAAACACAGCAGGGACAATAAGCAGTTCCCAACACACCCCTATATTGGGAAATACAAGAATACATATATTAGACCCAAAAGAACAGTTAGAAAGGAGCTCTGATAAATTTATTTGAGGCTTTCTAGAATGACATGAACACTTGACATCTTTAATAACACATTTTTCAATAATCAGTAACTATCCCACACAGCTGTTCTTTGTGTTGCTGTTGTTATTTTGCTGCTAATAAGTCATTGGCAGTGACATTCTAGTGCAGAATGCTTATGGAAAATGAAGAGGAGTCAGCAGCATATATTGCAAGCTGATGTCAGTCATAAATAGGAGTAGTGCTTATGGCAGTGGATCTGTCTCCCATCAAGCAGGAATGAGGTGTGGAGTAAGGACATGAGGATGTTCTCCAGAGCTCTGCTCTGCATAACTACAGCCCATTTGCATAACCTCAGGGGTTGGGATGATCCCCTGTAACCTGGATGTAAGAATGTCAGATTCCTTGTAAAGCTCTGTAATTTGAGAGGCTTTGCACACATTGGTGAGAAGAATTATAACACTGCTTCTAGAACTATTGAAATGCTGCCAACTGGATTATTGTCAGAAGAGGAAAACTTAATGTTTGGGTCAGAAATGGAAAACTCCATAGTAAAGTGTGTCCTAGAAGTTTAGTCATGCAAAAGATTGACTGAAGTTATAATTATGTTTTGAGGTTTTATGTCCAAGTGGTAGCAGCTTGCTGCTTCTCAGTGCTGGGGTTATCTTCAAGAACTTCTCATTTTGACTTTATGAGGAAAACTGGGTACGGACCAAGCAGCAGAGGAAGTGAATATTTGTGTGCAGGGTGTAAGAGAGGGAATTATTTTCATTGTGCACAAGCCTGGAGGTGGGAGCTCGTTTGAGTTACTCCAAAAGCTCTCCATCCTGCCTCGAGGCCCTGCCACAAGAAAGCCACGAGTCCTGGGCCCTGCTGGCACAGGGGCTGTGGCTGTGTGAGCGCCCCGGGGCCCTGAGCACCCCTGGCCCCAGCCGGGCCCGCAGCGGTGCGGGAATGCCGGGGCCAGGGCAGCGGCTGCGGCTCTGCAGCCTCTGTCACACAGCGCCGGGGCACCCACAGCAGAGCCACCGTGGGACAGCCGGCTCTGCTCAGCCAGCTCCTGCCCTGCCTCCGAGCCCTGCCTTTCCCAGGCACCGCAGCAGGACTGACGGGGAGCCGGGTGCCCTGGACACGTCTCTGCCACCTCTGGCATTGCCATGTAATGAGGATCACACCCGGCTGCACGATCTGCAGGGCAGGGATTGGAACCGATTTTGGCTGTCAGAGGTTCAGAATCTTCCTGTGTGTGTCTGCGAGGCTGACTGCCCAGGAGGGAGAACAGCTGAAAGTGCACTGACCAGAGATCCCCTGTCCTCAACTGCAGTGTGGGGATAGGCAGGTTCCAGTGGGATACAAATAATTTCATTTCTGGATAAATCCAAGCTGGGGGGTGTGTCTGGTGTGAGATATCTCCCATGGAATCTTCTGTGTCCATTGCAGTTAATACAACAGCAGGAAAAATCACCCTCATTAAATAAATAATGGAGAAGGCAAAAGGCTTTGAGCCTAACAAAGATGCAGAATTAGAGTTTAAAGTGTTCATTGATTATTATCCACTGCTTTTCTGGCTGTGTGACTGCACAGGCATGCAGATGTTACCAGCTGGAGATGCTCTTTAGATCAGCATTTCACGTCCACTTCTCCAGGCACCAAGATCTTTTCAAACAAAGATGCAAATCCACAACCAGTCCCAGTTTTAAACTCAGTTCAGGTGAACAGGAAAAGTCACCAAGGTGCCAGAACACTGAACTCTTGGCCCCTCAGCTGTTCTGACAGAGTTAATGTTACTGTGCAGACAGGGCACATATATGACCTCAAAACTGATTTCTAAAATCACAGTGGTGAATGTTTTTATTTATTTTTATTTAATTATTTATATTATATTATATTATTTAATTTATTTAAAATATATTTATTATTCACAGTGGTGAATATTTATTTCATTTTCCTGAATCAGCAGGAAAAAGTATGTTTATTGTTGTGCCCACTCTGGGAACCAATTCTCCTTCATACAAAAGCACCCTTCTTCTTTTTCAAGGAAATACTAATTTAATTGAAAAACTAAATTAATTCCTCATCATTCACAATTCAGTTTTCTGTTTGTCCATGACCAAAGAATGTTCACATAAAACAGGTCCATTTAATTGTAGTTCAGTAATGCCATGCAGCTTTCTGTACTGATAGAATGAAGCCAAGTCAGCTGAAATAGACATAGGTGTTTCAAACCCAGCAAGAAGATATGAATATGAAAGTTCTGCTATTAGAAAGCTAAAAACTCATTTGCCCAGTCTTTAAACTCACTTTGTGGTGGTTGCTATGCTGCCATCTCTGCACCTCCTTGATGGAGCTTTGAACTATAGCAAAAGAAGTCTTTGGAAATAACAGACCTGAACTAAACTGAAATCCAATGTGAGACCATCCTGTAAAGTTTTTATAGTGGATAAAACTGTATATTTGGCAATATTTAAATTGGCTACTCTGAGGATTCAGCTACCCTCTTCTTCCGAGCCTACAAGACTTTTTGTGTTTCCAACACTTTTTGGTAAGTTTTATCTGTTACTAAGCTTATACTACTGGCATTAACACTGTTTGTTTCAGGGTATGTGCAAGTTGCAGCTACTGATAACAGCACTAGCTCTTCTGCTCTTTAATGTATATGGAAATGGATCAAACTCTCAGTTAAAAATGTATTTGCATAATGGGAAAAAGTAGCCTGCATTCAGGTGATCCATCACAAGACTGCTAGGTGAGTAGTCTGGTGGTCAGGAGGCAGAAAGATAATGCCAGGTAAATGATCTGAAGATATTTTATTTGATTAAAATGCTGTAACAAGCAGATTGTTGGGAGAAGAAACATGGCAAAGAGAGTTTTCCTTTTGGAAAACCAGGAAATGCGGTCAGCTGTGAGTGTAAAATGTTGTGGTAGATTTCTTTTAAGATCACATCTGCAACAGCCCTTTTAGGGAAATCATATGTGCCATGAAACCAGGAGGAAGGAGGGTCACGTGTGGATGATGAATTCCACCTAAGGGAATTGGTGGTGGATAACTTGGGTGCTGCAGCTGGAGAAGACCTGGAGGGAAAGGGGATGAAGCTGCTGCTGAGCACTGGCAGGTCTCTGCTCCTGGTCCAACCAGTGAGGAAGCATGGTATGGCTAAACCTCAGGTGCCAATGCAGGCAAGCAAGGACAGCCTCTTGTTTAGGCTTGGGCAGCTAAAAGCAGGAAACATGAGGCATTATTCTGCAGGGCCTAATGGCAGCGAGATGGATGGGATCCCCTCATGTGACTTATTTCACCTCCAGAGTGATTGTTTCTGTGAAATGAAAATAGATAAAATGGGATACCAAGAGATCCATCTGACTGCTGTGAAAGCACCTTAGGAGAAGCATTCCTGGAGGAGGAATATTGGTCATGCAGCAAATCCCTGCTCTCGGCTTCTGCCTTGGCACACCTGTGTGTGTACCCACATGCTTGCACTGGGGATTGGTAATTCCTCCTCATGGCTCTGAAAGGCTCCCACGTGGTTCCTCTGCCTGGCTGTTTGTCACACGGCTGTCACTTCTGTGCTTCCATACTGGAGCAGAGAGGGAGGGATGTGCTTGTCTATAAATACCTTCACTGTAGTGACTATAAAGATGCTGAGGAATTATTGAATATTTAAAAGATGTAAAGGATGGAAACCAGAACAAAGGAAGTTCCTTTTATGCTTTAGGAGAAAAAGGCCTTCTTGAGGGGAGGTCAGTGTGACAATGACTTACGCAGAGAAAGTTCACTGTGACTGTAAAGGTGATGATGTGAGTAGTTGATAAGATACAGGAGAAAACAGAGAGGCATGGAAGAAGAAACAGTAAATAAGAAGTAGTGTGTTGTAGTAAATAGCTTGTAGAAAATGGTAATGCACTGATGAGCAGCCAGAAGGGAGAGCCTGGCATTCCTTCCCCATCCCTGGGCTGTTTAGGATTCTGCTCCAGTGACAACAGCAGCTCTTCATGGCCAGGGGAGGGAAGGCACACCAAGATGATCTAGGAGGCCCCTCTCAGCTTTAACATCCCCAGGATTCATTTGGCTCCCTCTTGGCACAGGAGTGAACTCACCCTACTCTGATTTAACATCTAAAGTTTTCATTTTAATACCCTTGCATGAAGGGGAAAAATATTACAGCCTGACAGGAACTTTAAAAAGTGACTTGCTATGGGAAGAAGTGCATTTCTGCTGTTGTCACCAGGGATTGCTCATTTTCTGCCCACTGGCCACAAGTGCATTAAAGGCTCAGGAATGGTAACACCAGTAATAAATAATTATCCTAAGCTGCAATATGTGCTGTGCAAAGACTTTCAGCCATCATAAAGATTACTTTCTGTACTGTCAGATTTCTGTACTGTAGAATTACAAGGATTTATTTTGCTGAAAAGAAAAAGCCGTCTGCTGATAAGATCACATATCAAAAATATGCAAAAATGTTCCCTTTGCATTGGCTAGGGCAGGGACTGCATTCCTCTTTTGCATCCTAATTTGGAGACCCAAGAAGTGCAGTGCTAATATCGAGTGTCTCACCAGTGTTTTCCCTCTGTTCAGCCACACAGCACCCACTTCTCATTCTTCCATTCATAAGGTACAAGGAGAAGGAGGTGGTTGCTCTGTAGGAGCAGAGTGCACTCTCTGTAAGACTGGTGTGCCATCCTGGGTACTTGCTCCTTTCTGGAACATCAGGAAGGAATAGAACTGAGCCTCTTTTCTTACTGACGTGCACGGAGAGCCCAGCACAGCAGAGAGGGAGGTGGAGAGCACATGGTGCATCCCTCTGCCTTTTCTTGGACAGCTGGAGGTACCTGTTCTCACTCAGACTTATATAAATGGAGTGGACAATTTCCTTGCTCTCCTCTCTTTAAGATTGCCATATCTGGGAAAAGCTGAGCTTTGCTCACCAGGGGAGGCTCTGAGTGATCACAGCTTTGTTGAGTACACTTTATGAAAAGGAGGGGAATGCTTTGAGGATTCTGATCTCTCCTGCTTTCCTGGCTTTCCCCTAGGAAGGTAAACAGCAATTATTTGTCCAGGGCAGACAGATGCATCCAAGATGTTTAATTTCCACCAACTGCAAGGCAGCAGGTGGGGAAAATTTTTTTTTCCTGTTTATTTCTTGATTTCAGTCTTCATTTTTCCCATAAGATCTTTGTTTTGTGTTTTGATTTCCTCAGTGACACAATATTTTGGGAGCTTTATCTGTACAAAACAGATGGGAGTCTATTCCACTTTGCAACTTCAGTGTGCTTCTCTTCCCTTTTAGAACTCAGATAGTCAAGAAAGCACACAATGCAGAGTTAGCAAGGTCCTTGCACAGTGACCTTGATATCTTAACTCTCCATCCATCCACCCCTCTGTAGTTTTTAAACTCTCTGCTGTTGAGTTGCTTTACTACGTGTTCCTTTCAAGTCTAAGCAGGTTGCTCAGACTTCTTCCCAAGCATTCTATAGAAAAGCACAGGCAAATACATTCAGTCTGAATTTCTTGCATCACTGGCTAAGCATTCATACTTGGGACTATCTTTTAATTTTTGGCTTTTCCCCTGCTTTTGACCTCAGGTTTTTGAACTGCTGCATTTCAGGTGACCTGACTGCCTTGTGAACTCCCAGTCCCCATCTTTGAACCTCCTTCTCCTCTTCCAAAGTCCTTGGTATTGATGGATTCAGGCAGGTGATCCCATGACACCTGTACATAATTTACCCCGAGGTTTCTCTGGAAACAGGACTCCTGTTTGGTGCTCTTGAGGACAGCACCTTCCTGCCCAGAGCCATGCACAGGTAATGAATGAGCAGCAGTCTGCTGCCAGGAAGGGAAGCTGCTGTGCTGTGCTGAGGAGGTCACTCACAAGCAAGCTCCTTCTCTGTCAGGCCTGCTCCTCTCAGCTGGTGTTTAAGATTGGAGAAATTTAAGAGCTAGTCAGGAGAAATGGTGAAACAATTGAACACCAATGAGGGATGAATAAGGCAGAGGCCAGGTCTGCATTGCAAGAGGAGAAGCAGAGACAGTCAGCCTTTGCAGTGAGACACACATTCAAAGGCATGGCAGGTTCAGCGAATTGCTTTGATAATCTGTCTCGTTTTCTGAATTAGTGAAGTTTCCAACGGAGGATCAACCCTCCCATTTCACTGCCTTTCCTGTGAATTTGGTTTTGAGACCATCAGCTTTTCTCTCCCCGTTAACCATGGTAGGTACAGAGCAGAGCTGTGAACACAGTCTCTGAGAAAGCAGCCATGCCACCGCGAGCCATGAGCAGAGTCAGCTGCACTGCTCATAGTGCTGCCATACTCCATTGAATGGCAGCTGCCACTTCCAGGCCCCGGGAGAGCAGAGCTCAGGACTGCCAGGCTCCTCTGCAGAGGCACACGTGGCTGCACGGGCAGCAAACTTCCCTCTTGGGAATGCCATCGTGCCCAAGAGCCCATTGAGCCTCTGGTGTCTGTGTCAGGGGCAGGGCTGAGCTCAGACAGGGACTGGATCCAAGCTTTGCAGCCACTTCCTCTCTTCATTCTGGGATTTACAGTCCAAAGCCAAAGGGAGATGGGGGCACAGAGGTGGGAATAAGCAGCGTGGTGGTTTTCCCAGCCAGGGCTGGCAGAGCAGCTCAGGTGCCAGCACAGGTGGCAGCTGAAGGCAGCCTCTCCCTCAGACTGTGGGCAGGGCAGGAATCCTGCCAGAATGGCCACAGCCTCTCGGCGAGGGAGTTGAAGGGAGCAGATCTGACAGCTCATACCCACGTGTTCCTTAGCTGTAGTCACTCTAAGTAGGTGTAAATTGCCTACATTTTAAGAACAACTTTCTTGTTTTCACTGACATGCCAGTGAAGTTCTGGCAGTTTTCTTAAACATGATAATTTTGCATAAAAGACAAAAAGGGCCTTCAAGGGAGCGTGTAAATCAAATGCAGCCTGTTTTAAAAATCCAGCTGGCCTTTATCACTCTTGTTCTTCTGTGCCACAGGGTGTGTCCTGAGAGCAATGGCCAAATTAAGTGAGCTGCACCCTAGTAAAGGTAACCAGTGCCTGTTTAATCCAACCCAGACATTGTCACGACCCTTCATTTTATACCAAGTTCCTCTAGCCCAGCATCTTGCTTGCAAGTTGGAATTCAGATCTGAAATGAGCTGATGCTTCTTTCAAGATGTTTCTTCTGCTCCCTCCTCAAAGCCCTTGCCAGCCTGCCTTCAGCAGTAACATGTCTGACAAGGGTTTGATTCTTTATTCTTAGGCCCTACTTCACTTATTCCACATTGCATGAAAGAATCCCAGGCCAGGCCCAGAGAGTCAGGAAAATCCTTCTGAATCTCTGGGTTTTCTTCCCATTTTGCTTTGCAATATCTTTCTGTCAATTGGAACAAAATTGTCAAACGAAGTAAAAATCTGGTCTTCATTATAATGACCTCAGCAAGGAACAGCAAACAAAGAAGAAAAAATCTCCAGCCCTGTGGGAGCATCCTGCAGCACCTGTAGTCTGCCCTTTGATAAACACAGAGAGAATGTGAGGTGCTAATGATACATTGGACACAGAAAACAGGTGCCAGCAGGGGATTTTTTTACCTGCATTATTCCCACAGAGCTTTTGAAAATAATTATGCCTTTTTATACTATTTGAATAGCTCTTCACGCCTGCTGTATTACAATTGCACAATTCCAACTATGAAATCACTAATTAAAATGTATTCACAGCAAGGTTATTTATTCAAGTGAAGTAGTTGGGGTGGACAGAACACTCTTGAGACTAAACTAGCCTTTCACCTATCAAGCACAATGAAGAGAAGGCGGGGGGGGAAATAGAAACAAAAGGTCTCTATTCCAAATACTTCTGCTTCACTTGCATGTCTGAAGAGTGACGGGTGGGAGAAGTGTCCTTGATTGCCATCCAGCAAAAATTATTTAACGATATTTCACTTTTCCAGTAGCCAACAGGAGTCCTGTTCATACTGGAAATCTCAAAATGGAGGGAAGGTAGATGGAAAAATGGCAGAAACAGGGTGGAAAAGCTGTTGAGCAGAGAAGCTGCTGCTGTCCCAGCCATGAGACAGAGCAGCTTCCAGTGCAGAGGGACAGATCAGTTGGTGCCTTCCCTGTCTGAGCCAAAGGTGCTCCCAAGTGGGAAACAGAGTTAGGGGAAAGTGCAGGGAGTGCACTGCAGGGGAAATGAGCCTGTCCTTGGAGCTGTGGGAGGGCATTTCCTGTGCCAGCCCTGTGCATGTGACCCCTTGGACTTGGATTGTAGAAACCTGTCATGAAAATTGATGGAGAGAGCTTCTTGTCCTTCATCCTCCATCACCAAGTTCTTTTGTGTTTGAACCGTGTTAGTTCATCTTGTGGGACTATGAGCGTTAGTCAAAGCAGGACCTTTAAAGCAGCAATTGCTATAGAACAGCTATAGCAATTAAATTTGGCATTGTGAATGCAAGCATCATGGCTCTGATGTTCTAAGGACTTGCATACAATCAAGAAGCAACCTATATTGAGAGCACCAAATGTTCCATCAAAATGTTCTTCATGTCAAAAGTTTGTTGCTCATGAATAATCTGAAGCCAAGAAATTAAAAGTTTTATCCAACAAATAAGACAGAATATTAAATATCTAACTTCAAACTGAGCTGCTTGGTATGTCCTGCAGTGAGCCTGGAAATACTAGAGCTGCTGTGTTTTCTCAGTGTGTGATTTAGCACAGCTTGCACATGGAGTAAATCAAGGCTTGGTTTTTAGCTGGCTTCTATGTTCTACAGGCTCTCCAAAGGCAGGCTTGGTATACAGTATAACAGGGGGAAAATCCTTGTAAAGACTGGAAAAGCTTTGTGTTTGGCATTCACCACGACAAACCTGATGTTTCAAGACAGGTGTGGCTTTGGCTCCTCAACTTGGAGCGTTTTCCAAGTGGCAGGTTTTCAAGAAATGAACACTCACACTTGGGAAAGGCTTCCCCACCATCAATACTTGTGGGACTCAAAGCCACGCCTTGCTGCAGGCAGTGTCAGCTCCTGTGAAATGAGCTAGAGCCCGTCACAGCAGAGGAGAAATGCTGAGTGTCAGCGAGGAGGGCTGTGCTTTCACTGGCAGGGTCCCTCTCCTTTGGCTTGGCATTCCTCAGGAAGCTTCTTCCTGGGTCAGGTAGCTGCAGTAGGATGCAGTAAGGTCTGTTGCTCTGCTCAGCCTGTAGGTGTCCGTGCCCTAAAGGCAATTTACTCATCCATTTTTCCCAGAGAAACTGGGACTAAAGTAAAATTCCTTTGGTGTAGGAGGAGCTCCAGCTTTAATTCCAGCTGAGGCCAAAGCTTCAACTCAGCCAATGCTGTTATTTTGGCTGGACCAGTATTTTAAACGGCTTGAGGCACAGAGAGCTGGGTGGGAGGGGTTCCTGACAGCTCACAGCTCTAGCAACTAGGGAAATGCTAATCCAAACCGTCAGTGTTTTCTTGGACACATTTTAAACCTGTTACAGCATCCTGTTCTTTTGCTCATGTGATTTCTGGTGGCAGTGCCTCTCATAATTAGTCTTTTCTGAATAGGTCCCTAAAAGTGCATAAAAATTACCTTGGTCATACTCCTCATCTGTTATAGGTAATGCACTCGCTTTTAACCTTCCATTTCATCTTGTTCTAGCTAATAAATTTTTGATGGGCACTGTGAAATTGTTTTGGAGACTGCAAAGGCATTTCAGGCAACAATGTTTTTTAAGTGCCTGTTACTGACTTCGGTGAGCAAGAGCAAGGAGTCACTCTTTGTACACTACATACTATCCTTTGCTTGTAGGTGTTTTGCCAGGCACTCATAACAAAATGCCACTTCCCACCTCCAAATCTCATGTGAAACAAAGACTGAGATGAAATCCCTTGGATTACACGGGTGGCTGAGATACAGCACGTTGTGCTTTTGGACAGGCTTGTTCAAAAAAGAGTTGAAATCAAACAGGATCCAATGGGGTTGTGCTTTCTTCCCACCACATTTTTACACTTCCATTAAACAAATGCTCATGACCACATGATCCAGCAGTCTAATCCCATGGTAGCAAATCAAGATCCCTGTTTACAAATACTTGTGTGCATGAATGAAACTTCAGAGCAAGTGTTCAAAGATAATTGAAAAGCTACTTGTTTTCATCAGAATTTCTGAGCAGTGGCTGTGTTGTTTACAATGATTGAGATGTTTTGGCTATCTGCAATAGTTTTCTTTCACACCAGAAATTTTGGTCCTTGACCTTAACAAAAGGAAAATTGTAGTCAGTGTCCCACATCTGTTCAGCCTTCTCAAGGCAATTGTGCTTCTGCCAGCCACACTGTGCTGCTATCAACCATCACCCGAAATGACAGCTGAAAAGCTGCTCCTGGAGAATTTGTATCCCCACTTAGGGCTGCACACATCCATTGAGCAGGTAAATAGGCATTTCCATGGATGCTTTAATACCCTATTATTCTGCCAAACCAGATACCACAGCACTTTTATGGGGGAAGCTCGGAGCGGCTCCTTAATTATTTTTTGCTAGATGCTTACATAAAGTCCTGTAAACTTCAAGAAATATATATAATGTTCAATCATGTGGCAGCAATCCTGGTGTTCTGCTGACAGAAATGGCTATTGGTGTCCATCTGGGAATGTAATTCTCAGTTTATTTACTGGCACAGAGCAAGCTATCTTCTTTTCTCTCCGTTTCATTTTCTCTTCCCTGTCTTTGTTTCTTCTTTATGGGTACTAATTTGCTCTTTGGTGCTTGAGCCCTTTTTCTGTGTCCATCCTTCTGCTGCTCTTGCTTTGAATATGTTCTTAATTAGCATTCCTAAATGTGCATTTATAGGTATGCCATGGTAGGTGGGGGGGACTGAGGGAAAAACAGCACTAAAAGAGCACAGTTCTTTTCAGAGGAAAGAAAAGAAAAAGTGCAACTTCAAATGTTCTCACTTTCCATTAGGTTTTACCATTGATTTCTGCATTAGCTCATTCACAGTGATCCTGAGTGTAAAGTTAAATTATCTTGTCCATTATAAGTAGGGAGCTTTAGACCCCAGTTCAGCAAAACAAATCCACTTAAATGTTTACAGCTAAGTCTGTGCTAAATTTTGCATTCAGCTAGGATTTTAATAGGCTTATAGAATTTCCACCTTCGTTCTCAGCCTGTCATGGTTTTCCCTGGCCTCAACCAAAGAGTGCCTTGTCCTAAAAAAACTGGAAAGAATCAGCAAACAAAACTGAGTGCAGCAATATTTCCCTTTTGGAGCTGGTTTTGGAGTCTGTACATAACTGTGGTTCACAATTGTGGCTGTATCAGAGGAGTGAGAGAACTTGGTTCCAGCAGAAGAGTAAATGGCAGCTGCAGTGAGCTAGAAAAGAAGCAGGAGCAGCCTCTTGTGAAATGCCAAGAGCAGACCCCAGGTGGCTGTAGGGGCTGTGTGGTGCACATTTGCTCCCTGAAGTCCCCAGAGCAGGGTCTGAACATAACTGGGTACCTGTAGGAAAAGAAGAAATCTGATCCCACAGTGTTCTTTAAAAAAGGACACCAAGCCAAGACACCAAGCAAGAGCTCTGGCTAAAATCTGGAGCTCACAAAACTCAAATACACTTGTAAGACTCCCAGTTAGAGTATATATATTTGATTTTCTCACCTGGAGAATGATGAAGTAACTGCCTCACTGGTTCATGTCTCTGATTATTTTGCCAAGGGGCACTTGACTGAAGCTATTGATCTCAGTGCCAATGAACATGTTATGCAGGGGTTAATGCAATTTTGTATCAAGGTTCCTGTTGCTCGTAGATCCATAAACAAGGCTGTACTCCCAAGGAAAGCACAGGGTATTTCTCAGTGATGAGATAAGGTTGTTTCAGTAGAAGCTGGGACCATTTGCCAGAAGAAAGTGCCCTGCCCACATGAAAATGCCCCTTGAAATAAGAGCTGTGATGTTTGTGCTCTAGTTGTAATACTGGAAGATGAGAAAATGCAACCTGTGAGACCTTCTGAGTAAGATTAGAAACAAGAATCACTCTGAAGCATGTCAATAAGTTGGACAGAAAAGAAATCTGCATTTCTGTGGGTGCTGAGTTCAGTCTCAGCTGGAAGCTCATAATCCCAGTGTGTTTTTCCCTGCAATGGGGCTGTAAGGCAGAGCAGAGACTGCAGAGGCATCAGGGAATTGAGCCCTCAGCTGGGCTTGTTGTCCTAAGCTCTCCTGTCAATACAACAGGAAAATCCCAGAAAACCCTGCTGAAATTCACATATCCATGTCTAAATTTCACAGGACATGGAAAAGAGTGCCAAGGGCTTAGTGGCAGTGCCATTAAGGCATTCTAAACTTGTAAAATAAGGGAAAATGAATGCAGCTTAAAGGAATACCAAAAAAGCACAGCATGTACCAAATTCTGATTGGGATTATGGGAATTTGCTCTGACACTACAAAAAAGCAGAAAGAGAGAAGCAAAAGTGTCTGTGGTTTACTGGCTGTCCTGCCTAAATATAAACTTCAGTTAATTTTTAGTTTGATATTTGGAACAGAAATATTCTGAACATTTCACTAAGTAAACCCTACAGGAATCCAGGTGGTAGCTGGATTTCAATATGGTTGTGATGAAAGATTGATAAATTTAGATGTCCAGAGTGGGCTGGAATGTGATGTCTCCATACAGAAACATATTTAATGTGGGTGTTGACAGAAACACTAATACAATTGATGCAGCTACCTTACCTTCCAGCAAAAGCAGAAAAATCACAAGAAACAAGCCTGCTGCTTTGACTCAGTTGAAAGACCGAATATTATTACCCAGATACTAAGGCTAAGAGGAAAAAATAACAGATGTGTCTTATTTTATCTGTCTGGGCCTAAAGCTGTTATTTAAACAATATAACCTTCCACACAGGAGGTTTGAGGAAGAAATCCTTGGTTCTTTAGGCTCTGGCATGGCAACAAGGCACAGTGTAGACACCCTTTAGTCTAGCTGCAATTCACTTTAGAATCCCAGATGAGCCTTGGCTTAAAAATCATAAACAAGGCATAAAAAGAGAGACTGAGCTGTAAAGTGTTATTACCTGGCACTTTCCATCACAGTTAGTCTATAGCAAGTTCTCAGCTGACAGGTTCCTTAATTTAGAGATCTGCAGCATTTAAGGTTATTGACACCGCCAGAAGGAAGTCTCTGACTGGCCAATATAGACTATTAAAAATCAAAACCTTGTCCTTTGAAATCTGGAACTTTCTAGAGCAGCACTGTCTTTGTTCATTAGGAGACAGGGCAATACAATAAAATCCTCCTGTGATTTTCTTTTCGGGCAAAGAAACAATTCACAACCACCAAAATTAGATCAGGGCCTTGACTTGAAAAGCTGAATGAAGCCAGAAGTGAGAAATAATAGATCAAATCCTACAGTTCATGGATTCTTTATGAGAGCAAATTTAAAGACAAAAGAGCACAAAGGAAGATCTATGGCAAACCTGTGGACTTTAACTTTTCAGGAGGATTTAGATCTCATCTTTCAAGTCATGTACATGCTGACAGTGCTGTGTGGATGTAATGGAAGGTAGAGCTGATTGCAGGTGACAAAAACTGCCGTGTTTAGAGAAGGTCAGATATTCTTTTTTCCTCCCTCATGATCTCATTTTTCAGCTCTTGACCAGGAAAACAAAACACATCTTCTTGCAAGCACCCAAATGCTTGTAAGGCCTGAGGAGACTAAAACAAGTCCACCTCCCCTGAAATCTGTAACTCATTGTGAACAGAGTGCATCAACTTCTAAGGAAATCTGAACTTTCCTAACATTTTAGGGGCACATTCAAGGTTTAACTGCAGGAACCAAACAGAGAAATTAAGTGTGGGCTTACCTTGCATTAGGCACGGCCTGTGTGAGAATTCTTGCTCAGGGGTAAATATGAGGTTGTACAGATCATTTTGGAGAACCTTATTGCCTGTAAGATTAAAATTCTTGTATGAAAGCAAAACCATAAAATATTTATAAACTTCTGTTAAAAGCATAACTTAAACCAACATATTTCCAAAAGCTGTAATTACTTACTAATGAGAATTCATGAGAAAAAGGCCAAGGAATAGTTTCTGTTTACCCATGTAAGTCCCTTGGGAAGGTCACAGAGTCACAGAGTGGTTTGGGTTGGAAGGGACCATTAAAGGGCACCTGGAGCAGCTCCCTGCACTGAGCAGGGACATCTGCAGCCACATCAGGGTGCTCAGAACTCTGCCTGGCCTGCAATGTGCCCAGGCTGGGACATCTGCCACTGCCAGGCAGCCTCTCAGGCAGGCAGGGCAAGAGGAGAACACATGGATTTGCTTTAACAGGCAGTAGATCCCAAACTGACCTAAGTACAATTTGTAGCTATTTTATAGGGAACTTTTGCTTGAGCTTTTGGCTGACTTATGGCTCATTTACACATTCTTACTGGGAAAAAATCCAACCATTGGACCTGCTGATTTTCTGCAGACATTTCTTTTCAGGAACCCCTCACATGTCCTTTATGCCCCTAAATGATTATCTGTGAGAAGTGTATGGACGTTGGACAGATTGGAACAAAGCACAGTATTTGTGTCTTTGCAAAGCAGGGGGGTTATTTACTGGATCATGCAATGCTCAAAATAAACTCTCCTTACAGCATTAAATATAATTGTTATGTGGCTGATAGAATATCCTAATCAACATCTTATCTTGGGTTTACAGAGGTGTTGTTATAAACAGGCAGCTTTAACCTTCACTGATTTCAAGGACTCTGTCATTATCCATTTTCCAGGGTGAGGTCTCTAATTACTGAGCATTCTGGTGCTTAATTTCATGTGATAGGCCTGAAACTCATGGGTAAATGGTCTCACATCATTCTGAGGGCAAAGTCCTTTCTAGAGAAAACACCTTTGAAAGGAATATCTCCAGGTAATAGCTAAAAACACACATACCATATGGCAAAATATCATTAAGCAAGGCTTACCTACTATTAGGCCACCAAGAAGTTTCTTCTGTCTGACTTTTCTGGCACTGTGCTAAGAAAGCTCCACCAAGGAGGTAGTTTTTTTTTTAATCCTTTCAGCCAAATGTATGAACTCAAGGCACACTGCCCTAAGAGGAGTTCATGATTCATTGAGGAGTTTTCTTTGTGCCCTTGGCTGTTTGCTTTGAAGAAAGCACGTGGGCTGTAATTTCAAAATGCCATTTTTCTCTGTAAGAGCACTGCACCTGCTAATGAGAGCTTCTCACCTGGTCACAGAATGAGTACTTGGGGTTTTGCAATTCACATCTAACTTCCCCCCCCAGCCCCGATATTTTGCTATGGTGTTTTAAGTCCACAAGCTAAGTGGCTTTCCCACTCTGGAAAGATCAGGCAGGAGCAGACATCCCTACCTACAAGTGGGCTCTCAGTGGGGAGATGGGCAGGAAATAACCCTTCCTCTTATTGAAAGCACATGCAAACTCTCTTTTTTTTCATAACCAAGAAGTTCTTGCAAAGAACTGGTTCCATTTTGGAGCACATGCAGAGCCAGAAAAGCACTCTGTCCAAATGGGATTTCCTAATGAGCTAATTCCCCTCCATCAGTGCCATTCCACAGGCAGGTGGCAGGTCCTTGGCTCAGGCACTACTTGCTGCTCCCAAGCACAGACTTGCACCAGTGAGAAGTGAAGCCAGAGGAGCAGCCAGCAAGGCTTTTTTGTGGCAGGTACAAAACTCCTTTTCTTCATTACCCTCTGCCTGTCAGCAGCTGTGCTTGCAGCAGCTGGTCAGCCTCAGCCTAAAGAGCCTTGGGGGCCATTTATGTCTCTGCTGCTCGTTCTTGCCATTCAGCAAGAGGACTCACTTGCCAAACGGGGGATGCCAAATCAGAAGTAAGTTTCTGCTTTGACCTTTCTCCAAATGTCAGCCCTTAAAAAGCTGCAGTCACAGCTGGCCCACTCCTCAGGGACCTTGTGGTCAGGAGGGTGTCACTGGTGTCTGTCCCAGCCCAGCACACCCCGTGTGGCATTGCACATGCAGAGTCTGCAGTGCCGTGGTGTAACAGGGACAAAGGGAAAAAGGAGCACGTAAGAAAATATGAAACAAACAGTTTTGACCTATGAATTGTGCACTCAGTTGTGCATGAAGTTAACATAAAAAGAACGCAGTCTTAGAGGAAAATGCTCTGACAGTGCATCAGGCTGAGAAGTCTTGCTTAGGAGACATCTTCTTGAAAGGACTTTGGTTCTGGAAGTCAGGCTTTGTCTATGTATTCATCTGATATCTTTGTTAATTCCATCTTTATGAAGATGGTTTCATAGTATATTGCAGTGTAATTGTGCAGGTTTCTTAGAACTAGAGGAAATCCAACCTCTTGTATCACATATAAAAGGATCTCTGATTCCAGAAACAGCAGTTTAGTGTTTAGGAACTCCTGGAAGACATAGCAACACTTTACCTGCTGAAAAAAAATGTATGAGCTGGAAAAAGTCCATAGGTATGACAGGTGTAGATATCATTGAACTGTCTAGATGAATCAAACCCACTTTGAATTCCTTTAGTAAGGACAATAATGCACCCTTTCTGACAAGAAAAATCCTTCCATCCCAGTGGTTTTTATCCTTTCCCTCTTGTTCTTGCATCAAGAGAGGACAGAAATTATTCTTAGATGCCACAAAGAGTTGTGGTTCTTTCTTTCCCAGCTATCAATTGTTTCCTGGATTTTAATTTTTTTTTCTGTTTCTATTAATGGTGTAGGGCACAGATTTTATGATCAAGATCAGATGTTTTGTTTCGAGGGGGTGGGGGGCTGTTATTTCCTGACAGCTAGCAGAGTTACTGCTCTAGCTTGAGGGGCTCAAAAAGAGACACATTGATTCCTCTGTGTCCCATGACATTCCAGGCAGCTGTCCAGGGTCCTGCCATTCCTCGCAGAAAAAAGCCTGCTGTGGAACCGGAAGTGTTGGGTCCTAAAAGCTCAAAAAGAACTGGTCTAGCAAATGATGTAATGCTGAGTGTGCTGATACCAGTCCCCCACTGGTGTCTGACCTGTGCCCACAAAGACCAGGAATGCTGGCAATGGATCCCTTGGGAGTTGTTCCTCCGGGCAGCTGCAGTGTGTCTTTGCAGAGGTGCAGCTCATGTCACGGCAATGCAGAGCCCTCGCAGCAGCAGCAGCCACGGGCAGGGCCCTTTGCTCCCGCAGTGTGGGAGAGAGGGGAGGGCTGTGCATCAGCACAACCTCGAGCACGACCTGGGCTTGCTGTTAATCGTTCATCTTTGCACAGAACCTCACCAAGGCTTAGGCTGCAGCGTGCCTGGTGTTTGGGTGGCCCTGGCACCAGCACTCAGAGCCCACGAGGCTCTCTGGGGTTTCAGACACTGCAAGGTTGTTGGAACCCAGGGCATTTCTCTGGATGCCCTGGATGTCTCAAAGCCCTGGCAGCGGCTCAGAGACCCTGGCAGGAAGCCAAAGACACCTGGAAATTCGATCTTAATTCGTGGAGCAAGTTGCCAACCTTATACGAAGAATTACAGGTCACAAAAGTTTAAGTAGCATAGTAATAGCAATCACAGGGTGAAGGGAAAAATTTTGGAGCACTGTACAGGGGGGTTTTGAACCTTGTACAGTGGGGTTTGGAATCCTGTACATGGGGGTCAGGAGTCCCAAGATGGAGGGATTTGGGCGTGCCCTGTCCTTCTTTCTTCTTCTTGGCATCCATGTTCAGGATGATGTTGGCACATGTGGATTGGTTCATGGTGAAGCTGCCAACAAGGGTGAAAGGTATTGGAAATAGAAGGTAAATATCTTATACACAGTCTTCACTATAAAAGAGACAACCACCCCATGGGCGGGAGAGAGTGCCCTTGGCTGTCTTGCTGATCAGACCTCGGCTGCACAGACAGAAAAACTCTGTAGATAAGGAACAATAAACTCAACTGAGGACCAAAAGCAAGAGTCCAGACTCCTTCTTCAAAGCGCGGCCTGCCCAGAACCACCTTTTCCCGTGCTGGGGCAGAGACAAGTGACAGCCGACCCCGGCACAAGGTGACAGCAAAGCTGTGCCTGGGCTGTGTCCCACGGCCATGGGAGCAGCAGCCAAGCGCTGCCCTTGGCTGGCTGCTGGAGGAGTTCAGCACAGGCAGCCCTGAGAGAAGCCCTGAAATCCCCGTGCTGGCCAGTGCACACTCCCCGGGGCTGCCAGAGCTACAGCAGAGGGTGAGCGCTGCTGTGCTGAAGCTCCTCCTCAGAAAAGTGCCACTTTCCCCTGGCTGGGCCTGGAGGTCACCTCCAGAGGGCTGAGGTGGCTTCACCCAGCTCTGGCAAAGCCCATCTGCCAAAAGGAGAGGACACGTCACAGAACTCTCCTCTGCCACTCGTCTCTCTGCAGTGTCTCAGTAACTGAGTCACTCACGCACAGAAAATGTTCAATTATTTTCATTTTCTGCTTTGGGTTTTTAAAACCTTGCTTGTTCCCCACACTCTAAGCACAAGGGGCTCGGGTCAGTGTGGGAAAAATGACCCAGTACCTTGCCCCAACTGGTTTTACTCCAAAATGATGATGCCAATAACTGGGACAGAGGGACTCCATGGGCAATGTGGTGTTTAGAGGTTCTGGCAGAATTATGGATGGACTGCAGAGCAGTTGGGTGAGAGCTCTTGTTATGGACTCTGTGTTGTAATAAGGAGACATGGATTCAGCTGTACATCCATCCCTTTAAATTAGAGGACACATTACTTCTGAAAATGTGTTATTCTGCTTACATACGTACAGCGAGCAAGTCCTGGCTCTGCATTCCAAGTCTGCCTGAAGTGATTCCTGTGTATGCTATTTCTGAGACACAATATCAGCATGCACAGGACAGCTGTTACAGCACTGGGGGATGTGTGAGAGGAGAGCCAGTAACCAATAATGTATCACTGGTAAACACTTTGTCTCCTGATGCCATTTGCTCCATGTGGCATTCCAGCCATGCCTTTCATTTCCCTTGTGATTAAAACGAGGTGGGTGTTTAGCTGCACACAGGCAGGGTGCTACTGCTCGGCACCATTCATCAAAACATGCACGTGCATTTCATTCCTGTAATGTGCCAGCCAGAGTGATCAGAGCTTCAGGGCTCAACTGCAGCCTCTGATCTTGATTAGTGGCACTTACACACTGAGGTAGAGACATTTCTTATTATGTGAGCTACATTTCAGCTCCATTTGGCATAAAGGTAAAATCATTTTTCCGTGCATAAAAACTGTAAATCAGATAACAATTGATTGTATTTGGTGGTTTAATGAAGTAAGATAGTGGATTTCTGACTAATGCATTGGAAAGTATTTATATAATAGAGAGCTCTGCCATCATAAATCACTTTGTGGGGAATGCAACAATTTCTTATTGGAGGTCACCAGAGTTAGCAGCAAAATCAATTCCAATCAAATGACAGAGCTGCTGTGTACATCAGGAGACTGCAAAGGAATTAATGCACTCATGTATTTGCTCACTGGGCATGCCTAAATGAAACATTAGCAGTTTGTGTGAGGATGAAGATGTCTTGCATTACAGCCAGCTCATGTGCTCTCGTGCCAGGCAGTCCAGGTTGCTGCTCCATGGAGACTGGAGGAGTTTACATTTAGAAAATGTAAACTCCTCCTTTTGGCTGGAGAACACATGGATGGTGTTTCTCCACTGCACCGACCAGGAGCCGGTTTTGGAAATGTGAGGAATTGCTCTCCCAGTTAAATTCCTTCTTTGGGCAAGAAAAGCTCAGCCCTGAACTTTTCAGCATATTTTTCACGTTGTCTAATTAATACCCACAGAGCAAAATTGCTGCAGTGGGTGTTGTCAAAGCCATTTCTGCTTCCTCTACAGCTCCAGTTCAGAGTCTGCTATCTCATAATTCTGGTTAATGAGCAAATCTAAAAGAATATTTTCCTTCTTCAGTGGAACCAAAACCTGGCACAAGGATAAGCTGCACAGAGGCGTAGAATGATTGGTCTTAAACTTCTTTTCCTCAGTAAAAACAGGATTAGTTCTCTGAAACTGAAAGGTCAAATGTAGTTGAGAGGCAAAACCTAAAAAAGCCTGTTCCTCCTGCTACGCTTTTTCCATTTGGGGAAAATAAATGGACATTGGCTCCTCTGCCCATCCATGAAAAGGGACCACCAGGTGTGTTCAGCACAGACTTGCACCTCGGTGTGCTTGTGCTGCTGCAGAGGAGTCAGTGCCTTACAGTCCCTGTATTTCCAGCCCTTGATTGCTGGTTCATGGAGCAGCAGTGCTGCAGACCTTCTGAGCCACAGCCCTGCCTGGCAGGAAGGTCTCTGAGCAGGGATTGTTCTGGAGTGCCCTGCTCCAAGGAGAAGCTGTAAACTCAGTGACAGGAGTAATTGTAATGGCAAACGGATCAACACTAAGTCAGTTCCTGGCCACACAACTACAGGACGCATTTAACTAGCCAGTGATCTGAATTTAGAAGCAAAAACTCCAGTCACAGGGACTAAATGTAAGTCTTTCCCTGGGTTCTGCAATTACATAAATGTAATTAAAGAACAGATTAGTTATTAGGGGAGTTAAACAAGGCAGGAACTCAGTCCACTTTTTCCTTTCTCTTCGGAGTTAGGCTTCAAGTCCTGCACGAGGGATGTTGGGAACCAAATCTGCTCTTTATTTACACCTGTGAGCTCCACTTGGCCTTCGGCCTGAAATGCCATGAGCAGAACAGAACCACTTTTCCCTGAGCTCTGGCCCCTTGAGCACAGTAACACAATACAAGGGGAAGAAGCTACACAAAATTGGATGAAGAAAGCCTTAAACAATTGCTGGGACCCATGGGCTTGCATGAATTAAAGAAAATCACTTTGAGGTGTGCTAGATCCTTCCCTGCACTCCACATCACAGGGGATACACCCTGCCATCTACTCATTCCATAAATAAGCTCAGAGTGGATCAAGCTAATCTAAAGCATTCCCGAATTTCTGGTAGGTACCTGGTAAAAATGTAAATGAACCTAAAACTTGATAATATCATTATATAGTATGAGTTATACTTTATACACTTCTAAATACAGGCATTAAGTATAGAGCTATTAGATTATAAATCACAGAGGCACACAAATAATGTTTCAACGCTAATGGGT
This sequence comes from Passer domesticus, assembly GCF_036417665.1. Classification (NCBI taxonomy): domain Eukaryota; kingdom Metazoa; phylum Chordata; class Aves; order Passeriformes; family Passeridae; genus Passer; species Passer domesticus. The sequence goes on along the minus strand of NC_087477.1, from coordinate 12,823,279 downwards.
GACTAAAGTGAAACAAATTCACATTTAACAACTACAATGGGGGAACCTTTTCCTCCAGTTACTGTTAACCCCTAAAGTTCTGCTTTGCTTGCGAATTTGGATTGCTCTGAAGGCTGGGAGAAAGCTGTGCTTAGAAGCAGGCTGTTGGGAATGGTTCAGCACAGGGACAAGGCAGAGGCTGCTGGAGCTGACTGATGGAGCGTTCCCTTGCACGTCTCAGCAGCCAGGGCAGCCAGGCTGAAGCCCCACTGTGGTGCCTCGTGCCAACAAAAAGCTGATCATTTCTGCTGCAGTTAACCTGACTTGTGTGGAACCTTCATGACCTGCAGCCTGCTGTACGGTGCTTTGCTGGAAAAGCCGTGCCTGATGTCTCCTGCTGTAACACAGTAAGCTCAGCGTGGGTTCTGCAGAGCGGCAGATCCAGCAAATCCAGCAGCGTTTCCTGTGCTGGATTTACCTCTGGCAGAGAGGGTACTCAGACTCAGCCACTGTAACTCCTCATGTGATGCATTATTCACAGTAATGGATTTATTCTTAATCCCATCAGCTTCATCGCCAAAGAAATGGGATGGGCCTTTTGAGGGAAGCTGATCTTCAAGATGTTCACAAAAACTGTGCTGAGAATTGCCACGAAAAGTATCGATTGAAGGTTTGGTAAAGCTTTCCTTCAAAACTGGGCCTAATTTTTTTTAATCTTCCCATAACACATTTCTCTCGGGTTTATTTTGATCTACGTAATGCTCTTTAGTTTTTCCACCACTGATTTCCAAGAGGGAAGTTTTGGAAACTGGTAATAATTTTGCTCTTTTTCAGTGTGCAAAGTGCTGCAAATACAGAGTACAAAATGTACCAGGTTTAGCACTGGTGCACAAACCCTTCTAAATTCCCCAGACTTTCTCTGCTAAAGCTATGAGCTCTTTTTCTGCATGGAGACTTTTGGATTTTTGTGGGTGATCAAATCTTTTGCCATCAGCTGCCACTTAGCAGACTTTAATTAGAGATTGCTCACACTTCCAGGTTATATGGGTGAGGTTAACAGTAATCTGGATCTTAGTACTGTATTACGAATTACCACACGGTATAACAGTCTAGGAAATAGGATTTTAAATCTAGCTGGGATTTAATAAAACACTTTGGCGGTATTGCCTTGGATAGGATCTCCAAGACCTAGTGGCAGCCTGCCCACCAAACGCGGGGAGTCCCAGCGACAGCAGCACCCTTGGAAACAGCCTGAGCCAGCAGCCGGCCGGGGCTGTGCAGCGCCTCACCGGCACGGCCCGAGCAGGAGCAGCTCGGCTGCGGCCGACAGCAGGGCTCAGGGACGCGGCTCCCCCGCCTCCATCTCCGGCCACCGCTGCTGCCTGCGGACTTGGGTCGCTCTCCTTGCCCAGCTCCTGTCCCCGCCCCGCCTGCCGGTGCCCCTGGGGGAGCAGGGCCGGGCCCGCGGGGCCGGCAGCGGCTCAGGGGCCGCGGCTGAGGGGGAGCTCCCGGCGCGCGGCGCCTGCGGGCGGGAATGGCCGGTCCCGCGCGCGGGCCCTGAGGGAGGGAAATGGCGGCTCGCGCGCGAGGGCGCCTGAGGGCTGGGCTGGGGCGAGCGGGAGGAGCGGCGCAAATTCGAGTTATTTACTTGTGAGAACCTCCGGGGTGAGAGACGGGCACAGGGCGGCTCGGGGCAGGCAAGTATTAAACTGCCCCAAGGAGCTTCGCCGGCTCTCGGCGAGCTCTGGCCTCGCAGTCGCGCTGCCCGAGGGACGCTGAGGGCGGGGCGAGGTGCGAAGGCGGTGGCACCGAGCGCTGAGGCGGAGCCCGTCGGGGCGGCACCGCCGAGGTACGGGGCTCTCCCGGCCCGGCAAGGGGAGCTGAGGAGAGGAGAGGCAAGGATGGACGGGATTTCTGCAGTGCTGAAGGTTCGCGTGTTTGGTTAGCCAGGTGGGCGAGTTCTGCGGGTGTCGAGGGAAGGAGGTGCCGTGGGGAGGCCGTGAGGGCTCGGTGCTGAGGGCTCGGGAGCCGCTCCGCTGGGCACAGCCTGGCGGCACCGCAGGGCAGGGCCCTCAGGGCTGCCGGGCTGTGGGGACACAGGGCCTCAGGGCCTCTTGGGGCTGTCTGGGCTGATGTGGTTTCTCTCCCCTTCCCTGGGGGCTGAAATGAGGTTCTTGGCTTCGTGCTGAGGTTTTGGTTCCCTCTTTCACGCTTTAACATGTCCTAACAGCAGAACAGCTATGTCAGAAATGTGGCTGTGTGCATATGAGTTGTAAAATATATTGAGAGGATGCCATGAATTCACATGTTTGAACAGCCTGGTTGGTTCTCCTTCCATTGCCCAGCTGACACAGGCAGTGGTGCCTTCCAGCTGTGGGGCAGCCTGACATCTTCTATTCCAAAATACCTGTGCTCCCTGAAGTATCCCTGAAGTGTTATGGTCCAAGCAGAGTGCAGCAGAAATGCTCCTCTGGTGGGAGCTGCAGCTCCTTGACCACATTCCCTGAACAGTACCCATAACGGAGGAAGGCATGCTATGAAATTGTGAGTATTTCCCATCTTGAACAAGGCTGAAGCTCAAGACTTAATTGCCAAAACGACAATGGTTTCTGTTGTGCAGGGACATCCCCTTCAGGAACTCATGCTCTGGTGTTTGTTTATGCCTGAATGTAAAAAATAAATGCACACAGGGCCACTCAGAATGGCTGTCATGGGAGTTCCCTCCTGTGACAAGGAGTCTAAAAGCTACAGGAACTGAAAATTTAATGTCCATTCTAGTGTGGAAGACTGGCTTCCAGTTAAAGCAGGTGTAGCACTTGATGGAGGGTTTAAAGGGGGAGAGTTTTCTTCATGACTTCTCTGCAGATGTGTGTGGACTGCTTTGCAGTGCCGTGGGTGCTCCCCAGTTTGTGGCTCCCAGAAGCTGTGGCTGCCCCACCCCTGGATGTGTTTGAGGCCAGGCTGGATGGAGCTTGGAGCAGCCTGGGCTGGTGGAAGCTGTCCCTGCCCCTGGCAGAGGGGTGGACGAGATGGTCTTTAAGGTCCCTTCCAACCCAAACCGTTCTGTGATTTCTCCCTGCATGCCACAAAGGAGAAATCCAGCACATTTTCTGGTGTCTGTTGTCCTTTTTGCTTGCAGCAAGGTTTTAATGAAATTCTTCAGGTGCTTTTCATTCAGTTGCTCTGAGACAACATAACAAAAATCTGAACACTTTCTGATAATTAGTGCATGTGCGGGCTGCAGAAAAGCCTTCTTTCACAAGGCCAGGGTCTGAAGCTGACTCTGGGTGGGTGTGGAAGAATCACAAACCCAGTGCAGTGAGGGAACTTCTGCACAGGCTGAAGAGCAATCCTACAGGAAAGCAGTGTTGCTGGCTCTTGGATTTCTGACTTAGCGCTCAACTTCTTCACTTCAGGGATCCTGAAGTTCCTCCAAAAACGGGCAGAGGCACTCAGGCTGTGCGGAGTCACCGTGTTCCTAGTACAGAATTATCAGGTGTGTCTGTTCCTGGACTTGGTACAGTGTGGGAGGGTGAAATGAGCCGGGGTGTGAGGGCAGGGAAGGCGAGAGAGAAGAAGGAAATGAGAGCAAAGAGAAACAGAGCTGTGAGCACCCATTGCTCTGCAGCACTGCACAGGCTGCAGCCACAGCTGAGTTTTTCCAGGACTCATCCAGGCACACGGGTGTTGAACTGAAACACTGGCACACATCTGGGTGGGAGCTGTGAATGACGTGTTACCTGTGCACTGTAAGTGCAGCTCTGCTTGGTTCTGTTCATCATGCAGAAGGTTTTTCTGTAAGACCCTCCCTCATTTCCTGGGAGAATCAAGTGCAAATCATGTTGATTAACCTCAAGGTGTTGTATGTTCAGTGCATGTGAATTTTTAAAAAGCTTAGTGCTTTGGGAAATCTGTGACTGTAGACTTAAAACTTCTAATCAAACAAAAAAAAATCACCTGGCTTTTCTGTATATAAGTGGATGCTTATAGACATAAAAACGAGTTGCATGTGCAGCTGGATGACCTTTAGCATCACCAGCAAACCCCAGTGCCTTGAGCAGGTGTATGGAAATCTGATGACAGATGAGTAAAAATAGCCATGTTTCAGCATGGATGAAACAAAGTCTTCCAGGGTGGGGAGGAAGGCAGAGAAGGTGAGGAGAAAATGATAATGTTTCTTGGAAATGACAGGCTGCCCTAGCAGGAACTTCCATCTGAAGTCCTGGCCCGAGGCCCTTGTGGAGCATGGATGTTAGACTCCAGCCAGTCTGCTTTTGCAGAGCTGTCACCAGCAGGGAGCACTGAGAAGTGTCAGCCAGCATCAGCCAAGGGAGCAGGGAGTGCTCCAGCTGAATCCCTGCATTCCCATCCTCTGTACAGGGATGGCACAGCAAACATTGCCCTGGAGCAGCTCCTTCAGGCACAGGGCAGGGTGGAAGTGGACACACTGCCTGGCACTCCTAAAGGCTGGGGTCATTAACTAAAAACTATTTAAAATTATTTTTTAAAATTACCTATTTTGCTGTCTTTGCTGTGAGGTTTCTTCTGGTTTTCCTATGGATGTTCACAGTTCGACATCAGCAAAGTGTTTGGAATGAGATTAAGTGAGGAACACGGGATTAACCTTATCCCTTGTGCATGGCTGGTTCAGTGTAGAGTGTCTGGTTGATGAGATGTATTCAAATTTGTGTGCATATCATGTTTTCCTGTGTCATTTTTAGAAGGACAGAAAAGCTGTGCTCCTGCTGTAGAAACTTGGTTTTCCTGCTTCTGAACCAAAGTTAAAGGGGTGGGAATCCTGAGGAGCTTTTTTGCACGGTGAGGTTCTGAAAGGTGAGTCTTGCTTGTTGGACTATCAATTTTCTCAATAATCTGAAAAGCATTTCAATGTTTTTGTGCTTGGCTTAGCAGACAAAAAATAAAATTGAACATCACATCAGCTTTGAGCACATTCTAACCTTCAGAATTTTAAAACAAGTGTTCTTCAGGGCAAACACAGTTCTGCACAATGGTACAAAAGCTTCCACGGGAGTCTCCTGTTATTTCAGACCTTCTACTGTGGCATTTGGAAAACCTGAAGACAGTCTGGTTCCATGGATGGAAAAATGGGGAAAATGTGAGAAAGGGGAACTTAGATAATTTGGAATAAATAACCCAAATCTGGGATAGTAGAAGGAAAATCAAATAAACAAAGAAAAACACACCAAAAAACCCCAAACCAACTAAACAAATTTTCTAAAAAAATACAACGAACTGATCAAGGAAAGGAACAGAAAAAACAAACCCTGAACTTCCTCCGAAATCAAGTTGTTGAGGTGCTTGAACAAGATTAGAGAGCTGCATAAAAGCAGGTATTTTATAGAAGCGATCTATCAAAGAATGAACAGGAATGAAGAAGAAAATGCTTTAAACTTGAAGGAGAAACAATTTTTTCAGAAACCTGAGGATGTTTCTTCACCTATGCAGAACTAGTGAGCGTCTTCAGTCAGAACACTGTGGGCAAATATGCATGGAGCATTCTTCAGTGCAGTGAAAATGGAGTGTAGAGAGTATTAAAGTGTTTAACACAATCATTTCCAGGGATTTATACAGCATTTAGTCTTTTATGAAATGACAGACTGATAAAACTACTTCTGACAAGAGTGCTTCATGTACATTGGTAACTCTCGGGGATGTAATTGCAAGGGTGTAATCCTGCTTATTCTTGGGGAAAAAAAAAATCTGTTTTACTTGGAGGGAATAGGATTACATTTCCACAGAGCCAAGAGTAGCTGGTGTGTGCTAAATGAACCTGCAACACAGCATAACGGTGAAAGAAAACAGTTCATAGAACATCAAAGAACACTGAAGTCATTGTTCAAGTTTTATTTGTTCCTACATCAGTTTTCAGTAGAAAAACTTTCACTTCTCTCTGCTCTGAATGCACCGTCAGCTTTCTGCAAGTCTTGTGAGTAAATAAAGTTCGTTTGCCTCGGAACTCCTTTGGAAGGAAGTTTTCATCCTGGCTTAAGGCCGGATGTTATCAGGTGAGGAGCAGCCTCCAGTTCTTTACAGGTAAGAGTGTGCCTGCTCAGACATGCAGAAGCCTTCAAGTTAAAACCCACAACGCTTGATATCTCACTGCTGTAATGCTGGAGGAAAACTGAAGGGAGCTGTAAATAATGTGAAAGTGTGGGACTGTTTGTATGTTTTTATATCTGTGTGTGAATTAGGGATTTTGGCTGGAGGGTGCTGTACAGCAGTGCTTGCTGCAGTGGAATTAGGAGCTCACCCAGGGACGATTGAGAAGTTCCAGGGGGTGTGTGGGTGCAGCTTTATTCTGCAGTAGTTTGAAAAAGCTCATTTTTAACTGGAGAGAAGCTTTGCTCACAGCAGCAATCAGAAGCAACAGGAAAGCTTCACCTGAGGTGCTGCTCAGCCACTTCCTTCCCCTCCCTTCCTCTCACCTCTCTTGGTTGTTTGGAGCAGTTATTCTTCTGTGCTCCCCCTTGGCCTCCTCTACACCCTGTGTTCTCACTATTTTGTGCTGTTTATTCATTTGCCTCTCTGACTGAGATGATCAAAAGCAGAACAGGAATTACTGCAACATTCAACTTCCCCAGAAAATCAGCTGCAGGGGATGGAAAGGGGCTTAGGGGTGTTCCAGCAGGAGCTCTGCTGTGGTGCTTGTAGAAGGGGTAGAGTGTGAAGACGTATGGAGAGAGTTTGGGTGAAGAAAAAGGAGTTCAGTGTTGTGCAGTGTGGGAAGGATCTTCCCTGGGACACTGCTCAGGTGCGCAGGCAGCAGCTCTGATATCACAGAAGGCAGGCTTGGAGTTTTGACAGGCAAGGCACTGGGAAACTCTCTTGGAGCCCTCCTGATGTTCCCCTGCCCAGCTCAGGGAATGTTCAGCAGCCAGAGCAGTGCTGGTGCTGGTGTGCAGTGGAATGGGGTTCCAGAGCCCTGGTGACCCTGGGGCTTTGTGACAGAGCTGAAGGAGCTGCTGTAACACAAGTGACATTCAAGGTCAACCTTTTGGCATTTGTTTCATTTAAAAGAGAAAAGTGTGAGCAATTCTTCTCCCCAAGTTATTCTAGTGGAAAAGCATTGCTGCTTTAAAGATTAAGTTCCTCACACTGGATATCCATGGATATTTTCCTCCAGGATCATTTTCCTTTGTAGCGAGAGCAAGTTATTTAGCCATTATCAGTAAACAGTGCATCTTAGAAAACTTGATGCTTTTCCTGACACTTTAATCTCTTTTTATATCCCAGAAAGCAAATAGCGTCATGATTTTTCCCGAAGTCTTACTGAGATTTATTTTAAACCCACACAACCAAGCCTTGTAAACAGGTGTTAAGTCCTTTGGTGATGACTCTAAAGCAATGTTAATTTTTTTTTCTGTCAAATTGCTTTTCATCTTACACTAGGATTATATGACTTTCTGTGCCTCATATAGGATTAAATTTTTAACTGTCAGAAAGTTTTTTTGAAATGATTTGCACTTTTTGTAGTCAGAGTCCACTTGTTCATTAGGTGAAGACCATGTCCCTAACAACAGGCTGGTGCAGGACCCATCATGAACTGCAGATTTTGAAGTGGCTAATTGTAGTCATGGACTGCTTGAGACAGTCTCTTAAGGCATGAAAATATTCAATAGCATTGGGCTTTTGTCTTCATTTCAGTGTCTGTTCTATAAGCTTGCTGAGCATGACTTAAAATATTAAAAAATGACAAGAAAATGAACAGCTCCAGCAGTTAGTCAAATGATGGGAAAACAGCAGTTCCAGTGAAAGCATGAAATATTTTCTGTGGCATCAGAGCCTGGAAAGGCTGGTGCCTGTTTGCTGCTGTGTGGAACAGCCAGAGGCGTCTGTGCTGCTGCTGAGATGGAGACCTCTGCAGCCTCTTGGCTGGCTGCATTTCATTAACTTTTATAAACCTCTTGCCTTCGATAACAGCCAGTGAAACTCCGGCACGATGTCTCCCTCTAGGCCCCAGACAGCTCCAGCTCGCACTAACTCAGCGCTGGAGTTGAATGAAAGACAGATTATTCCGTCACCTGTCAGCAGCTGCGGCAGTCGGGGCAGTGCCGGGTACTTCCAGTGGGAGCGGCGGGGCTGCTCCCGACTCCGCCAGCTCCTGAATCCGCGGGGGCTCCGCGGGGCTCCGAGCCTGCTGCAGGGCCCTGCTTCCCCTCGGCCCCGGCCCTGCGCTGCCTGTGCTCGGGCACACGGGCCAGGAACGAACCTGCGGTGCCAGTGGCTTTGCTGGGGGAGTTCAGGGAGGCACAGCGTGTGATAAACTCAGTGCTGCCTTCTGCACGGGCTGTGTTTGTGTAGGGCAGAGCTGAGCCCCAGCAGGGCACAGCAACCACGAGCACACCCAAACTTCTGCTTGCTCAGGAGCAGACTTCGTGTGATCTTGCTCAGAGCAAAGCAGGACCTGAGCCTTCCAGGCAGTCGACACAGCAGCTCTCTGATGTTCTCCAGCATTTGTTTGTTCTCCTCCTAATGCTCTGTGTTGCATGTGGCACATTGGTACTGATTGAGAAGTGATTGTGGTGACAAGTCCTGATTATCCCTACTCTAAGGAGTGACAGAAACCGTTCTCACAGTGTCCACCCCAGACAGATATGCCTGACTTTACTCTTTTGAACTGATGCAGCTTATTTTATTTTCTAGCAAATGTTTTAGTTTGTTTTGTTGGTATTTATTCTTTTAAAAGCTTCGTAAGACTCCAGCACCTCACTACTTTTTCAGTCTAACAAAGAGTTTGATGCTGAAGGGCAGCCTACTGAAAAGTGTGTAAATGTGTAAATTCCAAAAAGAAAGCCATGTTTCCATGTATTTGTTTTCATGGTGCTTTTTTTTTTTTTCAGACTACAGAGCATTATTTCTCCCACACACACAAAAACCCCCAAGTCTGTCATTTGAGTGAAGGAGAGGTTTGTTTCCTTGAGCCTGTCTCTCCTGTTGGGGGAGGTCTCAGCTATTCAGGTCTCAGATCTGAAACAACCTTGTTTGGCAGTGGTTGCCATTGTGTGTGTGTGTGGGGGGGGAGGCTTGTGCTGCTTTGGGCTGGACAGAGGGAGTTTTCCTTGTGGCAGCCTCTGTGGTGCCACGTTTTGCTGTGCCTAGGCCTGGGTGCCTGCCATGGTTAAATTCCAGTGGAGGCCATGCCCAGTTCAGGAAACTGCCTGGATGCTGGGAGCTGGAAGTGTCCTGATTTAATGCTGTCAGTCCTTAAGTTGTAGTTTGCAGAATTAGACAAAAATGCTTCTGTGATTTATTGCACAGCTGCTTATCAGAAAAGGACAAATGTATTTCAGGCTTGCTAAGTAATGTATGCATACAGCAAGCTGCTCTGTCAATGTCGCGTTAATTATCCCATAATATTGGACTTAATTCCTGGTGTAAACTTAGATGTGCATTCCCTTGCATTATAATAAATCATGTACTAAGCCATACCTGTTACTGTAAAAATGTTTCTAGTAAAGCTGATCCCCCCAGTTAACTGAGAAATGAATAGGAAGAGATTTCCCCTGTCCTCTATTTATTTCCTCAGGCTTTGGAAATTTATTTGATTCAGTTGGTTGGACAGACTTTGCTGTTATTAGCACCAACACGGGATGGTTTTGTTGCAAAAGTAGCAGTCCAGTTAGAAGATTCCAGCTTTCTGTTTCTGGCCTAGACTTCAGGAAAGAGATGAGCTATAATTATTGCATCCAGTTTCCCTGATCTTTATCAGGATTCTCTGCAGCTAACTTTACAATAACTGTTTCTGTTTTGAAAACCTCTTTGTTCAAATGAATCCTTCAGATTTTAATTCTTGTTTTAAAAAACCCTAAACAACAACAGCAACAAATCATAAAAACCAAATGGTGTCTTCTGGGTATTTATGAAGTGAGAGAAAGCATCATAACTTGCTGTTGCTCAGCTGGAACAAACAGTGAAAATTACCTTAATCTAGTTTTGGTCTGTTTTATGCTTGGCAAATAAAAGAAATAGAACAAAAAGAGACAAGTTATAAGAAGTGCTGGCTGCTCTGGGATTTATTTTCTTTTGCAGTTGAAAACTAGTAAACCTAGTTACCATCTGACTATCAAACACCTGTAGTCTGTCAAAATATTGTAGTACAAAATAGATGGACAAGCCATTGCATCTGATGAATGGGAAGAGGGAAAGGAAAACCAGGTTAGAGAATCATCAGAGAGAAAAGGAGGAATAGTTTGTTTTCTGGCAACTTTCTCACAGTACACTGCAGTCCAGAGATGCTTCTCACTAAATTCATTGGATGTGACAGTGATGTGAAATTTTACAGCTTGTTTTACAAGCTTTCCTTTTTGTTCAGACAGTCTAAAGCTCTGCTCATGACAGCAGGGGGAAAAACCCAGGAGGTGATAGGGCTTCACTTCCAATTGGTAATTTTGCATTTGTGCTGGTGTTAGTGATGAATAGCCCAGAGCTGTTATTGTAGATGCTGGCGTGGCTTTTCTGCTGCTCTCTCTCCTTCAGCTGGTAGGTGCAGAGGGACCATCAGGGCACAAGTTTTAGCTCTCACTGTGTCTAGCTCCACACTTGTTTAAAACCATCCAAATAATTTCCTGGTATCAGCAGGTGCATTTCAGGAATTTGCCAAATAACTTCAGACAGCAAAGGCTTTTGGGCAATGCCTTCCGTCCACGTGGCTTTAGGTGCAATATTTGAGTCAGAGAAGTCACAGTTCAGATTATGTTCTGAAGAGAGACAAACAAAAAAAGCATCCAAAACACTACACCACCACCCACAAATTAGACAAAGAGGCTTTAAAAGTACCCTGTGTTTGGTGTAGAATTCCTCTGTTTTAAAAATGCTTTCTCATGACCTCTTGACTCAGTCTCTGCAGAAAAACCTGCCAGGAGTACCCAGCTGACCCTGATGCTGCTTTCCAGAGCAGAACTTACTCCCTGAGCAGTGAGGCCCCAATGTCCTGTCTGCGTCTGCTCTTTCTGGGGTCAGCCCACAGGAAAGGACAGTGGCTGGAGGGCTGTGCTGTGTCCCAACACAAGTCCTGCTCCCAGTGTCCTGGAACATGGTTGGTCAGGTTGAGGTAAGTTCTGTTGGCTGTCTCTGAGGTGATCTGTGGTGTGATGGTCGTTGCACAGCGTGCCCTGTGGAGCAGATCTCTCAGGGCTGACACCATCTTGTGTGCACCTTTCCTTCAGCTGGGGAAGCCCACACAGCTGAGGAGTCCAGGTTGTTTGCTGCTGTGTGTGCATTTTTGTCATGTGCTTCTCTTCTTCACCGTGGCACTGACACTGTGAGACAGGATGTGATTAATGAGCAGACAGATTTGTTTTAGGAATGGCTGAAATAGTTCATGTCCCCTGGTTACGGTACAAGGAAATCATCCCAGCAGATCTGGCAGGACATGCTTCATTCATCTCTTAAGGCTCATCATCTGAACAGGCTCACAGAAACATGCCAGGGAATGCCTTAAGAACATGGCAGCTCATTAATCATGTAGTCCTGCAATAAAAATAGACATCAAGTGCATTAATTATTCCTCAAACAGTTATATTTGTTGAGACTTTCTCTTAGCTAGTGTTGAAAGATGGCTAATTTTCCAGAAATAACACTCACTTTGCCTCATTGTTTCCAAGTAATCAGTAAAGTTTTAACAGAAAAATATCTTGAATAATAAACGTGTCAATATAGATTAATGTGCTTGAAATTCTCAGTCGCATTCTGTGCTGAAATAATTACTCCTTTAAAATGGAGCAGGTAAAGGTTATTTGCCTTCAATGTTATTACATGATACTGCTGTTAGAACTACACCACAGTCGTATGGAATAAAAGATGCATAATTCAGAATGGGGAACAGCTGCTGGGCCAGTGGTTCCTCTTTTGAGATACCTTTATAAAAAAATTCCTTTAATCTTTTCCCTGGATGCTAATTTACCTCTAGGAACTCTCACAGGAAGAGTAAACAAGGTTTAGGAAAGGTGGTGATGGGGCTTGTGCCCTTAAAGCACTGTGGGTTTTTCCCCTTGTGAGTCAACAAGCCTTGTAGCCAAGCTAAAGTTAGTCTCCTTCATTGGAAACGCAGCCTTTAAGGTAATAACTCAGCAGAGCACACTGGTGTGCACCAGAGAAAGTTTAAAACCCACGTGTCAAGGAAAGAACATGCTGTGGGCTGGTAAGCTTTGAGCAGGTCTTCTTAAACAGTTCAGGGATTTTGGTGAGTCACTGGGGGCAGAGCTTGGTGCAATTTCTGCTTAGGCTTTATTTCTTAGCTAGACTTTAAAACTTGAAGAAAAATAAAATCAGGTGTGTATAGATAAATTTAGATAAATTATGGAATTGATACAGAGAAAAGTAAAATTAATATTGAATGCAGAAATGTATTAAGAATGTAGGCTTGAACACATTAGACAGTCATCACTGTGCCTGTTGGATATAAATCCCTAGCCCAGCCCTTAATTGTCATTCCTACTCTGTACAGACATCATTTCACATCATGAAGTTTGTAATCCTTTCGCCTGTGGCTTGAATAAAAGGCAGGATTCCTTCTTTTGGCTCTTACTGTCTTCATGGCATTTCTTTCAGTAGCATATTCTGTGTTTAATGAGGCTCCGAGGTGCACAATTTAAAGTGACATCCTGTTTTCATGCCAGTTACTGGCAAATGGCCAAAAGTTCCAGGAATTTACCCTAAATTCTGAGAACCAGCCTGGAACAGGAGAACAGGTTTGGTTTTCTGGGACTTGTGTATGGCACTGGTGGCACCTCACCCACCAGTGAGATGGGTGAGGTGCCACCAGTGCCACTGGAGCTCGAGGTCTGGCTTGGCAGCCGAGCTGGCTTTGCTTGCAAAGAAAGAGACCACTCAGGGTGAAGAGGCAAACTGTCTGCCAGCACCAGGCATGAGCAGGTGCCCTGTCACCAAGGTGAAATCTGGACGAATAAATTATTGGCAAAGTGCTGCAACTCATTTGTGATTAATTTGATACAAACTTTCCCATTTATGTTTTTTCTTCTGAACCTAGGGAAACATTTCCCTTCATTTTCTGCTTTTGATGATTTATCAGTTGTGGTTTTGAGTCCAGGTATTTAGATAATAGTGAAAAACTCTGGAATAGGTGATCCTGGCTCCTGCCTGATAAGAGAAGCTGTTTGTTAGTCTGCAGTACCAATATGTATGAGTTTAGTGAAGAAAAACAAAGGGAAATGTGGATGCATTGACGTTTCCCTCTGGCTTTTTCTCCCATATTCTTTGAAAATAATATCTTTCAGTACCAGAACTGTGAACTGTGGAGGGGTCAAAAGGACTGGGGGTGTATCAACCATGAGAGCAGAGGATAAAGAAACCAAAATGAACTGAAGGGATTGGAAGATTAATCAGATTTATTTCATTTTAAATCACTCAGCCCTGATGCTGTAACATGAAAAGCCCAACAGAAGAACAGAAGCAAGAGCAGTGGGCAGAGCACAGCACCAGGAATTAGCCAAGGCACTGGGCCACGTTAGTGGGGGGTGTGTGTAAATCTGGACTTGGTGCTCCTGCCTAGGCTGTGGTCCCTTGGATTCAGCACTGATTTCTGCTGGGAGTGAAGGAGACTTGTGCTCTGTCCCTCTGAACACCTGTCAGGAGCCATTTGGATATCTCATAGTTACAGGACACTGTGCTATGGACACGAAAGTTTATTTTGTGAATTCATTCCAAAATCCAACAAGACAAGGTTCAAAATGCAAATCTTGCATAAACTTGTCTGGCAGTGACTACACAGAGCTGTTGCTGTGATGGTCCCTTTTTGCTTTAAGCAGGACATAATGAATTCAGACACAGAAAAATGACTGTATTAATGCACTAGGAACAAATTTAGATACTTCGTGTGAAATCAGTGAAACTGGAGATGTATTCCCATCATACTGCCTTCATCAAATTCCTTTGTAAATAACCTCTTTTTTTTTTTTTTTTTTTTTAGATTCAGGTGGTGTTGAATATGACCCAATTTAAATACATAATTTTTACTGTTTCACGGTAGAAGCCTGGAGATTCAATAGTGTTTTCCTCTACACTCTAAAACAGTGTCCCAGTTTGGTATCATTGTGTACTGTAAATTGATGTATATTCCTCAGAAATGGCTGCAGATACTCAACACTTGGTAAGTGTGATCGGTAGGATATGAAAGCACTGGATGATTCCTGGAGGTAAGGAATGTGTTTGTTTTATGAGGCAGTAATGCCTGTCAGCTCCAGCCTGTTGAAAGGCTCTGTGTTGCTAATTTTAAGCTCAGGTGAAAGTTTTCTGTACTTTGATGTTGATTAATACCTAATTTTCGTAGATTGTGAATTCATAGTAATTTCATTTTGTAATAGGCATCATGCAAGTTGAAGGAGACTGATTTATTTCTTTTATGATTTGTTTTCCTTGTGCAAAATGCAAAGGATTCTGAAAAGCAGAGATAATCACTGTACATTTGTATGTTAATGCTCCCAGGTGATCATCCTGAAAGACTGAATGTGGTTAACACCTTGAATCATAAACTGGGGAAAATGCACAACACTTGACAGGGAGGGAAATTCTGATACAATGTGAAAACATCTGGCCAGGAAATTATTTTCCAAACGCTGAAAATCATAAGCAATTATCAAGTGTTTTACCTGACTATACTCATAACTCTGTTTAGTGACACTTGAACTGATATTATGTTTCATTTCTCAGCCGTGTGATTTTTGGATAATCACCTTAGGTCTGTGTTTTGCACTCTTCCATCTTCCTGCTTGATGTGCACAGCAAGCGCTTCCCTGGTGCACTTGAAGGGGCAATCAAGGCTGCAGATGGAATAAGGCACTCGTGACAATTGAGGGGAAGAGCTTCATTTGGCAATTCTCATCAGGAGGGCTCTGACAGGATATCCAGGTGGCCCAAAATGAGCTTGAGCTGAGCTTCCAGGGAAGGGAGCCTGCACCTGCCAATTTTCTTAGCATGGGCTGGGAGTTTCTGTCAAGAACTTTCCTCAGGGTGAACGGATGGACTTTGGGGTGTGAGAAATTGCCAGAACATGGTGGCAGTTGTGCTGGCTTATAATAATAATTAAAGAGGACACTTGTCTATGATCGCCAGCTGCAAACCCTACATGAAAGAAAGGGCAGCTCCAGCCTTTCCATACCATTTATGCATTTTATTTTTATTACATCTTTTCCCAGAAGAAAAGGTGGAGTGATAGGGACAGAGCCAAAGGACGCTGGATTCCCTTTGACTCTGAGAACATTTGTAGCTCATAAATCCAGATGCTGTTTCTGACTTTGGAATATGGTTGTGAACCATTCATAGTTTTTATTTTGCTAATAACCCTCTTCCTGTAGCTGGCCTCGGACACTCAGTAGAAAATTGCCTTTTCATCTCAGAAAAGGAGCTTCCTGTCTCAAATCATTCCAGGACACGCCATAAAACTGGCATCCCTAGTGGTTGTTTCCTCATCTCAGAGATGAAAGTTGCAGTGAGAAAAAATGGCACTCTGTCCCTCAGGGAGCAGGTTCAGAGTAGCTCAGCTACTGACATTCTTACACTGCTCCAGGAAGAAAAGAAGGATGGAAATTGGGTTGGTTTGTTAAGGAAATGAGGTGAATTTTCACCTCAGGTGGTGATAGTGCTTCCCTGGCACTGCCCTTAAGCTGTGTGAGGTCAACCTTTCCCTGTGGGATGTATCAACTTTGGAAGGAGGGTCAGGTCTCTAAGGAAGTATTCAAGAGGGCTGCTAGAGCATGCAGGAAAAAAATTAGAGAGGCCAAAGCTCAGTTTGAACTTAGAATGGTGACTTCTGTAAAGGATAATAAAAAATGTTTTTACAAATACATTAATGCTAGAAGGAAGGGTAAGACCAGCCTTTGTTCTTTATTGGACAAGGGAGGGAACTTAGTATCTGCAGATGAGGAGAAGGCAGAAGTGCTTAATGACTACTTTGCCTCAGTTTTTAGTGGGAAGAGGACTTGCCTTCAAGACACCTGTCCGCCTGGGCTGGTTGATGGTGTCAGGGAGCAGAATGGTCCCCCCATTATCCAAGAGGAGGCAGTCAACTACTGAAATGCTTGGATGTTCATAAATCTATGGGACCTGAGGGGATCCACCCCAGGGTAATGAGAGAGCTGGCAGATGAGCTTACAAAGCCACTCTCCATCATTTACCAACAGTCCTGGCTCACTGGTGAGGTTCTGGATGACTGGAAGCTGGCCAATGTGACACCCATTCACAAAAAGGGTGGGAAGGAGGATGCTGGTAATTATAGACCAGTCAGCCTGACCTCAGCACCTGGCAAAATAATGGAACAGTTTATATTAAGTGCCATCACACAGAATTTACAGGTTGGCCAGGGCATCAGACCCAGTCAGCATGGGTTTAGGAGGGGTAGGTCATGTTTAACCAACCTGGTCACCTTTTATGACCAGGTAACCCGCCTAGTGGATGCAGGGAAGGCTGTAGATGTTGTCTATTTGGATTTCAGTAAGGCGTTTGACGCTGTCTCCCACAGCATACTCCTAGATAAGCTGGCAGCCCGTGGCTTGGACAGGAGCACTCTGTGCTGGGTTCAGAACTGGCTGCATGGCCGAGCCCAGAGAGTGGTCGTGAATGGTGCTGCATCCAGCTGGCGGCCAGTCACCATGGGTGTCCCTCAGGGCTCTGTGCTGGGGCCAGTTCTGTTTAATATTTTTATTGATGATATGGATGAGGGTTTAAAGTCTTTTATTAGTAAATTTGCAGATGACACTAAGCTGGGAGCAGGTGTCAATCTGTTAGAGGGACGGAGGGCTTTGCAGAGGGACTTGGAACGGTTGGATGGATGGGCAGAATCCAATGGGATGAAGTTCAGTAAGTCCAAGTGCCAAGTCCTGCACTTTGGCCACAATAACCCCCTGCAACCTTATAGGCTGGGGATGGTGTGGCTGGACAGTGCTCAGGTGGAAAGGGACCTGGGGGTGCTGGTTGGCAGTCGGCTGAACATGAGCCATGAGTGTGCCCAGCTGGCCAAGAAGGCCAATGGCATCCTGGCCAGTATCAGGAATGGTGTGGCCAGCAGGAGCAGGGAGGTTGTTCTTCCCCTGTACTCGGCACTGGTGAGGCCACACCTTGAGTGCTGTGTCCAGTTCTGGGCCCCTCAGTTTAGGAGGGACATTGAGATGCTTGAGCGTGTCCAAAGGAGAGCAACGAGGCTGGTGAGGGGCTTGGAACACAAGCCGTATGAAGAATGACTGAGGGAGCTGGGGTTGTTTAGCCTGGAGAAAAGGAGACTCAGAGGTGACCTTATCACTCTCTGCAACTTCCTGAAGGGTGGCTGTAGTGAGCTGGGGGTCGGTCTCTTTCTCCGGGCAACAACAGATAGAACAAGAGGACACAGTCTCAAGCTGCGCCAAGGGAGATACAGGCTAGACTTAAGGAGGAAGTTTTTCACAGAAAGAGTGGTCAAATACTGGAATCATCTGCCCAGGGAGGTGGTGGAGTCACCATCCCTGGATGTGTTTAAAAAGAGACTGGATGTGGCACTTGGTGCCATGATCTAGTTGAGGTGTTAAAACATCTGTTGGACTCGATGATCTTAAAGGTCTCTTCCAACCTAGAGATTCTGTGATTCTGTGGTAGAGTTCCTCACAGTATTTTATCAAGCAATGCTTTTTGGGTGAACCTCCTAACCTGACACAACAGGAGGGGCTATTGGGTACTGAGGATCACACATGAGCACAAAATGTTATTGGCTTTATTTGAACTTCAGGTACCATGACCTCATAGAGGGCTGTACCTTCCTAGTCTGGTGTTTTCATCATGCTGGAACACCGTGTAGGTTTTAGTTTGAAGTTGTTTCTACACCATTTCTTTGATTTTTAGCAGGCTGAGGGAATATTCTTGCTTTTTCTCCCTGTGATAATTTTCTTATTTTGTGAGCCGGAAAAATAACAGGGAAATTTTCAAGCAATTTGGTGGTTCTACTCTGAAGTATAGCAAAAAATCAAAGTCTCAAAATATTTCAGGAAAGGCTGAAATAATCAAATGAACTTTGGAAAACATAATTTTTCACTGCAATTGAATAATTCATATCAATGCATACAGAAGGATTAAAGACAAATGGAACAAGGGAATTTAAAATGAGAAAAAGGAAAGCTTAAGATGAGATAAAAACAGTCTGAGTTCTGCATTTTGAATTTTCCTGGTTTAAAAAAAAAGAATTAGTTTCAATCAGCACATTCTGGTATTCTGGTACTAATATAACAACATTTTCTGCAGATGAACTGCTGGAAATTTTTGTTGTTGTTGTTGTTTTACAACTTTCTGAAATATTTGAAATACACAGAATTTCTGCTGGAATTCTGTCCTATTGTTTGACAGTGGATTTCAGACCTTATTTTCCTTAGATGGTCCCTATTTGCTCTGGGGCATGCTTCTTTTAAACTGTCTCAGGAGTTCAAAGATCTCTGAGCCACAGGTAAATCTGTTTTAGACCCCTTGTGTCACTTGTGGTGACAGTTGGAGGAGAAAAAGTACAAGGTGATGGGAAATGCACTTGATGAGTATTGGAACTCTAAAGATCATCCAGTTCCACCCACCCTGATGTAATGGTTAAATTGTAGAGGAGGCTGTAACCAAGCTAATTCATGAAGATTTCTGTGTCCAAAGGAAAAAAAAAGCGCTAATCTAATTTAAAAATTGCAGATGAGAAGGCTGGTGTTAAATTCAAGCAGCGAGTGAAAACTGCATGCTCTGAGGACCTGGCCTGCTTATGCTTGAAATGGCATTTCCAGTCAGATTTGAGAGGGTCAAGGTGAGCACAGGGAACTGGAAAGGTGTTGTGCTTCTGAATAATCAAAACAGGCAAAAGCCAGGAGGAATAAAGAGTGTTGATTTAAATGCAATCAAATGTTTTCAGGAGATGTTTAAGAGTGTGCATCATTGTGCCTTGTTCAATCACAATTCAATCAGCTAAGTTTGTGCCTAACTGTGAGCACAAAAATTCACCATTTTTCCACCTCTGGGGGGTTAAAATCACTGCTTGATATTACTTTTTCAAAATGTTTTAGGTATTCCATTTAATTCACATGCTCCATTTAATCTGGAAGTTACATGAGTCAGAGCTGACTCCTTCAATCTCTAAAGCCACAGACATAACTGAGATACATCTGGTGTATGAAAGGATTGCAAGTGGAGCAGCCCATTGGACCTCTGGAGACCTGATTTTGTTTTTGGGAGAAGCCACATTGCTCTGCTCCATCCTTGGTTTGCCTCTCAGGGGGGAAAAGATAATCACACTGACCTTTAGGAGGCATTTGAGATCTAATTATTTATAGATTAGGGAGCATTGCAAGACAGGTTTGCATTTTTTTCAGTGTAAAATCTTGCTTACTTTTTGAGTGGCAACAGAGCTTTTTCCCTCTCAATTATTTGTAGATGAGATCACAACTTAGTGGCCAGTCCAAAGCAAGTGGTGTTTTGAAGAGGAGGCTGAAGGCAAAACATGACTCAGGCCATTGGAAGAGTACATTTCATTTGCAGTAGGGTTAAACACCCTTACATTTATTAAATGCAGTGATCTAGGAATCAAAGAAAAATAAAAATCTTTATTAGCTTTTCATTGAATGACATTGTAAAAGTTGCTCCAAAGGCTCTTTGTGGTAATTTGATAGGAGTGAATGTCTTCTACTCAGATTCTACCTTCTCCAGTACTTGATTATGGAAAGTTCAGGAGTTTTTACATATTTCTAGTACTGAGCACTCTGGAGAGATGAGTGGGTTATGCCATTTCTCTGTTTTAGTAAGTCACAGTAAACAACATCTCTAGTTTTGTACAGCACAGCCCTATTGCTCTTTTAAACTGTGTGCTGACAAAACAGTTTCACTGTAATTGAAAGAGCTCACTACCACTCCTCTAGAGAAAATAAAACTGAATTTGATGTGGTTAGATAAAAGGTAGGAGCATAGAGACAGTGGTGAAAGTAATCTGGCCCCTAAGGAGTTACAGCTGTGCTAATTATCAAGCATTAAGAACAAGCCTGCTCTTAATAGGCCACAGCTGGATCCAGTTAAGAGGGGTATTATGAAAGAGCAGGTTGGAGTTTGTTGTCTGTGCTGAGAAGAAGGAGTCAGTGCTGTGAGGAGCTGCTTGTGAAGATCACTGAGAAGGTATGAAACCATTCCAATAGGACAGCGACAATTTGATGCCCTGGTTGTTACCGACAAGACATTTCATCATGAAAACTGTTAAAGTTCCATTTAAATCATTAGAGTAGGTTATAAACAGCAAAATACCTAATATCCAAGTTTGGTTAGCTGTTCTTGGTGTGAACTTCGTGTTGCACAGTGAATATTGATTCAGACTAAAGAAATCTTCAGAACTCTGCAGCATTGGCTTTATGGATAATCTTTGGCCATAACATTTGTACTAACTGAGCCTCTCCAGTCCCCTGCCTGCTGTGCTAGTTGTAAACTGGACAACATTGCTGCAGAAAAACAGAAACCCAAACATTTGGGTCTATCCATCCAAACAAGGAACGTCTCTAGGCTAGCAGTCTAGCTGGCTTAACAATGGAAATTATGAAAAGCAAATATGCAGCAAAAGAGAAGAATTCTGGGTATTATCTTGTACTCCTGAAGGTCCCCTCAGTTATCCACAGTTCAGTCATTCGGTGTGGATAAAGCCTGGCAGAGAAACCAGCTGGGTCTGTGTGGGCTTCCTTGTGCTGAGTACTTGCACAGGAAACACGTTTAGGAAATCTTCTCTGTGTGTTCAGCTAAAGTGTTTACCTTGCTGAAACCTGCATTTGGGTGCTTGCTTTCCTAACTAAATAACTTTGGAAAAATTCAGACAACGCACTGAAATTTCCTAAAAGTCACTGCCTCAAACACATGAATATGAAGAACTGAATTTAAAAAGAAAAGCAAAAATGAAACAATTAAAAAAAACCCCACGCCAAAACCCATTAAACCCCCCAAAGGGAAAAAAAGCAACCATCAACCCAAGCCCAAGCACTGTAAGAATTATATTTCACCTGCAGACTTTGAGTGCTTGTCTGCCTGGAACTTGAGCAGAGATCAGAGCTTCCATAATCCTGTTGTCACCCAGTGATAAAACTGGAGGAGAATAAAAAGGGAAAAGGATGCTTCCAGCTGAGATGGGAACAAAATCTGGTGAGAAAGGATTTCTGGGTGTTCTTAGGGACAAAACAAGATAAATATTGTGACGTGCTTTGTGGTTTTTTAAAACTCTGACACCAGGAAATACTCAAAGGGAATATTATTCCTGTGACTTGGGTAGTTTGTGCCTGTGTGGTGTCATGCCTTGGTAGAAGGTGGGTGTGTGGGTTTCTGGTGCTTCTGTAAAGCAGTGATGTAAGTGTCTTTTTGATATTTGGAAATAGGCTTGAGCAGAGCATGCTCTTGGCTTCAAGCTTTGCCTAAAATCATCACAGATCTTCAAGGTTAAAACCCAAGAAAGTTGAGATTTACAGGCCAGGTTTGTGCAATGGTTTCAGAGTGCAGGAAATTAAACAGGAAAGCAGAGCACCATAATCACCACTGTGGTTATCAGTGTGGTTTGAGCTCTTGAAAATACATCCTTGAGAATCTTGGACTTGCGGAATTTCAAGATTCTCGAGTGAGTGAAAGATATTGGTGCTGGTTTGGCATCCATGTGAAAACACAGCTTCTGAGGTCAACAGAAACCTTGCAAAACTTGTGCAGAATTCATTTTTCAGGTGGAACTGCTGCAGTGTGCAGAGTGCTTGGTATTCACTGAATTTGAGCAAGAAAAAAGACCTGGTGCCCTTGTGGGCTGTAGCTCTGGGGAGCATATTTCATGCAGAGGGCCTAGGAATTGGATGTCCCTGTCCTTCCTTGCTTGGTGCTGTTGCAGCAGAGAGGTGGATGAGGTGTGTGAGCCTTCTGAGAAGGAAATGCAGAGCTCAGATCATTGCAGTGTCTCCAAGTCAGATCTTTTGTAGGCAGGTGCTGCTGCCTATGGGGGCAGTTGGAATCACAGCTCTGGGAAAACCTTGCTGTGAGCACGTGCACATAATTTCCTTCATGTGAGCACCCCTTGGATACAGCTCTCTCTCAGAATGGTTTTCTCTCTGAGCTCACATCTCCATCTGTCAACCCCCTGCCCGTCCCTTTTCCATTAGATCCAGCTCAGGATGAGCAGCACAGGTTGCTGTGTCTCTGCCCTTTGCTCTGAGGGACACTGGCACTGGTGTCCTTCTCTGGCGCTCTGTGACTCCATTGTCAGGTGTTCTTGGGTTGCTTTGGCTCAGTCTTTTCAGGTGCCTCTAACCATTACAGATTCTCTGAAGCATCTTGAAGATGTTGCTTTGCTCTGTTGCTCCCTGAACAGACTTTCAAAGCTTAATGTCCCAGTTTTTTTAACAAATTTGTGTGTGATTGGAGAATACTGCCAGAAGATTGTGTACTGCTGGTGGTTCCGATCATTTTTAACTTGGCTTTTTATTCCTCTGCAGGATCCCAATTTTCTTTGGAATCAGACATTTTACCTCAACCTTCAGAGGACCTTGCTTCCCTTTCCCCTTTTCTCACTGTCATTTACCAGAGGTTGGATTCTGCCTGGGTCCATTTTGCTCAAATACACCTCTGCGTGCTTTTTCAGCATCTTGACCCATGTTATATGTGACAAAGTTTCTGGGAACATCTGTACTTCATCCTTTCAAACACCTTTTTTGAACTCTACTAATCCTGACAGTGACTGTCCTGTGTACATGTCAGCTGTCCATCGGGATGATCCGTGTCCTTCTTTATGTCCCACTGCCACTCCAGCTTGTCCCTGTTAATCAGCTCTGCCTGGTTCTGCCTTTCCCTGCTGATGTTCTGCAGTGAGTCTGTGACCTGTGCTTGGTGGCCACGGGCTGCTGCAGTGACATTCTGGGCAATGCTGTTTGCTCTGTGCAAAGGGGTTGGCTTCTGTTCCTGTTGGGAGCCCTTCACTTTAAAGGCTGGCAGCTCAAAGTGAGAAATCTGTTCCCTACCTTTGTCCAAGGCAGCACAGGGGCAATTCACAAAGAAATCCCTGTCCAGAAAGGGACTGAGCTAA
Organism: Passer domesticus; assembly: GCF_036417665.1. Classification (NCBI taxonomy): domain Eukaryota; kingdom Metazoa; phylum Chordata; class Aves; order Passeriformes; family Passeridae; genus Passer; species Passer domesticus. The sequence goes on along the minus strand of NC_087477.1, from coordinate 12,800,253 downwards.
CAGCTCGTGGTGGTTCATTTTCTGTTAGTGTTTGTTCAGAATTATTTGGTGCTTTGAGAACAGAATTTTGCCCATATAGTTGAACTTGGCTGATGTTTCAGTATTTATGATGAATTTTTTTGTACCTCATCTCATTTTAGACCATGAGAGCTTAGACAAGGAAATGATGTTTCCTTGACACTTGTAGCACTAATGTAAAAGAAAAATTGTTAATATGGCATCAGACAAATTGATCACACTCTGCACACTGAGGGGTCAAACTACTGTGTCGCATAGATGATTTTCAGTTTTGGCCAAACAGAGATGGAAAAAAAAATTCCAGGAAATTTAAACATTAAAAAATAAATTTTTGCTCTGCTCTTCTTATGTGCATTCTTAGGAAAATGCCTCACTGGATTGCTAAAAATTAAACATATAATCCACAGAAGATGTTAAGCACTGATTCACTTCCAGTGCTTTGAAACAGAATTCCAGAGTACATTGCTTCTGTTTCAAATCTAATTTTTAGTGCTTATTTTCCTGTTTGTTTTTTTAAGTGCTCTTCCATAGCTGGTTTTTGTGTCCTTTAACAAATGCCATAGACTCTAAACAACGAGAATGTTCTCTCAAATTTTTATCCCTGTTCTTCAATTCCAGCCCTAATTAATTTAGCTGCTGTATTTCAGTGGATTAAGTGATTCTTATGCATGAAGTCAGACAAACATTTTAAGCTCTTTTGGGATAAAAATTACAGGTGCTACATATTGCAGTTGGACTAGATGATTGTTGTGGGTCCCTTCCAACTGAAATATTTTCTTCTCTGAAATATTTTGTATTATTGCCAAGTCTTGTGGAAGAGTTCTACCTGTCTTGACACGCTCCAGGTTACCAAACAGTTTACATTTGCTCAGTGCCATCAATATCTTTTCTATGGCCTGTTTGGATGCAGATGTTCCTTTCCTTGCAGCATAAACTTGAACGAAGCCTAACCTGATCAAAATATGTTTTTTTTTAAATCCATGTTTAACAATCAGGTCCTAAACTCTTCCAGTATCTGTGGTAGAAGGATAAATTTAACTGTTTCAGATAACCTGAGACAAGATAAGCCAGAAAAGAGTTAACATCATGTATCAAGAATGTTAATTCAAATAAGTAATTTATTTTTGTACTGCAGAAAAGTTGAAGGCAAACTAAAACTGGGGCTTTCCAAAATGCTTTAATGATCCTTACAGTATGCTGGTGGGGTATAAGAAATTCTACTTTTTAATTTAAAAGAAATCCTACTTCTGCCTAATGTGTCTGGTGGGCAATTTGCAATTATGATCTTCATGATGAGATTCCTCCATGAAATGAGAGGTATATTATAATTTAAATAGAGCTGTAGATCTGGTTGATTTTAATTTGTGACCCAGGGGTCAGCAGTGACTGGGTGTAATAACCCTGCAGTAATGTGACTCCTCAAGGCACATTTGTATAATGAGAAATCATAACTAGTTATAGGAAACATGATGATGTTTTTGCCTTTGGAATTCCAGAATGCTGCTGTCTGAGTCTCCATTTTATTTGCTTAAGGCTCCCTTTAGCATGGGGTTTTTTGCTATAAAAACCTCTGAAGCTGTTGGCAGCTTCTGATTTACAGGGGTTTACAGATGTCTGTTTTTTCAGTATGCAGCCACAGTCCACAGTTTGCTCTCTCCTGGAAATTCAGCCTCTCCTGTCAGTGGTGTTGCTGGTAGTTGAGATTTTTGGGGCCCTTCAGCTTTTTGCCACTGCTCCCCATTGCTGTGATTTGGGTGACTGGTGCATGGCAGTTTCATTGCCTGAGATGAAAGGACAGAATTTATGTGTGTGTTTTTAACTACCCAGAGATGAAGAGCTGCCTGGTGTCTTCTCCTAAACATTTAAATATGCCTTGTGCTAAGACATCAGGAGGGACTTCATTTTTTCTGTCGAGTGCTCCTGCATCTGTCGGGGTAGGAGGGATAACAGCACTGCCTTCGTGTCCTTGCATTTGGCCCAGGAAGTGCTGCTGTCTCCAGTTCAGCAGTACTAACTCTGCCAGGCTTTAGAAAGTCTGACAGTGTTCTCAGACCCCAGCCTGAATCCAGTGTGAGCACATTGCCTTTCAGAGCAAGTTCTTCAGACCTGGAGAAGGAGGGAATGCCCTCCTCACACTGCTGTGCTCTGACAGATCAGCTTGATGAAATAAGCAGTACCTGTTGGAAAATTAATGAGCCTGCTTCATTAGAGTTAATAGAGGAGACAGAAATGATTATCAAGTTAAATTTTAGAATTACAAAATGCTTCCTAGATGACATGCAGCTGGTGTCTTGAGAATGCTAAGTTCAAAGTAGGCAAAGGATGTGTTTAGCCAGGCTTTCTGCAGTATGTCTTTATGAAGAAATATTCATGGAGTCAGCCCTGACAGTGGTGTTGGTTCTCATTTTCCCTCAGTTTGTCACTTGGACACCTCACTGGGGCACATCAGGAATTTGTCTCTACCTCCTTCCCACACAGCGCCCTCCCTTCTCACCTGGGCAGTCCTGAGTGCCTTGCTGTGTTATCTGACAGTCCATAGGAACTGGTTCCAGTTTGGAAGGGCAGCCCGAGTGCAGAAGCAAGCCCAGCTCCTTTCATGCTGTGTCTGCAGAGAGTGAGCAGGGAGCTGAAATTCCCTCGAGGAGGAGCAGTACAAATGTACACATGGATAGGATGGATGGTTTTCCTGTGGGCTGTTGGACTGGGTGCAAGGAGAAATGGGGAGTGGTGGCAGAGGGAAAACAAAACCTCCCTCACTTATGATTTATAAAGACTTAACACAACGTGTCTGGGGGCCATGGATGGGCAGAGAGGGACTGTGAAAGCAAAATAATCCTGGATTTAGAGCAGGACTGCAGAAATCAGAGGTCCCAGGAAACCTTGGGAGCTCACTGAAAAACCCTGATGTGCTGAAGAAGTTCAAGAAACTGGCTGGGGGGAGACAAGCATTGAAGGTCTAATTTTTGAACTTGGGCACCTCTGGGAAGAGCTAAATGGCAATAAATTAGTTCTGCTTATACCTCTTGCCTCTCGTTGTAATTTTGGAGAGGTCTCTGCCCTGACATGAGGGCATTTGTACTCAGAAATGGAAAGTAGTGTTGCAAGTGTCCATTCTCAGCATTTGCAGACCAGAAATGTGATGTCTGAGCTCACGAGGCCAGGTTTTATATCTGGCTGCTTTGTCTGTATTTTCCTTCCAATAGCAGGCACCTTGTTTTCCAGTTTGAGAGGACTTTTAAAGGAGTTCTTGGGTTGTCCATGAGTAAAAAGCAACAGTACAAGCAGTATGCTTTTCCTGGGATTACTGTGTTTGTATTAGAAAGATATATAAATGCTCATTTATATTTGAGAAAGTGTTGCCAGCCTGCTCTGTATTGACACTTAAAATGTTTTTCTTAACCATTCTTCAGAAATTTGTCTAGGTAATGCAATAAAAGCAGAATTTTTATATATCTGGAAGCCTTCACAGTGAAGTTTCTGGATTAAATTAATTCTTACTGTGTTAGAAGTTATTTATATGCCTTTCCTGTAATTCAAATTGTGAGTTAAATCTCTTGATTTATTACAGATAGCACTGAGGTGGAGCTTCTTGAGAGCCAAGTCAGTGGTGGAAGGGGCTTGGAATTCCTCAGGAGAATGATTGATAATGCAGGCTGGTCAATTCAGAGTAGCAAAAGGAGTCATTTGGAGGGGCTGCTTTAAATAAGAGATATTTGAAATGTTCATTGCTCTATACACCTGTACAAGGCACATGGATGAAGAGTCTTTAGGAGTCACTCTGGGCCCAGGTACCTGATGTGCTTCATTCAGTGCTGGTTCCAGCTGTCTCTGGATCAGGTCATGTCAGTCTCAAAGGCAGTTTCCAGTCCCTCTTTGCCGTGATGGCAGTGGCTAAATGACATTCTGTAACCCATTTAGGATATCCATAACCACAGCCTGAAGTCAGTGGCTGCTCTCAGTCTCCCCAACAGCTCAGCCTCCCTCGGCTGTGGCTCCTTGCAGGTGTCGCTTGTCTCTGCTCAGAGGGGTGTGCTCTGGGATTCCTGTTTTATCCAGTGCTTCTCTGAGAGCCCTCCTTAGCATGCCTTGGAGCCTCCACCTGGTGACAGCAGCAGCAGCAGCTCTTCCCTGCTCCTCCTTCTGCTTCCAGATCCGAGTGTGATCCATCCCCTGCTGGGCACCACCAGACATTGTCACTCTAAGCAATGGACAGAGTCCTAAAACATCTTGGATTTGTCTTTTCCTTAAACAATTTCACACCCTGGCTCCTGTGAGCATGATTGCTCTGATTTTTGTGGTAAATGCCAAATCAGCAGCTTAGAAAAGCTGTTCTTTGCTAAAGCTATTCACTGATTTCAGTGCTAAATGCAAATCTTATTATGCCATTATTTGTTTTGTATTTTGAAGCTCATTGCAGCCATTTAGTCTGTTTGGTTACTCTCTTAATAGAAGCGTCTTTGCAGTTAAATGTAGCAAAGGTCACTATTTCTTTCTTCACGACTCATTTCCTTTAGAAGTCCCACGCCTACAATAACCTGAAAGGATTTTCCATGTTGCTTGTGACAAACTTCTCCAGCAATCCATAGCAAATATGTATTCATTGTCCTTGAAAATGCGAGCTCTAAATTTTATTGATGTAGCTGCATTTTTCTGGGATGAATTCAGTCTCCTGATGCATTTTGGGACTGAGAGTTCTCCTTTGCATTGATTCAGGGTTGAAATGCTACAAAATGTGTTCACTTTAGCCTTCCTCGAGGAAGAAAAACCCATATGTCTCCTTGAATAAGAAAAACAGTGAAATGATCCAAATTGATTTCCCCACAATTTATTTAATTGTAAACATGCAAACTCTGCATTCTGCAGTCCCTCAAGAGCCCTTCTGGGAGAATGAGGCTGCAGACAGGGACACATTCCTGCAGCTGAGCTGGTCAGCAGAGTCTCCTTTACCAAGGGAGCATTGGAACGTGTCCGAAGATCAATGGACCTTTTGCTGCCATGGAATTGAAGCTGAGGAAGTTACTTAAAACTTTCTTAAAATGCAATGATGGGGAAATTACACACCTAAAAAAAGTGCTTTTGAAGAAATGATGTATTATTCCTTGATTAAGAGAAGAAAGCCCGAGCAGAGAATCTTAAATTAGATATCTATTATGCCCCAGGCAAGCAGGCTTCCTAAACAGAAGGAAGTATTGATCCCATGTCTGGCTTTATAGCACACGAGCAGGGAGTGCAATCCATTATCCAGTGAAAGCAGAGCCATTGGCTTCCTGCAGCATTCAACTGGGCTATTACTTTATCTGCCTTAATTGATGCTGCTAATGGGATCATATTTAATTGTTCCATAGAGGTGGGAAACAGGCTTGGTGGTGAGTCTGGGCTCAGTCGCAGAGAGACATTTAACCAACAGCAGCAGAGCCTGGGGGTGGGTTCCTTATCAGCTGTGGCCTCTCCTCAGACTTTCCCTTGGGGTGGTCTGGAGGGGTTTGTGTTCGTTTCAGGTGAATTCAGTGCAGGGCACTCCGAGTTTGCTTTCAAGGAATGTCCCTTGAACTGGGGAATTGCTCAGGAAGTGGCTGCTAATGCTGTTTTCTCATGTCCCACTCTCTCAACTCTTGATAATAATTTATTGTAGCTATTGATCCAGTGAAGTCTTTCTGCTTGGAACTTCATAACAGAAATAGACATGCATGTGTGTATGTGTAATAACATATTAAAATATTTTATATATATATGCAAACATATATGCATTTGTTCATGTGTAAAATATAAATATACACATGTATCTATGTATAATAACATATTAAAATATTTTATGTATATATGCAAACATATATGCATTTGTGCATGTGTAAAATATAAATATACACGTGTCTATGTATTTGTATCATGGCTGGGGGTGAAATCTGTGGCTTGGATCCCATTTGCAATTGAATATCTCCTTTCAAAGCTGTCTCACCTTACACTTGTGCAAGGATGTATCTAACAACTTGAAACTGAGTTCAAGTGTGGTGACAGACACCTACTGAAATTTGATTGGCCTAAAAGAAGCCAATGGAGGCACATGACAAAAATGTGACATGACAGCAATTGGAAACTCTTTTAGCCATTCTGTGTAAACATTTGGTTCATCTCTACCAGCAGCCTGCTCTTCTTCTCCATAAATATTTGCACATCTTTCTTACCTGAATCCTGAGATTTTGCCTTGGGACTTTACATTTTCCTTTCTGCTGAAGAAAGAAGCTGTACTAGAATGTATAGATTGCTTATGATGATATACCATATATGCCTCATCTTTCTAGTATTTGAAACGTGTATTAATGTTTTCTTCTTCCTGGAAGCTCCTTTGAAAACTGGTGAAGGCTTTGTCAGCTTCAAAGTTCAGATCCACATTTGTTCAGTAGCTGTTGCATGGAAGCTTCACAGCACAGCTCAGGTCTGGGTTACTTAACAGGCCCTTACTGTTCCAGAAACTTCCTACTGGTGTTAGAAAGAGGTTTTAATTTTTCTGACATGAAAGGCTGACTTGTGCTGTGCTTTGGCTGTGGCTGTGAGGGCTTTGCCTGTTATGGCTGCAGTGGTGGAAATGCCATGGAGAATATCTGCCCGCTGCTCCCTGCCTGGGGGGGAGTGCAGCACCCCCTGATCACATCGATCTGATGGTGTGGATGGGCCCAGGAATGGACACCAAAATGCATTGAATTGACCCAATGGACAATGCACATTTCAGCTGGAATGGCTGAGGAATTGGGTGGGTAGTCCAAGCCCAGAATACTTTAAATGGTGTTTTCCAGTGCCAGGGTGTCACAGGTGTCACAGGTGTCATGATCCTCACGTTGCAGCAATCTGCATTTGGGCCTCTGGGAAGGTGATGTGGTTAGCTTAAACTCCTACTGAAAATGAGAAGAACAGCTCACCTTGTAAATTTTAGTTATATTTTCCCACCTTTTTAATTTCCGGGGTAGCTGGTGAGAGATGATGTTTCTTCTGGTTATAGGACTGCATGTCTCCACAATGGAAAGGACAGTGATTGTTTAAAATGAACCTGATAAAATTACAGTGTAGAATTTTACAGTTGTTTTCATTAAAACAAACAAGCAGAAGAACTCCACATCAAAAACCTCCCTTCCCCCAGAAATGCCCCAAATCCAAATAACATCACCTTAGGGTTCGTTAGGTCATTCGGAAAGTTAAAAGTAAAGAATATGACATGCTCAGTGTTAAAATGACTGGCTGCTGATGTATAGAGGGCATCACCTGTCCTTGGTAAGCATTCCTGGTGAGAGTGAAACAGAAGAATTTATCTATTTTTGTGCCGAGGAGCTGTTGAAATGTCTATTAGCAGTGTGAAAGGTCAGGTTTTCCATTGGAGTCTCTGAGTGAGGAGTAACCAGGGAATGTTCACCTTGGACAGCTTCGAGTTCAGAGCTTTGTCAAAACTGATGCATTTGGGAGGGTTCTGCTTCTGAAACGAAACCTTTCAGCAAAGGTGGATCTTGCACTGCTTGGAGATGTTTTGCTGTGTCTGTTTATCCATAATGTATACAATGGATAACATTTAAAATATATCTTTATGACATATTAATCCTTTTACCACAGACGATGTGACTACATCAGCAATACACAGTGTAGGCTTTGTGCTTATTTACAATTAAGTAAATGAAAATTAAGTCACAAATTTCCTTTATGTGGAGAATTATTTTAACGTGTGGACTTTAAAAAATGTTTTTATTTATTAGTTTGGGGTTTTTTTGCATGCTATTTCTTTCTCCACTTAAACCAGTACCATTTTTACTAGTACACAACCACATGTAAACATAAACATATTGCTTTGTGATAGGCAGTTACAGGAAAATAATACAATAAAATGCATGAAGTTAATAATTTATTCTAAAAATTGTCAAAACAACTTTCTTTCAGAGGTCTACATATTTTATGAAATATAACTGTCAATTTGTCCTGCTGAAAACCTGTGAACAGTCAACTGCTTTTTACTGACTAGAAGTTTTAAAGTAGGATTTTGTTACTCAACTGGAAAATAACTGAAGAACAAATTGGAAAAGCAAAGTCTCTTTATTTTCCAGCTCAATAAGATCTCTAACTGTTACATAAATTCTAAACTATAGAGCATGTAATATTTGAAAAGCACTTTTGACTTGAGCACAAGATAAGTGTTTTTGTTCTTATATTGCATCAGTTTGGAAAGTCTAAAGGACATTGCAAATAATCAAATGGCAGCAGTAAACCACGAGAATATAATTATCTTTCTATAGCTATTCTTAGTTTCACTTTGAACAGTTTGATAATTGAATAAGTCTTCTAACAATTTAAAGTCAGATTCACAGTCTACATCACTGTGTAATGGCCTTTATAATTTCTTACTCAGAGTTATTTTGTTTAGCATCTGGGTTTTTTTTTCCCCCCCATATTCTTTCAAGCCAATAAAAAAACCCCAAAGCAATCCTCCAGTGATTGATTTAATTCAATTGCATTGCTGAGTCTTTTACATTGTTATTATTGCTAGGTGAACTAGCATTGCAACACCTTGTAACAACACAGCATTTGAACAACAGAAGAGGAATTCAGTGGTTGGATAAGTGGCTTCTATTGCACGGCCATAAAACGCTGGCAGAAGGGAAGTGCTGTCATCAAATGTCACAATGGTGTGAAGTCTGGTTTGGAGCTGAATAATGGCACAGTGGTTTCTGTTAACCCTGCAGCAGCTCAGAACAGATGTACCGAGCTTTCCATTGGCACCGGCACTGTTGGTTAGCGGGTTGTTCCTGGCCCTGGCTGTCCTGGTGCGAGGAGGTCGGGCACAGAGCCCCTCTGGCAGTGCTGTGAGTGCCCATCAGGCTGGGGTGTGCCTGGGGGGTCTGTGCCCAGCTGCCTCTGCAGGCAGGCAGAGGTGCTGCTGTGTGCAGCGTGCTTCGCTGGGCAGCTCCACCAGCCTGGTATGGCATTGGCTTTCCTCAGGGGCATCTTGTGTTGTTTCAGCTGTCTGGGGGAAGGGCTTGGTGGTTCCTGCAGTGAGGGCTTTGCTCCTCAGTGTGCCACTTAGAGCGGGCTAATATTTTATTTATGACATGTCTGTGTCAGGTAGGAACATTGCTTGTATTTTACACAGGAGTTAAACCCATGTTTGGGTGATTGGGCTTCTCTGATAGCAAACACACATCATAAAAAGCTGTGAATGGCCTGACCCGTTGTGCTGGTAAGTGTCTGTATTTGGCATGTGTCAGTCATAGCAATGCACTGCTCCTGCACTGGCCTGTGCCTGATTTAGGGGTGTTAAACCAGGTTTTCAGTTGCTGATTGTGGTCATGTCTGAAGAAACCTTGGCTGAAGTCGGAAGTCACTTTGCCACTGGGATTGCTAGCTCATGGAGCCCAGGCTGCACTCAGCAATGGTTTTACACCTTACAGCACCATGTTGTGTGTGACAGGGACACTGTGCCCATGTGCAGCTCCTTGGGTCACTTCTCTGCTGGCTATTTCCAAGTCAGTCACTCTGACTGAGCTCCTTGCTGCCAGTTACTGTTTCCCTCTTACACTGAGTGTGATCATGTCAGTTCGTGCATTTGCTGAGTATTGTCTCAAATGTTTCTTAAAGTATTCCTTTAATTTCCTGTATTAGCACATCCGTAGCTGTGTAGGTGCACAGGTTGTGGTAACTGGGAGTGGGGCTGGAGCCTCATCCCCAGTGGGCTACAGCTGTGCCAGGCAGGTGAACAGCATTGAAGGTAAGGAGCCAGGAGTGCCCAGGGGCACTGACCAGTCCCCCAGGGGAGCAGAGGGCACTCAGGGGCAGTGCATGGACAGGAGGGTGTAAAAGGCTGGGCTGAGGAACAAGAGGAGCAGATGCTTGTAGCCTTCTGAGGTGGCTCTGTATGGGGAGATGCCTGAAGCCTTCTTTGGTCTCGGTTGTGCCTCCACAGTCATCCTGACATAATGGTGACCCTGACCTGCCTCGAAAGCAGAACTTTGTGATGAGGTGTGGTGTTACTGTGTTTGGGGGGGTGCTGAAAGCCTTCTGATGAGGTGTGGTGTTACTGTGTTTGGGGGAGTGCTCAAAGTCTTCTGAAATTGTGTGGTGTTACTGTGTTTGGGGGAGTGCTCAAAGTCTTCTGAAATTGTGTGGTGTTACTGTGTTTGGGGGAGTGCTCAAAATCTTCTGAAATTGTGTGGTGATGCTCTGTGTGTCGTGGCCGTCCCAACCATGGTATTTCCTGCCACGCAAAGCTGGCAGCCTGTTACTCCTAGACCATCTTTCAGTTGCTTGGAAGGGATTGGTCTTTAGCCTAGCAATTGCCATAGTAGATAAAGCACCCAAAACAGAATCCCACAGAAATCTAATCCCCATCCTGTCAACTTCCCTGAAGACACAGGATTTATCTCCTCTTCCCAAGTATTACCGTGTGTGTGTGTCTAGGGAGAAAGTATTTACTCCCAGAAATAAAAAGGAAAGGAAAAGTTGTATTCAACCTGCCTGCTACCTTAAATCTCTTCTGTAGGGAGAGGTTATGCTTTGAGCTTTCTGTAGCTTTTTTTGATGCCTCCATGGCTGTTCTGCAACTCTTGCACTTGTCCTGCGAGTGATAGTGAGATTAATTAGGGCTCTCTTTAGGCTGGGCTCTGGAGGTGTGACAATAATTTTGCAAGGAGTGCTCTCCACAATCTGTGTTCTAAGAGAATTGAGCACAGGTGATAATTAGGGACTGCCTAGTTTACACCTGTGTGAAGGGCACACCACCACCTAACAAATAGAAAAATTATTCCTGCAGGCCTGGAGAATTCTTTTGCTTTTCATCCATGATGCCATTTTAATGCATGCTCTGTCTTGTGTATCTTGTGTTTGTAGTTGTTAATTTTTACAGATGTAGTTACTGATGCTTCTTTTTTAACTGACACTTTTATAATTTTAGAATTTATTGGCAATGGCTTTGCTTGTCTGAAACAATATCCAAAAGTGAATAATGACTGTTGTAGTAAAGATAAAGTTCACTGGGAATCTTTCAGCTCTATATATTAGGTACTGTTCTCCAAGATATTTAATGTAAGGTTTCCACACAAAAATATTTAGAGGCTTTTCACCTGTAGAGGCATGTGATGACTGTTCCCTCTTGAAATTCCATCATTTTTTTGGTTCACTCTGCCCCTTGTCCCATAGGTACCTTTCCAGCTTTCTTCAGTGGTGTTGCTCCTGTCTGAAGCACTTTCATAGATTAACTGTTTCCAAGCTTTTCTAATTCTCCTTTTCGAAGTCACCTCTCCTGACACTCTTGTAAAGAAAAGGCATAATGTTGGTCACCTAGGCAGCCCTATACACACAAGCTTTTTAAACCAGCTTAAGGTTGACCTGAATGGGATTTGGGTGGAAGTGTTCCAGCACCCTCTTGTTTCTCTCCCTTTCCCTGTCACCATTCCCAGCTGCTTTCACTAACTATCCCCTGATTTACATCACCAGCTGTTACTTGTCAGGAACAAATGTGTCATGCCTCTGTGTATCAGTCATAATAAAGTACATGCCACTCTCTAACACAGGAAATAGAAGTGTAGAATGGATTCTATGAAAATGATGATAAAAACTCTTTCTGTTCCCTTCCTTGGATTTCTGGCAGATTACAGTAAGAGAGAACTGAGATAGAATTTCATTTGTTACTTCTTTCTCTTCAATGGTTAAACTGCCCTCTGCTTAACTTCCACTTGTGCCGTGATTTACACCAAAATATAATGACCACACTGCTAAATACTTTGTAAACCTCATGTTCTGTGTATGAGGTTTATAATATGGTTCTCAGTTTGGTTTAAAAATATTGAAACATTGGAGACAGTTTATCTCTTCTGGTGGCCAGTTGTGGCCATGGGATACAGCCTGAGAAAAAGTAAATCTAAATCCCTGTTTTCCAAAGCACTTAATGAAATATTTTCGTGGCTGTGTGTGTTCCTGAGGTAGGTGTTTAGCAGTGGCAAGAAGTTCTATCAGTAAATACCATCTTTCCTTGTTCCAGTGTCAGATTCCCTGTAGTCATCTTCCCCAAAAGGACTCCTTTACTCTGTCCTGCTGAAGGTATGAAGTCTGATAAAAGTGTGTCCTGGTGTGGCTCACATGTGTGACAGCTCCTGTTCCTGCACTCCCTGCAGTGCAGGAACTCCCTCCTTGGCAGTGCAAAGCAATTCTCTTACCAGCATCATAACAGAGCATGAAACCCTAAAAAATGGGCTGAGTCAGGTGCTTGGTCAGTTCAGTCCAGAATGTGAGCTGCCTTGTTCTGGCTGCCTTGCTCTTCAAAGAGAGGGGACAGAGCAGCTGCAGCCTGCACAGGGAAGCCTCTGGCATCCAGGCACCCACTGCACCATGACTTCTGACAGATTGCTGAGTGACTGCTGGGAGGGGTGTGAATAGAGGTGCTAAATAAAATAACAGGTCAGCAGCCCGTTGTTTCTGGTTGTGACTGGTTTGTGTTATTTGGACATGCAGGAAAAGCATGGAGGAAATGTTCTCTGTTAGAGACCTGCATGGCTAGGCAGTAACAAAAGGTGATGGGAAGTTCAAGCTTGGGGTCCCTTGGCAAAGGAGAGGCTGGGGAGTGATGTGGCAGGGCTGGAGTTCCAAAGGGAGAGGGAGTCTGGCCCCTCCTCTTCTACGGCTGAGGAGATGCTGGTCATACATGGGAGTAATTTTTAGTGGCAGTGGCAGCACTAACTGGACAAAGGCTGTCAGGGTAAAGGGAGGGAGAAAGGAGAGCGTGGCTGTAAAATTATTCCCAGTTTGTTGTAAGGAAACATTGGAATCTGCTCTACCTGTCAGCAAAGCCATAAAAGAAGAGATGAAACACCTTATTACAGATTATATAGCTCTCTGAGTTTTTATGGTTTCCTGACAGCCAAACACCCAATGAAGGGGTTTTTCCTCTCCTCCAATGTACAGGAGATGGTTTATAGTCCAGCCTTCTTTCCTCCCTTATGCTTTTATCTCTCCATACTTGTTATGTCCTCCCCAAAGCTTTCCCTTTTCCCTCTCTGCTTCCATGTAAATGAGTCAGCAACATTTTCTGCTAAATATTCTAATAATTATCCTACTTTCTCTGTTTTTAAAACCAATAAGAAATATGGTGCTCTTTTGAAGTAGGTGTATGTAGGCTGGTGAGAGGTTTGAGCCATGCACAGCTCTACCTGCCACCACAGCTTGTAGAAAAACAGAAACAAATCATTATTTCTTTGCTGCCACTGATCATGGGGCCTCATCTGTGTGCTCTCCTTATGGATGAACTCTTTGGTAATAAATATATCACTTTGACAAGGTCATCTCACCCTAACAGGAACATTTTGCAGCTCCCAGCAAAGGGACAAAAGAGTGAAGGGAGCTGTCAGAGCTTTGCATCCTGCTGCCTTTCTGTACTGAGACTCCCCAGCCTTAACTGACAATTTCCACTTGCACTTAGAACTTCCATCAGCCTTTCCTCCGTGGAGCTCTTGGTGGTGATTAGGGGTAAATCACTTTATCCAAGACAACATCTGTCCTCTCTGGCAGGAAAACCCACCCTCAGATCCCAAAGGTGATTCCAGGGGCTCCCAGGTGTGTGTGGCAGCCCTGCCACTGCCATCCATGCCTTGCCTCCTCACAAGGGACTGCTGATTGTCCCAAGGCAGAAGTGGGAGCAGAGCATCCTCAGCTGTGCTGTGCCATTGGCAGCTGGCCACTTGGAGACATCTGGCCTGGAGCAGGGACAGGAATTGCCTGTGATTCCACCCCCCGTCTGTGCCACTGATTGTGAGCTCCACAAATGCCACTTGAAGTTCGGGGCCAGCTGCTGAGCTCTGCTGCTGGCCCTTGCTGAGGGTGTTGTGCTGCCGTGGGCAGGAACGTTTCCCTTTTGATGACAGAGAGGCACTACCTCAAATAAAACCAACTATTTTTTAAAAAAGCTGAATAGTAGAGTACTGGGAAGTTATTGTATCAGGGCTAGCTGTCAAGTGGCTTAATGTAAGGCAGTTTGGAATATAACATAAACACTAATGGATGGGAAGGTGGGGCTTGTGTGCCTGAAGTCTGAGAATCCTTGAGTTGCCTGAAGCAAAACTCTTCAAACTTACTTGTGGGAACTCAGTACATCACTCCGGATGTCCAGAGCTACCGAGACAACCCTTGGGGGGCTCGGAGGCCCTGGAATGTTGCCAAAAGTACCTGGTGGCTTGACTTTGATCCTTTTAAAGAAATGACACCTGAAGGTGAGGAGATGAGAGAATTTCAGGTCTGAATGGTGAGGGGATGTTATTCACTTGTTAGAACTTAAGTTAGAATGCACTGTACAGGGGGGTTTTATGTGTTGTACAGGGGGGTCTAGAATTCTGTGCATGGATCAGGAGTCCCAAGATGGAGGAATTTGGGCGTGCCCCGTCCTTCTTCTTTCTTCTCCTTGGCATCTATGTTCAGGATGATGTTGGCATGTGTGGATTGGTTCATAGAAAGAGTACACTTGCCAACAAGGGCAGAAAGTATTGGGAAGTAAAGGTAAATATCGAATACGTAGTTTTCACTATAAAAGAGACAACCGCCTCGTGGGCGGGAGAGAGTGCCTTTGGCTGTCTTGCTGATCAGACCTCGGCTGGACAGACAGAAAATCTTTGTAGATAAGAAATAATAAACTCGACTGAAGACCTAAAGCAAGAGTCCAGACTCCTTCTTCGAGAGCGCGGCCTACCCAGAACCACTTTTTCCCGTGCTGGGGGAGAGACAAGCAACAGCCGACCCCGGCACTTACTTGGAGCTGGGGAGTCAGTGCTTTTTAAAAAATGTACCTGGGTGCTTTTATCATATGGGGACTAAGCAGGGAATATAATTATTTTTAATTATAATTATTTTTAAATTATGTTATAATTTCAAAGAATTTGGAGGTATTTAAGTAATTAAAAGCAAATAGAAAAAAGGTATGGACTATATTGAGAAGTAGCATTAGAACTGCTTCCAGCCTGCTGCGTGGGGTATCCAGATAGAGATGAGCTTCAGGAACACAGGTGAACATTACACTTTGATCTATGTCAGCAGATAGGATTATCTTTGTGAAAAATTTGGTACCAGTCACTTTCAGAAATGTACATTGAAAGTTTTTCATCAGTGTTTGCATCTTAGAGATTTTAATTTTGCTTTTTGTTTTCCTCTGATTGCTGCTCCATCTCCCTTCTCTCTTTAATCCCTCAGTAGCAGTCAGGCTGCTGAGGTCACAATTAATAGAAAGAATTCCAGCACCTTTCTTTTCTTTTGGTCCAGCACAGAGGATGGCTGTGACAGACCCACCCAGCTGGTAGAGGTGATAAAATAGCAGGTTACAGTTTCATAAGTAATGTTAAAATGTGTATGTATATATGTGTCTATGTGGTGTCTGACAGGTAAACTGAACCTGTTTGAAGCAGCAGTCCATCACCTTTCCATCCATCACCTTTGCTAGGTGAAAAGCTGCTGGACCATCCTCAAGCCTCTGTTTCAGTGGCAGCTGTCACTGCAAACCAAGTGCAGCTTGTTGTGTTTGGGGGGAGAGAATAAGGTGTGGTGCAGTGTGTAGGCTGGAAATAGCTCTGGGTTTGTTCAAGGAGGTCATGGTTACAGAGCACTTCCCAAAATTGGCATCCTTGCCCCCCAGCAGGCCGAGCTCTCAGCCCATGGCTGCCCCAGCGCTGCCCCAGGGCCCCTCCCAGTGCCAGAGGGGCATTGCAGGGTTCAGCCATTGCCCAAGGCAGCCTCGGCCACCACACCCGGGCACTTCCTTCTGGACTGTCACTGGTCATGGTGCTGTCCCTGGCTGAAGTGCAGCCTGCCTGGAAAGGGGAGGAAGAACACATCCAGTTAAAACCTGTGGGCTTTGTGTGCTTGTTTTTGTTTTTCCTGTGTGAACTGCTGGAATAATCAGTCTGCTGCTTAATTGAGCTTTCCATTTGGGACAGAGTGACCAAGACCAAGCAAATATTTTTTTTCCCCCTTTTCTTTTTCTTTTCTCTTGGTTGTTGTGCTGTGGGTACCCTGTCATTAGAAGGGAATGGAAGAAACTTCTTTTCATCACCACAGCAGGAGTATTGAGTGCCAGCATAGCAAAGAATACTTAGTGACAAACAATGCATCAGTTGCATCTTATTTTCACTCCATCTATATCTAGGATTATGTGCTGTTCAAGAGAATTGCAAATTAGAATTGTTTGTTCATTTTACTAATGAAGTGCTAATTAAAGGACAAAAATATAATTACTAATAGCAAATGGGCCTTGGGACCAAACTGCCTTTTGATCATGGAAAGGACCAGGGATATTAAGAGTAATGTTAGTGGTTTTTTTCCTTGAGAAACATGTGTTAAGCAATCAAATGAACATGTCTTAACTGCTAGGTAATCAGGATAGGTAGCTGCAGTGTTCTCACTGATCCCTTGCAGTGATTGGAATTAATACCTTTTCTGTATCAAACTGCAAACCTTTCTGTTGTACTTAACCAAAACATCTGTCTCACTTCCCTGTTTCCAAAACTGTCTGTGCAGTAGCTGCAGCAGCTCCAGGTCCATAAAGTCATCTCCTGCACAGCAGTCAGGCATTTCATTTGCCTTTTTCTGCTTTTGTTTTATCCTTCCCTGTGAAGTTGAGTCAGGCTCCTGCTCCTGGCACGTGGGCTCAGAGGGCTCTGTGATACCGTGTGTGAAACTGCTCCAGCTCTGACTCCCACCTCGGGGTTAGTTCTGCCCTCTTATCCTCATGTCCCTCTGATGATGTCCCTGTTCCTGAGCACTGAGCTCCTGGGGGGGTTTCACTCTGATGTTCACTGTGGCCTCACCAGTTTTAGAAACCAGCTCTGGCAGGACTGCTTTGCTGGGAATCCTGAAAATCCAGCATGAGCTTTGTGGGAAGGGAAGCACCTGCACCGTGCAGCACTGAAAACCAAAGGGGAAATCAAGTTTGGAACCATAAAAATAAAACCTCCTGGGTTTATTAGAATAATTAAATGGGGCATTTGGCAGCAAGGAGCATGTTCTCCTGACTGCCTGAGACCTGCCATAGCCTCCTGAGCCTTTGCCTCTTGGCAAAAGCTGCTTAGTGCTTGTTGTGGTCATGGCTTTTTACAGCTTGGGTTCTGGCCAGCTGGAAATGTCCTGAGACCACAAATCCATTGCACTGAGGCCCGTGGACATCCATCAATGCTAACTGTGTGCTGCAGGCTCTCATTGTTCCAATTCAGTTGTTGTTTGTGGAGATGTTTGGATAGGGAAGGGCATGGACCTGGGCAGGCCCTACATTACATAAACAATTGTGTATATATATATATATATATATATAATATGTACATGTTACACCTGTCACCTCTCCCTCAGGCAAAGTGTTTGTCAGGCAGGAGAGCTGAATTGCCAGGAGCATCCATGCATGTCAGAATCCTCAGTAAATGCTTGGCATGTGCTTAATTGAAAGTGCTGTTAACTGAAGGGCAGTGCCTTATTTCTGAGTAGTCAGAGGTACAGTACCTGCTGGTGGGAAGGGAATTAGTGATAGCCTCCTCTCATCCTTCTCTTTATCTGGTGCCGATGACTAGACCGGTTCATGAGCTTGGCAAGGAAAATACAGATTTCCCACTTTTCTCTGAGAGGAGGTGGGAGACAGCCAACATGAGGTCATCATTTTAAACATACCTTAGAGGCAAATGAGTATCAGAGGATGTGACCAAACAATCCCTATGTGAGGCCATTGCCAATTTTCACTAAAGTTCAGTGATGTATCTGCTCTTTATAATTAACCTCTGAATGCTTCCTGTTATTGACGGCATGAACATACAGGGTTTGGTGATGTGGGGCTTTTTTTGCCCTTTTTTTTAATAATTGGGTTTTTTAAACGAGCCATTCTCAGGAAGCAGTGTCCAGCTCCAGAACTCTTTACAAGGTGCATTGCAGGATCTCCCTTCTGGAAGGTGATTGTGGACTCCTGTGTACTGGGAGTGGTGCAGCCTGCTTTTATCACTGATCAAAAGGTCTGAACCCCCCCAAAAGACCATTGTTTGTTGTGCTGATCCGCAGAGGATCTGTGCAGTGGGGAGAGAACTGTGGGCTCTGAAACTGTATCTGAAGAGGCTGAATCTGCTCCCTTTATCATGCAAAAGCAGCTGTGGACTTCAGGGTTCCACCTGAGTGAACAGCCAGGGGTTTGCATAAACAGCTTCGGGGCAAGTGACAGATTTGTACCTGGGCACTGAAATCCCAGGGACTGATCTGAATTCCCATTACTGGGAATGTGGAACACTCTTTGCTCAGGGGTGACCTGTGGAAAACTCAGCTCTACAGCTCAGTGGGAATCTTTCCTGGGAGAGCTAAAAAGGAGAAAAGGCAAATGCAAACAGTCTGGGTGCTTGGTCCATTCTGCTTTAATTGGAAGTTTTCTGTTTTCCTGCCTGCAGCCAGGGGAGGTTGAGCTGCAGGTCGTTTGCCAGATGAGCAGGGGAGAGCTGCTCCATCCCCGAGGTCCATCCCCTGCAGTCCTCAGGAAGTGTCTGCTGCAAGACACCAGTGGGGAGATGATTCCTTATTCTAGCAAAGCACTTTGAAATAATTCAGTTAGAACCTTTTACTGTTTCATATTATGCTTCTACATGTGGAACACTTTAGTTATAAACTCTCTCTGTAAGCAGAGGAATGCTGCTGTTCAGACCTTAATGAGAGCCTGAGCTGGGCCCAGGTGAGGCTCAGGAGCTGCTGGCTGTATGGTGCACGTTCTGTAACACTGATAATATCTTGTACTTGTCCTTCCTTCACAACTTCTGGGCTGCAGATGTTAAGGACATTCTAGCTGCACAGATTTGTACAAGCATAGCTCCTCCATGTCAAATTGCAGAATTTTTATGGGGTTGCATTGAATCCTAGATCCAAGTGCGGGGAGGTCGGGAGGAAGTGACAATACAATAGTAAACAAATTTAAGAATGAATGAGATGGCCACTCTTTGATTTGTTCTTCTCTAATAATGTCTTTTAATGTCTGTAAATAATGCAAGAAGACAGGGTGTTTTCTGCAGGAAAGTTGAACTTTTAGAAAGAACTTTCAGTGCTGCATTTCTGACAAGGTGTTAATGCCAGTTTTGAGGGAGACTGGTAGGACCTGTAAATAGGGCTGACAAGGACTTTTCCAGTTTGTTTCACGTTTGTCATTTTCTGTGTGACACAGCTCTGTGCATCTCTGCAGGCCTTTACAAGTGGGGATTCAGTGACAGAAACTCCAGGGGAAGGAGGTTGCATGTCCATGTCTTGTTTTTTAAAACCAAGTTGAAAGCAACCCAAAACTTCACTCTTGTACTGACTCTTTTAAGAGAAAATTAGACAAGATAATTTTTTTCTGTTGGGGATAAGTTATTTAAATGATTTCAAAATATTTAAGCTGAGACCAAGAACAATAGGGAAAAATGGGATGGAGTGGGAGATTCAGGGAGTTTTAATGACTTAAATAAAGACACTTTATAATGACAGTCACCCAGCAAAAGCTGTCACTGTAATTCACCTGTAATGACTCTCCACAGAGAGAGCTGTCAATACCTATCCAGTTTAATAACAGCCTCCTACCAAACAAGAGATGTTTGTTCTGAGTGTGTTTTATGGAGCAGGTGAGTGGTTTTGTAAAGTTATGTGTAAATCTGTGTATTTCCATTATTGGCTTGGATTGTTCTTGAGGCCAATGTCTGTCTCCAACTTGGCACTTGCAAGTTACAGATTAATTGGCATTTAAATTACTTCAGATAAAGGTTTTGTTTCTCCTGTGGCACCATGGCTTTGTACAAAAGCTGGGAGGCCTCATGATTTGAGTAGCAGAGATTTTACTGTGACACAGGTATTTGTTATTAAATTACTGCTCCAAGACAGATTAAGCCCTTTTAAACACTATTCAATTTCTTTTAAGCCTGGGTGAAATATATCCAAGGGGAGCTGGAACTGATATAATTCCATCCAAAGAGGAACTGTTGTTTGGCAGTAAACTTCCTAAGTGATATCTCAGTGTTTTGATTTATTGCAAGATACATATATTAAATAATAAACACAGGTATTATAGATAGATGAAATTTTAGGTATCGTTTTTCATTTTCCTTGTAAGTGTATTTGGGGCTCAATGATGTGCCTGAGCACTCTCATAATTACTGTAGTTGACAAATCCCTTTTAGGTAATGCTGCTCCTCCTCCTCCTTCAGAATTTTATCTACTGTTGCAGAAAAGGGAAAATAAAAAGGTGTTTCCAGCAATCCTTTGCTAATCTGCTATAGGGAATATTTATTGTGTAAGTGGGGAATGGAAGACTTGAGACTTGGTCAGGGTTGAAACTGCTCCCCATGTACAGAAAAGGGTGAGGGCTGCATTATTCATTGCTAGCAGGAAATGAAATGGAATTCTGCATTTCATGGTAGTAAATGGTGTTTAGTGGTACCCATTTTTATCATCATTAGTAATAAATTCCATATTTCCCTAGGATATTGTGGTGTTTTGCTTGCTTAATGATCCTAAAAGCACTCCTGGACAAACCCAAAAGTACAGGATGGTTTGCAATTTAAAGAACCCCCCAACGTTGCACTGCAGTTCTGAGTTTAGGGGTTATTTGCTGTTTTGCATGTAGAAAATCAAATCTGGCAGCAGCAAATTGTCCTAACTCCTGTTCACTGTTGGCATTTGCTTGGAATAATCATTGGAACATTTCCAGAAAGTCATTTTGGGTTGCTAAATAATGACAATGAAATCTTGGGTAGAAGTGTTAGGCTGTGATTCTCAGTTGACTTTGCCCAAGAGTTTTTTTTCTAAACCCAAGTCATGAATCAAACACCAGAACCCCTGGTAGGACCTGGAGGAGAGGAGCAGGAGGTGTTCCTGGAGTAAGTCTGGGTCGGGAATTGGACAGAGCTAAAAGGCTTTGTACCCGTTTATCACTGCTGATATCAGCCTGCCCTTGTCTCAGGCTATTGACAAATGGTTTTATTTCAGGGCCTGCCTTGGCACTTTGGCAACCCTTCAAATGCCCTGAAGCACTGCCTTCATTAGTGTAATGAGAAATACATTTCCACTTCATCCTGAGGAGGACACCTAGCTGGGAGCTGTATCAGTGTAACATCAGGTTGCTCAAGGGTTTAAAAAAATGTGAGCATATAGAGGAGGTTATTTGTTCAAGCTGAAAATATCATCCAGTGTGTGTTCTAATGAATTTCAGGTGTTGTAGCTAGAGGTACCTTTGGTACTGAAAACCTGAAAATGTGTCCTTGCTGTATTATGGCAGAAACACATTGTCAGTTTTTCTTTTTAGGTAAAATGACTCTCTGAACAACTCCTCAAGAGTATTTTAATAGGGCTGGGAGTTGCTGTTATTAAAAGTAAATATTTAACCTGTTCTCAAGCACCTTGAGTAGTAAAAATTGGAGAAGGTGCATTTCAGATAAATAACCTTTATTTTAAAGGTGCCAGCTGGATTTGGCAGCACATGTAAAGTGAATGGAGCCTTTTAAGTGAAATGATGGAACTGAACTAAAGGCCTTTGACAATTAGGGAACAAATCCAGGGCTTGAAGAGAGTTTTGTACTGACTTCAGTGGAGATGACTTAAGAATGAAGATAAGGAAAGCTTAACCAGAGTGTCTCTCCTAGCTGTACTCCAGACTGCATGGAAACCTGTGTGATAAACAAGAATGATGAATGAAGGAAAAAACAGAAACAGCAAGGTCTGAGCCTTTCACTACTTCATGTATCAGTGTAATGAGCTCAGTCAGTGTCAGGAATTGACAGAACATCCTTTTCAGCTGAGTCTCTGCACTGGGTTTAGAAGGTTGGAGAAACACTGCCAGTTAGGAACAAGGACCAGTAGTTTCTGTTTCAGGGCTGAGGCAGTAGTCTCAGAGATCTCAGGCAGACTGCTTCAGCTGCTAAGAGAAAGAGAGAACCTTGCAAGGAACCCAAGAGGTGGCTCATATTTCAGAAGCCATGTGCATGTAATATTTCCAAGCAGTGATTGTAACTGAGAGAGCAGCCCAAAGAGCTTTTAGCTGGAAGTGAATTCAGCAGCTTGAATTGTAGGTGTAGAGTTATAAAATCTGGGTTTGTGCTGCAGGACTTAGAAGTAGACTGTGATGTCAAGTGGGCAATACTAGGACCACACCATTAGCCAAAACTAGCATACATTTGTATTGATTGTCCAGATTTCTATCTCGTCAAATTTGTCAAACGCTATTTTTGATGAGGAACTATACAAATTCTATTCTTTTACTGCATTTGTGAGTACAGCCTTTTTACTGCATTTCAAAAAAATCCAAATCAGTGAAAGGGTTGTGAGACTTTTGCAGATTAAGCACAACTTTTGGGCCTCCTCATCATGGCAGTGCAAAGATAAGGCCCATCATTGTTCAAGGCTCTATGAATTCAACAGGCACTGCTCAGGCTGGAAATGATCAGTGATACTGGGGAGTTGTACTGGCTTGGAAACCAGAACAGAACTTGGGCAGAAGTCTCTCCAAGGTCCTGATTCCCAACTCTCCTCTGAGCAATTTTCAAACTCAAGGAAGGAGATGCCTTTCTTTTGCTTTGTTTTTGAATTTTTTTTCTCTGTTTCATACATGTTTTTCTCTTACCCTTTGTCTCATGGCAGTGTAGGTCACCCTGATAGATCACAGCAGGTGCCCTGCTGGCTGTCAGCCCCCACAGAAATGTGCAAATAATTCACTGACTGAGCAAATAATTCTCTGTGGTGGGGGTTTTCATTCTGAACTCCCAATTCTCAGAATTTCTTGCAAGGTTTTGCACATTCAAGTACCTTTTTCCCAAAAATTAAATTAAAGAAGTGGGACTATCATTACAGTTCTGTAAAGGAGTGATAATAATATCAAAGATATAGTTCTTAGTGGGGAAATTCAAATATAGAAGGTGATGAGAGTGGTTTTACTGGCTGCCAAATGAAAAGCCACTGCAAGCTGAACAGCAGGATGTAAGGATATTGTGGTGAATTAGAAAAACATTTGGCATGTTGCTGGAATTCCTCTCTATGGTGTTATCTCATTTCAAATGTTGTAATTAAAATTGAACAAACTTGGAATTAATGTAGCTGAGACTTATCTTCCCAAATGCACTCCTAAATTTTCCTCTCTCCTTGTTTTGCATAGGAGAGGTTGGGAATAGAGAATTGTCCTGAGGCCTGGAATCTCTGCAGGCTGAGTTCAGAATCAGTGCTACTGCTCAGGCCTTTGTCAAATGTTTGCCACTCCTAATGGGGCTGGAAGGAGATTGTGGGTTTGGTAATTTTGAATATTTCAAAATAGATGAGAAATACACTTGTTGTGAAAGCCTAGGGGGAGAACTGCAAAGAAGCTGCATGTATACCTTACACTTCTTCTGTAAAATAAGCAGAACAATATCAGTGTCATGGTTTGACTTTGGCACAATGCCAGGGCTTCCATGAAGGGTATATTTTTAAAATGGTGGCTGTGAGATGTGACCCGGGAACAGAACAAAGCAGGCTCCCATTCAGGGATGGAGGGAAAAACACAACACTTTATTTATTACAAATTTAAAAAGGAACACATACTAAGCTAAGAATGAAAACTTTCTAGATACCTTCCTCCTCTCCTTCTCTTTTCTCCAGAGATCTACCACCTCTTAAATTATCAACCTTCAAATCTATCAGGGAGAGAGGAGTTCCCCCTTGCTTCATGGGCCTCCTCCGGAAGCACAATTGAAACTTCTTGTGCTTCCGTGTCATCCATGGCCCTACTCAAAGAACATCGGTCTTCGTGACTTCTCCCCCCCCATGTCTAGTGCTCTCACTACTGGACACGGGCTAGGACTGCTTTTAGGGCTCCCCGTTTAAAGATGTTCTATCTACTTCTAGAAGCAGCAGTTTTTCGACTCTTGGGACACCAGTCCCCCCCCCACATTTCACCCCCTGGGGCCGAGGGGCCTCATGAACAGAGATCTTCCTCTCCGTGGAGACAGAGGGCATCTCACACCCCCTTCAGCCGTCTCTGTTCACGCCGCTGCTTCACTCTTGACTCCCGGGTGTTGCTTCTTCCTAAATACAGTCTCTGGGTCACAGGGAAAAAACACGGGTCTGTCTATGGCTATACAAGAAAGAGTTTAGCTCAAGGCCACTCCATCATCTCTTCTATTTAGGATTCTTCTTTCCTCTTCCAGCTTTCTTCACGCTTGTCTAGTTCATCTCTCATCTCTCTCTTACCTCATTCTGATTCAGGAGGATTCAGTATTTGTAAGGTTTCTATTAGTCTACAAAGGGGTTAAATTTCACTTCTGCTTGCCCAAGGACTCCTACAGCTGCTGGGCACCTCTCTCGCCGCATCCCCCGCTTCTGGCCGGCTGAGCTGCCAGCACAATCTCTGTCTTTCTCTCTGGGGGGGGCTGCCCAGACATCTTAAGTCTCTTCTACTCTTGTATGTTCTCCTCCACCTCTGCACCTTTTGGGGCTCCCGGCCTCCTCCCTGTCATGGCCTCCCCCTCCTTCACCCAGACGCAGCTGGGCAGGGGAGAGGCTAGACCTACTCACCAACGCTGGATTCCCAAAGAGGAAGTTCTCTGGGAATTTCTTGCTTTTAACCCCCGTGTGTTCTCAGAAGCGTATCCAGATCCTCAGTGGCTACATCACATGCTAATTTTGAATTTGGCCACTGATTGGCCTGACTTAGACTTTTCTAAAAACACCTTTCCGGGCTAAACTACGACAATCGGTAATAGAGTTTGATCAGTGGGTGGAGCTGTTTTAAACCTTGGAAGGAGGTGAAATAAGAAGGAATTCCTGGCACCTGCCTGTTCAGTCTGTTGTTGCTGTGGAAGGCTTAGCTGAGCAAACCCAGTTTGTCACTCTGGGAGGTGCTGGAGGAATGCTGTTCGCGCAAGGAGTCTCCAAAGTAAGGATTTGGAAATCAAAACCAGCAGGACATTGCTTGGAAAGCTTCTCCTCCAATCTTATTGAAGTTTTTTCTTGCTGTGCAGGACCTGCAAAGCCAGGCCTGAGCCTGGTTCTCTCTGCAGTGCCTTCCATCCAGCTGCTCTCGTGTTTGTTTATGAAATGCACCTTGTGAGTAGGTGCTGCTGAAGGCTTGGGGCCTTGGGACCAGTCACCAAGGTGGTGGGGAGGTGACGGAGCCTCCCTGGCCCTGGGAAGGGCAGGTGATGATTTCAGCTTCTCCGTGGTCAGATGGGGTTCCCAAACTGTTCAGCATGACCTGACAGAAAACTCATTTCCCCAGGCTGCTCTGGCTGAATGGATGGCACAGCTCTGACAGAGGAGAGTTTGTATTTGTATTTCAGTTCTGTTTGTGTTGGTTTCCTTTCCTCCCTTGCCCTGGAACCAACCCAAGCAGTTTTGCTCACCAGGGCCTGTGGAGGTTTTCCCCATGTGCTGCTTTGTTTCATGTCTATTATTGATCCCTTCAAGGAGGGACAAAATCTTGAGTCAGCTTAGGCAGGAGGTGGCACTGCTAAGTATTCAATTTTGCTGATCCTTTCTTAACCCTGAATGTTATTTCTCATATTTAGATTATTCAGTTGTATCCTATGCTTAAAGCAGATGATTTCATTTCAAAAAACAAGCATCCTTCAGATCAGCTCAAGATGATTACAGGATCTCTACAAATTCATTGGTGCATATGAGTAGTCTGGTACTAATGTAGTGCTGTTTGAATTTTTAACACTTAAAAATATGTTGAAGGACTAGACAGCAAAAAAGGAGAGCCAAGACATCTCTTGTTCAGTTCTGCCCCAATTAATTTTGTATCAAATCTCTGTGCCTCTTCCAGGTTGTGTCTTTATAGCCTGAGATCAGGTCTTTGCACAGAATATTGGTTTCTTCATTCCTGGTGAATAATTTTGGCTAGCCAAAGATGTTCATGTCCTTCCTGGGTTTCATGTAGAATTTTAGAAAGGAGATGGCACTGTTTTATACTGAAATTCAAACTGTGAGGTATTTTCAGAAGATGTTGTTGAGATTTGAGTGGATTACATGTAGGAGTTTGCTTGGTTGGTACCTGTTTCTCACAGCTTTTCCTATGGTACTTCCCTTTTTATGAAAACAGATAATGCAGACCTACCAGCACTTGAAAAAAATAACACTTAATTTCATAATTTGGAATGGACCTGCAACTATTCCACAAATCTGATCTTACAGAAAGGGCTTTTTTTAGAGACCAGATCATCCCCAAGGTGCATGGAATTGATTCCCCTTCCAGCAGCTCAGTGGTGGGCACAGTGCCCAGACCAAATGAGCTTTAAAAGCAAAGCCCTGTACTTAGAGTGATGCATTTTGCCTTTTTTCTTTCTTTTTTAATGCTTGATTTATTTGATGATATTTATCAAATTAACAGAAATTGAACAGAAGTCCTTCATTTCAGGGAACTGCCAGAAAATAGCTGTATTAGTAGGGAGGAAAACTCTTAGTTGTCTAGTCAGAAAGAGACAAATAACTTTGTGATTGGCAAGAGAGAAAGGGGAAAGTGTGAACTTGTGTTCCTATTCAGATTGGTTTAAGTGTGTGCTGAACTTGCTGAACTCCTGAACTGCTTTATTAGCCAAATTCAGCTAGGGACAAATTGGTTCAGCCACTGCAAGTGCTCAGAACTATTAAAGAAACCTGCTTTTAGGCTGGTGCAGAGAGGGGACTGTTGGCCCTGAGAACAGGCAGCCAGTTGTGGGAGGGAAGCTGAGGAAGCTGCTGAGTGCCAGGCCCCCAGCCTCCAAGGGAGCAGAGGAGGAGGGCTGTGAGCAGGTCCAAGTGGGAGTGCAGCTCTCCCAGGGCACTTCCTGCTCAGGCAGAGCTCCCTGGTTTCCAGGAGCTTGGTGCAGTCTGCAGTGCTGGGACCCCTGCCTGCTCCTGGGTTAGTGAATAATGAGGGGCAGGAAAAGCAGCAAGGTGGGTGAAATCCTGTGTAAGGAGTGTAATGGAAATAGGTATCCATTGTCAGAGATCCTCCAGAGAGTGCTGCAGCCCGAAAACCTGGAGAATGCAATTTTCCTGCCCTTGCTGGAAAAGGACATGGTAATAGGAAAAAGAATTGTAGGGTTGTCTGCAAGACAAGCTAGTTTTCACTCTTGAAACAGATTTTTCTCCCCATATTTCTTAAATAGACTTTGGGTGTCTACATTCAAAGAGAGAAGCATAAAAGCAATTCAGTAATGAACTGGAATAACTGCCAGTGCACTGAGTATATAAAGTGATGCAGCAGTGACCTGGCCATGCTGTTATTCAGGAACTCTCTCTGGACTGAGTTTCTCATGAAAACAATTTCTGATGTAGATAATTGTCAACATCCTCCATACTTTATGTCCTGAATGGGCTGAGGCTGCTTTGTGCCCCTTGCACAGCTGAGCTGTGTGGCTGCTGCACTCATAACTCTCACTCTGTCCCTTTGTGACTCTCACCTTGTTCTCTGCAGGCCCCCTTTGGTAACTCTGCACTGCTCCATGTCTGGGATGTGTTGGCCTCAGTCTCCTCCGGTGGATTCAAACACTGCATTGAGTCAAGCCTAGGAAAAGTGGCACAGAACTGCTGATGTGCTTTATTCTTACTTGGAGACATAGGTGCTAAAGCAAATTTCAGCTGCTGGATTTAGCAGAAAATTAGCAAATGATGCCAGGATAGAAGAGGAAAAATGCCATAAGAAGGCACCTGTCATGCAAACATAGCCATCATAGTTTGCTGCAAATAATTTCCTTTATTTCATGTCTAATCTTTTCTTTATTAGATTTTTTTCCACTTAGGACAAGGCAGAAAGGTTGATTGTAAACTTTCAAAAAACCTATAAAACAATCTGTTGGAGCTCTTTCATGTAGCTATTTTTGGTTTTTTAACTTCAGTTATTTCTTTGCTACCAACAGAAATGATGTCATTAAACTCCAGATAAACCTACAAGTGGGCCATACTTTTTCTGTAATTCTGTAAAAATAGCTGACAGTTCAGATAAATGGTATTGGAGGAGCATGGCAGCAAGCGCTTTAATGAAAAAGAGTGATGCACTAAGAGTTTCTTGCATTTAATTTTTTTAAATTGTATTCCCAGATCAATAATGTGGTTATTGATTATTATTGTCATAATGAATGTTTGACCCTCATTTTTATTGATCTGTCTTTTCTAAGTATTGATGGCTGGGATGGAAAGCCACAGCCCCTGGGCTTGCGCTGCTCCCTGCTGCAGGACAGCCAAGCCTGCCAGGCTCCCCCATCCCTAGAGGAGATTGCTGCTGGCCTCCTTGGGCTAAACTGTATTTTAGATGTTTTGAAAAGCAGAACGCGGAGGTATTTCATACAGTAAAAACGCAGGGAATATGATAAAAATATTTCATCTAGGTAGTTGCAATCCTAAAGGCATCTTTCTGATAAAATGTTTTACAAAACTTAGAGAACTCTGGAAAATATGTTTTTTTGGGTTTTTTTTTGTAAATGTAATCCAAATGCTTGAGAGTGGAATTACTATCAATATCATTAATTTTTTCTTCATACACCTAATGATCTTAATTCATTTTGATGAAAATGGCAGGCCGAGTCCAGGTACTGCCAATAACCTGCAGTTATGTATCCCTGCAATGGTGGCTGTGTGAGTCAAACTGAGCCAGTGCAGCTCACATCAGCAGAGGGGCTGTGGGAAGCAACCAAAATTAGCATTAAAAAAAATGGAAACGTGTGAGGCTGCAATTACCCTGACATCACAACTGGGAGACACTGCCACTGGTATTGGAATGGCCCAGCTGGCAGTGCAGTGAGTCAGGGAAACAACTGCAAATAAATGAATAAAGAATTTTAATGGCACCGTATTGCTTGGCTCCAGAGTGAGAATATCTTAGGGGTGCTGAATGCACAGGGAGCTGCGGCAGTGGGGTGTGGCTGCTGCTTCTCTGAGGGTTGGACATTCTCAGCTTTCTCTTTTCAGAACATTAACCAAGGAAAGTTATTGTAAGGATGGCCACGTAGTAAGTTTTCCATTTCTGATTCAGGTTCTTAACTCTGAAATGTTCTGACCCAGTGAAACTGAGAGTATAATAACAGATATTAGCAGAATAATCTCATCCACCAACTTGGATCTTCCCCAAATGTACTGAGTCAGAGGAAGTCACGCCTGTCCCCAAGAACAGCCCCACCAGCGCGTGTTTGGCAGTGAGAGTGCCAGGAGGAGGACCTGGGGAGAAAGATGGACAGTTCTGGGGTGGCACAGTGCACTCCCTGTTGTTCAGTGCCTGTCAGCATAGTGGTGTCACAAAGGGTTGTCTTTGCCAGCCTGCCCAGGCTGCTGTAGGGATGGGAAAAAGGTGAGTAAAATAGGGGAGATGGAGGCATTCCATGGGTTGTATGCAAATGCATTCAAAAAGTAGCAGCAGCAGCATGTACTTGCATTTCATCAAGGTGCTGCTAAACTTCCCACCCCAAAGGAGCTGTGTTTCACATTTTTACATTTAATGGAATTAGTCTTGGGTTTCTAAGAAGCTGAGGGAAGTCTCCATCAGCTGGCATGAAATTTTAATGTGAGTTGTAGCAAAGTACAAGCTTAGAAACTCCAGGAATAAGAGTACGTAGAACAAAACCAGCTACTCTTCTAGATGGGTTATGCTGCATTTATTCTTAACAGAAGAGTCAAAAGCCTCATGAGGAACTGCATATAAAAAGACCTTAGGATAGCAGAGTAATCAATAACAGGAGATCTGTCAAGTGATTCTGTACTTGTTTAATAAAGTTACCTGTATGAAATAACAGAATTCAGTTTCATGAAGGTACCTTCAGCATCAGATGGCATTTCACTAATAGAGAAGTACAAAACAACTGAAGCTGATGTTAAATAAATTGAGAATAAGCTGTTTGTCAGACTTCATTAAGTGCCTAGTCAGTGGTGAAACATTCCTGAGTTCCAGAGGGAGAGAGATGATGCCTGGTGCTGCTCAACATCCCATCATCCATCTCCAAGTCCATTGTGTCATCTCAGATACCACCAAGGCCTGGAGGCCAGAGCTGCAGAGCAAAGGGAGGAGTCTGGGAAGGCAGAGTGGCTCTGCAGGAGATCTGGAACACCACTGGGAATGGCCCCCCCAAGTCACAGCTGGGGAAAGGGGGGCCTTTCTTCCCTGCCCCTGAGGCTCTGCTGGTGTCCATGTGGCAGTGCTCTGTTCCTGCCCTCCAGGAGGCCACTTGAAAAGTGTCTCATGAAATCCCAGAGCCAGGGCAGAAAGCAAGGCCTCAGACTCAGCAGCCTGGTCTCTGTAGGTGCAGAATTAGTGCACGAGGGTTGGCTGCCTTGGAGTGAGAAGGAGAGATAAAGTAACTCTTCAGCTGATAGTACTTGAGGATCGATATTTAGGATTTGGAGCACACCTGCTCCAGATGGAGAAACACAGGTTGTTAAGGCTGGTGTTTAATGCCTGACATTGGGAGGGGGAAGAAACACTGCCTGATAAAGCAGAAGTGTTCTGCCTTTGCTGTCTTGACAAGTCTTGGGTTCCTTTCTGAGGCATTATTTATTTTAATAGAAGACAGTTGACTTAATTAAATTTTCTTGTGGTATTTAAGATGCTGTGATCTCTAGAAGACCAGACAGCAGATAATCCAAAAATGCTGCCAGCTCTGGAAGTGTCTGAAGCTGGGGGAGTTCTGGTGGTTATTGCTCTCTCTGTCACCTGCTGATGAATTTCAGGTGTAGGTGGGTATGGACACTGCTTGATCTATTGGAAAAAGGGAGAAAATACTGGCATGTCCTGCCCTGTTGTGATACTTGCCTCCTTTTTTTTTTTTTTTTTTTTTCCTTCCCCAAACCTGAGCTGAGGAGTTGGAATGTGCCCATTCTTTCTTTTGCTCTGCTCTCTTTGTCCAGGATGTGGAAGTGTCATGTGAGGAGAATACTCTTCTGTCAGAAAGCTGAGCACAGCACCTACTGCTTATTTGGGTCAAGGCATGATTTCTGTCCCAACGAAAACAGTTTGTGTTTATTTCTGAGGCTTTGTGTGCCAGGTTCTCAGACACTTGTAGTTAGGTTTGTTGGACATCCACAGGACTGAGTGTCTGAGTGAACCTGACATGTGCCTGATTCAGACATTTCCTCAGCCATGCCCATCCTCCCCTGCCCCAGAGCTGCCCTAATTCCCAGCAAAGCCCAGGGAATTCCCTGATGGAATGCCCAGTCATTCTGTCCATGCTGCTGCACTTTGATCTGTTCAGCACAGCCCAGTGCTGCTGATTCCCAGCCAGGCAGCTGAGCCATCTTTTCACAAACACAGCAGCAGCACAGGTCACGAGTCTGAAATGTTCTCATAAGTCCAGGCTTCTGCCTAAATGTCAAGCCAAAATTCTTATCATGATACAAATACCATATCAGCTTGGAAGTGCTTTGGCTTTCTAAAAAAATCCTGATTGTTCCGCTTAGTGAAAAGAACAAATAAGGCATGCGGAAGGAAAAAGTTTTACTTTTGCAAACTGAACAGAATTTTCTAAAGAATTTATTTGAATGACATTGAGTGGATCAACATCATTATAATTTCAACCATTCTATTTTGAAACTCTTTGCTCATTTGCAATTCTGTACTTGCTTTGCAATTATAATGGTTTGCAGTCCTGAGCTTTTAGTGACAAGCCTGAAACTGTGCATATACCATAACCATAAAATTATGACCCAGTGATGTTTTAATACTCTAATATCAAATGGATGGATTTGTACAAAGTTTTTTCCATGCCAACACATTATTGAGAGCAAACTGAGAAAAACCAAACAAAGCAGAAATTTATTGTAGCAAGAGCAAAGTGTTCATACTTAAGTAATGAAGAAATACACCAAAAGCTTTGGCTTAAGATGTTAATGGCATCTGCAGCCAAGGCACAGTAGATATTTAACCCTCCTCAGCCACCACCAGTGCAGTTTCTGCTCCTGCTGCTGCCCAGTGTGTGGCACAGCTCTGTGAGTGTCCAGGGTGGGGATGGGCTCAGAGGATCAGTTCCTGATCTCGTGATGTGCTGCACTCTCGGGCTTCTCTGATGTGTGGGATAAAGGCCAAGGGGTTCACCCTGAGCTGAGCCCTGTCCAGCTCGAATTCTTCTCAGTGCTGTTAATCCAATTTTCACATGGAGCCACTTCCACTGCACTTCTCTTGCACAGAACGAGTATTGAGACAGATTGTAGGAAGCCACCTCTGCCTCCTCTGGCCCTCTTTTTCTTTAGGGGGCAAGGACCAGAGACAAAGAGAAGGGAAGTGCTAGCCATGTGTTAGTTTGGCCATGTATGGAGAAAGGATCTGTAACTTCACACATTGACCATAAATCCCACTTCCATGAGCACTGCAGAGCCCTTGGACCCTTGTGCCTTTGGCCCTGTGTGCTGCAGCTCATTGATTGGCAAGTGAGGCAGGAGAGGCTTTAATCCAACTCCTGTGGTGCCTGTGCCTTAAATTAGTGCCAAAAGGCTGGGCTCAAGGTGCTGTGTACATCTCTTAAGCATGTCTAAATCTCTTCCTCAGGCTAAACCAAGGGCAGAGAAACATCAGTCTCAGCAAATAGTGGCCTTTTGTGACAAGGTGTGTACAGTGATAAGGAAGTCAGACATTCTCAGCACAGGCTCTCCCTCATTGTCCCACAGGGTGAGGATGTCTCATTCTGCAGGAAGTGAGTGTGTGCCAGGTTCACTTCTGCTTGGGAAATGACCAAGTCTGGGGACATATTCTGGTCTTGGCTTCTCCCCTTATGGGAGTGCTCAGACAGCAATTTCACCCTCCAGAGTCACATTGAATTGGGTGAGTCTGAGCCCAGAGTTTGAAGCCCCTGCTGCCAATGTCTCTGCCAGCCTTTCTGAGTAAATTCTGCTTGGTCTGACCTTCTTGTTCTTTCTAATTTGTTTTGCACTGACCATAAGAATACAGTTTTCATTTGCTGCAAATTGAAGCAGGGTCAAGTGCAAGAGCAGAAATTATTTGTCCAGCATAGAAACTATAGCTCAAATGGGATTAAGCTATTCCAGTTATTAGACTGTATTACTGTCTTGAGTGATCTCTCTACTCCTAAAAAAAAGTCAAACTCCCCTCACTGTGGATCCTTGACTAGTGAAGTTATCCAAGGATAGGAGAAAAACCCAACTAAACTCTAGAGAACCATGTATGGAACAATGGTTTTTTTCAACAAGCAAAATTTGAAATTTGAAAGCAGGAATTCTGCAGTTGAAAAAGGTTTCTGCCATTAGAATTTGAAAATACAAATTTGTGTTGTGAAACAACCGCTGGAAGGGAACCACACATTTTAATCTCCCTGCTTTTTGTCATAATAAAATCTGTAGTGTTGCATAGTTTTCTTTATGAGTATTTCGGTAACAAAGCAAATTTCAGAATTTGTATTCTGAAAATATTTAATGAGATTTTTTTTTTCTATAAAACTTGTGAGTATTTACAGGAGTTTTTTCAGTATTTGGTAAATCTGGAAATGTTTTTTCCATTGTAAATAAACTCTTCCCACCATATGTTTAATAATTTTTGCATTGAAAGGCTTTGATTCTTCCCCTCTGGCTTCATCCTGAAAGAAGGAGGAGAGCTGGGATAGTTTGAACTGCTGAGTGATGTTGTTCATTTTTGCAGTCAGGTTCAGAGATCTTCTCCTGTCCCTCAGGGCCCTTTGTGTTGGTGCTGCTGCTGAAGAGTAAAAGCAGGGCAGGGAACAGGGCAGCTGAGCATCCTCCCAGGAGAGGGGATTAAGGGCTCAGGGCAGGATTACCTGAGCAAAAGAGCAAGTCCAGGTTCTCTAGGAACAGGCAGGATCCAAGGAAAGGGATGAAATGAGGAATCCTACAGGGGATGTTTCAGTTTTTGCTACAGCAGGGACAAGCTGAATTCAAAGTCAGTGTGGTGTAACTGTTCTGAGGTGTTTGGTGTCATTGGTAGAGGATGTGTTTAAGTAGTTTTACATAGCAAATGAACTTTCCTCCTCTTCTTTGTGAAAGTTGAGCATGAATGTTTTGGGTTGGGTATTTCACAGAATAAAATCATAATTTTCAACTGTGGAGTGGAATGTGCACAGAACCAAGGCTTCATTTCTTAATTTTAAAATGCGTTTGCTTATCTATTTAGCTGTCTGTCTGGTCTGGGTCTTCAGCAAATGTTTTTCAAAGGACCACAAAAAGAAGGCAAATTCCCTCCATCAGGAGCAGATGTCTCCAGAAGCCTTATTTCTGTTGTGGGTGTTTTCTTTTCATTGTTTGCTCCTTGGGGTGTCACTTTAGTCTGACCTTCACACAGATCAGCATCAAACCCCTCTGGATGTTCTGGATTGCCCAGAATAACCTGAGTTTTACAGAACCTCCTCCTCCTTTGTGCACTGGCCTGTGTCCCTCTGTACAGATCTCATTACAGAGCACGTGCCACAGAAATCAGCTTGGCTCTCAGCTGATTGCATTATACTAATTTCTGACAATGTTGTTGTATTGTGATTCTGCCTCTCTAATCAAGAAAGGAGGTTTTAAGTGAAAAAGAATTGCTGATCTATACATAGAATTTACCCAACACTTTGAAACAAAGGGGATTGGAAAATGTTGACAGGCATTTTCTTTTGGGAGATGCAAATGTTATCAAAACTGGAACACTTAATGAAGATATTTTCTCTCAGAAATATCCACTTTGAAATGAGAAAAACCCAATATAAATACATTACTTCTATTCAAGCTGTTTTAATTCAGCAGTTTAGGGGACTGATAGAATTTTTTGGTTAGGAATAATTTCAGAGTCAAGTTATTTCAGCATCTCTTGAAATAAGAGTATGATTCAGCAGGGCTCAGATGAGCCTTTTCTTTCCATGCATGCCATGTACCGGAGTGTTGGTTTATAGTAAATTTGGGATTTATTCCAGCATCAGAAAGCATTAACCTATGATAAATTGTCCTGGCTGATTCAGGTGTTAATCCATGGAAAGGAACTGACCTCAACCATGAGCTGCACTGTCAGACCAAGGATGGAGGCTGATTTAAAGATGCTGATCTTGCAAATGTCCCAGGTCAAAAATGACAGGATTTACCTTTTGGCCACTGGGTGTAGCTTGCCATCATTCCCACCATGCAGCTCCCTGATATCCCTCCTCAAAGAAAAAGTCTGTTTTGCTGAAACTGTGGAAATGCACTTTCACATCCAGAAAAACAGTTTTGGGCACGGCACCATGGGTAACTCCTAACTCAGAATGTTTCCAAAGCTGAGCAAACCCTGGTGGCTTTATTTCCTTGGGGCAGTCACAGTCTGTGCTGAGACAGGGGTGCTTCAGCTGCAGTGAACAGCTCGAGTGCTCTCAGTTGTTATTTCCAGACTCCTGCAAGACATTTCTTCTCAAACACACTCGTTTTTTCCTGCAGCAGCCGTGTTTGCTGGGACCCCCAGGTGAGGTGAGGGTTTGTTTGGTGCTCAGCACTGTATCAGCACAGTGTGAAAGATGTGACTCTGCTGGAGTCCAGGTAGGATATTTCCCATGGAATTCATGGAATTAAGGCTGTGTCAATAGTGAGAGACAGTGATGCAAAGCACTTGGGTTCTGCAGGGCCAGGGGCTGCAGAGAAGAGGATGAGCTGATGTGCCCAGAACAGGAGCACACAGTGGCAGCCAGGGCTTGTGGCCCAGTTCTTTCAGCTTTGGAGCCAGAGCCCCTCACTGCTGGGCCCTGATGGCCTCCAAGGCTCCCAGAACGTGCCCAGGGGAGGGGACAGCGAGTGCTTTGGGCAGCTGCATCTGAGTGACATTGCAGTTCTGCTCTCTCAGCCTTCACTGTCGCTTCTGGCCACAAGTGAACAGGGCTGTGGTTCCTGACTGCAGCAGGGAGGATGCAGGAAATGCTGCTGCTGGGAGTGACCACACATTGTGAGGGACTCTGCTGCTGAGGACATCCAAGGGCCAACTTCTTGTTCTCAGTGCAAGCAGACAGAGAAAATGGAACAAATGGGTGGGAACAATGGACAGAGCACAAGGAGTCCATTTATTGTGTATTGCATAATAGTCAACATGAAAAGGCCCTTGGGAATCATTCTCACACAACTTTCCAGTTCAATTTTGTGCCTTGTTAATTACAGTTAGTCAGACCAGACCAAGCCTTTCACAATTCATAACTTTATCATCATCCATCTGACACTAGTGTTGATAAAATTTGATATTACGTTGGGAGCACAGTTCTGCTGCAGCTGCTGGAATTTTGGGGGATGTGGTGGGCAGAAGCTGGAGAGAATGCTCTGCACAGCCACACCTGAACAGCTCCAGCTTTCAGCAGCCTTTCATTTCAGCGTGGTTCACATCCAAATTTGGGTTGTGGCCTCTTTGTAGTCACTGCTTTGGCACGGCTCAGACACTGAAAATCTCTTTTCACTTGTGACCTGTCCAGTTTTCTATAAAGTTTCCCATCATGTTGAGGGGAACCTTGTTGTGAGGGTATCGGAGTACCTTTGTGAATGCTGCTTTTGTTAGCTCTTCCTCAGCAGGACAGTTATTTCTATTACAGTGATGAAAGACTGAACTCCCTTCCCTGACAGGAGAGGGCATCTTGGTGGATGGATGCTGCAGCATGAGTCAATCAGTCAGTTCATTTTGGATTTTTTTTTTTCCTTGCAAGAGAGAACAAATTTCTACAAAGAAATGCACTATATGAAAAAAGTGATGTGAAAAATCAGTTGAAAGTGGAATTAATTTTTAATTGAACCAAAATATGCAAATTTTAGCAAAGGATCCAATTTTTCACAGTTGTTTTGGGAATTTTTTTGTCTCTGAATGGTTTTGACCTAGAAGAAATTAAAATTGGCAGCTATAATTATCTGGAAAACCAGAAGCATCTTTGAATTAAGAGTTGTACTTTCTTCCAGGGTTTCTAATGGCTTTCTGAACTAGCTTTTGATGGCAGTGTTCTTTTTTCTGCTATTGTTACTCCAAAATAATTTGCTAAAATAGTTGAATTACTACAAAAAGCTTTCTTTTTAACAATGGAAAGGAAGAAAAGTAGCCCCTGTATCTTATTAGTCTTTTTCATGATAGTTGTGGACAACATAAAAATTTGGACAGCTGGAAACAGAATTGCCACCCAGGTGGGTGAAAGCCAGATTTGCTAAGGCTGGTGTTCAGAAACACTGAAAGCAACAAATTCCATTTGGTTAAGATTTAGCACAGCACAAACAAGAGTAAATGTGAGGAAAATTCCAAGTGAAATCAGGGGGTGTGGGATCTTCAGTACCATTCTTCCTGCAGCTGTTGGTAACTAATAGCAGCCTATTCATGTATTGCTGTTGTACTGGAGGTGGTGAATATTGTAGGAATTCTCTGAAATGGAATTAGTGGTTCTGCAGTAGCACAGAATCTCATCTGCTCTTCTGTAAGCCACTGCCTGTTCTCTTTTTCAGGGAACTTGATAAATTGGATTAATTTCTCAGAGGCTTTAATAAAGCTGTCATCTTTGAGGTTTATACCCTGAGTAAAAAGGTTCAGTGGTTCTCGAGACAATATTTAAACAGTGATGTGATCTAGTCAGGTTTCATTTTTACTGGGTTTGGGAGGGGAAAAGGGAGATGTCTTCCTGTGTGCTGCCTTCTGTCTGCTAAACCCCTCTGTGGACCAATTATTGTTTTAACTTTACGTGCTTTAGTTTTCATCTCCCTTGTTAAACTTCCTTGAACCATTATTCATGAGACAGTTTAGTGTAACCATAAATATAATTTTAGGTGGTCACATTTTGATTTCCACAGTCAGAGCCACCCAGGCTTTTAGGGAGTGGCTAAGCAGGGGTCACGGTTCTGGTTTTATTTCCTCAGAGTGAGGCACAAAGGTGTGAGATGAGGATCCTCGCTGCTCTTGGCCTCGCTCCGCGGGGCTCAGCCGAGTCCCTGCTGCCACCCTCTGGTGCTGGCTCCTGGGCACGGGCTGGGGGAAGGGGGATGCCAGGGATGTGTGGCTGCCTGTGCCTGCAGCATTCCCAGGCACAGCAGCTCCAAGGTGAAGGGGGGAGAAGGTCCCGACTCAGTAAATGATTGCCAAAATGAAATTAACCCAGCAGGCTTTGTTACCTCTTAGAGGGGAAAGCTCCTCTTGGAGCTGCAGCCAAGCCAAATGGACAGTTATAAAATTATACCAGATATTATTATGGTTTGGGATTTTCCAATGCCTTTGTATAGCTTTTCTGTATCCTGCATGGAAGTACATAATGCAGAACCCCCTTTTTTATTTCAGCAGTTTGCCTGTGAGGTCCCTAAACACCAATGTCACAATCCTGCCCGTTCCAATAGCCAGTTTGTTCCTCAGTAGGTTTGAGGGGTATTTGTTGTGGGTTTATTTGGGGTTGTTGTTGTTGCTGTTGGGTTAGGTTTTTTTAGTCTTTCCAGACACAAATAAAAGGTTCTGAGATGAAATCTGCATCCACTGAAGTAATCAGCAAGTTGCCATTGCCTTGGACAGGGTGGTGTTTGTTGCTTTACCTGCAGCTCTTGCACAGGCAGCAATGATCTTCTGCTCTGTGTTTCATGATGGACAACAAAAAGGGAACTTGAAGGCAGCAGATACCCTGGGGATGATCCCTGCCCTTGTCAGGAGTGGGGATGGAGGCTTGGCTGTCCCAGCTGGGCTGGGCACTGCAGGCTCTGCTGGGCAAACACAGGCACTGAGCTCCAGCCCCAGCTCCTTCCCAGAGAACAGATGGGCCTCACCCTGCCCTGTTTGCCCTCTCCATCACTGTCTGACTCACCAGGCTGCTGTTTCTGGACCTGCTTTAGTTGGACAGGGAATCTTGAACTCCCTCCAAAGGTACAACACACATTTTGAGTTAAGGGAGACAGCAGGAGGGCTCAGAGGCTGATGGAACATGAGGAACTGTCACTGAAACCTGCATTAATTGATACCCGCAGAAAACACTACCCAGGATTAGGGCAGACTTGGAGTCAGGATTTGACTCCCTGCTAGTGTTAGGGTGATTCTTTTCAGGCATTACAGTTTTCATAATTCACACCTGTGCCAAGCCAGAGGCTCGGGGAGCAGGGATGTCTGAAGACACCAGTTCTTACCCACAGGACTTTAAATATGAACCTCAGCAAATGCCTGTGGAAGGCAAGCTTTTTGGGGAGAAAAGAAATGGAGGGTAAATTTAAGGTGTGTATCTGTCATCCCACCTTAGTCCTTTATAGCCAAGGATTTGCTGATTGGTCAGGGCTTGGCTCAAGTGTGGAAGCATAAATGGATGTTGTGGTGGTCAGGTGGTTCAGTGACTGGTTCTGAGTTTGTCATTAGGAGGGGAAATCCAGTGTTCCAATATTGTGATGTTGGAAACATCCTGTGCTGGGTGAAAGGTGAGTCTCACAGGGCACATGCAGTGAGTTCCCTGTGTGTCACCCTCTCAGGTGGCAAGGGGAGGGCTGTGACGAGCTGCAGGCTCTGCCCTCAGTTTCAGAACACCCTGGGAGAAGGACAGGGTGCATTGATGTGTCAGAACAGTGTGCAAAGGCATTCCCTGGCATGGAAGCAAATGGTTTCTCTGCTTTTCCTCAGGACCTCTCAGTAACAAGAAGGATGGTTAGGAGGTAATGCCAAAGTTCTTTGGCTCCTGCTTCCCAAAATTCAGCTTCTGGTGCTTTGCAGAGGAGCGTGGCTTCCTCACACATAGCCAGAAGTTCTCTGTGGGCTTTTGTCTTGTGGAGCACTTGCAGTGTGGTTGGGATTGCTTGGGAGTGACCTTGTCTGGCTGAACAAGTCAATGTTCTGATGTCGTGTCTCTGTTTTTCTTTGTCCTTTGTCACCCATTATGTGACAAATAGGAAAAATAAGATTTATCTTGTTCCTACATCATGATTCCTGAATTAATCTTTAGATTTCATCTGTGTTTGTATGACTCTTAATGAAACAGGGTCTCTTCTTGCATTGTCTCGATGATTAATGGTTGTTGTTGAAAAAAACAGATGTGACTTAATGTTAGAAGTGCAAGTTATTTCCAGACTGCAATTATGGTGAATTGGTTTAACCATTAATATCTTCCAAAGTGAATTATTCTGTGTATGAGGTCGCTGGTCATGGCTGCAACTCATACCTGGCCATATGTGTCTGTCTGCTGTTTTAACCTTGTCATTGTTGTATCTAAAGACACAATTGATGTCACAAAACGGGCTTTGGTAGGCTTCATTAACTCCTGTTAATTACTGGGGCCATGGAACTCCTGACTTCTCCATCCCTGTGAGTGCAGTGCTCAGGAAACCCTCAAAGGCTGGGAGCAGTGGAGCAGTTCAGACCCAGGGCTTGGCCCTTTCCTTCCTGGTCATGAATCCTGGCCTTTCT
The DNA here is from genome assembly GCF_036417665.1 of Passer domesticus. Classification (NCBI taxonomy): domain Eukaryota; kingdom Metazoa; phylum Chordata; class Aves; order Passeriformes; family Passeridae; genus Passer; species Passer domesticus. The sequence goes on along the minus strand of NC_087477.1, from coordinate 12,759,992 downwards.
CTCCTCAAACTGGTCATTCCTTTGAACACACCTTCAAGTCTTGTGATGTGATGCAAGCAAACACAAACAAAACGTAGCAGGGAAGTAAATTCCCTTAATTCCCTTGATCTCCATTTTTGTTACTGCTGCTCATTATGAAGCACTTCAGGCAGGAAATCCCATGCAGTTGAACTTAATGGCTTAGCTGAACCAGGAAGGCATATTCTGCTGACTAAATGAAATGTATTCATTAAAAGAAATATGAAATTTGTTACAATTGGTAGCTTTTCATAGTCTGAAATTGAAGCAATTTTGTAATGGTGGTGATAATGGTATTAGCTTATACAATTTCTGGTTTGTAGAAGAGCTTAAGGTAATTTCAGGAAGTAAAGATTCCATCTTAACTATCCCATTGAAAAATGCAGCAGGCATACATTTAAACTTTGTGGAATTTAATATTTTATTATTTAGTATGGGAATATCTGGGTGTAAACTGAGCAGCATCATAGAGCTCTACACCCCCCAGGAACAATTTCTGAATTTGTGTCTCTAGGCCTGGTGTTTGTCCTTCTTCAACATGAAAAGCAGTAAGTAGCTTTGCTCCCCACATAACTGGTTTTGTGTTTTTAAAGAGAAACTGTTAGACTGCTTTCATTAACATTTGTGCTAATGAAAGCAATGGGGAAAAGCAGCATCTGCTTTACTTAGAGCAACTCCAAGTCCTGTAAAGTGCACAAAGGGCTGTGGGTAAACACACACCAATACAGGCCCTGCCAGGCTGCTGCATTACTGTGTTTGGGAGAAAGGCAGCAGCTAAACATTTGCTTAAATACTTGAATAAGCATTATAAGGAAGGTGGTATTTGCACAAGCAATTCCACCCTCCACAACATCCCCAATGATTTCATCAACTTGCTTGGGCAAACAAGGTTTGTCTGATCAACTCCTAAGGGAAACTTTCACCACAGTAAAAAATAAAAGAAGTATTGTCCAATTTAAACACAGAACTGACTGGTTTAGAGACATTCTCTTTTTAATTTCCACTCACTGTATGCTTTTTCTTTTTTGCTCTTCTGCTTTGAAAGGCAAGGAGTTGGATTTTAACCTTCTGAAAATACTTCAGGTCAGCAAGCCAGCATAAAATATATCTTCTGCTTAAGTGTGCACTCAGTCTTCAGGTCCATATCAGTGCAGTTGCTAAAGGAGTAATAAATTACTGAATTATCTGATATCAATTAGTGCTGCTCACAGAGAACCCTGTGAATAGCAGGCTGTGGGCTGGGATGGTTCATTTACAGGTAGTGTGGAGTACTTTCCTTAGGATGTTTTCACATTTTGTTTGGCTGTTGCAGCCTAACTGAAATGTCAGTGAAATGAAGTGAAGGATTGCCTGCAGTGTCTAGAAGAAGGCAGTTGTCAAAGATCCATGGGATTTTGAGAATTAGAAATAACTGAGCTTTGAGATGCAGGTTCCTAACCTGCAAAATTAATGAGTAATCAAGAGGAGTTATTATTTCATGCCTAACGTTCCTGCTAGGAAGGTATTTACAGTTCAATTTTTATTTTGAATGCCTGTGCATGTCAAGAGAAAACAATTCCTTCATTGTTACCTGGAGGCATCCAGTTTGTACTCAAGTTTTAAGTACAAACTCACATCTGGTTCTGTTGTTGCTGATCTGAGGCTCTGAAAATGTCATTTCTGGCCTCCAAAGTGTCTGTGGGCAGACTTCAGAGGCCTTTTGTCACTGTCACCATGGAAAGGAACTGGAAAGGAGCAGGCCTAGGTCAGAGCAGGGCAGTGCCAGTAGGTGTGAGGGAGCCAAGAACTGCCCAGAAGAGGATGGCAAAGAGCATCCAAGGCCTGGGGAAAATGAGGGTTGATAACTTGGCAGGGCCTGGGAATGCCAGCAGATTCCAGGAGCCTGTGCCTTTGGTCTGTGGAAGTGATGAGAGCCAGAGTGTGGGTTATCCTTTAAATAAATGACTTGTTCCTGGATAGGGAGACAGAGCTGAGCCTGGCTGGGAAGGCACAATCTGATTCTAACAAAGCTCACACTGCAGTGGGAGGTAGGAGATCTGTTTCCTGCTCAGCTGTACGTCCCACAGCCCTGGGCAAAGCCCCTAATGGCACTGGTGATGCACTGATCCAGCCAGGAAACAGAGGTTTCACTGCCCCACTGGACAGAGCAGTGTGGAGATGGAACCATCTGAGCAGTCAGGGACGGTGTGGGGACAAGGGTGACATCAGCTCTGCAGATGAAGATGTGTGGGGTGAGAATGCAGCTCTGCTGAGTCCAAAATGCTGGAAGCAGAGCAGATTGATCAATGGTTCCTGTGCTGGCTGTGGCATGCAGACATCTGCAGACTGTTTGAAGATGAAACAGTGAATGAAAGGCTCTAAGGAAATGAGCTGGTTTGTGTTCTAAAATCCCCTCAGTCTGGGGGAGAGCCTCATGAAAAGCAGAGGGCGTGTGGTGCACAAGTGTCCTGCAGAGCCAGTGCCTGAGGGATGGAGCTGTTCTGGGCTGCTGAAGCACCACTCACAAAGGCAGAGCCAGAAGTGCTTCCAGCTCTGCTGCTGGAATGCAAACCCCATCATCTCCCAGTGCTCCAGCGTGGATTCTCTGAGTGCAGGATGAGTTTGCTGTTGCAGCACGACATATGGCTGGACCTGGCACCTCCAAAACATCCCATATGCTTACAGTCTGGAAGTTGTTTGCAAAGAGCTCCACTGACTCATCCCATGTATGTAATCAACTGGGAATAGTAATGAAGAAGTGATCTAAATTTATTGCAGGTTAGGCTTTTATTCCCGTGGGCTGAATTTCATCAGATCAAAGTATCATTTCTCTGACAGAGGAGGAAGCAGGTGTGCTGAGTACCTGGGTGTCACAGCCAGGCAAGTCACAAAATTAATTGTCTGTCAAATTTTACTTCAGAAATTATGATATTTGTTGGTGGAAAGCATTAAGCAGATGCAGACATTTTTTGCATGTTGAAAGGCATTTAGCATAATTCAGTTTTTTGAACCTCCGTGATGGACATGTGTTGGTGTTTTCCATCCCTGAGGAAGGGGGAACAGGAGGAATGAGTTCGTATTTCAGCAGTCAGTGCTAGAATCTGTTGGTGGTAATCTTGGCTTTCTCCCATGACCTGGGAGGAGGAGGGAAACAGTTCTTTCTACACTCTGGAAATTAATTAAAAAAAAAAAATATTGGGCCTTAGGACCTTTTAGGAGTACAGGGATGAGACCTTAACATGAAGGCACACCAAATTATTTTGATCTCTTGAGATTCCAGTGGAATTCTAGTCAGGATCTACAGTGGAATTTTGTAAGGGAATGCTCTCAGAAATTCTGTATTGTGGGGGTGAATAGATCTAATATTCAGGTCAGCTGCAGGCAATCTGTAGGGTTTTACTGTGTCTGTGAACACACCATGCATTGCAGTGACAAATGATGGAGATAATTATGAAAAAGAGGATTTGGAAATTCTGGCTCAGGCTGCAGTATTTCAATATAGCTTAAAACCCACATCTTTTTTAAAGCAAGCTTACTCCTGAAACTTCCCTTCCTTCCCATGAATTTGCAGTCCTGGGGATGAGCGAGCCTCTTCCAGCACAGGAGCTGGCAGGCAGGATTTGGGGTGCCCCAGGAGCAGGATGGGGGTGGCTGGGAGCTCCTCTGGAAGGTTCTGGCACTCGCTGCCATCCCACAGCACCGGGAGTTTGGCTCCCACTCTCTGGGGCTCAGGCACTGCTGCACTGAGGGACAGACATGAATTCAATGACATGAGCAGCCTGGGAGCCCATCAGAGGCTGCTGCTTCTCTGCTGGCAGGATGAGGGAGGGCTCTGCTGGGAATGTGGCATTTTTCAGGTTGTTCCTATGAGAACAGCTGAATCCCAGCAAGGACTCTGCAGTAAAGCTGCAGCTGTGTAGTGCTGAAGGGTGCAAGGGCAACAGCAAAGGCTTTCATCAAAAGCAAACCCACCTGAGGAGTCCAGGATTTCCTCTCTCAGATGAGTTTAGTGAAGCACAGACTGTGAACCCAAGCTGAACCTGGGGTGTTCCAAGTGGCCCTTCAAAGAGACCATATTCAATGCTCAGCAGTGTAAAGATCCTGACAAAATGCTCATGGCAGAAAATGATGAGCACACAGGAAGCAAATCTTTGAATTCCTCCACTCAGGGGCAGGAATGTGCATTGTTGCTCTGGCACTGGACGAAGTGCTTGTGTTTTCCAGAGCTGAAGTTGATATCAGTGTATTAGATGCTGGCACCTATCTCAACATGCATGGCTTTAAATGCAGAAAAACACATGTTCATTGCCATAGTCTTGTTCTTTTTAGGGGCTTCCACCTGCAGTTTTTCTTGCAGTGGAACCTGACCATCTGTCTGCTTCTCTTGTGTGTAAGATGCAGTAATGTGGGGGTGGATTCCGGCTCTAAAGTGAAGAGAAAGGAATAAACATCTCCTGCTAAGGAAGTGCAAAGTGCTCCTGAAGCACTTGGAGTTGGAAAAGCAAATGATGTGATTCAGAGCAAGTTATTAGAAATGGGCAAATGTGTGACTGTGGATAACGTGCATGTGTTTGAGTACAAATCTTCTCTTTGGGAACAACCTCCTGTGAGAAAGGCAGCAAGGATCACAGCTGTGCTTGTGGTGTTCTTGCACTGCAGCTCTCTTGGAAGCCCAGAGCAGTGGGTGTCTGCATGACATGATTAGAATTGTGCTCACAAAACGTGGCATCTGACCTTACAGAAAAGAAAATCAATGCAGAACAAGTCCTGATTAGAGTTTTTTGCCAACATTGCACTTTTTAAACTCCCACGGATGTGCAAGGTGAAGCACAGTGTGTAAGCTACAGGATTGTGGTTTTCTTGGAGAGGATGAATAAATAAAGAATTTGCAATTCATTTTATCTTGCAAAGTCACATTTTACCTCCCCTCATGTAAATAGATTGTATTCATTTTGTTAGTGCTTGGAAGAGCATTTTGGCAAATTAAATGCCTAGAAGAAAGGTTTAGATCCACATTGTGAGAAGCTCATGGATGAGGCAGTGAGTTTTTGTTCTGTTCCAAGGAAGAGCAGAGTTCACCCTTTCCTCTTTACATACAGAGGTGCTGCTTTGCCTTTTGGCAGCGGGATGTGAATGACTTGTTACTGAACCACATTTAGTTTGCTTGTTTTCCTGTCCAAAACAACAAGTAAATAATTTATTTGCAAATGTTCATTCAGTTTGTCTTAAAGAACATGGGTTTTTTACAACGAAGGATATAAGTGATGCACATATTAAAAATCCACAACTTCTCAGAAAAGTTGTTGCCTGGTATCTCAGAGCTGCTTAATGCACTTAAACACTTGGAGGTTTTTGCTAATTAAGCCTGTAGATAACTAGTTACGCTCCTGGGGGCTGCTCAGGACCATTTTGACTTTAAGTAGTTTCTTTAACTTGGCTGAGATCCAAAGCTCCATGGTTCATGTTCAGCTGCTCTATGAGCTGCTCTTGTGGCACCTCCCGGCCCTGCAGGTGTCACCTGGAGCACGTTGGGTGTGCTCAGGGAGGCAGCAGCAGAGGGGCAGTGCAGAAATGGCATTAAAGCTCCAATGGCATTATTGCAGAGGGAGGAAAGGCTGGGGCTGGCCAGCTGGGCCACCCAGTGCCTGCAGCCAGGATTGTTTCCTGCACCGTGTGTTCAATTTCCTGCTTGACAGATGTGCAGCCTGCCTGAGCCCACAGGGTGATTATAATAGTTAGTAATAATAATAGTTATAATCAGGATGAAGTCACAGCCTGGGGCATTTAACCCCTCTGACAGCCTCACGTGCCTGTGAAGATGTGTGAGGCTCACAGAAAAGTGGAATGCGGCTCTTTGGGGGAAGCAGTGAAGTTCCACCAAATGTTCCTTTCAGCTTTTCAGGATGCTGGTGGTGAATGATGGCTTCACTCCTTCATCTAGAAACAAGAGAGAAAATGTGTAAACCCACCCATTCCCTGCCTGTAACTGATATTCTGTGACCATGTAGTGTAAATAAGACTGATCTTTGCAGGAGTGCTAATCAGTGTCAATCAGTAATACCAATCAGAAATGGCTTTCCATAAATCTCCCCAGGAGCAATTGGACCACTCCAGCTGGGGACCTGCTATAAAAAATTGCCTGGCCTATCTAATCTCTGTGCTAGACAGAGCTGAAAATGCTGGCTCAAATTAGTTTGTGATGGAGGCAGATAGCTCCATTTTGACATGCCTGAACTTGAAAAGATCTCCTTTAGCAGAAAATTGGGCAAGAGCTTAGTATGTCTTAATCCCAAATTTGAGATTTCATTTAAAAGTTTATAAGGACAAATTCTATATTGATGTTTATTTTTATCTAAAGCTGCAGGAGCTCTGTCATTGCAGAGCTGACTTTTACTCTTCTCTCCCCCTGATATTCTGCTAAGGAGCACCTCAAACTTGACCAAGAAAAGGAAGTCCAGGCTGGGCAATTCCCATTTCTCTGCTGGTTTTTGTGTTGCCTGAGGACCCTGCATGGACAGGGCTCCATCAAGTGGCGTGCTCCGTGTCCATCTGTGCCACTGGCATTCTTCCAGCTGCATGTGCTGTCTTCAGCCATTTTGAAGTGGCAAAACTTTCACATTTTCCTCTGTGAAACTCTTCTGTGCAGTTTTTTCTGACACTGTGCTTAGGTTTTTCTTTAGCCTGCTGCCAGGCCATTGTTTCCCTTGGCACTTTGTCTTCTCCTTCTCTTTACATGGTTCAAATCCACCTGTGCAGCATCATTATTCTCACTCTTTATGGCCTTTATCAATCCTCTGTGGGAGTCATCAGCTCCAAAGTGCTGTGTGGGTTGTGTCTTGTTTGAATCCTTCCAAACCAGATGATGTCTTTCTAGAGCTGGGATGTTGACAAGTGTGGGGAAAATCTACCCATCCTTGGCTCTGATATGGCATTATGAGCCTGTGCACAACCATTTCAAACTTGTGCAGCATTTTGACTATTAATTTTGGGGTTTGATTGTTAATTGACTGTTCTGCAAACTGCTTTTAAAGCACCTCCCTTTAAGCACAGGCATGGTTGGGTTTCCCTGTAATATTTGAGGGCATGGCTTCTCAGGGACGCTCCTGATATTCAGTTATCTCCAGCTAGTACAGGATGACAATCCCTGTGCTTCTAACATCTGTTAGACAGTTCCTGTAGAAAATATCTTGGTGCTCCTTTGCCTCTCTCTGTAAGGATCAGACTCTTGGAGGCTGCCTAACGCTGCACTGGTGCCTGCTCTGTCCTTTCTAGAACTGATTCTTTTCTTTTCCCTGAGCTGTTTCCAGGAGGTGTTTGTTCCCTGGATACAAATCTTCTGGACTTTGACTTCACTGGGAGATGTTGTTTGTTACTCCTTTATATTAATTTTGTTTTGTACCTTGTTCTCTATCACCCTCACAGTTCTATCAAAGCCATCTCTGAATATTCATTTGTGGTTTTAGCACAGGGTTTTCAAATCCCTTCCTCTGGAGAGGAGCTCTAATCTGTATTGTTTTACCTACAGCAGTCAGGAAAGTTTAGAAGTCACTTTGTTGTCCTGTGGTTTAGGTATCCAAAAGACTTTTCTGTATTCCTTGCCTGCTTCTCCCTAAACTTTCTACCAAAATAAGCCTCAGCTACTGGCCCCTATATATACAGAACTGGTGTCGCTGTCTGTTTTTTTCTAAATCAGAGCTGTTGGCTGGGCTCACCTCTCAGTGGTTTCCAGTCTCCCAGGAGTGATGTTTCCCTCTAAAGGAAGGTAATGGACATTGTCTCTCTGCTGCCATGATGGCAGCAGGAGTGATTCCAGTGACACCAGGGAAGGAATCCTGACCAGGAGCAATTAACCTTTGATGGTGGGCCCTGCTCTGGGAGCAGAGTTACAGCACAAAGGAGCAATTGCAGAAGGGAAGCCTGATCCCATACTCAGAGTGGATCAGTGCCTCAGGCCCAGGGTGCATTTTCACAGCTTTTATGACCCCACACTTCATAGTAAGATTAGGGAAAAGCCTCTTTGTCCCTGTGTTTGAGAACCCAGCCTGTGGAACACATGGCCTTAGGGGCAGAGCAATTCTGAATGCCAGGTGTGATTTCCATGTAGGTGGTTTATGGGAAGCTGCATACTGAGAGAGGATTGTTGTGTGCTGATAGAGCAGTGGTGTTGCTGCAGCTGTGGTCTTCTGAACCTGTCACAGGGGAAATCTGTGGGTGCAGATAAAATCTTGGTTTGGGAAAGCAAGGCTGGAGACCAGTTTTGGTTTGGGGCCCTCCATGTGGTTTAACAGTGAGCAACTGAAGAGTACAGGCTAGAAGTAGATAGTATATTTTCAATAATTTATGCTGAGCAGACCACCTGAAAGGTGAAGGTGTTTGGACTCTGGATCTGAGTGAGCAAATAGCTCTGAGTGCAGCAGAAGGGAGATGGGGTCTGCACACACTGCAATGGATACACAAGTGTGGGCTTATCAAGGGCCAGCAATTGTGAAAACAGATTGTGTGCTTTGTGGAGGATAAGATGTGAAAGTGGCTGATGGTCACCCATTATATAATTTAACAATGCCTTTTGCAGTTCTGCAGTATTTTCCTTTTATAGTTTTCTTCCCCGTGGTAGGTGAAAAGGAATTATCTAAATTTATTTGATGTCTCCTAGCAGCTTCCTTATCTGTCCAATGGACTTGCTTTTGAGTTCTGCTAAATCTCTGAACTCTTTTACCTCTGATGAAATGTGTTTTGCTGGCTGTTTAGGGAGATGGCTTGAGCTGTCCTCCTGCCACAACTCCTGGCACCAAACACCATCTGCCTCTCTGCAGGGGCTGCCCTGAGCTCTCCTCCAGGAGCTGCTCCCAGAGCAGAGGGGCAGCACTGGAGGCTGCACGGAGCCAGGAGCACCCGGTGCCTTCCCCGCCCAGAGCAGGAGGGGAGATTCCAGGGCAGTGTCTGAGGGCAGGAGCTGAAGGAGCTGCTGTGGGACAAGCCCTGCTGCCCTCCAGCCCCAGCAGCTGCTGTGCCCAGCGAGGTGCCCCCTGTGCCCCTGCACAGCTGCACTGCTCAGTGCCAGGAACTGCCCGCTCCTGTTGGCCACAGCAGCGGCAGGAGGAGTCTCATTCACAGTTGTAAACTTTGCTGCCCTCCTGTCATTGTTGGTGGTGATTTTTTTTCCCTCCACCTCCTGCTAGGTGTAGTTTAAATGTGGCAAATGCTGTTAGGCAGGGAAGGACTGAACTCTTGTGCCTCCTGAAAAAGCTGGAAAGACTGCCAGCTGTGCACAAGCACAAGTTACCCAAACACAGATGGAGGTGTCCTGCATTGCTGAGATGTGTGCAGAAAGAAACAAGGAGTTCCCAGCTGCTGAGGAGCAGCTAAGGAAAAATCAGTCATCAACCCTGTTACCTTTATTGCAGGGGAGAGAAATAACCTTCTGGGACTAAATACCATTCATACAGGGTTTTCAGCTGAAATTCAATTAGTGTTTGTGTTGGTTCCCTGCTTGCTGTTAACAGGACTTCAGTGTGTGTGTGTGTGTGGGATGCAGCTCAGTCAGAACAGACTCTCCCTGTCCTGAGAATGTTGAGGGAACAGCCACAGCAGGAAAAAGTCAGGAAAAAGCTGGGACTTATAAAAATTGGTGTGCCGTGGAGCATCCTGAACTCTGCAAATCATGTTGTGACTAAGAAGCACAGGAAAAGGCTGAGGTGTGAGCAGGGGAACAAGCATGGATATTGTGACAGCTCATTCACCACAGTGCTCATAACAAATGTTTTTTTGATAGCTGTGAAATGTTATCCCTGTGGAAAAATGGAATATTCAGCTCTGTGGGAAATAGGCCTCAGTAAAACTAAAACATCAATGTGTCTTTTTGCACATTTTACTGGGGATGTAATTTTCACTGTGATTCTGAAGCCACAAGATTGCCAGATAAAACAGTGTGTTAAAGCATCTTGACTGCTGTGCCAGTGTGAAGTGGTAGAAATACTGTGAGTTTTTAATAGCCAGCATGAATATTGAAGTGTTCAAACTGCACATGATGGGGTTAAGTAATGTGAATTGACTCAGTACTGTTCTCCTAAGGGTACATACATAAATAATGGATTTTAACTTAAGAATAAGCATCTTTTAAAAGAAAAAAAAAAAAAATCCAAACCAATAGAGTTTTTGGTTGAACCAGAATAGGCAGTTGTAAATGAGTTTGCTAGCAAAGACAATACAAAATGGTCTTTCCACACATCTGTCCTCACTTCTCCTAAGAGCTGTGGATTGTAGCAGGGAAGGGAATTTTACTCCATAGATTAAAAAGGAAATCAACAGGGTTAATAAATCTGAAGCTTCAGAGGAAGATGCTGCATAGTGGTTTGCAAAAGCAGGCAGAATTTGCAGGGTGAAGCTGATATATTTTGAACCTTCTGCCAACACTGTACAATTAAGTGCAAGGGAGGCAGAGAAGGTGCTGCTGGTTCAGGTCCTGCCAGGATGCCCTGGTGTGGTTCAGGAGAAAGAGGCAGCTGAGATCCCTGTCCCATATCTCCAAGGGTTACTGACATCACCAGGCTGGCTGCTCTCTGATGCCATCTCTTGTTTCTCTGTTCCTTTTCCACCGCAAGGGCTCCCTGACACGTAAATAAAAGGTTTCCCTTTTTTATTTTGGGGAATTTCATTGAGGCTGGAGTGTTCCTTGGGAGATGAGCTGTTCTCTGGGAAGCAGCACCTCGCTCCTCAGTTGTTAGCCCAGTCAAATCAGGCCCGTGTTGCCAGCTAACAGGGTGCTCTCCAAACCTGAGGCATTTCACAATTTCCTTTTTGTTTTGAGTGTTCAGAGAGGTTCAAGAGAAGTTCACCAGGGCAGGGAATTGCAGACTTTGAGCACTGCTGAACTTGTGAGCGTTTGTACACATCCAGCAGGGATTGTTCCCTTCCAGTCTCTCCCAGCACATCAGGGTTAGAAGCTTAAGATGTTCAGGCAGCTCTTTTCTCCCAGGAACCAGTGAAGGATGAGAGCAGTAGCAGAATTCTTGCTGTTGCTGCTGCATTTACTGAGGTCTTATTTCACTTCTGGAGGCATCCTCAGCCATGGCAAGTAAACCTTAATAAGCAGGCTTTTTGTCTTTGTTTTTACCTTTTTATTTTAAAAGGGAAAGGATGACACTGAGAAATTAAGAAATTACACAGGGGAGAGTTGTAAGCTGCTTTTCAAAAGCAAAAATGAGATAGAGTAATCTTTCCCCTTGGCTCATGTCTGCCATTGCCTCAACAGCCTCTTACAAATGGGGTGTAATTGCAGGGGGGGCTCTGTTTTGTCTCTAACCAGTGCTGCCCTACTCCCCACTCTGTTCCCTTCCATGTCATGCGAGTCTGAATCCTTTCTGGCAGTTGGAATGTGTTTCTGTGGTGCATCAGAGACAGGCCCAAGTTTTTAAGGCATTTTTTGGGTGGAAAGCTGGCTGAGGAAGCCAGGAGAAGCTGTCCTGCTTTTGGGCTCTAACACGCGTCTCTGGCTGGCCATGAAAGATTGGAGTGCTTGCCCTTGAAGAATTCTGAGCTTGGCTTTCACATCCAGACATTTCTTATCTTGAATAAAATACCGTGTCTGAATCTCAGGTGGTATCCCTGTACTTCTCTTGCTTTTTCTCCCCACCATGATTTGTCAAAAACTAAGCCCAGTCCTTTTGCTAATAATAAACCTCATTAAGATTTGCAGTTGGACTTCACATGCAGCACACACTCATCTGTTCTTTGCAGGTTGGGAAAAGCTCTCACCCACCTTCCCACACCTCCCTGAAATCTGGGTACAGCCCACTTTATGCTCTATCCATATAAGTTACTAATATTTTGTCACAGGGGATGTTTACAGTTTGTTAATGAGCTATTAATGTTCTGCATCTAAGACTAAAGCAGAAACAAAAAAAGGGTTGATGTAACAACTAAGTCCTTAAATCTGAGCCAAGTGAGAAAGGAATTCCTGATGCTCTCAGTCAGTGAGAGCACAGCATGTTTCAAACAGACTAACTCTGGTTCTGGCTCGCTTGGATGACTTGAAGTCACCCAGGAAAGAGGTTTGTCCTCTGAGCATTTTATCATCAATCTACTTATTACCTAATACATGCTTTGCTCTTATTCCTTTTGATCTATCATACAGTTTCCATCTTATCACTTGCTTAAAACTCTCGATTCCCAGTCAGGGAACCAAAAATGTTATGGTTTGACCTGGCACAATGCTAGGGCTTCTATGAAAGGTATATTTCCAAAATGGTTACTGTGAGATGTGACTCGGAAACAGAACAAAGCAGGCTCCAACTTGGGAATGGAGGGAAAAACACACCACTTTATTAATCTACAACATAAGAGACAAAAGGGAAAGGAAAACAAATACAACAGTCCACAATGGAATACTTCCAAAACACTTCTCTTCTTTCCAGCTGTCTAACACCCAATCTCCTCTAACAGTGAATTCTCAATCTAATACCCTCCTTCACACAACTTCTCTCCAGTTCATCAGGAGAGAGAGGAGTCTCTCTCTTGCACCATGGGCCTCCCCAGGAAACACAGTTGGAACTTCCTGTGCTTCCGTGTCACACGTGGCAGCCACCTGGAGAGAATCTGCTGTGGTGACCATCTTCTTTTTATGTCTAGTGCTCTCACCACTGTCCATGGATCTAAACTGCTTCTTAGGTCCTTTTAAGAATGCCTCGCCCAGTTCTAAGAAGTGGCAGCCTCTCACCATTTGGGACACCTGTCCCCCCCATATTTCACCCCCTGGGGCCTGGGGGTCTCAGGAACAGAGATCCTTCTCTGCTGAAGGCAGAGGGCTCCACCACACCCTCCTCATCAGTCTCTCTTCCCTCTACTTCTCACAAAGTCACTCCTGGCTTCCGGCCAACCGCCTTCCCCAAGGTGCAGTCTCTGCATTACAGGAAGATTTGGTTCCATCCCGTGGCCATGTAAGAGAAAAGTCCAGCTAAAAGGCTACTCCAATCATCTCCTCCATCTAGGGCACTTCTCATCTGCTGGCATTTCTTCACTCACTCACTCACTCACTCACTCACTCACTCACTCACTCACTCACTCACTCACTCACGCCGCCTTCTCATTTGCCCATCCTCCGTCCCCTCTGAACTCTCAGCTGGGGAGGATCAGTGTTTTTTACAGCTTCCATTGTTTCAGCACCAACAGGGTTAAAAACCTCGGCCACGGTCTGCCTTGCCCCTGCCCACTTCTTCTCCCGGCCATGGTGCCAGCACAAGATATCAAAGTTCAAGCCAGCACAGTCTCTATCACTCTCTCCCAGGGCGGGGGGGAGCTGCCCAAACATCCCAGGTCTCCTCCACCCTGCACCTTGCAGGGCTCTGGCCTCCCTCCCCACCCAGACGCAGCTGGGCAGGGGAGAGGGCAGATTCAACTCACCACTGGACTCAAAAGAGAGAGCCCCTCTGGCAATCCTCTGCTTTAACCCCTGTGTGTTCTCAGAGGCGTATCCAGGTCCCCAGTGGCCACAACAGGTGCCAATTTCAAATCTGGCCACTGACTGGTTTGACCAGAACTTTTCTAGAAACTCACTTCCTGGTCAAACCACGACAGGCTGTTTGCAGCCTTCTCCCCTCCTTGCCTCCTGGCAGTAATTACAGCATTTTGTGAGCACGTGGTGATTGGGTGACAATCCAGGTCTGGGAATGGGTCAGGATTGGGGGGAGTCACACAGGAACACTGGATCAGGAGCTCAGCACCGAGTTCTGTGACTCAACAGAAAAAATGAACATAAAGAACAGCCAGACACTGCATCACTGATGGAAATTAAAATGTGAAAGAACTGGACTGAGTCACTTCAGTAAATAAATGGCAAATGAAGCGTGTAATTTACTGTGGCTCAGATGTTTTGCCTCAAAAGAGAGAAGCCCTGCTCAGCTGCACAGGGTGTGTGGTTGCAGCAGTGGTGGGAAATGCCTTTTTCAGAGGCAGCAGATTGGGCAAGGAGCAGGGCATGAATGTAATGATGCAAGGCAGAAGCCAGATCTGACAATACTTGGGATCCCTGATTAATGATTTCCCTGGTCTTTAGCTGTCTTATTGCCCTGTCAATGCTTCCCTAATCAGAAAATCAAAGCACCAAGTGATGAACATTGGAGCACTGCTGGTGGTAACCTTGTAGGTGTAATATGTGAAAAGTTCTACTTCAGGCTCTGGTAGTTTTAAGAGTATGGGTTGAAAAAGACAGCATGCCCCCAAAACCGTAATTTCCCTGGAAAAGGAAATCACATTTGCTGGAGTTTTCTGTTCTTCAGGTGCACAATTGGTAACACTCCTGACTGCCACCAACAGGTTCCAGTAATCCCCAGAGTCATGTCACCCATACAGGTGGCAAGAGATTGGGAGGGCCAGGAAAGAAGTCCAAAATACAGTGCTGGAAGCTTCCTGCTAGGCTCAGTTGAAAGATAATCTTCTTTTCTTAAGTCTCCCGCTGAAGTACCGAGAGTGGAATTGGCTCTCCAGAGAGCATTCCCATTCTGAAAGCTGATATCCACTTAGGTCCTGCTGTCAAATGGAGATCCTTTCCAAATGCCTGGGGACTGATTGTCCACTGCACCAACCTGGAGTAAAAATGCAGCTTTAAATGGAAATATATACATGGAAGTCATGTGGCAGAGGAGGGAGCTAATGGCAGCCTGCTGGGGTTTGCCCTCACCTCAGGCCTGTGTCCAGCAGCATCTCTGCAATCTCTTGGAAGGACAGCTGTAATTACAGCAGCTCTCACAAGGACAATTCCACATTAGTATGGTACCCACTTATAACTTAGTATTTTTAAAAATTTGACCTTTACAGAGCAAATAGTACCCCAAAATAAAATAATTTTGAGTTGGAAATTCTCTTGCTTGAAATTCCTCTTAAAAGGACCTGCAGCTTTTAAAGGAAGCCTTACAGACTAGTCCTGGTTCAGGATGGAATGTGTATGTGAAAAGGGAGATGGCTGCATGTCTTATGGATGGGGGATATATAGCTGGGACTGGGGTGAATGATCTGGTCTTTCATGGCTTTATTTTCTTTTGGTGTTTATCAAAGCTGAAACCCTGTAAGTTTCTGCTTCTTGCAGGGCAGGTTTTTCTATGCCTCCCCTCAAGTCTCTTTGTTCACCACTGGTTTTTCTCCAGTGTGTGTGTCTACAGCTGAGACCTCTGATCCAGGCAGTTGCTTTAGATCCAGGTTTGTTTTAGAAGAACTTTTCTCAGGCCCACTTTTCCTCCCCTGTGTTTTCCAGTGTGTCCCATGAGAAGGACGTGGCTTTCTGAGATCTGTGTTTGCATTACAGGTGGCAAATTCTCCCTGGCAGGGAACAAATCTCATCTGTGTTTGGTGGTGCCAAGCGAAGCAGCACCAATTTGTGCTAAGAAACAGCCTAATCTGACTGGAGCATGTGTATTGAAACTGTGCTCCAAGGAGCATTGATGATTGTGGGTTCCTTTATTTTGGTTCTGGAGAGGGAACAGGCTTTGTTTTTGTTTGTTTTCTTCAGACACTTGGCTCTTCTGCAGCCTTTCAGGCTCTCTCCTTTCCCCCTGGGCAGAAAGATTAATAGGAACCTGTGTCTGGGGAGAGCTCAGGTTTTCCTGCTTGCACTCAGGTTCTTGGCAGCTCCCCTCTCTCTCTTTCCCTTGGCACATCTGATGAAAATAAATCATGCTTTATGGTGGGAAGGGTTCAGGGGAAGGCTTGTCCAGCCAAGGGGTGCTGAGACTTGTCCAGGGCGGGGCTGTGGGGCAGCCTCAGAAATGGGATAGAAGAGAGAGGACAGTTTGCCAGCATTTGCCCACTTGCTTTCTTTGGCTCAGTTAAGGCATTTACTCTAAGCCTCCAACTCACCCAATGTTTTCATTACGTTCCCAAAGTTCTTCTTGGAACCGACAGAACATGTCACGCTCTGTACTAATTGTGTATTAAAATTGTATTTAAAAATCTACTTAATTCTTTGTGTTTAAAGCATCCTCCCATGGGGTGTGGATACTTGTGCTTGACTAACAGACTGTCACACAAGGTTAGCATTGCCTCTGTGGCATTAAATTAACTGGATGGTCCAGCTCTGTGAGCTCTAAATAAATAGGTACTGCAGTTGTAGGAAGCTATAAACTGGAGTAATGGGGTGTTTTTAAAGCATTTTGTTGTCTTAAGCTTAGAAACTGTTGTGCTGTGCTGTGAGCTGTTCCATTTCTTCCAAGGGAAGAAAAGCACACCATTATTTTTCTCCCAGGTGCCATCGGTGTCCTGTGTAAGGGCATTCCTCCCTGCAGGACAGTGTCTGGCCCAGAGGGCAGGGAAGGTGTGGCTGGTGGGAAGGAGCCCTTGATAACAGAAGAGCTGTGGATGGTGAGCCCAGCCTCTGACCTGAGGGTGAAAGGTGCAGCTGAGCAAGTGAACATGTGGCACTAACACCATAAGAGGTGATGCCAGCACAGAGAACTAAACAAACAAATAAATATGCACACACACATATATACACATTGAGAGTTTAGTGAAAATGCAGCTCTCTCAAACACATTTCCACTGCCTGCCAGTCCCTGCAAATCTGTCACCGTGCATGGGCTGGCATGCTTTGCCCTTTTGGGGCTTGGCACTGACAGAGTCAGTGCTGATGAGACATTTATGCCAGGAAATGCAAGAAATTAATTTCCTGCATTGATCAGTGGAAGGTGTCCAGGCTGGTTTCAATAATGAAAAATAACCCCAAGCACTGCAGCACTAAAGCTTGCAGTTAACTTTCTGACAAGGCTGCCTGCAGCAATCCCAGCTTCTGGAACAATTTCATGTGGAATTATGTGAATAGGTTTTAAAAGTTCAACTACAAGTCATCATTTCACTAGGTAAGAGTAGTGGTGCAGGGGAGAAACTTTTTACTGCACTAGTTCTCTGTGAGAGTAATGCTCCACTTCATCTCTGCAGTAGCAACCTGGATGATAGGAAATTTATCCCAGGAATCTGAGCCCAGTTTTTCCTCCCTCTTTGGCAAGGCCCTTCATCAGATTCTGCACCAAACTGGAGTGTGAGACCTGACCTGGTCCTGGCAGCTGAAGCAGCCCTGAATTATTTTTCTGTTACTTTAGCTGGTAGCAAATCAAAAGGAAATGGGGTCTCTTGGAAATTCTGAGGAGATTTAATGAGGAAATATTTTTAATTTTGGCTGTAAAGGGTTTAGGCACTGGAGAAATGTTGAATGGCAGAGAATCTGTTTAGAAGCTTGTTGTGACACAAATGCTCCCGTTCTCCTCTGCCTCTGCTGGGAGTTGATGCTGTGCTGTGGCCACCATTCCTACCCAGGTGTGCAAACAAAACTCCATGTCCCACAAACACCTTCAGGGCCATTTTTCTCCACACTGGGTATGGTTTTGGGCACACCCTGTGCCTGAAGATTTGCTGATTACCTTTAGGTTGTCTGGGCCCTGCCATCTCTGCAGACCCTAAAAGCACCTTGCAGTTTGCTGGGGAGGAGAAGGAGCTCCCCGCTCATCAGTGTTGGCAGTGGAAGTGAAAGCAGCCGCAGGCTGCAGCATCCTAAAGCTTGTCCATTTCTAATCAGACACCCGGGGCTCTGGGAGTGCTCTCTGAGCCTGGACTGGTGAGGAGCAGAAGTGAATGTGGCACCTGAGGGTTGAGATGAGAGGGAATGAAGTTAATAAAGTTCCTCCTGAGCCCCAGAGCCGGCGCTACCTCAGGAGGCCAAGGGCGCTCGGCTCCTCGGCAGAAGGGGCAGAAAATCCTGGGTGGCTTTTAAAGAACCAACAACAGAGCCTCAGCCTGGGCTTCTCCTGTTTCACACCCAGTGACTGAATACAAAATGCCTCTTGATGAGCCACCAGGCATCCAGAAAGCAGAAGATCTGATGCCTATTTTATTTTGAGACTCTTTTTTATGATTGTGTATCCTAGAATGCTGCTGAGTGTTTGTGTCTGTCAGCAAGATGGCAAAGCAGCCCAGGTGTCAGCAGCCTGTGCCATCTGCCTTGTTAGAGTGTGCACTGGGCTGCTTAGAACAATGCTGTCATCTTAATATTCCAGGTACCTTAATGAGTTTCTCAGACTAATTAAATGTGCAACTTGCAGAGATTGTTGGATGCCAGATTGCCCTGGCTGGGAAAAAGCTCCTAAAAGCAGCTTTATGATGGTAGAGGTGTATTTCAGATACAAAAACATTTGATTTTAGCTTAAAGGAATTAATAGGCCTGTGGAAATGTATTTTCCTGAGCCTGCCTTCATAAATCTTCACAGTTTACTTAGAAGGAAAAGTGGCAGTCACTGAGTGAGGAGTATCTATGTAGGAAGTGGCAAGATTAAAGAACTCTTGATTTAATGTTTGTAAAGAAAAATGGACACATTTCTGTGATTGCCAAACAGGCACTTGAGCCGGTTTTCTTTCCTACTTTTTTGACTGCTCTTTCGCTTGGGTTTTTCATTTTGCTCCATCAGTCACATGAGAGAAAGGGGACCGGGAAAAAAGGGAAAAGTTGTCTTTTGATAAGAAGATCCATAATGAATATCTGTGTGACAGTTCCAACTGCCCCAGTATGAACCATAGCAAATGAGCAAAACTGAGCTGATTTTATGCTCTGGGTCATGGGTACAGGACTCAAACATTTCGCCAAGAAATGAGAATCCTGGCCAGAGGATTCAATGGGTTTGAAGGCAGTTCATCAAGACAAATGCCAACACATAATGGCTTTCAACTTAGTAGCACTTCTGCCCTCAGTATTTGATTCAGAAATTCATTTTAGTGTGTGGTTTGCATTTTGCTGAAATATTTATTCCTAGATGGTAACAGCCACTGTTTAGTTAAGTAGGCTAAGTTCTCACAATAGGAATGGGAAGAATGAACTTCCAGCAGGAATTTTAGTGGAACTCCCTGAGTAAGACATTCAGTCCAGGTTGGTAGAAGAGGCACAGCTGGCATTTTCCACCCTGGCTCCTGCCTTTCACTTTTCTCTCTAAGCCTGAGTTTGCCTGGAAAGCTATGCCTTTCAGGCCAAGGAGCCATTTCTTCTTTCTTCTTCTTCTTCTCCTCATGTCAGAAGTGTCACTCAGCTGGTTTTGCTGCCTCTTTCCCAGGCTGCCATGACATTCCCAGTGTCCTTAGGGAGCACAGCAATGGCATAGCACTGACTGTGCTTCCTTGCTCTGGCTGCCCAGGCTGGGCTTGCTCTGGATAGCAATGGACTCTTGGGAAAGAGCCATTCATTTGTGGCCTCTCTGCAGTGAATTGAACTGTTGCATTTATTGCAAGAGGGGGGAGAGAGGAGAACAGAAACAATGTGCTGGTGAGATGAAGGCAGTGTGGAGCCTCAGTGTCAGGGGGGGCTTTGTGTGGATCCTGGGCACCTTCTCCAGCCCTGAGCAGCTGCCAGGGCCCCGTGCCACAGTCAGGGCTGGGAAGAGGAGCAGCAGCATCCTTCCCTGCTCTGCTTTCCATGGACAGGTCACACTGTCATTTACCTGCTCTGCTGAAATGGACAGGGGAGATGAGGGAATTATTCCTGCAGCAGCTGGAGTCTCTGTGACACAGCAGAGGAGCACACTGCACAGAGAGGGATGCTGACCTGTAGGAAATTCCTGAGTTGATGGCAGTAAAGCCTGGCTTGCTTTGAGAGACAGGAATAAACACTGCCTGCTGGTTTGTGCTGTTGTGCAGAGTGGCTGTCCTTGTAACCCCCTGCAGTTCTTACAATTTCAGTGTCGAAACTGCTGCTGGGTAGGCAGCAAGAAACCTCATAGCTCTTAAAAGCAAATTTCCAATCCAAGTAGAAATTTTGAAATATGCCAGCTTTTCCTTCTGAGGAAACACAGCCAATGGAAATGCCACTCATGGGGAAATCAGGAGGGCAGGTTTTTCTGAAAGCAGATGGCAGTACCAAGAGCCATCAGGGCTTGCCAGCAGGAAAGCAAACTGGTGAGAATTGCCTCTGGGATTTCAGAGGAGCTTCTGGCTGATCAGTTTTGTTTGTTTTTAATCAAGTGGTACACTGAGGGAAAGCAGAGTGAAATGCTCCAACCTGAGAAAAGCCACAAGTAGCTTAACTGCTAGTTCTTGTACAAGCAGAGAAAGAAAACATTCCCTTTATATCAGTTTGATACATGATACTTCATTGTGCAACTGCAGAATATATGGAAGGAAGGCAAGAATGAATATTTACATATCCACCATTCACTGTCCATTAAAATGTTAAATCACACAGCTCCTGCAAATGTTTTAGAACTGTGAAAAGCATTGTCTGGTGCACATGGAATGGAGACTTTCATTTTATTCAGGGGGAGACAGGGCCGAATTTAAGTGAAATTAATTACCTGCATCTTAGCAGGCCAAAAAAAAAAAAAAAAAAGAGAGAGAACTATGGAGAGGTCAATAGGTTTTCAGAGTAAAAAGGTGTATAAAAAAGAGACATTCAACTGAAAATTTCCCAAAGGCATTTGGAGTGTGAAACAATAACTGCATCACTGCTGAGTTCATTGTTGTCATTCTAATTTTTCTGAATCACTTCTCATTTTCCTTCAGGTTAATTTGCTTGCCTTTTTTTTTTTTTTTGTTCTTCCCTAGTAAGGACTATTTTTTGGGGTGTCTGAACTTTTTTTGAAACCTGGTTTCAAAAAAAAAAAGGTATTGATTATATCTTACCTTCCCCATGCAGGTCCTCCATCATTTGCCAGATACTAAGTTCATTGAGCAAAAGGAAATATCCTTAGATCTAATTTGCAGTGATTAAAGCCCAAATATTTAAAAATATGGGTAAATAATAGTTTTTTTTCCTTGCCTGCTATGGCAGAGCTAAATACACACATTTAGGTGTCTGCATAGTTCCTTTAAAGTTGTCAGAGTCAGCCTGTGGCTACTTGTAAATCATGTTTGTTTCATACATAAATTACAATAAATCTCTCCTCTCCTGGCCTTGTCCTGGGAAGCAAGTCTGAAATCACTTTCAGTTCTCACTCGTTTCCCAGCATTTGAGAATTTTAAGGGTTAAGAGAAAAAACCTTTGTGTGGTGGGCAATGCCTTAAATAATCAGGCAACAACCAACCTGCCACAGTGGCTTTGATGTTGTTACAGGATCTGTCAGAGACCTCAGGATGTTTGTGTGTCCCAGAAAGGTTAGATAATAAATGCCAACATCTTGTGTGCTGTAGTTCATTCCTAATTCAGGCCCAGTGCCAACACCTTGTCTTCCTTTGCCCCAAGTAAATCCTGCCAGGGGTGTAAGAGGGAGCCCTTGCCCAGCCTGCAGCTGCTTCTCTGCCCATGTATCCATTTCCAGGGCTGAAGGAGATGAAAAACAACATGCCAGAAAGAGAAGATTTATGTGCAAGGTGGCTTTAATAATTAAGATAACATGTTCTGTGTTGATTTATACTGAAATTTCTTGATTGAATTCCCTGGAAAGGAGCTTAGACATCTTGTCTTGATAAATCTAATTCTTACATGTAGTACCTGAAGTCCCTACAAAACCAGTAACTTAGAGAAGCTTGTAAATGAGAAACAATTGGTTCTCTTATCCAGAGTGGCTAACTCTGATTATTTCTTGACAGATCTTTATGTTCTTTCATGTTACCACGTGAAACAGGAAAGAATCACTCTTTTATTACCTGTGCTAACTCTTGCATTATGCTGCTGTGCAGCCACATACTGTACTCACATTTCAGATGTTCTGTCTGGTTAATCAGTGGTGATGATATTTATTGCTGGTGTACATATTGGAAAGATGTAGGGGAAAAACCTCCCTCAGTAGAGCAAAACAACCCTCTGGATAAGGGCTGACCTGGATCTCTTACTGCAGGAATTTTTAGGGGCATTGCTCTGTAAATGTGCTCTTAATTACCTGCAAAACAGAGTAAATATAAAATGAACTATTCTGGAAAACTAGATCCACCAAAATCTCGTCTTTGGTGAGAGAATATCCAAGCTACTGTCCTTTAATTCAAAATGACCATTCCTTATTTCAGCAGGAGAAAGCCCCAGTTGTGCCATTCCTGACTGAGGCTTTGCACATCCAGGTCCGGGACTGATTTCCAGCTGGGGAGGCAGGGACAGAAAGCAGCTACTGTGGGACAGCAGGACAGGGTGTGCCTGCTGCTGGCAGGGCTGTGGGGTCAGGATGCTGCAGCTGCTTCTGTGCACACAGCACAGGCAGCTGCAGGCTGCTGTAAATGTTTGCTCTTTGCTGTGTTAATTGAACTACAGCAGAGCCAACAGGAGAGCAGAGCTTTGGCCATAGTCTGCTGTGTGCCTTTTGTTGGGGTGTGCCACAGTAACAGCTGTGGAGTGACACTGCCCTGGAATAAACTGTCGAGCTGAGTTATTGAATCCTCAGCTGGTTATGAGGGCTGTAAACAGGGCATTACTAAAAGGAAATGTTCATTCTAAGAATGGCAGACTGTGAACACAAATATATACATATATATGTGTGTATGTATGTGGAATAAAATTTTATATTAACTTCTCAATACAGTTAAAAATGGGTATTTTAAAATTTTCAAAATGTTCAGAATTTTTCCAAGGGTGTTTTAAACCTGACTTTCTGTTGTTAAGGTTGTAATTGTAAGAAACAAGTTTAGCTTTTAATGAATGGAAAGGCTTTTACTGTCTTAAGGGAAATGAATTTGGAATTTTAGCGTTTGCTTAAATTTTAAATTTTGCTCTTTTTTATTTTAGTTTTAAAATTTTTTAAAAGGGAGCACAATATCTATAAAACTTTCTCTCCAATAGAAACAAAACCTAACTCTTTTTGCGTGAAAAGTTAGTGATCCTGAGTAGAAAAAGAATTTGCAGAAAAACATGAATATTTGATTTGGAAAATTAAATGAGTGCTCCATTTTAGGAGGTCCCTTTGAGCAGAGCTTTTAGCGCCCAGCAGTGCCCCATCATCAGGGGCCTTTGCTGGGAGACACTCACTTTAATAAACTTGTTAAAAGAAGGCCAGCACAGCTGCCTTGTTTTAGAAGCCAGGACCTTGCTCTTGGCAGTGAATCCATGAGAACAATGGGAAGGAACAAGGCAGGGCCTGAGGAGCAGGGCTGTGGTTCCCAGCCTGGCACGGGGCTGGCCAGCCTGTTCAGTCTCTCCGTCCTCCCTGGAGCGCAGGGGAGCACAGGGCAGGAGGCTCAGGGATGCATCTCCTCAGGGATGGCGAGGGCAGGAGGACAGGGAGAACCTGGAGCAGCTCAGGAGTGTCCGAGGGAGGAGCGTTCTCCTGCTGAGGGAATTGCAGGAGCTCTGATGGCTCTGCTTGGCTCAGCCTGGTCTAAATCTGCCCCTGCAGAGGCAGTGATGAACAAAGGAGCCAACACCCTCAGTCCTGCTCAGAGGGTTCTGCTCCGTGGGAAAATGGATGGACTGGGCCTTGGGAAGAGGCATCTTTGGTTCAGCAGCACTCAGCTGTCACAGGGAATGAGGAAACGTGGGTTTGTGAGGGTCATTCTTCCTTTGTCAGAGCACAGGGAGAAAGAGCAGCAGAACTTTTAAACTGACATTTAGAAGTGATGAAGTTAGCAGGCAAACAAGGTGTGCAGGCCCTGTATTGCAGATGCCTTTGAGCTCCTTTCCCTGGGTAGAGGCACCTAAATGGCTTTTCATGGCCCTGCCCTTTGTCAGCTATTCCTGAGATTTCTGTGTGCAGCCTCACTTGCAACTAATCGCAGTAGCTAAAATTAATTAGGACATAAACACACCTAGAAAGCCTGTAAAACGTCATTTATGCCTGCAATATAAGCCAGAACATTTGGCACTGTTAATTGAAATTATAAAAAGCTTTGCAAGGCATCCAGAACTCTTCAAGTCAGTTCTCCCTACTTTGGTTTAATGGCACAGTAAATGCTTGCTTTTCTGGGTATGATGATTGTTTTAAACACTAACGAGTGAGCAAATTCCATTATCTTGTGTCAGAGAACCCTCCAGAGAAGATAAAAAGGCCATTAATAAACAAGATTACTTTCCAATGGCAGTTGCTCCACAATAGAAAATTCCCCGTCTGACCTTCTCCTTTAGGATGCTGCTCAGTTAATCAGCTCAGTCCCTCGGGAGTTGTTGCCAGCAGTTTTCCCCCTCCCTTTGGGAAAAAGTAACTGCAAGGTTTCTGCTGAGGTGAAGGAAGGAAGGAAGCAAATAGTGAAAGTGCCTGGTTTAGTCTGGAAGTGATGGCTTTAGGCAGTTCTGCACCTGCAGCAAGGACCCCTTGAGCAAGCAGCACAAACAGACTACAGTGGGTCTGCTGAGCCTTTTTCTTTCCTTTCAGTGATGTTAAAATGCTGCATTTGTATGTCCATCCCAAAGCAGGGAATCCTGCCCATGCTCAGGGGCTGGCAGGATTCCCACTCCCCTCTGCCTTTGGCCAGGTGTCAGTCTGTGCCCGGCTCTGGTGCTGGCTGGCAGCAATCCCCCTGCAGCAATGCACATTCAGGGCAGCATTCAAAGGCCTCACTTCCCTTCATACACAACCTTGTGTTTCACTGCTAATTTACTGTTTGATAATAAATGAAGTACAGCTGTGCTGTTTTCCCCTAATTCCCTGTTAGGAACAGCCAGTATTCTTTGGGCCTCAGAACATTTGCTTTTGCTGGATGCACTCACCTCACAGGGAATATTCAGTGTGTATTGCTTTTTCCCTAAGTATTAGAATATTTTATTAAGGGCGATTCTGCTGTTGATAATTACTTAGTATACTTTTTATAATTATTGTTGTGATATTTGCATACTTTTCTGCTTTATTAAAGTGTATATTGGAAGTCATTTTTTCCCCCATGATCTCCAGAAATAGGTACTTTTGCCCTGTAGTTATCTTCTTTTCTTCTTAGCTGTGTAATATTCCTGGATGCCTTGAAAGCAGGCTTGATCTGACATTGGAGCCTGGCTCTATTAGCACATCCCAGCCTTTTCTTTCACCCCGTTTGCCCAGGATTAAATGCCTGAGCAAAGGGGATTATTTATGGTAGCCCACAATGAGTTACTTGGGAAAAAACCCACCGTGCTTCCACTGTGCCTGTGAGAGAAGAAATCTAGGAGAGAAGAGATCAGGGAAATGAAATTCAGTGTAAAGAACAACATTTGCAGGGTGTCCAGGGAACTGGATATTTTTGTGCCTCAGAAATGCAGCTGGTGACTGTGGCAATGTGTTGAGGCGTCTGCTGGGTCAGAACTGGTGTCACCCTGCATCCTTTGTGAATAGCATGAAGCCAAGTTACACATGGAGTTGATTTAAAGCAAGTCTGGAAGTTACCCCGTCACTGATTATGGGGGCATTTCATTAACAGTGGGAATTTCCTGCACTTTGGGAGAGATCTATCCAGGATACCCTGGCAGAGTTTCTTGTGTTTGTGACTGGCTTGGAGGGCACCTGATTGGGTGACACCTTTGCTACTCTTGCTTTTGAGAACTCCTTTCTTTTCTAAGACTGAGTTTTAGGGCTTAATTCACGTATCTGCTAAGAATGCACTAATGCACAAAAGATTGATCTCTACAAGTGCAGTTGCAAAATCCTGTGTGCTAATAGTTGTATCAGAGCATGGATCAGAAAAATCCCTGTGCAAGACTGAGCGCTAGCAATTACATGGAGCTGCTTGTCACCCAGCAGATGGGACAGTCCATTCTGATGTTCTTCTGCAGAGCATTTGCTGTCATGTTCTAAGGTTCTGAACACAAAAATCACCCAAATCCAGAGGCAGAAACTGCTGCTGCAGTGAGGCACTGCTCACATCCTGGCTGTGTTGCCCGAGGCTCAGCCTCTGCTGCCCAGGCAGGGTCTGGCAACAGCCTGGGGAGACTTCCACAGCTGGCTTCCAGGTGTAAAGGCAAGTCTGAGCCTGGAGGGCAAATCTTTCTGTAACACAGGCATCAGCTGTGCCTGGGAGTCTCTGTATCCATTTTCCTGTTTGGCCTTTTCCACTGGGGACTGGAGGGCTTCAAACCACAGGCTGCTTTTTATTAATTACAACGTGTTGGGGACAGTGGTGTGTCTGTGCTTCCCACAGTGTCCTGTCCCTCTGTTTTGTGGTGGTAGAAAGGACAAAAGCTAATGTGCAGCTGTGGGGGGATAGAATAAAAGAAAATAAAGACAGTGCAGAACGTAATCTCACCCCTAAGGAGTTGCAGCTGGGCCAATTACCGAATATTAGGGACAGGCCTGACTGTAACAGGCCACAGCTGTGACCAGCGAGAAGAAGAGTGCTGTAAAAGAGTGGGTTGGCTGCTTGGAGAGGATCTGGAGCCAGTTGGCTGCTATGAAGAAGAAAGAGCTGCCCATGAAACCACACCAAGAAGGTATGAAACTTTTGTCATAAGGAGACAACAATATGGAACTTTTGCAATAATATGACAACATGCAGCATTAATTTTAGTCTCATCAGCCTTTCTTACAATGCAGATTCTTCCTCAGGTAGTTTGGTTTGCCATCCTACTGTTCCTAAAGTTTTAGCTCCCTGGAAAGAAGTTATTTCTTCTGTGTAGAGCTGAAGCTGAAGATGCCCCCAAAACCAGGTAAGTCATTTCCACCCAGGAATTCAGTGCTGGCCTTGGTAAAGCTTTTTGAGGACCTCTACCAGCTGTGTGTGTTCTGGAGGCCAAAATGGCATCTCAGCAAGTGCTTGCAGTGCTTTCTGTGTTCTCAGCAACACCTGGGCACATCTGCAGTGCACTGGAGGGTGTGGATAAAGCAGAAGGTGCATTTGTGTGGAATCATTCACTCTGATGCCGCTTCTGCAGGATTGGGGGTGCAGAAATCAGTAAAAACCTCTTGTGAGTGAGCAGGCCCCTCTCTGCAGTCAGCAGCAGAGTGTGGCTGTATTTAGGGTGTTCTTTCAAGGCAGCCCCACTGTAGTGACAGGTTTCAAACCAGTGCTTTCAGCTGAGCCAATGCCTTCACCTCCCACTTTCCCGGGGTCACACTGATTTGTGTGACACGTTCCTGTCATTAGCAGATCATAAACCAAGCACCCTCTCCAAGGAAAAGCTTTGCCTCCTCTCCACAGGCACCTCAGTGCCATGTAAAAAAAATGGGTTCCTGGTCATATTGAAATCACTCTGCCTCAGGGATGTTAAAAACCCCAAATGCTCCTAGGGAAGGTGGACGATGAACTACCCCAAAATGAGGAGTTCTTGTACAGGTCTGAGCTCCTCTGAAGCTGTGGCCATGTAAGGATTATGCTGCAGTTTGCTTTCTATTCCAATTTATATCAGCTTTTGTGAGCTAATTCCCAGATCAGCTGGGCATTCAGGCATAGAGAATAAAATGTAACTCCTGTTGTATGTAAGATCCAGCCAATTACACAAAATTACACAGTTTTGTTTTGTGAACAAAAGCGGCACAAGAACACAAAAGTGTTCAAGTATCCATTAGAAAGAGTTCCAATTTCCTTTCTAAATGTCAAGTACAAAATCTATATTTCACATGCAAATAACAGTGGAGTGTTGTTGCTCATATACGCCCGAAATTACATTTTCTTAGCATGACCTTTCTTGCTAACAATAACTTACATTTTAATTAAATCTGTGGCCATTCTCCTTTCATGCCAAATATCCCCATGCTGTGTGTTGCTGAATTTTCATGTCAGAGAAGAAAGTTTAAAGGTCGCAGACCTGAATTCTTCCTGGAGGTAAACTTTTTAAATAATACACAAAAGAAATTACACGTGTGTACTCTCCCTACAGGTTTGCAGAAACACAGAAACTCTCTTGTTTCACTGAACTCTGCATGTCAGGGTGAGAGAGAAGGATGTGACAGGGTTGAACTTCAGTGAAATAACCCTGGAGCAGGAGGAGCAAAGATGGAGTTTGGAATGAAGTCTTGGCAGCTCAGCCTCGCTGCTGGAGCTGCAGGGCTCCTTCAAGGCTTCCTCACCCTTCAGGTTGGCTCCTGCCTGTAGAGCAGGAGCCTGGGCCTTGCCTTTGGTGGGGACGTGGCCCCAGAGGCAGGAACTCTGCTTTAAGCCTCCTGTCCCTTGACTTGTGGCACTGAGACGTTGGCAAGCTGGGAAATTCTGTGGGGGTGTTTGCAGGGACTGGGCAAGAAAATACATTTAGTTCTGGCTCTGGGGAGCCACAAAATGACACCGATCCAGACTTCTGCTAGGCTGATAGTTGGGAAACACTTTGGAAAGGATTTCCTGACACTGACCTGCAAGATCAGAGATTGAAGGGTAGAATGGAATTAATTCCTGGAGGCAGAGGATCTTTGCCATAATTACTTCCTTGTTTATTGGCCTTTTAACAGCACATTGACAGTGCTGCTTGTCTTGTACCAAGTCAAAATGCTGCCTGCTGGTAGCAGAGTGACAAATCAAGGAAGAAGCAGAAATAATCCATCTCATCCTGAAAGAATAAGACTTCCTCGAGATTTTAAAGAGCTGTGAAGCTTGGATGGAGCTGGTTTTTAGCTATGGAGTGAGTTGATTGTACAGCTGAATTTCACACCTCCTTACAGGGTCTGGACTATTCCAAGTGTAGTTTTATAAATACTTTCTATCAGTGCTTTAGTGACAGGTGCCTGAGGGCAGGTGGCTTCCCATGGGATCTGCTGTGTCTCCAGCAGGAAGACAAGCTGCATTTACAACTCGTGCTCTCAGTTCTGGAGCAAATCCTTTTTCTGGAGGAAATGTCTTTCTTAAACATGAGTAATAGAACCTGTTGTAGTTTGCTGTTGTGCTGGCATGTCCAGAACTTTTTTTGGAACTCACAAGATATTAATTTGAATTTCTTGTAATTGCTTGAAGTATTATCTTTAAAAAGGCCACCTTAGCAAGAGTTTCTTACTTGTCAGACACCAGGCACTGCAGTGTGTCTGTTTATTCCTGAGTTTTCAGGGTCTCAGGGGCTTTTGTTGTTGTTGGTGTCCTCTTTTATCATCAATTGCGTAATGATGACAAGAGACAGACAAATATGAATAACAACAAAATGCAGTAACATAACCACAGACACTCCTCCACTTATCATAGGGCAGTCATCAGCCAGGGGAAGGAGACAGGCAATGAAGTGTGTGCCACTGAGCTCTGGAAAACTAGGAGCAATTTCTGATCAGACTGAGCCCTTGTTTCACATCAGTGCATCTCCAAATAAAACAAGGAACAACCCCATGGCACTGTGTTTATAAAGAGAAAAATCTGGAAGGGCGTTGCGGTGTGATGTCATGACTTGCCTCAGTTTCCCGTGGTTTCTCCCTGAAGTTTCTTTCCCCAGGTGGATTGTCAATCACCTCTCCTTTTCCCCACCCTTGACCCCTGCTGGGCACTGTATCAACCCAGAAATTCCAAGGGGAGCATTGAGTGATTGGCAGGTTCAAAGGATGCTTTCCACCCCCTGGGGGGCCATTGGCCCACCCGGGTGTCCCTCTCACCTGAGACCCCCTCCCCTGTGCCTGGTTGGTGCTCCCTGCGTCCCCTCTCCTGCCCCTCTCTCCAGGTAAAAGGACAGGCAGACCACGCGGTCGGGGGTCTGGTGGAGAGTTCGGATGGAGAGTTGGAGTTGCTGCAAGATTCAGAGGCCGTGCCACCAAAATAAAAACTCTGGATTAAAAACTCTCCATCAGGACTGCTCCTTTCTTCACCTCGCCTCAAAGGTTTCTCCAGCTCAGGAAGGCCTGAGGAGTGCCCCCCTCAGCAGCAAGCTCCAGCCCACAAGCTCTGGAGCTCGGGGCATGCCCGACTTGTCCCCACGTGCCCAGCTGTGACCACAGGTACCGAATGGCGTCTCTGGGGAGAAGACTCCACAGGTGCTGCTATTTGGTCAGCAGCCGAGGCCAGACAGACCAAGGCAGTCCCGTCAGTAAGATTGGTAAACTCCAATAGAGGGGGGAAATAATAAGCAACCCCAGAACGTTATCCTGCAGCTGCAGGCAGTGATGTGAATAGAAGCTTAACAGTTTAATTAAGCTGGGTTTGGGCTCTCTTGATTCTCAGGAGCTTTAAAGAAGGGCTTCCATATCTTGCTATTGAGGCCAGCTGGAAAATGTTCCAGAGAGGTTTGGCTTCTGGCACAGGGCTCTGATGAATCTCCTCAAACATCTGCAACAGCACACCACGAGCAAGGGCTGCTGAGGAGGGAATTGAGGATGGAAATTCCTGCAGCCACTGAAGCTGGCAGTGAGCAGAGAGCTGTCAGGGAAGTAACACTTCCCTCTGGGCTGGCAGGATCAGGACACAGGGAGGTGACAGCACTGCCTTGGGCAGCTCTGTTGTTCCCAGGTGAGGCAGCCAGGTCCCATGACATGTTTGGAGGAGAAATGAAGGAGCAGGAAGAGGATAAACTTGATTCTCCTCTGCTGAAGTGGCAGCTGGAGAATAAATCAAGTGGAGCATCCTGGCTAAGCACTCATTCTAAAGAACAGCACAAGCTTATTAAGGAATAATGTGTGTGGAATGCCTGCAGTGATGGAAAACCTCGGGGTGGCCTGCAGCCAGAGCCCCATAAAACATTCACTTGGGCCAGTGCAAATTTGCCTGGCAATAAATGGCTGTGCTAATTAGGTTTTGAAAGGGGCTGTCAACCTTTTCACCTGATTAGAAAATAGTGAGGCTCTGCATGCCCAGCTCCATGCTGTGGTGAGCTCCACCACTTGTGCTTGAAGAACTGATGTGGCAGAATAGAGAAACAAGGGAGAAAATGTTGCCAAGGTATTTGGCAAAAAAATTCTCTTCCTGAAAAGAGCAGGAGAATTTCTTGGAGTAGACACTTCATTCTCAACATTCATTCTTCTGTGCTGGACTTCTTCTTGGTGTGATGCTCAAGAAATTAAACAAGAGAAGCCAAGAGAACAAGGCTGCAGTTAACATCTGCAGTGTGAGACAGAAAAGGTGACTCTTGTTCAGTGACGGAGGGTTGTGGGGATCAAACTCCATAAAGATGTTAGAAATGAGGCAGCTTGGGCAGGAGCAGGGGAGAAAAGGATGTAATTGCCTGTTCATGTTATTCCTCTCTAGTGCCTGTGGTGCTGGGCTCTGCTGGCTCCTTTCTCCTTGGCTGAGGAGAGCCAGGCTGCCCAAAGCAGCTGCTCCTGGCAGTCCTTGTGCTCCTGACAGATACAGCAAGGAGGATGTGGCTCTAAGGGCTGCCAGCTGGTTGGAAAAGGTGACTCAGCACTTTTACACACTCTGAGATGCTGCAGCCATTAAGCAAGATCCTTCTAAATTACTGTAAGCCTTATAATTTCATGCAAGTGAATGAGTGATTTTTGTGTGTTGGGGTTCGGGCTTTTTAGTTCTTCATTATTCTCTGGGCTTAGAACTGACTGGATAACCTAAAAGATGAGCACTCCATTTTAAGATGAAAAAGCTTTTTGTAAGGATCAGGTGGAAAATCTCTGGGGCATTTAGCATATAAGTTACACATTTCCAGAGCTAAAAGGGCTTTAAGTGCGTTTCCCACAAAATCAACATGTGTGTTGAATCTGGCCAGGCTACAAGGCACCATTTTTCCCTGTTTCCTCAAAACCATAATTATTTTAATTATTAAAAAAAAATAAATATGTTGCCAAAACAATTATGTGCTCCAATCTGAACTGAAGCCACAATGGAACTGAAAGTGTCATTAATGCCTTGGAGTACGGGGTCAAAACATGACATCCTTGTGTTTCCAAAGGTTCAGATTCTCCCAGCAATTCCAACCTCCTTGCTGGAGGGCAAGCCTGGAATTCAGGCACCTTTAACCCACCCCAGGCTAAGTCTGAGACTTTGAAAATGTTGGGTCTTGATGCAGCTGGACTGCCAGAAGTCCCTGGGCTTGTGAGGTTTAGGAAGCCACAAAGCCAGACCTGCAGGGTGGTGCTGGAGTCCTTGTTTGATATGAAGGATTCTTGCTGTGATCAATACACTGGAATTAAGAAAAGAAATCAAACAAACACCCCAGAGCAAGTCATGCATTGCCTTCCCTACTCCATACCAGTTTTCCCATTTCACAAATGTGACTGCAGCCATTACAGTTCCATTAAAACCCATCAGGCCATCTGCTGTTGTGTCCTTACTCCAAGAGGAGTTAAAGCCCAGGGTTCCCCAGGAAGGTGAAGGGAGCTGCTGTGGCCTGGGGGAAATGTGTCCTGGCTCTGATGGGGATGGCTCCTTTACCCTGGGGACCTTTTTCAGGCAGGAATATCTGCAAGGGCTCTGGAGCAGAGGGAACATCTCTGGATCTGCAGGAATGCACAATAACAGCAGCCAGTGCCTGTGGCCATGGGGTTTGACAGACATTGTAATTTAATCTGAGCTAGGCCACTGTGTCTGGAGATAAAACTCATCTTGCATGTGCACAGTCCTGCTGTCTGCCACAAAATACCATGCTGTAGTGGTTTTAGTGTCCTTCAAATGTAGAATCAGGGCAAGAGTCACCTTTCCATGCAAATAACTGTTCTGGCTGCCATAAAGCCAAGTGTAGGGAGAAATAAGGACAATTGCAGTTTTATGTCATTGGAAAAAACCCAGCTCCAGGCATATTTAATCTCTTGGGAAGGGGACATGCCTGGTCTGCTGGAAAAAGCTAAAGATGTCACATTCTTTTAATGTGGTACTTGTGGTGTTTCTGGGTGTCTTTCAGACCCATCACCAAGGTACTTCAGCACATGCTTCATTTTAATACAGGACTGCCATTGGCTTCAGTAGTGTTACTGAAGTGCTTCAAGGTATGAAAATGCTGAAATGGAAATATCCTCACCAAACTGGAGTGGGAAATACTGATAAGAGAGGTATGGTATTGTCTGAGGAGTCACATCTTAGACTGACAGCAACTGTGTTTTAATTGTCCCCAGTTTCCACAGTATATTTCCATAGCATAACCATTACCCATTGGCCCAGCAGCAGAAATGCTCCAGAAGTGTTGGTGTGTGAATGCAATACTGATTACAGATGACAGGAATCTGTACAATCTTACAATCCCCATGGGTCAGCAGGGTGGCTCATGCCTGTCCTCTAACCCAGGCTGAAGGGAAGGCAGAACCCAGAACCTCCTCTCCCACCCTTCTGCAGTAACGTGTGCTTCAGCAGCAGAATTGTTTTCAGGGTCTTTTTCTAATCAGTTTTAATTAAATAAGGAAAAAAAAAAATCAAACCAAACACCTTTAGCTTATAACTAGACTGTCCTTTTCTCCTCGTTCTGCCAAAACAAAGTTCCTGCTAGTTAGTGGCAGTTTCTATGTGAAATATTTCCCCTGCACAGTTGAGCTCCACTTTGTTTGCCCAGGTTTCCATAAGCTCTTCTGTCTGAGGCAGACTTCAGCTCCTCCCAGCTCACTCAAACTGTAGCATGTTGTACTGATCCATGAATCCATGTGTGTCCCACAGAGAGGGAAAGAGGAAGTCAGAACATCAGGGACAGGATCTCACTGAGGAACCAGAAACGACTCAGAAATGAAGCCACTGATTTAAAAAGCATATAAATGTATGTATTGCATTTAATTATGTAGTAAATCCTGAAGATGCCCCGAAGATCCATCAGTCTTATAAAGCCAAATGAATACAAGCCAAAAATTTAAGTACTTGATTTAACTGCCAGAATTTGAACTCCTAATTTTGCTCTTTTGCCTATGTTTAAGCATTTCCTAAATGTTCAGTATTTGCTGGGACAGAACCATGTAACATCCAGCTTTGTATTTACTTGATGTTATTATTTACTCAGGAAATTTTATAAGATTTGAGGTTTTAAATTTTAGGGTTCTGTCCTTGTAAAAGCCAAGACATTTGGTAGGTCCAAATAGAATGAGTACTTTTTCAGGTTTTTTTGCAGAAGAAATAATTTATTTAAACCAAAATCTGGATTTAAATTAATATTTCCTTGTGAAGAATTAAAATTCCTTTTTTTTTTCTACAAAGCTGCATGTGCCTAAAATCTTTCTAATTTTTATCATCTTTGCTCATCCCGAATAATTCTTAGTGCACTTGTAGCATCAAGATGGAAAGGCCAGTGGTACTGCTGAGGGTACAGCTGTGGGCTTCTCTCTCTTTTTCCTTGATCTGGAAAGAAGCGCTCAGTTCATTTGTCACTGTGTCATTTTGTGTGACCTGTCCCCCTGTGAGATTCACTCAAATCCTTCACATTTATCACTGGTCAGCACAGGCATCAGCCTCTCTGCTGCGCTGCCACTGCAGGGGATGGGATCAGAAACCAGCAATTAGGGAAGGGTTAAAGAGACCTAAGGATAATGGTGAAGGAGACAGGAGCATTAATTTCTTGTTCAGTTCTGGTTTTGTCTGCTGAGATCTTGAGGAAATGTTCAAAATGTTATCTCAGTAATTTGCATTTGTTTTTAATGTGATTTATCATTCCCCATTTACAGCAGAGTTCCTGCTGCTCGCTTTATGGTTTTGTTTTCCATTGTTTTGGTGAGATGTGACATTAATTTGCCTTCATGTCTTTTTTTCATTTCAGCTATGCAAAAACTCCCTAACATGTATTACCACATGGACTCTGGAAAATACAACGTATGATTTCAGTCAGGACTGGAGAAATACATGCACGTGTATTACAAAGAAACAAGGAATTCTCTCTTGGAAGAGGTTGTGACAATATCTGTGTGTTTGTAAGAGAGCTCTAAAGGCTCTTACTGCAGGCAGCCAGTCCATTTCTGTGATTACCCCAGTGCTGTTAAACAAGCCCAGAGCAGCAGCCAGGAATGGAGTTGATTCACTGTTTCTGAGCTTGGACTCCAGGGATAATTCTGGTTTACACTTTCCCAAGCCAATAGAAAGCAGTGGAGCACAACCTTCTTTAAGTGTTTTTCTGCCATTCTATTTTCATTAACTTCAGAAGAAAGATGGGATTGCCCTGGCTCACAAATATTTGCTTGTTAGGAAAAACAGTTCAGGTGTCCAGGTTTGTGGCAGGTGTAAATTGAGTGATTCCATCTGGTCTTAAAAATGCCTCAACCTCAGTATCAAATCCCATGTTAGAAGATTGAGAAAAATGCAGAACAGCCTAATTTGGCATCCATCACTTGAGGAACCTGTCTCCCTTTTCACTAAGATGGATGAACAGAGGAGCCATGGCAGATCTGTCATACCCACATGACTTTCTCTGGAGAGCTGTTAAACTCCTGGAAATCATCCTGGAGCCTCTCATTGCTCAAAAAGGAGAATGTCTGTGAGATGAGGGAGACTTCAGGTGCTTCTCCCAGGGTTTAGTTCTCCTCTAGAATTTGCAATTTTCTGAACTGAATTAACTTCATAGTTATTGAATCTGCTTCATTCAGAATCAGTCCTGTTAAGGACCATGGTACCACTTCTTAATTTCAGTTAATAAAAATTGGCTGACTCCCACATCCCAGCTCTGTCCCATCCCTCCCGTTGGGATAATCCTGCCCTGCCTACCACTGGCAGCAGCACTGAACGCAGTTGGAAGTGCTGTTTTTATTTCCTTATTTAGGAGTTGAGTGTCCTGTGTCCTTCTGTGCACGTGTCCAGAACAGAGCCATATTGCACTCCATAAATCCAATTGTTCATGTTTTCAGGGTGTGATTGTATGAAATCACTGCCTTCTATGGGTTATAGTTAAAATCATGACCAAATTATATTGATAAAATTAGAAATTTTCCCAGACAATGAAGAAGCTTTAGTTCTGAGTTCTAATTTTCCTCTACAAAAGTGAAAGCAGGGTCTTGCAGTGTGCAGAGGAACACCAGTGCTCCACAGCCAGGGCAGAGGGTGCAGCTGCTTCCCTCAGCAGTGAGAGAGGAAAATGGGACACTCAGTCATTTTTACCTCATGCTTTGTTTTCACCTGGCTTTGCTAATTAACCTTTAACCTTTGCTTGATAATTGTTCTCCAGAATACAAATGAATGCCACACTGATGAGAACATGGCCAAGCAGGAGAAGAAAAGGATTTGGTTTTTAGCATAAAATATATTTTAATGGGAATTTTTCAGGCCTCATGGGGTTGCAGGAAGAAGCAGTCAGGAGCCATCCAGATGCACAAAGTCTCCTTACTGGGTGTTGAGGTGGGTAAAACAGAGCTTGTTCCTGTTCCATGGGCAGGGTGTCCCACCCCCTCCCTGCAAGGGCAGTGCCAGTGCAGGAGTGGCAGTGCAGGGGATGTGGCAGGGCTGTCCCAGCAGGTGCCAGGCAGAGCTCTGGCACTGAGCAGCAGCAGGGACTGAGAGCTCCAGATTCTCCTGAGGCTGCTGGAGCCCTGCTGGGCTCTTCTGAGCTGCTCCCAGAGTGCAGAGAGCTCAGGCACTGCCTTCCCACTGCCTGCAGGGGCTGGCCATGGCTACTGACCAGAAAACAACTGGGGAGAGAAGCCACCAGAAATGTTACAGCTTTTTGGGGAGTAAGGATGTTCAAATTGGTCAGTTACTGCTAAATGCCATTGTGCAGTCTGCCAAGGCTGGTTCTGCACAGTCAGCACCTAGGTTTTGTTAACACTGAGAAAGATTAGAAACTCTGAAATGGAAATATTAAAAAAAAGAGCAAAAGCAATGTTAAATAAACCCACACATCAAAACATTCCAGCTGTCAAATTTGACAGTTCCACAAGGAATCTTGGATCTTGGCTTATTGTCTTGGGTTTGTAGTTTTTTAATTGGAATTTGAATTCTAATAAGATGAAGATATGTTTTCCTAATATTTGTTAGCAGAAATTAGTTTTCAGGCCATTAGCATGTTTATAGAAGTAATACTGAGAGCGACCCTTAGTTAAAAATTCACAGTAAATTAACTTTTCCCTTAATATACATGATATTTAGAACCACTTTAATTATCCATACTAGAAGACAACATTAGTCTGACAGAAATTCTCACAGGAAAAATATCAT
The DNA here is from genome assembly GCF_036417665.1 of Passer domesticus. Lineage (NCBI taxonomy): Eukaryota > Metazoa > Chordata > Aves > Passeriformes > Passeridae > Passer > Passer domesticus. The sequence continues at coordinate 12,723,266 of NC_087477.1, read as the reverse complement.
CTATTTATATCAATTAATTTACTGTGTCAATTTGACTTTAAAGGGACACTTAAGCCTAGAATTCGGTTTACCCAAAGTTTGAGCATTGAAGTCACACCAGGGGAATGGAAGAATATTAAACAAGAGTGGAATATCTTTTCCTTGTATAGGCAGATTTTGAGAATTTATAAATGTTCCCAATATCCTCATGGTTAGATACATAAAGCTTTATTTTAATTAGGTAGGCATATGTTAGGATACATTAGGAAACAAAATACAACTAATGTATATTTTCAATAGGCAGTTCTGCGAGCATAGGGATAATAATTTGAAAAAATAATTTATTTCAACTCCAAATGGTAGATCACGATGTCAGAGAAATGAATACAAGTGCCGATGTTTCCAAGAATTAAGCAGGATTTCAGCTTTAGCTCTCCATCTCTTTCCTCACTAAATAAAATGAAAATGTAATGCCTCAAAGAAAGTAGTTTCATATTTGTAATCTTTGATACCAGCATGATTAAGAAAGGCATTAAGAAAGGTTGATTTGTACACAGTACTGAAAAATCAGTTCTGCCTGGGAGAATGATAAACAGTGGAAGCTGCTATTTAAATAGAAATAATTGCTGGTACATCTATATCTGTGTTTTAGCACTATTTTTCATTTGGGTTTTTATCTCATTGCACACCTTAAAAATTCCAGATGAAATAAGCATTAGGAAAATTTTAGAAGAGTAACCATTGAGAGCAGTCATAGCTGGACCTAACTGGGGGATGTTTTTTGTATTGAAAAAAGAGCCATTCCATATCCAGCCCTTTGCCTGCTGGCCTAGATTCTTGCTGAGATGGAGTTGTGGTGGGAGGAAAACCATTCCATGTTCCTTGGGAGTGCCCTGGAACAGGACCATGAGCTGGGGCAGTTACCGGGTCAGACTTGTGTGTCTGGGCTGCTTGAAGACCTGGCCAAGTGTTTAATCTTGGGATGGAGCCTGTTATGGATTGTGATTCCTTGTGTACCAGCACAGGGATGAAGTGCTACGTGAGTCTGTGCTGAGGCCCAGGCACATCAACTTGTTTGGTGGGAAGGAATAAAAGTGGAGCTGCAGGAATCCGAGGTGACAAAAACCAGCATTTGGGAGGCATTTACATGTGTCAGCCTAGCTGGGTGCAGGTGATTTCCTTACTTTACAGGAAGATTTCACCTCTGCACGTGTAGCAAAAGAGGACAAGGAATTATTTTCCCAGATAATATTTGGTTTTGGAGGCATTCAAAGTTTCTCCATTTGTCTAAGGATGAAATGAAGCTTTTCTGAAGTTTATCACCTGGTAATTTGGGCACCGAGTTTCCCTGGAGTTTGGTTCCTGGACCCTGACTGTTGCCCTGTCCTGAGCAGGGATGTAGGAGTAACTAGAGGAGAAGAGGGGAGCAAGAACTGGATCAGCATCTAGGAGGAAAATGCAAAAAGTCACATTTCAACTGAAGCAAAACTTTATGGAAAAGAATAATTTGCGAAGGTGTTTTAAACATGCTTTGGATGAAAATGAAGTAAATGAACAAATGAAGTAAAAAAAAGTTAGAAAATATTTGCTGCATGGTTAAAAGCACTCATTCTTTAAACCAGATAAGCTGAGTTCTTGCTTAACAAACTCACATAGGATGGCAGTGCCCCTGCACTCTTGTCTTTAAGGCCAGCTTGTTTAAGCAATAGGAAACTTGGGCTCAATTCCTCCAAGAGCCTGAGGGCATTTGAGTCCTGCCCAGGAACTTGCTGAAATCATGAGGTAGAATCTCATTTAAAAATTTGTATTTTTCTATGAAACATTACTTACCAGCCTTTCTCTCATTGTGGAACACAGTGCAGGGACTCTGTAATTTTTTTCTGGTTCACAGAGTTTGCCATCTTCTTTTTGCAGGAGAAATCAGCATATTTTAATATGAAACAAAACTCTTGAGTTAATCATTTCCCTGTGTCTGAGGCTCGTTAAGAAGCATCAGGCTCTCCAATGCATTAATGGAATGTGAGCAGAGTCGCCTGCAGTGATGCTGCTGAATTTAGTGCCCCAAGATAACATTGGGATAACGAGAGCACTCCTTGACAAATGGCTTCTGAAACAAAATCACTGCCCTTATGGAACCTAATTTAATTAAACATCTAGATGAAGGCGGTAGTCAGTAGGAAGAATTTGGTGTTTAGCCCCACTCTTATGAATATTAATATTTAATAAAATGATTATATGGTTCATGAATACTTGAAATGAGATTCAGAGCTTCAGCCCTGAAAGTTACCAGCAGTTATTTCTGTAGCTTAGTTCTTGTCAACAAAGACTCTTGCTTTTCTGAATTTAATTTATACAAAAGCTCAACAACAGAATTGTGCTGGAACTCTGGTTCAAGGGAGAAAAGCGTTAATGAGTGTGGGCCATGCCTGCCCTGAGCTGCACTTGGAGAACTCCACTGTGTGTCTGCATGTGTGATTTGAGAATTCACATTTACAGCACCTGACATTTGAAATGGTGTAATTATGCTAAGATACATAAATAGAAGTACAGCTTTTAGGTTCCTGTGTGAACAGAATCCAATTTCACTAGCAAAATCATGTAAAAAGCCTTTTTCTTTAAAAGACCAGAATGAACCAACCTTTATCTTTTCATGCATGCTGCATTAACAGGAGCAAACCTTTGAATCATTAAATCTGTCTCCCACATTTCAGCCCTTCAGGGGCTCCCTTCTGACACACTGAATTCCTAAATCTGAGACAGATTCAGCTGCCATGGGGGGCTGGACACTGAAGCTGGGCCCAGCCTCTGCCCACACAATTTGCCATTTCTGTGTGAGATTTACACCTTGGCATCTAGCAAGAATGACAGGAAATACCAAAGCCAACAATGTGGTGCTTGTGCACTCTTAATTTTTGAAAAAAAATTAATTCTGTTCAATGACCTTCATAATACCAGAAAGGGATGGGGCACTCATGTGACCCTCATAAAGGGCAGCATCCCTCAAGCAAGATTTCATTAGCTTTTTGAGACTTAATTCAGTGTTTCCTGGAAATGTGGAAGAGATCAAGTATTCATGGACCAGCATTTTCCTCCTTTCACTTGTAATGTACTTTGTAAAAAATTTAATTTGGTTATTTTGCTTGAAAGTGCCCTCAAAAGACATGAAGATATCTAAAGCTGGATCTGAAATGGTTCTCTTAAGGAAAATGAAAAGATAGCTGGGAGAGTTTGCACTCAAATCTAGATGTTCACTGCATTTTTATGTTCTCTGTGCCATTCTCATAGAGCAGCTTTTACTTCAAAATTGCACCTTTTCCTTCAAGAAGGATCCACTTTGTTGTGCTTGATTGTACAAGAGTTCTACAGATGAGTGTGATTCTGCTGGATCTCCATCTGTTTCCGTGTGCTGTTGTGTTTCAGGGTGTTGTGCTGAGTATTTTTATTTTCTGTAATCATTTAGCTAAGTCACACTTTGGATGAGTTTCTGTTCTTTAGACTTCATTGCTGAAGTGTGGGTGAAAGAAGGGAACTCACATGCTAATTGTATCCCAGCAAATTGATACCAAAGGCTTTGCAATCACTCCCTCAGTACCCCTGGAGTGGGAATCAAGGCAGGAAATTGTCACTGGGGTAGTGTGACTGTCACAGCACCGAACAACTGTTCCTGAGCCTCTGGAGATCATTACTTCAAGCTCAATGAAGTGCATGTCCTCCTCACTGCTGCAGCGGTATCTTAGATGATTTTGTGCTTTGTTATGGATTTACTTCCACCCCTCAGAAATGCTGTATAATATTGTGGCTACATGTAGAATAATAGGATCTTTTTAGAGTAAAATGTATGTTGATCTGCTTCATTTAAACAACTGATGATTGGAGGAGGCAATGCCATTTTTGCAGTGCCCCGTTTGGGTGTGAGAATTCTCTGAGACGTGGCAGGTTGGTAATTGGTGCCAGCAGCTGAGCTCTAACATTTCTAGAAGGGGATGTAAGTTTAAATGTTGTGCATTCTAGAAACACACTTCTGCTCTTGTTAGCATGACTGAGCTAGATGCAGCATGTGAAGGAAAGATGGAGAAAGGGAGAGTCTGAGCTTGGTTTTCTGACATAATGTAGGAGTGAAAATCAGTCCTGCCTCTGTTTTCAAAATGGTGTGTGCTGTCACATTGTCATGTCAGAGAATGTTTGTACCCAAGTGTGGTTTCCATTGCTCAGTTCCCTGTTCCAGGCACCGTGCAGATTCCCCCAAGCCTGGTGAGGGTGGGTTGCAGTGGGTGATTTTTAAATGCTGCTACCCCTGCAGGGACTGGGACATTTCTCTCCTGCCGGGCACTGCCCAAGTCAGGCTGGATCTTCCCCCTGGACAGGCTGGAAGACAGAACCCTTGTGCTGTGGCTGCAGCAGGCACATGGCTTTGTGCTGCTGATTAATGCAAAAAATGGGCGGGCAGACCTGGAACAATACTGCAGCTAAATTCTGTGTTTGTGGAGATTATGGTTTTTATGTCCAGACACTGAGGCGTTCATGTGACATGGATATTTTCCAAAAGCTGAGAAATAATGAAAAATTATTTTACTGATCTGTTACAGCAGTGCAGCAGCTGCTGATCTGCAATTCTGTGAGAGATGAACAGAACTGGTCCAGTCACCTGCAGAACACAGATAAAAATCAGTAAGAAAGTGGGAAGTTAAATAATGAATGAACAGCCAAAGGTGAGGAGGTGAAAGATGAGCAGCAACACATTGTGGTATTAGAAGTTAAGTTAGAAATTCTAATCAGTCATTAAAGTAAAGGGTAAAGATGGAAAGAGTTTGCTCGGAGCAAAGGGTTAGTAAAACTTGATCAGTGACTTCAAATACTGATAGAGGAACTGAATATTTGCACTTCCCAGGTATTTTGCATGCAGACTCCCTTCAGAGTACAGCTGTTTGCAGAAAAAAGCTGTTCTAAAGTAGCAGCAGGGATGTGCAGACTGTGAATTCAGCCCTTATAAAGGAGTTGTGCACATTTAGGCCAGCAGGGATGGAAGAGAGCACAAATGCTTGTAGCCAGATACAAAAGCAGAGGTTCTGCTGTTCACCTGAAGCTTTCCAGAGCAACTAGCTTCCACAGAAACCCAGAGCCATTAGTAAAATGAGCTCCCACTTCAAACCAGAGCCCTCGGTGCTGATAAAACACCCTGGAAAATCAGCATTATTTCCACAGGCTTTGGTGGTTGCTCTCTCTGGGATGTTACTCTTGGTTGTGTTCCCTGTCCCATGGGAGTTTCCTGTCTTGGTCTCTGGTGAATTCTCCTGCTCTGAGCCAGCCTGTGTGGGGCCCAGAGGCTCAGCTGGGGCAATTCCTGCTCTCCCTGCTGCAGCCGCTGTCCTGTCCTGCACTGTCACCCCCAGCAGAGGCTGCCGGCCCGAGCCAAGGAGCTCTTGTGCGGCTCCTGTCCTGGAGCCCTGGGCCCAGCGTGCCCTGAGCGGCCTGGAGTCCATGGCAGGGGAGCCCTTGGGGCTCAGGGCACGGCCTGGGCTCTGCTCCGCTCCCCTGGGGCTCCCGGGCATGGCTGCGCTTTGGTGAGCCCTGAGGGGACACACGGCGCCACGTGGGGTGAGGGGGACAGGCCGACATCGTGGGTAAGGGCAGGGGAAGGTGGGGCTGTCGGTCTGCCATGGTGGGCAAGGACACGCAGGGGAAACACTCTGCTGGTGTGTGTCGGGCTGTGGGGTCAGAGCGCCATTTTGTGTGGGGCTGTTGGGTCAGTCTGCCTATTTGTGTCAGGCTGTGGGATCAGAGCGCCATTTTGTGTGAGGCTTTGGAATATGCTGCCCTTTTGTGTGGGGCTGTGGGACACTTTGCCATTTTGTGTGGGGCTCTGCAGTCACTCTGCCATTTTGTGTGGGGCTGTGGGACACCCCACCATTTTGTCTAAGTCTGTGCTCTCACTCCGCCATTTTGTGTGAGGCTGTGGGGTCAGAGTGCCATTTTGTGTGAGTCTGTGCAGTCATTCCGCCATTTTGTGTGATTCTGCTCTCGCTCCACCGTTTTGTGTGAGTCTGTGCAGTCACTCTGCCGTTTTGTGTCGGGCCCTGCATTCGGCCCCTCCATTTGTGTGTGTGGACAGAGGCTGACTGAGGCTCAGGCAGTGGGGGTGGAGCAGTGACATCCCACCTATGCAGATCCCTCCCTCTTCCTCCCACACTTCCCACCGGGTTGTTTGGAGCCACTCAATCATCCCTCCGGTCTCCTACAGGGACAAAGAGGAAGTATTAACTCTTCTGTGTTTAATATGCAAAACAATTAAAATAGCATGTGCCATATGGTCCTGCTTTCCTTATGAGGAATTATGTGATGAACTGAGGAGGAAGCCCAGAGTTTGCTGATTTTTTAAGATGAGATGATCAGATTTTAATTTTTCCCTATCTAAAACTCCAGTACAAGGCAAATGTACTGAAATAAATGCCTTTTAAGATGCTGAGGAGATAACATTTGTTATTCACCAAGGTGTCTGAGCCTTAGCTGAGGTTCCTGCAGTGATGCCAGGATGTGTATCCCCAGCTGTGCATCCTCAATGGAAAAATCTGGGATGAAAATGCTCTGTGCACGTGTTTTCCAAGGATTCTGTCTGTTTTCTCACAAGGTGGGTCACTTATGGCTTCCTATCTGGATTATATACCCTTAAAAGCAGCCATTTATTTATCAATTGATCAAAGAGCAAGCCTTTTATTTCATAGACAAAAATAGTGTTTTATTTGGTGGTAAGTGATTATTAACACACAGAATTGCATTCTTTAACGGACCAGCATTTTCTGACTGAAAAACTTTCCCATTAACTTCGCTTTGAAGAAAGAACCGCACAAAGACTGGATTTATTACTCAACAGATGCTTATCACATTGCTTAATGCTCTATCTCATGGTCCATATTCATCATCCTTTTTGATTCTTAAATCTACACCCAATTCTTTTTGACCATCTGGTGTTCTTTCTCTTTTGTGTTTGTAAAGGGAATAATTTGTTTGCGCGGACTGTTTCTTCTTGTAATGCTCTTAATCCCCGTGGGTGCTTGGATCACAGGCAGGAGAGCAGGACTTGTGCGATTAAATGGAAAGAGGTTTGCAACATTGTTTCATTTTCTGATAAATATAAATTTGTTCCTGCAATGACTTCATCTGTTGGCAGCCTTTGACATAAATCTGCTGATGCTGAGAACTGTCCTTGCCCAGGAAATTGTTCTGTGAACCATTGGTCTGTATACAGATGTCAAGGTAAATTAAAAACAAACAAACAAACAAAACAAGCAAACAAACATAGATTTCTTTAGAGTTGAGGGCTGAGGAACTGAAACTGAGGAATATAGTTTATTGCAAATTTAAAAACTGTTCAGCATATTTTTGCATTAGGTGTTTGCCATGTGCCAAAGCATATTGATTTGATTTTTGGTGAGCACGTGGGAGTGTGGGCATAATGTCATCTGAGGAGCTCCTGCAGCAGCACTGGTAACACAGCTTCCATTCTTGACATCTCAGGAGAAGACTTTAAATCTTTTCTTCCTTTCTAAGTTGTAGGTATTTTCTGATCCTTTTGAGTTTTGTTAATTTTAAACTTTTTTTTTTTTTTTTTTTTTTTTTGCTGTCATATTTGATGAAGAATCAGAAGTCTGGGAACAGTGAAGTCTTTCTACAACTTTTTGTCTTGTTGGTGCCTTGGCAGCCTGAGATACACAGAGAGTTCCATGGATTTTCCCAAGAGATTGCCATTTCTCAGACAGGTGGTGCAATAGTAGTTGACATCTTTATTAAGAAAATGGAGCCAGGGAACAGAATGAGTAAATTTAAACAGCCGTTCACTTTTTTTCTAGATTTGATCCCTAAAAAGTCTAGACATTAATTACTATTGGAAGAACTGCCGTGATTATAGAATTTATCCTTGCCTTGAATCAGATATTTGAGTTACTCATGATCAGCCAGCACAAGTTCAGAGTTGCACAGCTAAACATTGACATAAATAATGGGAATTGAGAAGTGAATAAAACAGCTAAATGGGAGATGCACTGGTTTATGAAACAATTTCAGGGTACAGTTGTTTTTTCCTCTGCAGAGAAGGGGTAATCTTTTTCACACATAAAATAAGACTTGGCTTTAAAGTATTTTTAATTTTTTCTGAGTTGATGTTTTTATTTGCTTCTGAAATGGGTTCACTTTAATAATTGCTTATTGATAAGCAGTGGCTCATATGCAATGTTCATATTGTTTGATTGTTTGTTTTTTCTGCCATGTTGGATTGCTATGGATTTATTCCAGATCTTCTCCACTCTTGAGCTACCTGAAAAAATTTGGGTCATGTGTAAATTTTGTCTGTGTATTCGTATAAAATATCTGAAAGAACCAATGCAAACGGCGTTTATTCAGGTTGTTTGGCATTTGAGTTTTCACATGTTAAACATCATCAGGGTTAAGTGCATTTAAAGCATCCGTGTAGGCTTCATCTGGGTGACAGATGCCATTTTCCCAAGAAATTATGGTTTAAAATGGGAAAATGCATTAGCAATTTGTAAATATTCCTGCGTTCTTTTTGTGCTCCTATTGCCTCTTGGTTAATCTGTGCCTAAAACAGGGCAGATTTTCCTCCCAACTGTAATAAAAAAATGTAGCGTTGGGAGAAGGTTTGTGTGGCAGACATTGTGCTTGTTCTCAGTATTGTTGCTGGAAAATGTAGTCCTTGTGAATGCAGAGAAAAGTTGGAAAGTGCTAGACCTGGTTCAGAGAGACAGAAGTGAGTTTCTCCTCCCCAGGATGATTTCTGGAGGTCCAGCTGCTAACCCTGGGTAGATGGAATTGCCAAAATGTGGAAGTGTCATGGAGGGATTTTATTTCCCTCCAGGGTAGGTCTCTAACCCTGTGGTGAGAAGTAAATGAAGCCCTTTTTGTGTGTGATTGGTTTCTAAAAGCTTGCAGGACAGAGAGTAAGGCTGAGACACGAGCAATGTGTGGAATGAGGGATGTGAAAACGATGGCTTCAGTGCCAGCTGGACACAGCCATCCCTCATTTGTGTGCCTCAGATCTCTGCACACTGTCACACGAGTTTCCAGCAGAACTCTGGAAGCAGCCAGGGTTTGGAACCACAGCCACTGGATGCTGTAACTCACTGCATTTAGCTTTTAACTGGTGCAGCTGAGAGTGTCTGACAATGGTTCTGAATGAAAAATGGAACCATAGCTCAGCACATTGCCAAAAGATCGCTGAGGGGCAGCGTTTACAGTGCTGAGCAACTTCATTTAATTACAGTTTTTAATTCTGTTGAAGATTACTTTGCATTTTTAATCTCTGATGTCCTTGCTCTGATCTGATCCTTTTCTTCCTATGTTATCACTGAACATTACATTTTAGTGATAACAGTACAAACAACAGCTAACATTTATTTTCATTCTTGAGATTTGCTCAGCCATTGTCTGTCCAGCTCTTGTAGGTTTTTCAGGTCAGTTTGGAGCAATACAGGGAGCCTTGCTTTGGTCTCTTCTGCATTTTTATTGTTTGTGAGCAAGTCTGTGAAGCGAAAAAGTAGGGTATGTGGGGTTTTTGCAGCAGGAATTAATTTCAACTTACTTGTAAAATAAGGACTTGAGCAAGAAGTTGTTTTCAGGGCCAAGTGCTGTGGTGGCAGCATTTTGGGATTGCTCACGTGAGGTTTTCTTCTCCCTTTTGGTCTCTGATGAAGCACAGGTGCTGTTCCTGCTCCAAGGGCTGATCCTTGCCTCCTCACCCGTGCGACCGCCCCAGGGCCGGCAGGATCTGGCAGTGCCCGAGCTCTGCCTGGCCCTGCTGGTGCAGCTGCTTTGTCTGGAGCTGCCTGTGCAGGGCGCTGTTCCTGTGCAGAAGTCAAGCAAAGAAGGAATCTGGAGGGCCCTGGCTCTGCCAGCACAGGTAGAATTTTAAATTGATTTTGTGGCTCTTTTCAGGGGTGAGGCCTTTGGGCACAGATGACCTTGGTGTTGCTGAACTGTTCCGTGTTCCATTGGATGTGCATGATTAAACTCATAGCTCTGAGAATATTAGTTTTGCTCAGACATTGGACTCTGCTTTTTCGTCCTTTTCTCCATTCTTTTTGGTGAAAATTTGTAGCCAGATTGGGGTATGTCATTCAATATAGAATATTGAGAAATGTCACATAATTTAAACCAAAGCATTTCCTTGAGCTAAAGATACCTAAATTTAACCCAAACATGTGGGTGAGGGATCTGCTGGGATGCTTTGTATCAGAACCAGCTTGGCCCTGTTCTAAAACAGGAATCATAAAGGTGAAAAACAAGACTTATTAGGCATTGGGGAATGAAATCTAACAGGCTGAGGCTAAACATTTTTAATGTTTACAAAAACATTGACATTTATAAAATGTTCTTTCAGATGGCACAGCACAAATGTTGTTTGGAAGGCATAATAAATTTTCTCTCCAATGAGTTTCAAATATTCATGTCCTAGGTTAGCATATTTATCCTTCCATGTAAAACTGCATCCCAAAGTGTCAGCCTGGTGAGACAGTTGTGGAACTTGGCTTTTTATTTCTGTTTATTATGTGATACATTATAGTAGAGTCTCATGGAATAGTTATAAACTACTTCCTAATACTATCTGCTGGAATTATTCATTTGCTGTGTTGCTACCATGATTTTGGGGCAAAGGTGATAATGCTTAGCTATATTTCTAGCAGTTCTTAAAAATAATTGGATTAGAAATCACGCACTGAGAACTTATTATTCTTAACACTTCAAGGCTTCTGTAAGTGTTTTAATCAAGCAGCAAATGATGTACATCTCAGACTGCCTTCTTTCCTGGGTTTTGAATTGCAATTTTGTAAGCACTTGAGCACAAGCCTTTCCATTTGGCACAACAAATTTCGGTCTCATTTTGCCTTTCTCGTTCCTCACAGAAGGAAATAAACCCCAGCCATTGAGGCTGGAGGCAGGCACACTGTGCTGTCTGAATAAATACACAGAGTGAGCACATCACTGAAATGATGTGACCAGAATTAACCCAATGCACCTCCAGAATGTCTTCTCCTCATCATCTCTAGTGGATCACTGTTGCTGTTTGTCTGGCTGCCCGTGGAGCTCCCGTTCTCAGCCAAGCAAACAGCCGGAGTGTGTTTCCCTTGGCGCTGCCGTGCCCGCTCCCAAGCGCTTGTTGGAGCTGGCAGATCCTTCGTGGGGACAGGAGCCATGCCCTGGCCGGCCAGCTTGGCTGGAATTGTGCTCTCCAGCAAACATGGAGAGCCGCTTGCAGCTGCAAGGGCAGCGAGTCTGACCTGCCCAGGGCTCCAGTGACACTCCGGATCCCGGCTGCCGTCTGTCCTTCCTCACCCGCGCTCCTGGAAGGATCCTGCGGAGAGAAGGCGCGGCCGGAGCCCGTGAACGCTGCCGGCACCGTCCTTGCTCAGGGGAGGAGCAGGGAAATGCCCGGAGATTATGGTCAGGATTGGCTTTAAAATAAAAAGGAACAGGAAAGGCAGCAACCAGGAATTCCTGCCTTCTGAAATGGGAGAGTGATTTTCTCCTTAAGAATTATGTTACTGACTCTCAGCTACTCAAAACTCCAGTTTCAATCCTCAAAACTCTGTTGTTAAACAAAAGGGCCTTTTTCCCAAAAATTGTTCTTAAAAAAGTTTCCATGAGTTGCCAAGCAACAGAGCTTGGACAAAAAGGCCAGAAGTTCTGGGAGTATGTTTGGAAAAAAAAAAAATATATATACACACACATATATAATGTATGTATGTATATGTGTCTATATATGTGTGTATATATATGTATATATGACCCCCATTCTTCATAGCTCTGGGTCAGGGTGGTGTCTGTCAGGCAGATTTTCTGTTGTGTACAGAGAATTCAGCTGATTAAAGGATTTTACAGAGATGGCAAGCATTAAATTTTCTGTCAGTGTCAGTATGATAACAAAAACATCTCCTTGTGAAAATTGTAAGGGTTCTAAGTTTTTTATCTCAAGCATCCCACTGGAATAGGTGTTGGAGCTTTTGTTTTCTGCCTTTTAGTTTTTAAGTGTCTTAGTGGATAAACATTGCTGAAAGGCTTCATTAAAAGGCTGTGAATGCTGGGAGAAGGAGCAGGGAGGAAAAAGGGCTCTTTTCCTCTTTTTCTGGTTCTTTTTTTCTGGAAATATTTTCTCTCTCTTGACACCAAATTATCTTTGGGATCACTACTGGATAGTTGGAATTTCTGCTACTGGACTTCCATGAAAAGAGGACGGTTTCAGAGATATTTAGGATTTTCATAATTACATAAAATAACTTAAACCTTCACAAAAATATATCATATATTAATATATACTTTTATTCATCATTTATAGTGAAAATGGACGTTGTTGTTTAGATTCCTGTCTTTTAGAACAGCTTAGAAACTAAAAGTATAGAATGAGGTCCTTTTTTTCTGAATGTTTTCCATGTATTTTTTTCCCCTAGAAAATACATCTCCAGAACTAGCTTGGCTTACAGAAAACTGTTTGGAAATGGCAAAAGCAGAGCTCCCCAGACCTGGCAGCTCCGAACTGGGGGAAGAGCTCTGTCAGTGGAGGGAGGGTTTTGTTGGTGGTGAATTTCTCCTGGAAGCAACATGGGATAATAATGCACAGTGCTGATGGATCAGAGCTGCTTTGGGAAATAAGGGTACATGGACAGAAAGATGTTTGTGCTGGGGAAACACGTGATATTTGGGATACAGCAGCTTGGTGTTGCCTCCCTAAGAGCTCTGCTCGGTCTGTCCTGTTGGCAGCCATTCTGTCCTGCTTCCACTGGGTCCTTGCAAGGATCATGCTTAAAGGTTGAGGAAACAAGCAGAGCTGGGTGAAGGAACAGCAGAAACAGTATCAGCAGTATAATGTGGATGTTCAGTTCATCTTCCAGTGACTGCTGGTAGAGAAGCAACCTTAATTCTTCCGAAACCAAGTGAGGTCTGTTCTTAAGGTTTTAGGGGTTTTGATAAATGAATGGTACTGGATATTTTCAGCAGACTATTGGAGCTCGTGAAGCCTTGTGACGTGCATTTTAATGATCACTTACCATCCAGTGCCTTGAATGTTTTTAAGCTTGTTCAATGCATTAAAGCAGCAACTGTGTTAATAAATTCTTGTCACTGATTGATGTTAAATGACATGTAGCAAAGAGTCCATCTGTCTGTGTTCTGTCATCCCATGCCTTCTTTCATGTTTCCATTGCTGTCTGTAATAAATAGTCTGATCATTTTGACTGACATTTGAGATCTTTATTGGACAAGACATTTCAAGTGCATCTGTCTTGTGAGGGGTTTATAGCTGACAGCTCTAACAACAGCTATTACCTTCCAAAAGGCTGCATTCAGAGTGTTCTCCATGCTTCCCTCCCTGATTTTCTCTCAGTTTTCCAGAGTGCCTATTGCTGACATTTCTTGCTTGTGTATTTTTTAAATCAAAACACTTGTATGATGGTGGTGATGATTTTATCACTGTCATGCTGAGTCCAGCTGTGTCTGCCTCTCACTGCAGAGTTAATCCTGGTCTCTTTTGTCTGATCCTGTTGCTGTTCTCTGTTAACCTTATCACTTCTGCCCCTTCCTATCTCAGTGGGTGTGGCTCCCTCAGTGCTGGATTTTACAACTTGTGGGAGGCACAAAGTCCCTGGAATGCCAGAGCAGAACAGCTGAAACTGCTGACTCAGCAGTGGAGTTGGCTGTGTCTGATCCTGAGCTGTCACTGGGAGTCACACCAGGCTCCAGCTGCTCCTGTCTCATCTGGCTGGGAAATTTCTGAGTACCCGCTGTCCGATCTGATGGCTGAGCTACAAAGGTGGCAGGAGGTTGTTTCTGCTTATCCATTCGGTTCATGTTAGGCAAGAAGCTGAAGCCAGAACCTCTCCTTCCCTCAGTTACCCCGCTTGCCATCCCCCTGCTGGATTTAACTCTTTGCTGATTTCAGTCACTCCAATTTTGGGTGGCCACAGCAGTTGCCCTTGGCTTATCTCCTCACTGCCTGGTGCTGGGAGGTGGCAGCTTGTGAGGAGTCCCAAATGCGCCTGTGTGCAGGGCACGCCCTGGTGCTGCTGCTGAGGATGTGCTGGGCTCGCTCCCTCTCCCTGCAGGAGCAGAGGCAGCGCCTGTGCCGAGCCAGGGAGCGCCTCCAGCGGCGGTGCCTGGAGCCGGAGCTCTGTGCCCGCCGCTGCTGCCGGGCTCTGCCTGTAGAGCAGGACAGGCCGAGCTGAGAGCTGATGGGTGCAGGGACGGGGTATCTCTGGGAACCCCAGGAATGGCACAATAAGTACAGCAGCACCTGGATATCTTCCTGAAGCACCCAGGCCTCCTTTCTCTCTTTATTTTGAAAGTTTCTTTGAGTATCACTGAGCTTGGCTTAAACAATAAGCACATTTTGTACTCAAGGTGAGCATTAGCCATTAAATAGACAGCCATTGTCACAGACAAATAAAATTTTAATGAAATTAAATTTTATTTTAGATATGTGGAAGTAAAAATAGAGTCCTTACCTGTTTCCTTTTTCTACATCAGCACATTTAGTCCACAAGTGCAGAACAGTTATTGCTGGCGACTAAACTCTATTGTGATATGTTGTGTTCTGAGGTTATACTTTAAATATTAATATTTCATTATTGCAACACTTCCTTTCCAACTCTTGTGGAGAATGCAGCATCAGACAGGTTTAATTTTCCCGGAAGACACGTTCCATTTACACAGGAGTTTTAATGGCACGTTTCCTTGTTCCAGAGGAGCCCTGGCCTGGAGGATTGGGTGGCTCAAGGGGCCCAGCAGAGCTCTCCAGCTGATCCCAGCGCTGCTGAAGCCGTCGCTGCCTCAGCTGGGTGGAGCTGTGACTCCAGGTCAGTGCGAGCAAAGCTGACGTGTCCTGGTCTGTCCCTCACACACAGCTGTGCCACACACGCTCTTGGGTGGGGCAAGGGCACTTGCATGGCACCAGAGCGTTTTGGAGCTGTGTTGTGCTAAAACCTGAACCACCTTCAGTCAGAGCAATGCATTTCATTAAAAATGCAGCCATGGGCCACTGAGATTTCCTAGAGTGGCTCACCACTTTATGGAATAAACACGTCAGCAGGATTGTCAGACTCCTACTGCATTGTGTGAGAGCCTTTGAACACCTGGAGTGCATGCAGGGACCTCTGTGGGGTTGTGGAAGCATAAAAGAAAAATCAGGCCAGAATGTCTGTGGCGCACCTCAAATTGCATGACACAAAGCGCTGTGAGTTTTCAGCTTCAATCCAAATGTGTCCCTTTAACCCTCTCCCTCAAAACACAAGTCACATGGGAAGAAGTCAAAATATATGTCTAATGAAATAAAATATAAAATAGGGCTGAGTCAAGTTACATTTTAAATCCAAGGAGCTGTAGTTCAAGGTCACATCATTTACTCAGGTTTAGCCATAAATCTCCAAATCAATAACAGAGGCTGAAGCCAATAAGAAATATCTAACCTTTGACAAACACCTCTATCTGTTTTGTATAGACCTTGAAAACACAAAATCCCAGCTCTGTGTGTTTGCAGTCACATGTGCCTACAGGTTTTACCCATGGAAGAAACAGAAATGATGTTTGTGTTAGCCAAAATGTAAAAGACAGAATGAACATATGTGCCAAAATACCCCATTCCTCAAAATTCTCTTTATTTGTGTATCCTTACAACTCACAGCTATGATTTAAATATATATATATATATATACAAACACAGTGGGGTTTTTAAACAAAAATTTCTACACTTAAATTTTAAAGCACATAGAAAAAAGAATCAGAGTGGTTGTCACCAGAGAATTAAGGGTAACATGGCATGGGAGAATTGAGGGTAACATGACATTTCTTTTGCTGCTGTTCAGTGCTCCTCAGAAGTGATTTATGTCTTTGGCTGCTAAATTAAAAATGTAAAGAATTTTTACTGAGGATGACTGAGAGAGAGTTGTTTTAGTTATTATTCTCTGTTACACTGAAGGAAAAGATAAGGCTTAGTACTTTTTGTCTAGTTTTCTTTGTGTTTTGTTTCACTAAATTAAAACACAAACCTTCACTAAAATTATTTTACAATCTAGCATGTTACTGGTTTTGGTCTGACTGAAATGTTCTGCCAGAAGAAATAATAGTTAAATAAATGAAGTGGCAAACTTCCCAAAGTTTTGCAGGAGCCAGCTGCTACTGCTGTTGCTCTTGAGCTGAGAACTTCAGGTCACTGATGTGTGTCCAGTGGATATTAAAGTTGGGCAGAAGAAGTAAAAGGGCTCCAGTTTGATACCTGAGAATAGCACAGGTCTGAGGGGAGACACTTGAGAGCCAGGTGAAAGAAGGATGGAAGGTGGAAGTGCAGGCTGAGAGCTGCAGCTGAGGTTTCTGGTGGGTTTGGCATCACAGAGCTGAATGACAAGCAGCAGCTGCAGCATTCCAGTTTTTACCTCTGCTTTGGAAAGCTTTTCAAAACAAGAAGGATTGAGGAATTTGTCCTGAATTATCAAGAAGTGTTATAGTGGTAGAGGTAAATAGGAGCCACAACAAAGTTGCAGAGCAGCTCCACTTAAGGTGGAGAAAATGCTTGGGTGAGTAAATCAGAAAAGTCAGCAAAAACCTAGAGATGGAAATGGGAGGAGGGGACACGACCCCCACGAGGACATGCTGGTAATTTCTGGCTTTGGCCCAAAATGTCTGGGCATGGCCCTGTCCCTGCAAGTGTTCAGTGCTGCAGGAGGAGACCTTTCAGGCATCACATCCTGAGATTTAAACCCAGTACAGGGAAATTCAGACAAGAGGAGAATAGGACTCCAAAGTCGAGTTGACAAAGTAAGCTTGTTCATCCCTTCCCAAAGCTTCCAGGTGAAGAGAAAGGAAAGCATCATTATACCAGTCATAAACTCTTCTTTTTATTTGAATGAAAGTCTGGAAAATTGCAAGCCAGCCCTCTGTAGACTAATCCAAAAATTGTGTTGCCTATTCATGTGTGTCTCTCACCTTTTATATCGTTGAGAATCTGGACATGAGGAATTCATTTTGGCATCTTTAGTGAGAGCATTTTCAGGCCAGTAAAGCCTCACTGAGTTGAACTTGAGAACACCTTCTGGTGAGGCATGAGCGAGAAAAGCATCTCCTCAGGAACTCAGTGTCCCAGGGCGGAGAGCAGGAAAGTCTCTGGCTCTCCTCTGTCATATCCAAGCAGGCAGGATCACTCTGAGTACAGATGCCTGTTTAATGGCTTTGGAAGTGGCATCGACTCAGGTGCACAGTGGGCAGGAATGTGGCACTGCTGTCACTGCAAAGCCTTGGCAGCCCAGTGTAAAACGTGCTGTTAGCTGTGTCCACCACGGATGGCAGCACGTCTGTGCAGGAGCCACCACTCCCTCACACATCCCATTCATTGCTAATGTGGGAAGACAATTAATGGATTCGGGAATCCATTAAAAAAAGCTAAAAGGGAAAGCTAAAAAATCATTTTCTGCAAGCAACTTATTGCTTGGGAGCTTGGAACAAGAAAGGTCATGAGTGCATTCCCACACTGACCTCACCTTCACCCCTCAGCAGGGCACGGTCTTCAGAGTCTCTGAGAGTTCTACTGAGCATCATTGTGTGAGGCCCCAAGAGAGCTGACGAACTGAAAAAGAAACAGAAATGCAGAAAATGTTCACTCTCAAAACCAATTTGCTATCAGGAGAAGCTCAATTTAGGTAACTGTTTGGGGAAAAAAGCCCCTCTTCTGAAAATCAGTTAGAAATCAAGCTGAGCTGTCTTTCCCTATGGTCACACGGGTATCTAAAGGGAAAAAGCCAGAGCACATCAAATGCAATTTGCAACATATCCTGGGTACAGCTTGTTCTGCCATCCACTGCAATCAATAAAATCCTTTCACTGCTGTTAATGGCTTGGGACTGAGGCCTGAAAGGGAACAGCTGTATCCTGGTGATGCAGTTGTGCACTGTCCCTCCAAGCCTGGCAGATATTTTGAGATGAAACAGAAAAAGATACCAAACTGATTTGCAGAAGGTTAGAACAGCAGAAATCAATTTGGAAAGCTGCAGCTTTTTTTAGACTGCTATTTGATCATGGAAGATCAATTTGAAAATATGTATTTGTCAAGTCTAAAAACTCTGTGTGTGATGTTGTGCCTTGAGTAATGCAGGGCTTTGTGGAGGTGGATTAGAATCAATACTTAAAGGAACTCAGGGACAGAAACCCATCTATTTGCCTTACAAAATTCTTGAGAAAATTTATATTGGCTAAAAAGTGCCTATTTTTTCTAACTCATGTTTAAACTTTTGACCTAAGTACTTGATACAAACTCAGAACAGAACTCTCTCAAGCAAATAATAATAATAATTTATAAAGTGGATAGTGCTCTGTTTACTTAAAATTTCTCAAGAGGGATATGGACATGTTTGTGAAATATTCTTTCCCATTATCTACAATTTCAGCTTTTTCTGTCATGTCCCGAGTTATTCAACTTGAGCACTCTCAAAATTGACATATCTGGTAAGTTAATATAAGCAAAGATTTTTTTGGAAATAGTCTTTTCTCATTGAGTTTTGTGATTGTTTTCAAAGATAAGAATGGCAATCTATTTTTAGCCTAATATAAGAAGAAACCCCCAAAGTTTAGGGGTTTTTTTCCTGCAGGAGAACCTGCAGGTCAGCGAGTTGGTGACCAGCCCAGTGCTGAGCTGTTGGTAAAGAGCCCAGAGTGGCAGAGCTTCAGCTGTGCCTGGCGAAGCACCAGGAGCTGGGAATAAAGAAACACTCCCACAGCTTCCATTGAACATCTCTTTGCAGTGCTAAGCCCCTGTTTCATGGAAGCTCCTGAGGAATTTCAGCCATGGCTCAGCTGCAGGTCTGTTCTTGTCCGTGCACTCGAGGCTCACGGGCAGCAATCACTGAGGAGAGAAGCCAGCAAAATATTGATGGGAAAAGGAGCCTGGTGCTGGTCAGAGCACTCCAGAGCTCTGGAGGCACCAGGGAGAGTGCTCACTGTGCAGGCTTCAGGAAGCAGGTGCTGACTCTGGAGCACCAGGGATAAATCCAGCTCAGTGCATCTCTGGCTGGCTGCTCAGCACATTCTTTCCCTTGCTCTGAGTGCAGATTTGAGATCTGCAAGAGAACAATTTGCTTTCTGGCAATGCAGCAACAGTAGCAACACCAAAACTGTGGGAATTTTATATTTGAATGTCTGATTGCACCTCCCTTGGTTTGTCATTCTCTCTCTAAATTCAGTTACTCCTTACAAGGGGACAGGAGCAGGGTAATAGAACTTAAAATATTTGTATTGTTTCCATGTTTGAATGTTCATCAGTAACTTTTGAAACCTTGCTTCCTTTTCACAACAGGAAAGGTAGTAAGCACTGAAATAACACTTATTTAGTGGGTTGTGCAATAAAGCAGCCTAACACACTCCAATTAAATAATGGATTATGGTGGACCTTATAATATTTTTTTAAGATGCTTCCATTTCTATGTACTCAATTCAGAGGAACTTCCTTTAGAGAAGTTGTCATTAATGTCGATATTAATCTTTAAAACAGTGTCAGGAACTGTGTCAGTCAAAATCCTGGATCCTTTATTAAAAAATTCCAGTATTCATGTCAGTTTTTGGTTTCTTAGAAGAAGTTTTTATCAAAACTTCAGTTAGTCTTTCACCAGCTGAAAAACACACAGGACCACACAGGACTCTGAAGGGTAATTTGATGTGTTGTCTTTTCTGTGTGTGTGAAAAATATTTGCAATGGTCCTTTTTTCAGCAGTAATAATTTGCAAATGCTCACAGAATATTTTAGATAGTGCTATGGTTTCTTTTGTGTATCAGTAGCTTTTTGCTTTAAGTGGCTGTTAATTTATATGCTGACATTTGTGAACACTGGAAAACTGGTGACTTTGATATACTTTTTGTGAGCTACTGATTGTTTGCCCAAATGTTATCCCTTGGAAAACAGTAATGTTAATATTAATTATAAAACACAAGCTAGACCAGAATGTTTTTAACCAAATTTAAAGCTTCTGGTGTAGAGCTGCTAGCATGGCTCTCCTTTGTGGTGTTATTGTAAAACATCAATAATATCAAAGCCTTAAAATTGATAATATAAAACCCTAAAACATTGTTAAGGGTTTAGGTGCATCTGTATTTATACTCACGTATGTCTGTGCTCACAGTTTGTTTTGGCTTTACATTTAGTGAAATACCCAAATTGTGCAATATCATTGGCAAAGTAAATGCTAAATACAGCCTGTAAAAATTATCTTGTTCATAAATTTGCCTGGTATTGTAGAAATCTGTGCTAGTAAAATGTATTCACCATGATGCTGTAATCTGTTCTCAGTACAATTGCCCTCAGTACCTCAAGGAATGAGGATTTTTATCACTGGTGAAACATTTTTTTTCACTGATTAGTGGAGATTTGATGTTCCCACAATATCTTGGTGCACTCTGTTATAAACATCCGTATTTCAGGAACAAAAAATATTGAAAATATTAAGGACTAAAAAGTGAGTAAACACTTTTTGTGCAGCCAGATAGGAGCTGAAATGTTTTTAGTTTTCTTTGCTGTTCAACATCCCTTTGCAAATCCACATTGTAGTTGAAAGAGTTCTTGGTCAGAACTTTTCATTGGAGCGCTTTGTTGTTCCTTCCTTGTGTTTATACCAATCCTTGGCAGTTTTGAAACTATTCTTTGGCTTTGTACCATTCCTGTGTCTGGTGACTTCTTAGAATATTCTTTTTCCTCTGTTGAGTCAGTCTTTAGCAGAAAAATGCAAATGGACTTGCATGAAAGAGCGTTTGGCAGACAACTTGCAAATTAAATAGTAATATTGAAAATTCAGGTGGAAAAGCTTGCTTTTACAAAGCTCTCTTGATTTCTAGGATTTCTTGCCAAAATGCTGCTGGGGCCAGGAGTTTGCAGCTTGTGTTTGCACTGTGGAAGCAGGAAGGACTTCCCAGGCAGGGTCTGACTCCGTGCTGGAACTACACCAAGGTGGGGAAGTCAGATTCCCTGAAACTGGGATGCACAATTGTTTCAGAAAGAGCCTTGTCTAAAGCTAAGGTAGGACCTGCCTCGGTGGTGTTTTCTGTTGGCTCAGGAGCAACCTGGGAGGTAGTAATGGTCCTTTTAAACCGTGCCAAACACAGGAACATTTCGTTTGCAGGAAGAGCTGCAGTCACTATGGGGTAAATAGTCAGGGGAACTGTTTGCATGGCTGCACTTGGGCTCTTCTCAGTCACCAGGAACCCTCTCCCTTGAGGGATCAGTTCCTGTGGTCATTGCAGTACTTCCTGCATGAAACCCACATGTCAGAATATCTGAACCCCTCTGGCATGTCCCATGCTTCAAAAGCCTCTGTAGAACGTGGATCCTGAGATAACCCAGAGGAAGGAGGAGTTATGGAGGTAGAAGGGATTGGGGCAGAGTAGGCAGATGGAAATGAGAAGAAAGTCACACAGAAAGCAGCAGCTCTGGGAGAAACTCCCTGTTAAAGCACCACTTGCTGGAGAGAACGTTTGGGTCTTTTAGGGTTAATTCTCTGTATTTTGAGAACACAATGCTCCTAAGATGCTTAATGATGAGGAGCACTGTAATTTTGACTTCTCCTATAACATTTATTACACAATCTATATTGTATCATATCTAAAGGTATGATTATATGAAATTTCCTCTCGACTGGAAGAAATCTTGTGTGCTGGAGTGCCGTTGTGTGCATTGTGTTAATTTAGAAATACTTGTACTTGCTTTTCATCAGCAGTGGGTTCAGTAGCTATTTGAGGGTACACTCAGTGTCTGGATACACCATTTGCCTGGCTGCCTCACTAGGAGAGGCAAGGACTGCATGCCTAAAGAAGCACAGCACATGGAGGTGATCTGGAAGGCACAAAATGTGCAGTTAGCCTTTCTGGGTGTAAAAAGTCAGTTAAGCTTTAACCTCTCCACAAAACTCATTCACAAGGCTGGTGTGCATTAACACCCCATAGCAGTTCAGCTGTCACAGCTGTAATTTAGTCTGTTCCAGAGTTTGTGATCTGTGAATTCAGCAAAAGTGAATGAATGCTAGTCAGAACATTTAATAGCACTTGGGTTTTATGCAAATTTCTTTTTTTGTGGGCTACCCTAGACCAATTAATTTAAAATGTCAGAGTCCCTAAGCAGATGGATTTCTGAAGGCCTAATAATAAGTTTTGTTGTTTTGTCACTGGTTTGTTTTGGTTCTTTAATAAAAAATCAGACTGCAGGAGATGGTGCTGCTGCAGCTTTTTTTTCCCCACTGAAAAGTGGAGAATTATGTTGTTTGGTGGAGCTTGTTTTGTTGCTGTCATCAATTTACTGTGCTGACAGTTCCAGAGGCAGCTGGACCAGGTTTTTGTGACAGAGGATTCACATAAAAATTTCTGTGACATTAAAATGGGGCCATTTATTATTTTTTAAAGATATAATGGAGTTTTGAAATAGGAGGATGTAAGCTCTCAGGTGCCATTTGAGATACTGGCATTGTCATTATGTAATCCTGGTAGGCTTTAGACATGGAAAAGCTGAAAATGGGTCTGAGAGAGGGAACAAGAGGAAAGGCACAATGGTGCTTCAAGAGAAATTGGTCAGGGGAGAATTACTGCAAACCCAGCTCCTTAATGGGAGGAAACTGCACAGGAGGCAGAAGTGATGAAGTGACCTGGAGGTGGCAGGGCACGGGGGAATAATGCAAACCCCACGTGAGGGATGGGATCAGCAAACAGACAGTGCCATGGAGGCATCGCTGAGGCCGGCTGAACACGCCCTCTTGGCAGGTACCTAAAGGGAAAGGGATTAGCACAGAATGCCCAGAAGAGGGAAAAAAGCCCCAGGGAATTGAGTAAAATTGTTAGAACAGTCATTTTTCCTTTTGGGAATAGAATTTAAAACCTTTCTGCTTGTAGAACACACTGAATTACTTATTTTGAAAGAAAAATACAATAAATTCTGTTTTAGATGATCAGACCATATTCAGAGAGAAAACACATAGGGATTTCTCTTTTTTTAGCTTTGACTATTTATTTTCAGATTCTTTTTCCACTCAAAATACTTTGATCTTGGTTTAAAAATATAATTTTTTGATTAATCTTTAAATACATAAATATTTATGTATGTGAGTGCATGTTATTTTTAATGAGTTATTTCCAACTGGTAAATTAGCGATGTGTTGTAATCAACAGTGACTCAGGAAGAAAGGGAGACTGACTCATGGATCTGATTCAAGTAGCAGTGTTTGCCAACACTTTTGGGAAGGAATTTCTCTCAATGCAAACGTAGCATTTACTTACCCAGGTTTTGTGCTCAGATTTCATAGGAGGTTTCAAAGATCCATCCCCCTGCCTGGTCTGAAATGCTGCAGTGAACTGCAGACAAAGCAATGGATTTAGTGTGATTCAGTCTGGGTGTTGAGGCAGACTCAGAGTCACCTGGAGAGTGTGAAATCCTTCTGTCCAAGGAGAGGCTGTGTCCCACACCTGAACTAGAAGCTTTTCTAAAGGCAGCAGTGTCAAGCTCAGTCTGGTGACAAATATTGGAATGCAGCTGAATGTCACTGGGAGCAAGGTATTCTGTGTCAGACCTACATAATGAATGCAGATAGATTTTTTAGGATCCAAATGGGAAAACATAACAGGCTACAAAAGCCTTTGTTTATGATTTGTTCATTTAAAGCTTAGACCATTAAGTAGCCATTAAATCACTATTTTTTATTCTGCTAAGTGCATCTCTATCATCAGAATAAAAAGATTGTTTTAATTCCCCCTGTATCAAATAAAACATTTTAATTGAGAGCATTTGTGATAACAAATTGGCTGGAATTGGAAAGTGAATTAATGCTGAGCTCTGACGACAGAGCATCTTTGTGATTTGGCTTTTAGTGTCTTGTTTGTGCACGAACAGTTCCATGATACATATTTTTATCTGTATTTAGATTTCACAAAGGTTCTACCCCAGATAAAACTTCCATTGCACTGATAGGGTTCTCCAGATTCATGTCTGTCACACTAACTGCCTGTGGAGCTCAAATTCCGAGTTTTTAACCATTTTACCTTTAGCCTCTCTGCTAAGGGCCTCCATTACTTAGGCTGTGTCCTAAAATGGGGAGTGGACACAAGCAGATGAGAGAAAATTGCACATTTTCCTCCCCTTGGATATTTCAGTGTTTGTTTTTATTTCCAGAAAGACAAAAATGTTATCATCTGCCTTTGGCAAATGGAGATTTCAAAGAACATTGATTTGGAAACATATTTTCACATATTTTGCTAAGAGATTTTGATTGCACTTAAGCACTGCATTCCTCAAGTGAACTGGTTCCTCTTCTTTCATCATAAGCCTTCCTATCACCAGTATTGCCTGGCCTCCAATTTTCTCTGTGGGGCTGGGAAACAGCTCTCCCAGGGTGAAGTACCTGGAATTGTGCAACTAGGTAATGGCATGCACAGCTCTGCAGCAAGTTCAAGTTCTTGTGCTAAAAACGTCTGAATTGTCAGATGGAAATATTCTAAGAAAATGCAGTTGAAAATCACTGTTTTTAAAGCCAGATGTGTTGTCCCAATGTGGCTGAAGCAGACCCCAGTACTCAATTTTCTGAAGAAAGCTTTGGCATCAGGAAAATGCTTTGAGATGTCATTTTCAGGTAAAATTGTGTGTTAATAGTTCAGAAATTGACTTCCCTGTCACTCCATGCATCTGGCAAGGTCCCCCTGTGTCCCCCAGGAGCGCTGCCTTGCTCCTGTAATGGCTCTTTTCTCATTAATGGGGGTTCCCAGCATGGGCAGGAGAGGCTGAGGAGCAGCAGGGCTGAGGAGAGGACGCCTGGAGCACTGTGCAGCTGGGAGAGGCCAGGCAAGGGCAGTCCTGGGATCCTGGCTCCCACACCTTGCTCCCAGGGGAGCAGTTCTGTTCCCTGGGCCTCTCTGCCAGCCCAGCTGGCCTTGCCTTGCCTTGGGCACCTTTTGTGTCTGCAGCTGCTCCACCTTCCCCAGCGCCAGGGCCCCTGCCCTGCTCCTCTCCCTGCTCTGCCTTTGCCAGAGTCCCCAGGGATGGGGAGGATCCTGCAGCAGACCCTGCAGCTCAGGGCTGGTTTATGGGGTTATTCAGCACGCTGTTCAATCTGCCTTCAACATGTGTGTGCTTCTAATCTGGTTCTAGAGGCCCTCCCGCTTACCCACATGGGAATAATTCCCACAACAGTTTTCAAATTCAGTGCCTTAAAATGTTTTCCAACCTAATTCAGTGTGAGGCAAATGGATGCTCTTGGTGGGAATTGAAGGAACAATTATGGTTCATAGTGTGAAAGGGTATTTTCAATGAAACATTTGCTCATTCCATTAGGGCACTGTATTATTCTTTTTCTGAGGATTCCATTAATCTGTATTTGTCATTTATACAGACAAGGAATGACTCTGAAAGTGAAGGCTTTTATCTGGTTATCTATTGATGGAAAATCACCCCACTTCATTTTGCCTCAATATTTTTTATTGAACTTGGAGATTCAGTTCAGATTCAGTTTATGAAATTATGAATATTGGGAAGCAGAGAGAGGAATATTATTTTTAAAATGATAAATTGTAATTTAAATATTTAAATGTTTTCATAATATTAAGTAAAAGGATATATTGATGAGTATTTAATTTTTTTTACACCAGATTCTAAAATTTCGGGGACTGAAAAACAGATTTATGCATGTTTTTTCAAGTACCATAGAAACTACTTGACTCTGAGTTGAAGATTTTTTGTTTGGCTTGGGGAGTTTGGATTTGTTGGTTTTTTTTCTCTTTAGCAGACCTCTTTTTTCTGCACATGAAAAATCAATCTCATGTAATGCACTGGGAAACTCTCTCTCTTAAGGCTCCCTGCCTTTCACTTTGGGTTGTCCTCTGAGCCAAATCCTGCAAGATTATAATTGATTTAAAAGTCAGCAGCAGAAGTATTTGATCTTTAGGTGACAAACAGTCCAAGAGGAGCCTTCAGGATCAGTGTTAAACGCCACTGATGTCACATTCATGCTAGGATAGGCAAGTTACAAACATTTAAATCCTGCTGTAATAGTGACAGTAATAAATGGAAACTCAGCAAAATGAAGCTGTTAGTCAACCATGTGTAATGTCATAAACGTGAACAAATGATTGCAGAGAGCTCAGGCCTGAATTAAATCCGAGCAAGCTGAAACAAGCGATAGCATTGAGATGGATAAATGAATTTATCCCAGTGGATGTAATGACACATTAGAATAAAAGCCAAAGTTTTAGCTGATGTGTTTAAAATAATCTGGACATCATCACTCAAAATGGACAGCAGCACCTGCATGCACTGCTGCTTGCACCAGAAATTGGGATGTTGGACCCTGTGCTTGGGTATTCCTCCTCTTGTGGTGCTTTAAAGAATCCATATTGAGAACTGTCGAGAGCTTCACAATGTTCTCATGGAAATTAGCCACTGATTTAGTGTCAGGAGCACCTCAGACACTGCTGGTGTCAGAATGGCAAGGCAGCTCCAGCACAGAGCCAGGCTGAGTGCAGCTGACCTGGCACAAAGAGCAGAAAGCAGCCTGAAGGCACCTGGGCATGGGAAGGGCTGTGGGACACTGCAGACTCTTGACACAGCCCCAGAGAAAGCAAGCAGAAAACTGCTTCCAGGAAGGCAACCTTCCACTGCACCCAGTCTGCTTCCTGAGCCAAGAGAAACACAAATAACGAGAGAAAAAAATGTGTTTTCTGGGCAAACAATGACATAAATAGCAGAGCACATGGTGTTGTGCTGTACTCTTACATGCAGCTTGTTTGCAAACAATGCAAAACAGCGTTGGGGAACTTTAATGATAACTCCATTGATGCCATAGGAAGCTGCAATTTTTCTGGTAAGGTCAAGTGTTCTAAATTACACCTTGAACAGCGTCAGCAAATGAAGCAGAGAGCACAATGCTGATTTTTCTGCAGCAAGAGTGCTAAGTGAAAGTACTGGAATAGTCCAGCTGTAATATATAAATAGATTAAGAGATATTTAATGCTGAAACAAAAAATTCAAAGTATGCATAAAAATGAATGCTGCCACTTAAGTCATGTGAAGTTTTAGTATTTTTGCATATGTGTTAGAAAATCATGTGTTTTCTGCTTTCTTGAAGGTTTAGAACATCAGATGACTCTTAGCAGATGTGAAATGCTTCTGGAAGCCAACCAGTAGTTCTGTTCACACCCTCTGGACCACCCTGTTGTAAGCTGCAAATCCTTGTTAAAACAGGATATATATTATTTCTTTGTAATCTGAGAGCCTCTGAACATCTTTCTTTTTCAGTTTGCCTGGTTTTTTTTAAGTGGAAGCATGGGCTACTGAGTTTTGTTTCTCAGCCAAGTTGTATTTAATCAGGACAGAGCAGATTTCAGTTGATTTCATTATTTTTCCCCTGGAAGTAGGAAATGGCATGCAGATCTTTCATCTGTGTCCACTTCTTTAAATCAGCAACTCCAAAGGTATGAATGCAGGTGTGAAATTCAACGTAGTGTGTTTGCAGTGTAGCTGTGTAATAGAGGGGTAGAAAGTCAAGTGTGGATTTAATTTTCATTCCAGGCCCAAATATTTCATCATCTCAGAAGCAAAGTAGCCTACTCAATGCAGCCCCTTCATGTGCTTCACTCAAGGGGTGTCTGTGAGGTTCTTGATCCCCACTCTGGGTGTGGAAGGGCTCTGCCTTCCTCCAGAAAGCAGCACCAGTTCAGTTCCAAGTCCTTCCTTACCAGTGCCTTTGGCAGTCTCACAGAGCAGGGAATTTCCTCTGAGAAGCCAGTGGTCATATCTCCAGCATGCATTATTCATATTCATGGACAGCTCTCTACTAGTGCTCATAAGATGATTTTTAAATCTTCCATTAATGCTCTGAAATCCAGGCCTGCTCAGCCCTGGGAGCCAGTGGGAGATGTTCTGTTGACTTGAGGAAAGCTGGCTGCAACCAATGGCTTGAAGGTCTTTCTGCCCCAACTCCTTTCCTTTCCTTTCCTTTCCTTTCCTTTCCTTTCCTTTCCTTTCCTTTCCTTTCCTTTCCTTTCCTTTCCTTTCCTTTCCTTTCCTTTCCTTTCCTTTCCTTTCCTTTCCTTTCCTTTCCCTTTCCCTTTCCCTTTCCCTTTCCCTTTCCCTTTCCCTTTCCCTTTCCCTTTCCCTTTCCCTTTCCCTTTCCCTTTCCCTTTCCCTTTCCCTTTCCCTTTCCCTTTCCCTTTCCCTTTCCCTTTCCCTTTCCCTTTCCCTTTCCCTTTCCCTCTCCTCCTTCCATCTTCATTTCTGTGGTGGCTTTCCATCTGTATCTCCAGGTGAACAGGGAGATAGGCACCCAACCAGACACAAATGGCAAGCCAAAATAAACTAAACAATTCCCATCCCCCTATGGAACATTTTCAAGTTTGCGAGATGTTTTAGAGGGCACTTGGGTGACTTGGAGCCAGCTGGTGCCCTTGTAGCACTCTGACTTGGCCGTGTTTTCAGTCCTGTTTCCAAGGGCTTTCTGGTTTGTTTTTTTTCCCTTGGTTGTGCTAAAATCTGCTTGTTGCCTTGACAAATATTTGTTTCCAAGTCTGTGTATGTAAACATCTGACACAAAATTGTCTCAGGATTCAGTATGCAGATGACTGCTGCACTGCTGTTTATCAGAGTTCAAACCCTGGGCAAACAGCAGTTTGTTTGGGCTGAATAAGTAATACCTTATTTTGGAGGGCCCAAATAGCCATGTAATTATTTTGAATTAAAAAATTACCATATAATTTCAGGCTCATTAGGCGGGTATTTATTCTCAGCAGATTGTGTGCAGGCTGTTACAATAGCAGCTAGTGTAACTTTGGTTTGGAAAGGGAAACAGGGTGGTAATGAGAGGACGAAGGGGCCTGTGGTGAGCCTGCAGCCCTTGGAATGGGAATGGCACCCCAGAAGTGTGGAGCTCTGTTTTCAAGTGGGAAAGACCTATTGTTCTTGCATAGCATTTCAGTGAAGATGCAACCAGCAGTGAAGAACTATTTGTTTTTATTTATGTATTTCACACAAGGAAACCCAGGAGCTTTGGGAGCTGTGACTCAGCTGTTGACTCGTTGTCCAAGCGCTGCAGTAGCATAAATAAAACCAGCCAAGCTGGGTAACAATGCCTGTGACTTGTGTATTCCTAGTAGGCAATAGGTGGTTGTAATTCCCTGAGGAACAGTCTTGACATCAGATGGGATGTCCATGCCTTCAGCACTCTCTAACAGAGCAGCTAACTGGCTTGGTAATGCTAATTCCCCTCATTTGCTCAGTGTCCATCATGGCTGTGCCACCCTGCACTGCAGTGGTCTTCTCACCCAGGAGAGCCTGACCGTGGCCAAGGGGATCAAGAAGCTCTGAAGAGCCTGATCCAGGGGACACAGGGAGCCCTCAGGCCTCTGTCACCTTCCAGCCCAGCTGCCTCAGACAGGAGTAAGATCCCTTCATGATTATAAATGCTTATTTAATCTCTCTGATCTTCTTAGCACCAACACACAAAAACCTGAGAAATACTTGGTGTGAGGTGGAAATTCACCTCCTTGTGAAATAATTGCTTCTGAAGTGTTAGTCATTCATGGCATGGCTCTAATTGTATTGTACTTGGGGGATCCTAACACAACAGACTTCCAGGTTTACCCTGGAGCACTTTTTTTGCAGTATTGGGTTACAAAGTATTGGTAATTTGAATAAATGAAATGAGTAACTGAAGACAGATCTGCCTCTCCCCAGTATGTCTCATTTAAAATAAAATAAAAAAGAAGAAAACGGTGTTGTTTCAGTAATTAGGAAGATGCTGACATAGTGCAGGAAGTATGCAGTGGATATTTTGTATTTCAGGTTAAAACAAATTAATAAAGCAGATTTCTCTTTAGGCGAGGTAAATTCATTTTCAGAAGGGAGAAATCCTTATTTTTGCAAGGTCAAAGGTAAAAGAGGCAGTGAGAGGAGAAATGTTCGTGAAAGTTGTTTATTTGAGGAGGGGAAAGCCATAACATGGCAGAAGCCCTTGGGTCTGTTATGCAGCTGTCACACCCTGGGTCTTAGACTGGAGGAGGTAAAGGCTGTTGGCTGCTCAGCACAAGGAAAATCTAAAGAAGGATTGAGGGAGGGCAGTATTTTGCTGGGATACACAACAACAGGAAATTACTAAATTCTACCTTGGCTGCTTCCCTGTTTTCTCCTCCACTCCCATGAAGTCACTCCATCCAAGCTGCTTTCCTCAGCTTCACAGTTTGCTCCCTGGCATGTGGGCAGGGCTTTGCTGGAAGTCACAGCTCACTTCTTATTCCAGTTCAGTGCATCTCCTACTTTGTTCTCATCCCTTTAAAAAATTGGCCTAATCTCAGTTAATTAGTTCAGGTCAGTGCCTTCCTTCCACAGATGGTTGGAAATAGGTTCTTGTCCAAAGGCTGGGATGATTTGCATGTCCAGTGAGGTTGGGCTGATGTTAAAGAGCTGAACATTAACCAACTCATCTAAATATGAGCAGATGAGGAAAGCACAGGCACACATCTCAGACTGGTTTTCAGAGAAGTCAGTCAGTGATCACCCCATACATGTGGGTGTTACCCTTCTTGCTGGAGAATTTACCTGTAAAATAAAATCTGCCCGTGCCTTTACCCCGCCCTCAAACTACCCCTGGTATTTTCTTCCTGTTCCAAATCCCTGCTTGTCCCTGCTGGGAAGGAGAAGCATTCTTTCAGTGTCCTTTTCTCACCCCTGATATTTTACAGTCCTCTTAGAAAAGGTACAGATGTGCACTTTGACAGTGACCCTTCACCGTATCTATCAACAGATGGCAGTAGCTGAATCTCCTTGGAAAGAACATCCCTGGAAAAATGTCATCCTTGGCTTTTCTGTAAGACAAAAATGAATGCCCTCTTTATGGGTTAAAAAGAGTGCAAGTGATTTCTTAAATCAGGGTCAAAAGATGATTTCCCTTTTTCATTCTCAGAAGTATTGATATCCAAAGTTGCTTAGAACAGCACCAGGTTTGCTTGAAGCCATACACTGAAAGACTCCACGGGTTCAAAACTGGGATCAGAAGCAAGGATCAGTTCACGTGTGTGAATCTTTCATTGGAACCTGGTTGGAGACTTGCTCCTGATGACCTGGCCATGACGTTCATCTACAAACAGACTATCCAAACCTGCACTGTGATTTAGAGTCAGGGAGTCCTGCATCCCTGCTTGACCTGGGGGTTTCTCCCAAAGTTTTCCTGATGTCACTGCAAATATTTTACTGCAGCCTTGTAAATACAACCAAATTTAATTTGTTCATAGTATCCTGTATTTGATCATGTCTGTCTTAATATCTTCAGCTTATATGGAAACAAAATTTCAGAATACTCTGCAATCACCATTGTTTGAATGGAGTAGGTCCAAAAAGCTGGTCTGTGAAATCAGTAACTCAAGAATTGGGTTATTTCCTATAGAAAGCATTAAACTAAAGAAATTTGTAATTGGAAGTTATTTCAAGAGGTCATTGAATCCTTCAGTTCCCTTTCAGTGAGGCAGAATCAAGAATGTGCACATCTGATCCCCACGTGCTGACCCAAAGCAATGATGTTGCCTGGCCAGTGGAAAAGGTAACACTAACAGTGAAGATTTTCCATGACCCCAAGCCCCAGTCTCCTTCAGTGGCAATTTATTCTTCTCCTTCCATGGCTCCTTCTTATTTTCCTGTTGTTATTGTATTGCTGGAGAAGTTTTGACTAAACAAAATCTGTTTGCATGTATGTATTATACATTTTAAGTGAAAACTCCTTTTGAAACATCACATAGATTTTTAGATCCCTTAGATTTTTCTCATCAGAAGCAAAATGCCACTGAAATTAGCATAAACCAGTAAATTAAGGCATATGGCTGCTGATGTATCAAAACCTCTTCAAGGGGAAAACAGAGCCCTCTGGCAGAACATTTCTGAGCACTTTGTCATCTGAATTCCTGGGTCTATGGAAATATTTTGTGCACAGTTTTTGAAATCTTGATTGTGATTATTCAAATTCTTTTTCTTTATAATTCAAAGCTTCTCCCTTTCTGCAAGTGTTTACGTGATGCTCCAGTGAGAAACACTCGGAACTGATACATTTTTGTGACACCTGATCTGTGAGCAGTCAGGGGAAATGCCCTGCCTCCTGATGGGCAAGCCAGTATTGTCACTGCTCTTGTTGAGTTCAGAGGATGGCAAAATGCTGGAAGCTCTCACTCAGTATTATCTAAGTCCTGTCAGCCTGGAATTAGCCAGAGGAGTGTTGCAGCCCGAGAGAACCCATTTTTCCATGAGATTTAAAGAGCACTTTCCCTGGATCATTCTTTCTGTGTGCTGTTATGGAATGGCTGACTTGCTGCTGGATCCTTCTCCAATGGTCAATTAAAAACGTGTTGGTATTACTGATTCAGGCTCTGGAAGTAGGAAGCATTGCCAGACCCCAGTGGGTTACAGCCTGCCCCCACCCAGAGCTTCAGGATAACTCCAACTTCCCAAAATCCCAGTTTAATGCAAGTCTAGGAAAGGCACCCCTAAGGGACAGAGGCAAGAAGGTGAGGAAGTGATCTCTGCTGGTGGGTCTGGTTGGTGTTACCCAACAGAATCTGTGAAATGCAAGAGACTTTGGCTGGGTTTACTGATAAGATCTGCAGGAGGCAACACTCATAGCACTTCCCTGGAGGAAGGAGGTTCAAGAGCCTGTGGTCTTTCCCCCAGTCTCCAGGAAAGCCAGAATGCCCCTCTCTATGCAGAGATCCTGCCCTCCTCATCCTGGTCCTTCTGTCTTTCCCAAGATAAAGCTAGCAGTGTAGATGGCTTCATGCCTCTGCATGCAACTCAGAAATGTGGTTTTAGTCCAGAAGGGAATTTTACTTGCATAGCTGCAAGATTATACGGTGCACTCAGTTTGCCTGAGATAGATTTTTAATGAGGAAAAATCACCTTAAGTAGATGGGTGAAGAATGTTATCCATCATTTTCCCCAAATCAGGATCCATGATTTCCCTCAGACATCTCTCAGCCACACAGCAGTTCATTTCCCTGAATCAAATGCTAGAGACAGCTAAAGAACAACAGCATTGCCCAGAAAATTAAGCACCCACTGGGCAAATAATATCACTATTTTCAGCACCACCGAAGTCTGAAATTTCTCCAGCTGTTTCCAGAGGTGTGTCCCTGTGCCCCTTCCTTTGCTGACAAGGTGGCATGGGCCAGGGTTTGTATTCCCAGATCAAAGAGAGGTCTGAAGTGGGCACAGGCGTTCTGCTCAGCTCTTCGAAAGCCCAAAGCTCAGATATGATCTTTCCTGAAATCACCTTCAGCCTGTTCCAAAGTCCAAGGGCAGAAGTGAAAGGATTTAGCTTAATAAGATTCATCTTTATCTGCTTAAGGTATCTCTCTAGAGCAGAGCCCAATCTGTGAGCTGCACCCAGAATTCCATTCCCATTTTTCAGAGCAATGTGCAAGTTTGTGCTCAAAGATCTGCTGTGAGGAATTAAGCAGGACTTTTCTTTCCACAGGCTTTTTATATAAGTAAGAAAATCTGTCCTTTCTTACTTAATATAAAGAGAAAAAAGCTCCAAGCTGCTAGAGGAGAAGGTGGATTCCCAAGGATTAAAAAACCCCAAACACACTTCATAGTGGCTGAGCTTTAAAGAAAATTGTCTGCTCCTTTTTTCCAAGATAACTGGTTTTTTCAGTAACGAGGTTTTAGGAACCTTTTCCTATAGTACTTAATTGTCATCCGTGGTTGGAACCTTTCTCAAAGATGCATATTGCACTATCCTGGTCTAAATTTCTTTGTTATTGCCAGTAAAAACAGAGTTTGCTTTCATCAGATGGACAGTATTAATTGTGCAGACTAAGACTTGGGGATGCAATGTTACATGCTGGTGCTCAGAAATAAAAACCTACCATTTTGTAGGCAGAAAACCACATCTCTGAGTTGCATGCAGAGGCACGAAGCCATCTACACTGCTAGCTTTATCTTGGGAAAGACAGGATGAAGAGGGCAGGATCTCTGCAAAGACAGGGGCATTCTGGCTTTCCTGGAGACTGGGGGAAAAGAACACAGGCTCTTGAAATGAAAATGCTATGCATTTCACATCACCAGGATAAGAAAAATGGCTTCTTTAAATGTACATGCACTTGTATGCACATGCACATGTTCAGTGAGATGATGCTGGTGCTGGTGCAGACACAGCAACAATAACGTTGTACCTTTTATAAACATTTAGTTAGCTGTGAAAAATCCCAGCCAGAATAAATGACAATCTGTTTCTATCTTTTCTTTGGTCACTTCACCCCTAGAGAATTAAACAGAGAAAGGAAAGGGGGTAAACTCATAATACCAAGAGTTCTCTTTGCTTGCTCTCATTTGTTTCCCATCCTGCTGTTCCTTTGGCTCCAGAGCTGCAGATGGTGGTTGCACTGTGGAGTTCCTGAAGGCACCGTGTAGGTTTGTGCACCAGACTGTCAGAATCCCAGCTGCAACCTACCCATCAAGTCTTGATTTTACTTAAGCTGATTTTTTCTTCTTCCCAATTATTTTTCCTTCCACTAGAGTGGAGTCAAGTTTTAAAAAAAAAATTTAAAAGAGTACACAAATATAGAAGGAACAGATATTACTACCAACATTTTATTCTTCTCCTTAACCTCTCAGTCTGCAGAAGTTTCACAGCCTCTGTTTGGTGAGGATTATTGGGATGATGAATAAATGCTGTGAAGTTTATTTCACAGTCTTGCAGTCTTCTGTCAAACTCATTCAGACCTGCAAACTTTCACTGTACTTTGGCAGCAGTGCTTGATATTTTTCTCAGATGCCTTTCCACAGCAGCATTATTTATTTCCTTACCCTCACTCACGAGTGGTCATTAGGACAAAAATCTTAACAGGGTCTGTTGAGTTTGGCCTGATCCACGTGATGCATTATTAGGTTCCAACCAAAGGATGAAAAATAGCCATTCTTGTACTCTCGTTTCTGTTAAACCCCTGAATACTGACTTGATCTCTGTCTTCCTTCTCAGGAAGAAATGGTCCCCAGGACCTGTCCCTGCTCTCCGTGGGTCCTTCTGCACCAGCAAACTCCAGAGGGCACCTGAGTCCAGAGATCTGGAGTGCAATCAGTCTTTGTAAGGTGAGATCTCCTTTGCTCTCACTTCCCAGAAGTCCTTGGAAAGGAGGCAGCAAATCCAAGTCTGCTTCAAGCCTGGTGTGGGGAGAGGGTTCTGGAACATGTGGTGGGGGCTCTGCCAGTCAGGTGCTGATGTTTCCCTTATCTTGTCTAGAATAAATTAGACCATTGGCTCAGAGATGACTTCCAGTAGCGCTTTAACCCATTTTAACAGGACAGGTGATGGGAATATGGATTATTTACTGAGGTTTTCTCCAGCTCAGAGTTTGCCCTGTCCCCAGACTGACCTGCTGTCATGTTTAGTAACATCAACATGCTTATTTTGCCTTCTAAAAATACACTTTTTTTATAACTACAAATTGCCAGAGGTCCTGTTTTAGTAGTGAGAGAGTTTTGCTGTAGTGCAAGTTGTGTGCTGAAGTTCCCAGAGGCTGTGGAAGCAGTTCTAATATTATTGTTTCAATCCAAATAAATATGGTAAAGACATACAGAAACCCATTAGCCAAGAACCTTGAGAACACATTCCTGTACATGCTTTCTGCTAGAGCCATGCCATTGCAGCAAATCTAAAAAACCTTACCAAATGATAGTTTTATGTTGTCATTAGTTCAAATATCAGAAGAAACCTGTGGCTTTTCAGCCCTTCATTAAACCAGAGGTGCCTCTTTGTTTCCCTTCCTCCCTATGTTTGGCTTTTATCCAGGATGGCAAGGCTGGAATGCTTCAGGGTTGTGCTGTGTCTGGCATGGCTGTGACCT
Organism: Passer domesticus; assembly: GCF_036417665.1. Lineage (NCBI taxonomy): Eukaryota > Metazoa > Chordata > Aves > Passeriformes > Passeridae > Passer > Passer domesticus. Next base: position 12,687,416 of record NC_087477.1, on the reverse strand, counting down.
GGCACTCTGGGGCTGATGCCAGCCTGTGGTTTGCTGGGAATGAGCCCAGAGCTCCTGCTGGGACTGGGAATCACAGACTGGAACTGAGGTGATTGGCCATTCCTGGGTTTAGTCCTGTCAGCTTCAGGGAGCCTCCTGCAAAGTGCTTGCTTTTAGTGCATTTTGGAGCACTCAAGGAGCATGAGGAGAACTCTGTTTTCACACAACACCCCTTGTACGTTCTTTCAGGCAGGGAAGGGTTCTGTCTTGTGTTTCAGCTTTGAAAATCTGATATTTAAGAGGAACTTCTTTTCTCAGGCTGCAAGAGTAAATAATGTATATTACATCTACCTACTGTTTATGCAGTTTCGTGCTATGATTTTCTTGATTTGCCGGTGTACTTAAAAATAATTATTTCTGAGATTATTTAAAAAAAGAAAAAGAAAAAAAGAGCATATTGGAAGAATTTTTGGGGCACAAGTTCTCTCCCTTGCACTTCAGGCATAGACACTTCTGGAGCTTCCTCTCACATGGAACCTTCCCAGACTTGTATTTGGTGTGTGGTCAGTTTTCTTCTTTTTTATTCCTTATCTGTTACAAATGCATGTAAAGCCCAGGCTAATTCAGAGTGCAACATAACCAAGGATTTTGCTTATTCATAAGAATTTATTAAGCTGTGCAAAGATAGTGCTGTTTTAAAAGTTTTTAGATAGAATCTGTTATCTTCTAAAAGAGCAGAAAATGCAAATGGCTCCTACAATCAGCTGTATCTGCTTAGACTTGCTAAATCATAAGGAGTCATGGTGCAAAACAATGCAGCAACACTCCAAATTTATGGAACAGTGATGCTGGATGACAATGGAATTGCAAAGGAAGTGCTGAGTACATCAAAAATGAATACCTAGAGGGTCCATTTTGTATGGCGATGATTATAAGTATCACTCTGTGTGTGAACATAATCCCCTCTGACAGCAGTTTACTAAATGTGCTGGAGATTATTGAACAAAATACAAGTTGAGGTCACATTTGGGTTCTCATTGGGCAAAGCACTGTCATTTTCTTCTCAATCCAGCTAAAACTGCAGAGTTGCAGGAGGCACTCAGGTTCTGTGCAACCAACGGGAGGTTGGGACCTGTGCTCAGAGCAGTGCAGAGCTGTGCACAGGAAAATCAGCAGGTCATCATGTGCTTCTCTTAGCTCTGGGAACAAGTGTGTTATTTGTCCTCAGGAGCTCTTTGTTAAACAGTGAATCGCTGACCAAACGCCCCAGAGGTGGCAGTGCCACTCGGATGGACAGTGCAGCACTATGGACACACACTGACACACGAGGGTGAGAAAGAGAGAGGGTATTTACAATATTCACTTCAAACAGAAGGTTCACAACCTCTGCTTTAGAATCCATTTGTTATATTACGTACCCATTTCATTTCACCTAACAAATCAGTTGTGAATATTTATTTTTAGCAGTGAATCACACTTCTGGGCACACTTAACCAGAGCTCATCTGTGGTGTGTCCAGTAATCTGTGTGCAGCTCTTTGCATCAGATGAGAAATGTACAACTTAATCACTTGTAACTATAGCTGTATACCAGGAGTGCTGTTTGATCCTAAAGCTGAAGAAACCACACTAACTGTATTTGATTATTATTTCCAACTTAACAGTCTCATGCAAAATGCAAGCGTTTATTTTAGCAGCAATCATAAAAATGAAGTATTTGTTTCTAGACATAGTCTTTGCTAATTTGTGCCACAGTAAATTTTTCTTTAAGTCAGTTTTGTGTCTTTAGCCACAGCTCCTCATAGGCATTTCCACAGAGAGCCAGACAAACAGCTGGTAGAACTGGGAGAGCTGCTGGTGTTGTGCAGTAGAGCTTGAGTCATTAGGCCAGCACTTGTGGTTAAAGTGCAGCTTACTCCAAGTGCAAGGGAAGGATGGAGAGGGTCACTAACTCCTGGGTGTGTTCAGCTGGGAATTTCATGCCTCACTTCTGCCCTTTCTGATGTGGAATTTCTCCTGCCTGTGTGAGGACATTAATGAGACCAACCCCTGCAAGTTTCAAGGTTTGAATTTTCCCCCCAGCCTCCTGTTAATGATGTGACAGTTCATTGCTGCAGGAGAGGGAGAGGATCTGCATCTGTGGTAACTAAAGGTCGGAGGCCCTGGGCTGCCTGGGCTGCTGTGCTCACCACACCCGGGGAGCAGAGAGGGCTGTGGTTTCTCAGTGTTAAGAGTGGCCTCACAAAAGAGAAGTATTTGAAATAACAATGGTTTGAAGTAGCATGATACTAACCCCCAGTTCTGAATTTAAAAAAACCAACAAAACTCTCAAGCCCTTGAGTACTTAATGATGGCTGAACAAACGTGGAATGACCCAAGGAAGATGGAAAGTCACAGAAGTTAGTGCTCCCAAAATGCAGCAGAGCTCAGTAGCCCTTAATAGCAGTTAAAGAGCTTTTACCATCTGTTAAGTAATTTCCTGTCATCATTGGTTATTAGAAGTAGGAAATGATGTAAAGGGCACGAACATGACAGAAAAAGAACAGCCAGCTTCTTGTGGGTTTCTTGAACGAGGTCATAAAAATGTGGTTATTAATACTGAAGTAGAAAGGACAAACATTTACAGAAAATGTTGTAGCTGCTCTGCTTCAAAAGAAAAGGATTACATTTTTCTTAACAGTAAATATTTAGCTCAAGTCTTGCACTTGTTACCAGTATGAAATGAAATTTATTATAATATTCATCTCCAAAAAGCAACATAAAGTTTAAGGGTTCTAAATTCAGTGTGTCATAGCTGAGCTAAAACCAATTATGGAAAACCCAATTTGAGGCTCATGACTTGGAACAGATTAAAACCAAGTAACCAAAAACCCCCAAAGCTGTGTGTGCTTTTAAGCTGCATTTTACATGCAAACATACACACATTTTTACTTATACATCAGTATGGGCCTTCATGGCCCTAATTCTAATTTCTTTTTTCCCTGCTTCTTAGTCAAAACAGATTCCCCAAAATACATTTCTTTCAAGGTATTAGCTGCATCTCTTTAAACATTCTGCTGGAATTTCAGTCTGTAGGTCTGAGGTTGCACAGGGATCCTCGGGTACGTACCTGGCTATTTTTTAGTCTTGTTTCCTTCAGCAGGTGGATCCATCTCACTGCAGTTCATAATGCCCATCAGAGTTACACACCTGACCTGCCCTGGCTGTGAGCTTGGAGACAGCAGTGGGAGAGGCTGCTGAGACCCAACAGTGCCCAGGCATGTGGCCACAAAGTGGCACAAACAGAACAGAAGTACAGGAAGCTGCAGGAGCCATCCAGGAATCAAAGAGAAAGTCATGTCCAAGCTGTCCAGGCTGACCCCCAGATGTGGCTGCAATAACAAAATAACAGTGTGAGAAGTGGAGAAATATTGTAAAGAAAAAAATGAGGAGTCAGGCAGCTGCTGTGGCAGATGATGGAGAAAATGCCCAATAAATACCAAGAAGGGGGAATTAGGATGGCAAAACCAGGGCCACTGGGGTAAGAGAAGACAGGGTGAGCTGTGTAATGGCAGACAGGGTAAGAAAAGGAATAGAAGCTGGTGCTGCTCCAGGCTCCTTTGCAGCAGCTCAGCACTGGACATGGTGGGAGCCCTTGGGCACTGCCCTCCACCAGAGCCCCGCAGGAGCCTCTGCCTGAGGCTGGGGCTCTGTGGCTGCTCTGGGCCTTGGGGACTGCAGTGTCTGCACGTCTGTGGAAGGCCTTCTGCCTTTCTGGGGGCTCTCGGCAAAACCTGGTGAATAATATTGAAGTATTTCATTTTATTAGAGTCATTTTTCACAATGTAACTTTTTGTATATGAAAAGTGTGCTCTGTATAAAATGTGCCACATATTTAACACAAAACCAATTTTATTTTGGTTTTGCCTGCTGCACGTCTAAACATTTAGGTAAAAAAACAGAAGCATTGGGTTTGTGTTGCCAAAATCTTACTCATAGAGTACTTTATCCCATTATTTTTTCCATCTGTTTTGTCTCTTAGAGATTATTGCTGCAGCTTAAGAATTTGATTCATTTCCACCAAGGCATAGGAAGAGAAGGTGCAGAGAGACAGAACTGCTTAAAACTTCAGTCTTAACTGCTGAAATATTCTGTTTATGAAAATACTTTCTGAATTTATGTTCAAAATACTCTGCCTGATTTGCTGAATGAGGAGGAAGGCAGAGCAGGGGAATTTTCTCTGTCAGGTCTCCACAAGTACAGCTGTGTTGAATATTGAAATCTGGCATTTGCAGTCAGTGCATATTGTGATATGCTTTTTTCAGGAAGCAGCAGTCTGTGAGAGATATGATTGTCTTTTTATTAGAGGAAAAACAAAATATCAAACAAGCACTGAAATCTATTTTCATGTAAGTTGATGTTATTTGCTATTTTAATCAAAAGCTGTTTGTGAGAGCCTCTGCCCTTTGTTGCTTTAGAGCCCAGCAGCAATTTGGGAGGGTGTGTGAAGGACAGTGTGATGTCTGGATGGTGGTGGTGGCCAAGGAGCCTACAACAAAGACAACATTTGCCAAAGTGAGCACCTTTTAATCAGTGCTCTGACACCTAACTAAAAGCTGGGCTGCACAGTCCTTGAGTGCCCAAGGCCCTGTTGTTGCAGCAGCTTCACTCTGCAGAAGTGCTGTGTCAGGTGTGCAGCTCCACCTGCTCTCAGCCTCGCCCTGCACCTGAGACGTGTGTGAGTCCAGAAATAACAGGGTCCTGCTGGCACAGGGCCTCAGGCCTGGCACCTGCAGGAGGAGCAGGCCAGCCCTCGAGCCAGAGCCTCACCCCTCCGTATTTCAGTGCCCAGGAGGGGGTGAGGCTGAAATGCTGACCTTCTCTCAGAGTGCAGTGTACCACAGATCAGTGCAATTGTTGGGTTACAGCCAGGAAATCAGCTACTGGTGCAGGGTTACTGTGAAATAAGCAGAAATGCAGCCTGCCTAAAATGGAAAGGGAGCTCAGGAACTACGTGTCACCAATTCTGTACACCCAAAGTCTCTTTGATGTGAAAAAATGGGCAAAAATAATTAGGTTTTAGGTTTGGGTTATTTGGGGTTTTATTCTAGAAAACCAGAGTCAGGCTACCTGAGCAGTTGTTGCACTGTAACCAGGGCATCTCAATGGTATTTGAAGGTGAGAAACTGACTATGGGGTGAGTGAGTCTGTGTATCAGAACCAGCACCAAACCCCTTGGTACATTCTCAGTAAGTTGGAAATGTGAGCTCTCAGAATGTTGAAAGCAGTGACAAAGAAGGTGTGACAGTTTAAAAGCAAATATCAAAAATCAAGTAAAATAAATCTTTGAACAAGCTGAACTCTAAATATTTAAAACTCACAAAAAGTGTAAGAAGTGAAGCAGAAATAATTGTTGGTGCTAATATCTAAAAGCTATGAAATGCCTGCATGTGTCTAGGCACCATTTATTTCCCAAGATGTCGGATTTCACACTGACAGAAAATTGCCACCCCCAGTCTGGTATTTTTGGAACTGCTCAGTGCCCAATCAGTCAGGGACAGTAGTTAACAATTGCAAGCCTGGTGCCTGGAAATGAAATAAATGGGAGTGTTCCTGCTGGGGTCTAGAGCAGGATGGTGGCGGGAGGTGGTGGCACTTGGGGTGCCCAGCAGCTGCCACTTGACCCACTCCAGTGAGCTTTTACCAGCCCTTGGACTGTTCCCTTCTGTCCCTGCTAGCAGGGTTTGGAGGGGTCAGTGGGAACACAGGAGCCCAAACAGTCAGTGCTCCCCTGGATTTTAACCCACAGGCACAACAGCCTTTAACTCCATCAATCTGTAAATATTGCTACAAGCCTGCTTTTGTAACATTCCTTTACTTTGTTTTCCCTGGAGAAGATTTTTTTAAATTTTGCAGAAGCTGGAAGAGAGCATCGGGCTAAGATGATGATGTAGCCAGCAGTGGGGATCGGTGGAGGAACGAGGGAGAGCAGCAGGGCTCTGTGACAGCAGGAGTGAAAGCACAAGCAGGGAACCACCTTGCAGTCCTGATCCACCAGGAACAGCCTGCACCAGCAGCTGCCCCGGACAGAGTCCAGGGCTGCCACCCCTGGAGGGACAGAGCCCAGAGCCACAGGGCTCCGCTTTGGAGGGCGAGCTGGGGGAGTCCTGCTGGCTTTCTGAGGGAGGAGAGGTGGGCAAGCAGGGCCCGAAGTTTCAGAGTTTTCTGTTGCTGTGGTGCTTTTCTGTGGAGCCAGTGAGGTGAAGCGGCCCCGGCAGGACCAGGTACAGGTATCCCTGAGAGGCATCCAGGGCCAAGGAGGAGGTGGCAGAGGTGTAAAGAGCCACCAGGGAGTGGGAGGAGCTTTGAGGCTGGTTTGTCCCAGCATGTGCAATTCCATCCTGAGCCTGGTGCAGAGGCTGCATTGGCAGCCTTGGAGCTGAAGCCTCAAGGTCCTGCGGGTGTCAGCAGCTCCAAAGCTGTCCAGAGTGGGCAGGGCAGGTTCAGTTGGCATCTCCAGTTCCCATCCCAAATGGGATGGAGTCCATGCACGCTCCCAGCCACTGTTAGGGGAGGGCCAGTGGAGACACACAGTGTGTGGTGTGTGCCATGATGGAAGTGGCTGCTCTGGTAGCAGAGCAGCCTGTGTTTCCCTGCCTGTTAATCCCTGTTCTCCTCAGTGTTGAATTAAATCTCTTTCTGTGACATTTGGAGACTAACGGGGCCAGACCAGAAGGAGCTGGGAAAGCTGTGGGATATGGTCTGCACTACGCAGAGCCCATTCACTCTGGCAGCCTTGGCTTCTGTGGCACGAGGTAGAGATAAGTAGCAAAAGCTGCTCAAGGAGCAGCTCCCTGTGCATGTTCCAAAGGCAGGAGAGGGATTCATCCTGGCAGTGGTTCCCTTGTATCTCTTCCAGAGGGTGATGGGCACTGAGCAATGGAGCTGCTCCTTCCCATGGTGCTGTGGAGGGAGTGGTGCCTGTGTGTTCCTTCCCAGGTGCATCATTTCCAGCCCCAGGGGTGATACAGCCTGGGGGTGACAAACAGCTCGGTGGTACCACACACCCCTAACACCTGATTAACTCAGGCTTTCCAGAGCCTGCACTGCAGAAAGGAAGGGGCTGCAAGTGTCAGGGTTTCCCTGAGAGCAGCACAAACATGTCCCCTCCTGCCTGCATGGGATCAACAGCCTTTCCTCGGCGGAGATGAGCCCTTTCCTGGGACCTTTTTGTGTCACAGTCTGCAGAGAATGAGGGAGGCTTTTCCCTGCCTCGCTGAGTGTGCTGCTTTAGCACTTGTGTGTAGCTTAGCTAAGGCAAAGAGAGCTCCTTCTACTCACAACAGCACTCGAATTGCGGGGCTACTCAAGGAAAAGTATTTCTCAGTCACTCCTTTGGAATCTGCTGTATTTGACATGGAAGTGCTAACATGAGTGGAATGAGTGGGAGAGAATAAAGAGCTTTGATTTCTCAAGGCTGGTGATGAATGGTGGTGGTGATGGGAACTGTGGGCTAATTGCATCTCTTTTTTTTCCCTTCCCTTTTTTTCTCTTTCTTTCATCCCGTAATTGAACGAGCTGCTAAAGGAACCTTAGGATTAAGTATTGAACAGAGTGGTTCCTGAGTGAGTGTCGCAGCTGATGCACCAGAGAGTTGTGCTGGTTCTTTTTACACTTGTGGTGTTGAGAGAATGCTCTTGACACAGCTTTGCCTCTCGTGCCTGCACACACAGAGCTCTCAGCAGCAGGAGGAAGGATGGAGATGCTCTGTGCCTGTGCACTGAGCTGGGTTGGACAGATCCACTCTGAGTAGAGAGGGAAGCTGCTGAGCTTCCCAGGGGTAGAGGGGTAGAGGGGGTTCCCAGGGAACAGGCAGCCTTGCCTACAGAAATCACTACTTAAAGCTGATGTTCCACCAACAAAGACTAAGAAGGAAAAGAAACATAATAAGTAATCTGAAGAGACAGCCATGCTGTGCTGAAAAAAGCCTTTAGAAGTAATTAGATAAAAAATGTGAGATTTTGTGCAGAGTTAGGGTCCCTGAATGGATTAATTAAAAACAAAGATGCATTTTCTGTCAGAGATCTATCCCAAGTAAAACCAAAATGCAATTCAGCTTTTAGATGGAAACTGACTGTGCATCAATAAACATTTTTCCTTTTTTAACTTCACAGAGTGACTGAAAGAAGGCAGAGAACAAACACTGCCAGTTCCCCTCATTGTCATGAACACTGAAGTACTTTGCTGAAGCAAAATGTTAAGAAGCTGGGACTGGACATTTAAACACTCAAAAGTTACTGAGTTTTCTGCCCAAGTTGATGGTGAGTAGGCATTCCCGCATTCCTGCAGGATGTGAAGTGTCTAAGCAGGGGAAGGAGCAGGACAGCTGAGGAGCTTCAGTCACAGCCTGTGTTGCTTCAGCTATTGCCAGGGGAAGGCGTTTGGCTCATCAGAGTAGTTTGTATGTAAATCAGGCAAGGTTATTTGTGTTTCAGTGTTACTTAGAAGTCAAACAGCCCTTCTAGAAAGAAAGTTTAGTCTCATCAACACATGCATTCCACCTTCCTCCCAATGGGGAAGCAATTAGAACAGCAAGGAGAGTATTCCCAAACAGCATTGCTTAACAAACAGGTTTGAAGGGTTTGCTTGCCTTTTTTCAAATCCAATAATAATACTGACTTGATGTCTCTTTTGTCTTTGTATTTTACTGCCTCATGTTTTGAGCATAGACAATCATGTACAAATCTTCTGGTTTGTACCAGTTCATTGGAGTGTTGCTAGTACAATTTTTTTCTTGTTGTATAGTGGGAAAAGATGCAGAAGATAATTCTGGTGTCTTACATGTTCTCAAGAGCTCAATAAGAGATGGAAAACCTCCAGAAATTGCTTAGCAGGATCTTTCCTAGCTCATATGCTGGATTTTGGTAGGCAATCCAATCTGATGACATTGTCAAGGTGGGGGCTGGCAGTTATCCACTCAGAAATGCTGGATTTTGTTAGTGAGACCATGTTCTGTATGGAGACAGCAATGCCTGGGTGAAATTCCATGGCTCATGCTATGCAGGAAGGCAGGAGAGCAGGTCTTAGGGGTTCACTAAGCTCTTGAGGTGCAATTTTGGGGAACTGTCAGTCAGACTGGGAGTCAGGCTCCCAGAGGATGAGAAGCACACAAATATTTGTCTTTTTTTATTCTTTCTTCTCCTAATGTGCAAGTCAGCATCACGTGAAAGATCTGTTGCAGGCCATGAATCTTATTCTCCAGGGCAGCTGTGGTTGTCTCTCTTCAGTGTTCTCTTCTATACATTTGGGAGCTCTTTTGTGTAAGAGGTGAGCACACTGAGCTAACAGTGGTGCTTAGGAAGGGGATTAACTTCTATCCATGATGGGTATTCCAGTGAAGTACCACCTATGAGAAGAAGAGAAAGGAAGAGAGTAGGAGAAAGGAGAGGGACTTGCACTATACACAAAAAGATTCTCCACAGATCTAATCCAAGTATAAAAATACTGTCTGCCTTGCTCTTAGAGGTGGTTTGAAAAATTACTGGCTAAGTCAAAAGAGTCACACCTGGAATTTCAGTTGAGATTTTCAGAGGAATTCTTATCAAATGTCTTCCTATGATGTGGAATGATGGTGTGAGAATAAATGAACTTATCATCACATTAGCCACCACGGAGGTTCTGCTGTCCATCGTTTCATCATCACCTTTTCTCTGCAGTTCCCCCTAACATGCTGTAGCCTAATGCCCTCTTTTCTCATCACTGGGGTGCAGAGGTTCAGTGCCCAGTTCTGCAGTATTGCCTTGGAGATGCCTCCTTTTGGCTTTTGTGCCTTGTTTCATGGGGAGCCTCTCAACAGAGTGGATTTAACTTGGTAAGTCTGTTTGGCTGTCACTGTTAGTAATGTGCTCAAACTTGGATAATCTCATTTCTGTCCTTGTGAAAAACAGGTTTGTTTTTCAGACCTTTTCCCCTTTGAGACCACAATGATGTAAATGCTAACAGAGCTCTGTGCATTTATGCATACACGTGTTCCAGAGCCTAGAAGCACAATTTCCCATCAACATTTCCAGGCTGGGAACAAAAGCAGGGTTTCACATGAAAAGCACCTTTTTACCTTTGCAAGAAACCTCTGTGTGAGCTGGGTGTGCTCAGGCAAGTGCACTTCATTAGGTAATTCTGCTCTCAACTGTGTGCTCACAAACCTTTCCCATTTAACCTCGGAGAAGGATGTGCGTGTGTGAAGTCAATGAGCTCTCGCAGCCCTGGGAGTCATCCTTTTGGAAACTGTTAACAACTGCAATAATAATATTTTTAAAGCTGCTTCCTGAGGTTAACAGCTGAAGGCCATTGGAGATCCCTGCTCCAGTTTCCAGCATATCATGGTTAAAGCACTGGTGTGGTGTCCAGCCCCGTGCTGAGACGTGTGCCAGCCACAGCAGCCAGGGCTGTTAAGTTTGCTAGGGGCTGAGAGGCACCACAGGTACCCAGGGCAGGTAAGTTTGTGCTCAGAACAGCACAACAATGGACAGCAGCAAAGTCCTTGTTCCTCCTCTCTTCCACAGGGGTGATCCTCTGAGCTTCCCTCCCAGCCTGGTGCTCCATGGAGGTGGGCTGGGCTAAGGGATTACAGCAAACTGTAGTGAGCTTCCAGAGCAAGGAGAGAAAGGCAGCAGGTGGGAGGTGTGTACAGAACATGGCCTTGGCTGGTGGCACTGGAACCAGGGTCACTGCTGCGTGGTGCCAGCCAGTGCCAGAGCCACTGCTTTTATCTGTATGTCTGTGGCACTGGAGACCCATTTGCAGTGCCAGTGATTTGCTTTGGTCTGGTTAAAAGATGCCTGAAGACTCAAGAACACCCAATTCCAGTGACTTTTTAAAACTGTAGGTATCTTTAGCCTGCTGGAATTAAGTTCTTACTTGGCAAATTCAGAGCTACTGTCTTCCACAGAACAAAAAGCATAAAGGCATTCTCATTTTATCCTGTGGGAGCTACTCTTGATCATGCAAGACCCCACACACTATTCCTATGGATGCTTGTACTGACAGTCTCTTTTGTAATGTGGCTGCTCTTACAAATCTCCTCTTTTTAATAATGACCTGCTTTTATTCAGAAATAGTTGGGCTGTAGCAGCCCAATCTGTTTGAGAGAACAAAGACTGAGCTTTTTAAAGCTGAACTGTTTGAATGCTTTTTAAATCCTTCTTTTTAAAAGAGAAATCTGATATTCTCCAACACTTTAGGTTGTACATTTGCTATAACAAACTACATGCTGCTGATGTGCTGGGGTTTTTGACTTTTTTAATAAAATGTTTTCCAAATAAATGGCAAAATTCCCCATGGGCACAAGGGTATCAACAGTAGTGCTAAACATCTGCTTTGTCTCTGTAGACTGCACCATGTGGAATCCAGAATATCTGGTTCAGTGCTGTGCCTGTCTTCCAGTTATACTCAAAACATCAGCTTTTCTTGGAGAACATTTGGTAAAAGCTCCCTTCATTGCTTTAAGCCAATTCCCATGAGGATATTACTGCTTCAGATCCCTGTGAAATTGTTCAGATTAGAGAAAAACAAAGTTGTCAACATTTGTGTGCAGAACAAAATACTGCATTGCAATTATAAGTGTGGGACAAGGCAAATTCCAACAGCATGGAATACATTGTCATTCTAATTTTTCCCCCAGCATTTCCAGCTCTAATGGAGTATTCTCTGGTCCAGAAGACTAATTTCTTTTGTAAGAAAAATTATTAATATTTCTGAATTCAGTCACCAGTTCTGTCTCACCTCAGCAGACGAATGCTTGCCATGGAAGTAACAAAACACAGCTGACATAAACAAGATCTTGATTTGTGTTCCCATTTCAACAAGCTCTAAGTCAACGTGATGTGGTAAAAAAGGTGAGAGAACTGCCTTGCTAACGACAAGGTTAAGGAGTTATTTAGGGAAAAAAATCGAGCCAAACAAGTGTGTTTTGTCTCATGTTTGCAAGTTTTACTGAAATCGTGTCTGCTGTAAATTATAAACCAAACAGCCAGAGTTATCTGCAGCAACAGGATCTTTCACAATCTTCTGAGGCTCCCTGAATTACAAATTCTCTGCGGTTGCATTGTCTTCTGATTCAATTGCACGATTAACGTGATCCATTCCTCTTATGTGCATCAGTTTTACTGCATTATATGTATGTCATGAGCAGGGTTTGTGGTTGAAAAGGGAATTGTACTGCCACAGGATGAGAGTGAAAAAGCATAATTGAGAGACAAGTCATGAACATCCTTTATTATGGCCTAACAGCCATGCTAATAGTCTGCCTTCACATTTGTCTGTAAAAAGCACTTTAAGAAGCTGTGTCTCACAAAATAAATCTAATTTTGACATTAGGATACTGTTACAACATACACAGCCTGTAGATGACATAAAATGGTTGTTTGCTATACACTCAACTGAGAGACACAAACACAGCCTTGACTGGGAGGAGGCATCAAAAACCAGGGCTTCTAGTGCTGGGCTGACTTTTTGTACCCAGAGGAACAATATATTTCCACCTAAGAGCTGTTCACCTTTGTTTGAAGTAGGGGTAATATTAATATACAAATGGTGACCAGAGGTTTTCACCCAGATTATACATGTACAGAACTCCATACATGAAGCTGGAACATCTGTCTCCTGGAAATGCGGCCGAGGAAAGGGAGAGAACCTGTGCAGATATGAACCTCACACCTGAACTGCAGAAAGGCACCTTCTACCTGTCCTTCCACCCAACTGTTCCTCACCCAAGGAGTCCTTTTTGTGCTGTTTTCAGTGCCCATGGAAACAGAAAAACTAAAGAAAGATTAATGATTTGTGTGTGAAATTTCCTTCCAGGGAACTAACTGCAGATTGCAGTGGTTATTGGTACTAATATCTCAAGTCTAATCAGGGAAAATTAGGAGCAAACATTTACTTTGCATCCTACAATCTGTGTTTGGGCTTGAAAACAAGAACCTTTTTTCTCTTTTTGGTACTGATTTTCCTTTTCTTGATTTTGTTTCTTGTTTAAAGAAAATAATGGGAAAAGGAAATCCATCTCAGGAAAGAGAAAAGCTGTCCTGTCACCGTGGGTTTGGAGAATGAAAGGTGGAGTCCAGGGTGAGAACTGGGCGGAGGGAGCTCCCCTGCCTGAGATGGAGCCCTGCAGGGTGTTAGTGTGGTGTGGGCTGTTGCTTTCTCAGGTCTGGAGCTGGGAGTTCCCCTTGTGGGCAGAGCTCCACCTGAGCGCTCGTGCTTCTGCATGTTCAGTGCCAAACGGGCCAGTCTGTTCCATGTCCTAATTAGTGTGGGAATTCTCTTTGCTTGACTCATGCCTTGTGCCAGTTGATTGTAAAAGTGGGAGAAACTCAATAGACAGTTTTGAAGTTATCCATTTCCCCATCCAAAATGGTTTTGGGCAGCAGGGTTCAGTGCTTTCATTCAAGCAGCAGTTCTGTGCTACAGATGGGAAACAAAATGGTGGAAGTACAATTTCCTGCAGGATTCTGCTGAACTTTGAACGTGAGTGAGAGGACAGATTGTGACTATGTTATTCTTGCCAAATGTTACCTTGCTCCACACCATAGGATGCTATTTAATGTCAGCAAAAGCTTCATGTTCTGGTCCAGCACTGATTGACATGCTCTGTCTGAAAGTCAGATGGAGAAAACCTGTGTACATGTCCTTCCATGAAATAGTTAACTGCCTTGTGAGCAATAATATATTCCCTTTTGTTTGTAGAATAGAGATACGTTTTAAGTAGCATTCACCTTTAGCTTTTATTTTGCTAATTTTTTATACTTCTATGTTTGATACACCATTCTTATTAACTGAGCAACATCAGCAGTGCGGATATTTAGCACGCTTCCCTTCCAACAGTGTTTTATTTTTGTTGAGGAGTTTTTAGTTTGTAACCAGTCAGTCTGTAATTCTGATGAGCTGCGTCAAAGGCTCCCTGTGCCAGATCCTGTCTTTGTGACATTTTTGGAACTCCAGAAATAATAGTGAGGAGTTAGAAATGCAATCCAACAAGGCATTGCACCAGGCAGCTACCTCGAGAGATTGCAGGAAGTAATAGCCTTTATTAAACTTGAGAAAAACTAGCAGCTAACTCTACTTTAATGCCAGTAGTTATGTGTGTTTCTGTGATAGAACAGCTTTGACAAGCCACTCAGACGGTTCAAACAGCCTCGTTACACGCAAATCCAACTCTGTTACTGTTGAGGGGCTCTGCTGATTTATTAGTGCAGTGCTGCCTTACACTTGGTTTATTCTTTGGACATGTTTCCAGAGGGTTTAGTTTCACAGTCTCTTGGGCATCGCATTTTGTTGACTGGCCATCATCTAAACTTGGCCAAGAGCAATCAGATGAGCTTTCTGCCCAAGCTCTGTAAGCTACATCTGTTCTCAGTAATTGACAGTGCAGAAATCCTCCCCACAACTCCTCCTTGGGGCACGCTGTATCCTCACTTGCCCTGCACATCCATCACTTGGTTCTGCACATCAGTCACCTGCCTTGTATGCACTGTTCCAGCAGAACTTCCCGTGCTGGGGACGAGGAGATGTGGTTTGGGAGAAAGAGGTGGCATCACCAGCAGCGGGAAAGGAAGGCTGAGCATCAGGGAGCACTTGGCAGGACGTAGAGGATGCACCACTGACAGCACAGGCGCACGGCAGCTGCCCTGTCCTTCCCCTGAAAGCCAAGGCATTTGGATCCCAGCAGGTCCCATTTTCTGTACAGTGTTTGTGCCACTGCAGAGTTCCCGTCCCTGAAGAGGGCATCAGATGGACCTGCAGGAATTCAATCCCATTTTCTGTTTTGTACCAGCATGAGAATCAACCTAAGGAAAAGGAGGTGGGTTACAGAGAGCTGACAAGGCTGTGGCTCTGTGTGAGCACTGCCCAGCAACAATGAAAACATCCCCAAATTCTCAGCACTGTTTCCAGCACAGAACCAAAACACAGCCCCATAGCAGCTGCTGGGGAAGACGGGGGAACTGCCCCAGCCCAAAGCAGCACACTGAGGTGTTTGCATTGTCTCCTTGTGCTTTTATTAATGGATTTTTATGTGAGAGTGTGATGGCTGAAAAGCAACCTGCCACGGTGGCTGCGTACATTGGGAAAACTCTCCTTGAAATGTGTGGTCTGACCCGTGTGCTATTGTGTGTCCAAACGGATTTAGTGTATCATAACCCTCCTAGAAAAACAAAAGGACAAAGAAGATGGGATTGCTAAGGGAGACATTAGATTTCATTTCACACTGGTAATAGTTTAGAGATGTGTGCTGGGCAAAATGGGATTCAATTCTGTGGCACTTTTCTTTTTTATTGCTGCTAAGTGATTTCAGTATTCAGTCTAAAGTGATATTGAGAGCGTTCGATGGAACGGGGACGAAATCAGGGAGTGCTGGAGGCTCAGAGGAGGCCACAAATCTCTACTTGACTGGAGGGAGCCTTGGGGAGCCATCCCAGCTGGCCTCAGCAGGTGTTGTTTAACCTGAGGCTGCTGGTGAGCACCTTGCTGGGGGTTAGAGGGAGCGAGGTGCCCCGATTGCATTTTGGACATCACATGGTTTTGGCTTTGCCATGAGCTTCCCACTCTCAGGAGCATTTATGGCTAAAAGTTATTGCCCAGCTGGTGCTGCCTGACAGACATATCATAAGTGGGAAATGCTTTAAGCCCTGTAACCTTTCAGTTTGTGGCTGTTGGAAGCCAATGACGATTGCTACACAAACAAGGAGGCACAGCTGCAGTCCACAAGGGAAGGGTCACAAATATTGTGCTGGGGGAGGGGGTCACTTCTCCTGAATGTGTGTCCTGCTGCTGATGAAGCCACAGAAGGGGAGTGTTGTCATTTGCTCTACATATCCTGCATTGTCATGGTAAGAGTAATTTCTCAGTTTCTTGAGTTTTAAACTCAAATGTTCATGATTTGCTCTGTAACAGTGTAAGGTGTAGGATCCTAAATCAGATGATGACAGGAGGAGCCTGAGGGGCACAGGTGGAACTGTTGAGGATCTGCTTTGGCTTCTGCATTTTTGGGCAAAGAACTGAGGAAGTGTGAAATGAGGGCAGTAGAGAAAAATGCATCAGACAAAGGCAGTGGCTCAGTAGGCACACACATTAGCGAGGGTTTCATGAACCTGTTTTTGTTTTCTATGTAACAGGGTTACAATAGAAAAACAAGTTTCTGTTCTGCAAGAAGAGGCTCAGGAGCTACACTATTGTCCTCGCTATGCTTTTGGAATCCTTCCTATTTCTAGGCATCATCTCATTTTCTCTAACAAAACATTGAGTTGCTGTTAAAGTGCTGTGAAATTTAAAAAACAAAACCAAAACAACCAACCTTTGAGAAGATTTTAAATTTGTGTCTTGCGGTTAAACAGCCTTGGCTTTCTTTCTGGAACCAAATTGCTCCTAACTTATTGTCAGCACAGAATATTTTGTACAGTTTTTGTGGAGTACATTGGGGGCAAACTTGTGGGTTTGGTCTTTCTTAGCTGCATCATATTTTGGTTTAAAACCGGTTGGAGTAAATAGTGCAGAAACCCAGCCACGGTTTGATGAAAGCTTCCCATGTTTTCACTGAGCGCACGTGCTGTGCTTCCATTAGAGGGCACAAACGCGGCTGTCACTGGGCCCCACTGCCGTGCGAGGCCGTGCAAGGAGGAGAAGGGAGCTCAGGGCCCCGCGTCCTGGCACCGCCCGCCCAGCCCAGCCCGGCTCCCCGCGCTGCTCCGGGCACAGCGGGCGGAGCGCGGCGTTCCGCCGGCTCCCAGGGGCTCCCGCCGCTCCCGGGGCTGTCCCCACCGGGCCCGTGTGTGACGTGCCAGCTCTGGCAGCAGACGGGACTCGTGCAGAGCCGTCGGTGGTGGCTGCTGAAGCTGCATTAGCGGGGCCGGCACAGCGGCGGTGCTGCGCTCGGATTGGAAGTGGCACCATTTCATTTCTCCGTGTGTGAGCGGATCATTTGCTTTGTGCTGAGATACTTTGCCTGTGTAATAATGTATTGGCTTCCGTAGCATCCAGGGACCTTATTTTTTAAGATGCAGAATGCATTTGAGGAATGTGTGCTCCTGGTATTATTATTTTTAATTTTCTCTTTGCAACTGAATTTTCTGCTGCAGAGGACAATGAAGCGAGATGTGTTTGCTGGATTCCAGTTTAGTTTAAGAAATCGCAATGGCAATTTACATATGTTTTACCCTTACGTGAAGATTTTCACAATTTACCATAACTGGATTAGATTCCAGTTATGTGCAGAACTGACTGGAAAATAAACTGGCACCCTGATTTGCATTCATTCTGCACCAGTGGCTTCCCTGTCAAACTAGCTCAGTGTGGAAGATTTGGCCAGGAGCTGGGTTTGTGTATTACCTGTTCCTGCAGGCTAAAGCTTCAAGTATGTGTTGGCCCAAACCCCTGACATGTATAAGGAGTGACATTCTGTTAGCAGGGAGTAGGAATACTGGAATTACAATGCACTCAGTGCTCAGTGTAGACGAGGGCTGGGGCAAGGTTTGTGCCACACAGCCAGGAGCCCTCATTTATAGAGTGTGCAAAGAGCTGCTGCGTGCAAGGCTATTCCAGCCTGGGACGTCCAGGCCGCTTCCTGCTCCCATTGCTGCCCTCCAAGGCAGAGGGGTCGGGTCTGAGATGTGTTATCAGGCAGCAAAAGAGCTTGCTGTTAGCAGCATGTGGTGTGCTAAAATCTTCCCTTCCAACTGAAGGTCTGTGATTTCAGGGGGCAGATGTTAATTGATCTGTCTTCTTACACTGTTTCCTCCTCACAGATTTTGTTTATAGGTGTAGCCAACTGTGGACAACTAGTAACAGTTTCACTGTAAGAGTGAAAGTTAAGAAACAAATGCTGCTGTGTGCTTATAAAATATGCATTAATACTGAAATGTTCTATGCTAAGAAAAGATTGTCTTTCTGTACTTACTTTTTGTCCTGATTTTCCCTTTTTTTTTCCCTTGTCATGCAAAATTTCTCTTCTCAGGCCTAATGTCTGGTTCCCATTCTGGGGTATCTTTTATTCTTTGCTGACTCATAGGCAGAACCCAGTCCTGTTCACTACAGGACATGGATTTTCCCCATGTGCTGAGTTAAGTATTTGATTCACCAACTCTGTTCACTCTGGTGTCAGAAAAAATTTTAGTAGAGCAGTTTAAGTCACTCTTTACTCTGCTGTTCACTATGGCCAACCCTGAGCTGTTGCAGTCAAACCCCATGTCCTGATGCACAGGCCAACACTAAAATATCACCAACAGATTGGTGTTGGTATTACTGCAAATTTGTATTTGTAATTGTGATTGTTCCTCTTTCTGTCTAATAGAGAGAGGAAGGGACTCAGAGGTAGATTTAGTTCAAGATGTTTCAGCTTGAGCTAGGCAGATTTGTTAAAACCTGAATTAATAACATTGGATATAAGGCTGTGCTGTCACAGACAGAAATGTTTGAAGCCTTTACTACAGCAGCAGCCTCACTTTGCACATTGTGCTTCTTGGATGCACATTCACAGCCCTAAAGCTTGGCCTCTCTGGACAGAAACAGAGAACTAGGAGCCATATCCTGATGTCCCAGTCCTGATCACCTCCTGGTGCAGTCTGCTCGTTGGTAGTGAGCTGTGTCATCTCTGGGGTCCTGTGCTGATGAGACTTGGCAGTACAATCCATGAGCAGTCAGGTGGTGTGAGAGGGAGTGAACAGTCAGCTCTGTCTGTGTCACACTGAGGGCCCAGCCCCCTCTCCTTTCACCAGGGGAAGTTTCCAAGGCCTCTCGCCAGGTCACAGCTCTGCCCTGTGTCCGAGGGTGCTGATGTGCATCAGCAGCTGGATTTGTGCTCTTGTCACATTGCTCAGGCAAGGGGGCTTTGGTGTACTCAGGTATGGATTTGGGCTAAAGCTGCTTCTGTCAGTGCTCTGAGAGACAGGACACACCTCAGGGCTGATTCCCAATTACAATTTGTCTCCATCCCTTTCACACCCATCCCACAGAGCTTTCACGGGCACTGGGGACACAGAGGTGCTCATTAAACTCCAGAGGCCGCCCAGGTTTTCACCTGCTCAGGTACATCTGTCTTGTGTTCAGTAGAAGGGGTTGAAAAATACTTAAATTGGTCATTCAGAAAGATCTTCTATAACGAGGCAAAATACATCTCAGTTTACTTTAAAATTCAGCTTGTTATGGTTCATCTCCCAGAAGCTGCCAGTGAACTGTTGTTTGTACACACCCCTGAGCAGCTGCACATCTCCTTACCATGGTGCTGAATTACCATGTGCATAGGAGCTCTTGGCCCTCTCCATGCAGATATAAAATGGTATTAATTGTGTAGGGAGTGCACAGGCAGTGTGTGACACCATTAGCAGTAAAATGAACATGTCTCAGGAGCTGAACAGATGGGTGAAAGCCCAAACTGATAAATATTATGGTCATGATATTTTGATATTATCTGATGGCCAAGTGACTGCTTTCAGAGATCCCAAAGATCTCAGTTGCTAATTGGCAGTGACCTCTTGGTGCTAATAAGACAATGATGGTGCCAGTGGAAGATGAAGTGATGGGAACACACAAGAACAGGGACATGCAAAAGGACAGCAGGAAGGGCTTCCTTAAGTAGTAGGACACTTGAGCGAGTGGAAAAAATGCCTCTCGTTGTTCTCATTTCTGCTCTTTGGGGTTTGGTTTTGTGTGTGTTTTTAAATAGATGGTAATTCTTTTATCCCTTTTATGTTTTATTTAATCTCACAGTATCAGTGTTGCAGCTGCTTTAAACAGAGAACACTCTGTGACCTGTTTCAGAGAGAAAGTGTTTTAAATTTTCTCAGCCTTTCCCATTATAAGTTTTCCTGTTCAATACCTGACACACAGAGATAACCTGCACCCACTTTAGTCTGGTATCAGGGCTCTTTGGTTGCTGCTGCTTTTATGCAATAAGCTGTGCATGAGCAAAATTTTATTTAGTCATGCTGATCCTCTTAATATTTCCAGTACAGCAGAATATTGCAATGAAGTAAAAGTAAAAAATGGCTAATTTCACTATGTTGTGCCTTTACTTGAGGGTAGCTACCACATTATAACCTCCCTGGCTCTGAACCACTGCCAGGAGGTAACAAATGGACCAAATAAAAGCTGCTGCAAAGGCGTGCTCATGTCTAGAAGTCTGGTCTAGTTTTCTCTAGATACAACACAATTTGATGTTTCTGTAATTCTATTTCAGTCACGTGTATAAAATCAATCCTGCAGACTTGAAATGACTTGCTGCTTTTGGTTCATCATGGAGGGGCACACTTTAATTCTCCAGGAAGGTTAATAGCTTCATGCATTCATTGTCTAAGTAATTCCTTAAATCGTCAATGCTGACATGAGACACTTTAGTGGCTTATATTTTCTTTTATTGAAATATATTGCAGGAAATACCTTAGAGCTACTTCACTGAGTTCCATTGCAAAATGCTGTGTGTCTCAGAAAGAAATACTCATCTGTAATAGTTGCTCTTAAAGGGAGATCTCAACTCTCTGCTTGAAAACCTGCAGGAAATCTCTCTCCACTTCCTGAGAGACACCAAGAGGTGCTCCTGTTCTGCTGCTGCTGAAGCCAGTGAAAAAGGTTCCCTTCCTCAGGGGTCAGTGCAATACCAGGATTAGAATGAAGTGAGTTGAAGAAATGCTGATTTGTTGGTATTTTCACCTCAGGTTGGGATAATGCTACTCCCAGCCTGGATAAAACAAAAATCCCCTTTTTCACCAAGAATTAGAATTTCCTTCTTATTATTTTGAGTATACAGAGATGGAAGTGCAGAGTGACAGAGCTGAGATTCAAATGGGACTCCGAGGAGTGTGGGAGCTGTTTGTGAAAAGCTGTGCTGTTTGAAATGGCCCTGTGAGTTCATGATGGATAGAATTGCTTTCCCTGGTGGTGGTTGGCTTTGATTCCTTTTGCTACAGCTGGTTTAGTAAAATGCATTTGATGGTGATGCTGGGTGATGCATCCTAGTGAAAATGTATTGATTTTCCAAAAAGTCCATTGTTTGAAATATTTTTACACTGTGTTTTTACATACATTTGCTTGTGACTTAATTGCTCTATCTATGAGCTGCTGCACATCCTGCTGATGTAGCTTAAAGAGCCATATAAAGCTGTGAAAAAGGTTCAAGAGATCTTTCTGGAGTAAAGAAGGAATGAAGGTTTTTCAAAAGTTAAATTCCTTGGGATTTATGTCAGCTTGTTGCCTATAACTGCTGACACCTCATCTAGAGCATCTGTTGACTTCATATTCAAGGGCTTATGCCACTAAAGGACTGAGCTCAGTGGTCAGATGGTGCACACTGGGAGATTGAAAGACTTTTTCACAGCTGAAGAAAAAACACAAGAAAGAGCAGCTTGGTGTTTGTCTTAAAACTGTTAAACCTGCAGAAGTTCCTAAAGTACAAAACGGCAAACATCACTGCTTGGTGTGCACCTGAGGGAGGTGTGTGATGGAACATCCCAGCCAGGAAGGGAAGGGAGGCAGCGTGAGCAGGGGAGAGCACAGAGGACAGCAGTGATGGTTATTGTGGGAGAGGTGATTACAGCAACTGCTGATGCACTCTGTGCTTTCTGGGAGCGTGGATGGAAATGTCTCCCATGGATTCTCCCAGACTGTGGCACTCAGAAACACTGCCCTGTACCTCCCCTTGCACAGAGTTCATCTCCATCCAGTTATTTATTTCACTCTTGAAAACAGGCTTTATATGATACTGCTTAAAGAAATTGAAGAGTGTAACAAAAAGCTGGGGTGGAACAGCAGTGGCTTCCTCTGCTGAAGAAAGAGCTGTGGAACCTGGGTATTACACAAACCTCCTCAGCAAGAGGGGCAGGTAGATCAGTTTTTAAAAGGCTGGCAGTGAACACTCCATATCACTGAATCTTGTCTCAATTATTTGCTCTGAGACTTTATTTCAATTCTCAGCTCACAGGATAATAAAAAATAAAACAAGGATAATAAAAAAAATAAACAAGGCGTGTGCACATTGGTGCTCAACTCATCCCTGAGGACTGGGATTTAAAATAACACCTGAAGTTATTTTGTTTATTTGCATTTTTAATCTGCACTGGGTACTGCTGTTGGTACTCAGGTTTGTTTCTTTTCTTTGTGTGTTTGTTTGTTTGTTTTCCAGTGATATTCTATTTAATATCTCCCACCTGATCCATTGCTGAAGCCCTCCACAGTTCATGTGCACAGCACAGTTCCCAGATGAATTGGGATGAGCTTGCTGAGCCAGCTGGCAGAGGGAAGAGAGGACTCGTGTCTGGTAGAGCACGGAGTCACTTTGGCCTAAGGTGGGCATGACCCAACATTTGTCACCTGCTGTTTGTTCTCCTGTCCTCTGCTGCTCCGGGAGCCCCGCGGGGGCTGGTTGGATGGGAGCTGTTCTTGGCGGTGTCACTGTGTGTTTGTGGGTTGCTCTGCACTTTGTGGGGCAGGTGCAGAGGTTCATGCAGTGATCCTTGGAGATGTGGTGTCCTCAGCCAGGAGAAGTTTTCCCACAGGAGGCCGTGCCCAGGTGCTCTGAGCACACACTCTTGCCCATGGTCATGAGGGACAAATGTCACTCAGCTGTTGCACTGGCCATGCACCAGGGCACACACACAGGCACCTCAGGGGATGTGAAGGATGGAACTGGTTTTGCAGGTGTTTGGTGGGAAGCAGTCAGTCCTCAGTGCCAAACGCACAAGGATTCGGACCATGGGCAGGAGTGAAATGCCTGGTGAAGCAGCAGGAGGGGTTTTGGCTGCCAGCACAAAACCAGATCAACACCACGTTACCCCTGGGGTCAGCTGCCTGTGCAGTCCCTGTCAGGGCTGTAACATTTATGCATACTCACAGTTTAGGATATGTGGCTTTTTTTTTTTTTTGGCTTGTTTCCCTTAACCTTGCTGTTCAAGATAAACTGTAGCAAAATGGGATAGCATTTTGATTGCTGTAATCAGACCCACCACACTTCAGTATTCTCAAGTGGTTTTCATTTCCTAATTTTCAGCTCTCAGTAGCATTTATGACCCCCTTTGCCACCTCTTGAAATCACAGCTTCTGAAACAGGGCACCCACTGTAAGAGGCTGTCAGCAGCCTCTGCAGCTCTGAACTCCTGTTTCTCGCACCTCAACAATATTTTTTGTCCCTGGATCCCAGGAAACTCTTTTGGATCATGACTGGTCCTTGTTCTTTGCTGATTATACTAAAATCTCAATGGTAACATTAAAAAAGCCCTAGAAATTATTGGTCTGATTCTCTCCTTAGTTTAATGGGCTCTAACTACTAATTGCCTTTGAAAAACCTAGCCTAAACTAATACTTTTTTATATCCTCCTTTAGTTTATCAACAAATTTAATTAAACTGACCACAAAAGAAGCCAAAAATATGAGTACAAAAGTTATTGAATTTTTGACACCTATGAATGTGCTAATTAGCTTTCAATTCAGTACACATCTTCACTGTTTTTTATTCAAAGTAAAGAATTAGAAAAGTACCTCTTGTCAAAGAATAAGTAATAAGGCTTTCATTACATTGAGACAATACTGGTAAATCTTACTGACATACTGTTTATAAAAAAAATACAGTGCTGAAATTCTAATGAGATTCTGCACTCTTGAATCTCCCTCTAGTTTTGAGAACAAGGCAATTTATACTCCTTCCTAGAGCAACTGAAATAGTTTCTTTTCTGTTGTTTGGTTGCACTAATGTTTCTTTTCAAGTTGTGTTTCGTGGGCCTCCTTTCTCCTTGTTCCTTATTAAAGTGCTGAGGATCATTTGAGTCAAACCCATTAACTTTGCCATGGTTTTCAATCAAGACCTTTGCAAAATGCCCAGTTCCACAATGGCTTTAATGGAAAATATAGATTGCTTCATATTTGATTTAGACCTCACCCCTGCACTTGTTTGCTTTTTCTCCCCTCAGGTTATCAAGCTTTGCATGATTTTTCTCAGTCTTTTCTTAGCATAAGCATCTAAGCTGGGCAGTTGCTCTGCCTCTAATTATTTTTGCCCTGCACTGAAAGTCATTAACGTTATTTCTGGTAATTGCAGCTGAAAATG
The DNA here is from genome assembly GCF_036417665.1 of Passer domesticus. NCBI lineage: Eukaryota > Metazoa > Chordata > Aves > Passeriformes > Passeridae > Passer > Passer domesticus. The sequence continues at coordinate 12,663,380 of NC_087477.1, read as the reverse complement.
AAAACATTCAGTGGAAAAATCCAGGGTCTGCTGGAGTGAAGGAAAAAAAAACTCCTCTTGAGTGAAACTTTTTTCATACCCATCTGGGCATGCAGGTCAAAATGTAGTTAATAATTAGATCCTGGTTTGTCTCCAGCCCGTCTTTATTGGAAATATTGATAATCTTTAATGGAAATAGTAACAGGACTTAAACCATGAGCATGTACCGTAGGTGAGCAAGGGACAGTTTGGTTTGGAGGGGCAGGATGGGCTTTTCCTGCAGGAGAGGTAATTGCTGTTTGTGTCCCTCCAGGTCTTTCACTGCTGGAAGGAAGGATGCACAGAATTCAGGGGCAGGAGGTGCCTGTGTGGATGGGATTGTTCTCCCAAAGAGATTTGGCTGTTCCTGCAGGCTACAGGTGAAGGAGGCATTGCCCTTCTCCAATTCCTAACAGCATCTGGAAGAGTGAAGGTAATGGATCAAGGTTTTTCCACAGGCTGGTGCAGAATGTGACAAACACATAAGCCTGCATCCCTGGGGCCTTTCTGAGAACATGGGAACAGTGTCCCTTGCGTCCCAACTGTGCTCCCAGAGCTCCATCCCAAGCAGCCATGCACAGAAATGGGCAGGGCTGGTGATGGGACTGATCCAGGGATCTGTTTCACGTGTTGTGGGATTGGGGAATGTAGTTTTTGTGTGTCATTTATGGAAGTGTGGTTCTTACTCACTGAAAATGCCTCCCAGCTCCAGCAGCTCTAATGCACAGTTGCACTTCCCAGCCTGCCTGCACCCAAACACAGAGCTTGCACATTGTAGAGATTCAGAAAGGGGGGATGGGAAATACTGTCTGCTGTAAGAGAATTAAGGAGGAAAAAAAGAGGAAAATAATCTCATGTGGCTCAGGGGTCCCTCATGCTTTACAGAAGGCTTCTTCCATAGGTTCTTTGTGATTCTTTTGCTTCCTTTTGGCCTCCTTTTAAATTTTGGCCCGAGAGCCTCCTCAGTGCAGAATGGATAATGCCATGCTCAGAAGGATGGTAACTGGAGGCAGCCTCAGTAGGAAAGCCCTCGTTCCTTCACTTCCCAGTTTGTGTTGGATGGGAATTTTTATTTTATTTCTATTTTCACTCATACCATATTTCAGAGACTGGCCAGCTTAGCTTCTTGGGTTTTCAGCAATGTAGGCTGTTGGTTTTGTTGGGTTTTTTTCATTTCCCTGGTGAAAAACCTGATGTCACCAAAGCACTCAGAGTGTACACAAACCTTGAGAGAAAAGAGCAGATTTGTTTATTGAAGAACATCCCCATGTTACCTCTGGTGGCAGGGAAAGTGTAAAGGCAGAAAATTATTCAAACCCCATGTGTCCTTCCTGACTGCAAAGTGAATTTTTAGGAATATGGAGCACAATAAGCCAATAGACTCACTAGATGGCTTTTTTTTTTTTTTTTTTCTTTTTCTGGTGTATTTAATCATTTCCATTTAACCCTGTTTGCAGGGCACGAGTCTCCCCAGCTTCTCCAAAGTGAGCATATGGGCAGTATATGGATATCACAGCTATGCCTTAATATCCAGCTGCTCCTTGTGTGCAGGAATGACTGCTGGCTGGAGTACCCTGGGTGACCCTGCTGCTCACATAGAAATATTTCTGAGTCATAGCAGTCAGTGGCCATTTAATTTGGGCAGTTGCTGATCCTTGGCACAGATTGTTGAGAAGGTGGGATAGCACAGAGAAAGCAGATGGAATTAGTGGAAGTATGGAAACTGTTCAGAAGGGTGGCAAGCAAGCTCACTCTTTCTTCTCTGCCTCTGTGGATGGAGGATGGGGTCACAAAAGCTCCAGGAGGATTTAAGATCCTTGAGAAAGGCAGGAACAGAGTAATTGTGTGACTGGAAGAGTGTGGATGCAGCTCCTCCATCACTGCCTTTAGTGAATGAAATTCTTTGCTCTCTGCATTCCAACCTGTCAGAGCCTTTTCCTTTCAGCCTGGATGGTTTCACCTCTGTGCCAGGCAGCAGCCCCAGTGGTGAGGCACAGGTAACTGGAGCAAATCACTGCAAACCCTCCTGGAAGCTCTGCATGATGCATGCACCAGCTCTCAAAAGGGACAGTTAGGAAGACATCTCTTTTAGAAAGTGCTCTTATAGTGACTACAACAAAATTATTTCTTCAGGTTCCAGTGCAAAATGGGTGGCTACAAAGCATGTGCACAGATTTATGGAGACACAATACAAGGAGGGAGGTGGTAATAATAACCTTTTTCTGTCACCAGAGAGTCTGCACAAAGATTCCAGCAGCATTTTGCACAGTATGACAAAAAATGTGTGAAACCCTCAGCATCAGTGGAGGTTCAAAGTGAAACGGAAACAAGCAGAATAAGGTACCCATAAAGAAAAGAAATAGCTGAATGATATTAAGGAAGCCAAGAGAACTGAAAAAATTAACAGCACCATGGCTTATGGAGTCTGCTTCTGCTAACCAAGGCAATCTTTAGCACCCAGTGTCTCCATTCAGTCTGAAAAGACTGCAATGACCAAAACAGGGAAAGTACGGGTTTACAATGGTAATTTGAAACTTGAAGTCAAGATCTCTGAGCTCTGATCCCTCCATAAAAAGAGAGGCTTCCAGTCTCTGCCAGCATCCCAGTGCTGGAGGATGCCTGGCTGCCTGTGGCACAGTGAGCCAGCAGGACATGGACTGTCTGTGGGAAGGCAGGAAGGGATTTCCTGGCAACACTTCTCCTTTAGGGAGCCTGGGATCCTGCAGCAGCTGGCCCTGGCAAGGCTGGGTTTGTGACACTTCCCATCCCTAAGGGACAAAAGGCACAGGCCCAAAGCCCTCCCAAAGCTACTCAGTCCAAAGTGGAGTGGTGGATGAAATCTGCCTTCAGCCTGAGATATCTATGGACCTGAAAAATTAAACCACAAAGGTTTTGTGCTCAACTCCTGCATCTCCATAGGAACTATATTCTGGAGACTTTTCCTGTGGAAGTCTCCTGCTTGTATTTGAGGCTGAAACCAGATGAGACAAAAGTATTTATTTTGGAGGGGTGCTTTTTGTGTTTTTACCGTTTACAGCTACACATTTGTCTTTAAAAGCAAAGGTCAGAGGGTCACTAAGTCCAGAATAATAAAAAACAGAATTGCAGAAAAGGAGGTTTAGTGAAGATGAGGGAAAAAATTAATATATTTGTTTTTAAACTTGTTTTTTATGATCCACATCTCTTACGCAGACCGAAGTTTTAAATCAAGCAGATGAAACCCTACCAGAGTTCACCTCTGAGTCCAGGGCAGCGGTAGAGATGGCTCCAGAGGTCACTGTGCTACTGCAGCAGCCAGCAAGAGCCAGTGTAATTTCCTTTAAATTCAGAACGTGTGCTGACAGCACAGGCCCATCTGCTCACCCTTGGCTGAGAGTCAGGTTGCACAAGTAACACAAAGATGCAGCTCCTCTTCTGGTCTGATTGTTTTGCCCCTTCAGATGCCTCCAAGAATTTTTCAACTGCCCAAAAGTTTTCTAACAATATGAGAAAATGGGCAATGAATGCAGGGGGGCAGAGAGGCAGATTAAAAAAAGGAGGGAAAAAGCCAATAGTTTGTGATGGATGGATGGATGGATGGATGGATGGATGGATGGATGGATGGATGGAGGCAGGCTCTGGTGGAAAGGCCAGGATGTTACTGAGCTGGGGGTGGAAAGGCAGTGATGGTGATTGTTGTATCAATATGCACTTGGAGCCATGCAGATATTCTGATGGACCTTCAAACGTTTTGGGCAGTTCTGTGGTGTTTGCATCTGCTGTGAACAAGCCCCACTCATTCCCCATAACTGCTCCATGTGCCACAGAAGAGGCGGTGTCCTTCATTCATCTTTGTTCTGTGCTGCTTGGAAATCACATTCCAAGGTGAGGAATTCTTTGTGTCTTACAGTGCTACAGCTTGGCGGCACCAAACTGGCTGAGTATAAAGTATTTCAGTGCAGTAATTAGCACGGCTTTGTTCAAAAAGGTTTTTCTGCAGAGGATACAATGTATAGATGGCCACAAGTAAAGAAGAAAAGAATATTAATACCCTATTTTTAAGGAGGGAAAACACACATGGGAAGCAGAGTAACAGTTCTGATCAATAAGGGGTGTGACAAAAGAATTCAGCAGAAAGTCACTTTTGGCAAGTGAGAGAGGCAGAGACAACCGAGCAAAGGCCCTACAGACACTGGCATGTGGATGTTAAAAACTGAACCAGTGAAGAGATAAACAAGGGTAGGTGTAAACATGCAGGGTTTGGATGTGGAGCAATCAGAGTTTTGAGTTAAAGCTCCATCTCACCATGCAACCTGGGCAGGAGTTGGTGTGCATATGAATTCAGCCTTCCATGGACAGAAACAGGGGGAATAAAGAGGACTCTTTCTCTTTGAAGCATTTGGGATGCACCTTGTGGTGCTGGGGAGTAAAAATAAGGAATTTCAAGGTATCATTATAATTAAATGAATGGAAGTAGTATGGTAGGGCTTTAATTTGCAGCTTAATTTTACAAATGAAACAACAAATACCAAACTGCAGAGGTGGGGGAGGTTGTTTGTAGGGTTTTTGTTTGCTTTAGAAAGGATATTTTCTTTCCCCCAGTTTGGGCTGCAGATGGGTCTCGTGGGATTTGCTTTCTGACATATGGGAGATATTCAGGCTTTCAGATTTCATTACCACTTTCTTCATTATTGTGCCTTGAGGACCTATAAATAACACATGGCTAATTTGTGAATATGGCACATTCTAGGGGATGTGTGTATTTTAACCAGGGCACCTTCTGACATTTGGTAATTGGTTTGCAGATTTGTTACATAATTTCATGAGCATTAAGTTGCTAAGAGGAAAAAATCTAAATTTATGTGATCCAAAATCTGCCCTCATTGCACCCCTACAGCAGCTGTGTTCCTTCCAGGTCTGAGGACAGATTTTAAAGTCAACGACCACATCAGCTGACATCTCTTTTTTCATTTCTTGCAGTTTTAGTAAAGCAATAGTTACATTCTTTGCAGCATCTTTCTTTTAATTAAAGTTTTTCTCTGTGTGTGTATCACTGGACAGCTCCTAAGATGCAGGCAGATTTTGTCTGGTGAGAAATGAGGTTTTGTTGGAAGGTGCCTGTTTGTTATTGGGTGTGTTTTCAATGTTAGTTAGAACAAGTCACATGCCACTGGCATTTCTGCAGCTGGGCACTGAGGACATCTGCAGGCAGATGCTCACGTACTGCCTTCCCTTAGCTCCCCATCCCAAATTCACTTTATTTCCAAAACCAGCAGGCTCTCAGGCTGTCTTGTCATCCTGCTGTTCTGGAGCCTGGGCATCAGTCCTTGGAAACGGGCTGGGAGTGATTTGAGGCTTTGTGTGAGAAGAAGCACCTGTCTGAAATAATGACATGGGATATGGATTAATACAGAACGTTATCTTCCATTTTTTGTATTACTGGAATCAGAAGTGCAGAGAAACAGAACATTTACCTGATTTCCAGGCTGAGTGTCGGTGTTTGTTTTCCCCCTTGCACGAGAGAAGACAACTCGGTCTGCATTTCCCAAGTGCCCTGGCTGCCCTGGCTGCCATTCCCACCCGGCTTCAGGGCAGCTGCTGCTGGGGGAGCGCTGCAGCCGCGGCTGCTGAAGCGGGGGCTGTTCATTGCTGTCCCTGCTCCCAGGACAAAGGCGCCATCGGCTGGGAGCGGCTGCCAGGGAGCAGCCAGGGCCACGAGAGCAGCTCCAGGCCCTGCTCCCTTGGACTGAAGTGTGCTGCAGCCCTGCCAGCAGTGTGGGAGCCATCAGCTCTCCCAGATCCTGGTACATGTGGGCACGTGGGGCTCTTCCCAGAGGCTGTTTCTCCCATGCCAGGGGTTCCCTCGGGCTCCCTGTGATGTGGTTCTGAAATAAATGGGCAGGAGATCTTTTTCCTTTTTAATGCCTTTATTAAAAAGAATCAGCTCAGGTGGGGAGAAATCGACGGGTCGCGCCCACGCTGCCGGTGATCCAAGGTGTGGCACGGAGGAGGAGGGTGATGCAGCTTTGTCCACTGGTCTGCAGACAGAGCTGGGGACTCTGTCCTCACGGGAGGAGATTCCCCTTTTCGGTCCAACATCCTGGGTTGTCTCTCTAGTTAACATCTTTTGAGGTTAGGGTGAGAAGCAAAAAGGATCCAAGCAGGCACTGTACTACGCTCCCATCCTTAGACATCACCTAGGTCACTTAGTTCTATGTTGGCTCATAATTTTTAGGGGTTTTCCTGGAAAACTGCAAAAAATTGGTGCAATGCATTTCTCATCTGCATACTAGCTCTGATGCCACTCCCATTCTCCTGGTACCTGCAGGGTCTGGTGTCATTCCCTGGCAAGCATCAGGGGGACAATGGTTAATCACCAACCATTAACAGGTAATTGAAGAAGAACTCTTAACAATGAAGCTAACTTAACAGCACTGGTCCAATCTGTTTTAACTCTGCAACCATAAAAAAAATAGATAACACTTTATTCATAACAGCTCTTGCCTCAGGAGGGCGTCCCCTTCAGAAGGTGCTTCACTGCAGTGCAGGCAGGCCTTTTCTGGGCACACTGCTTACGCTGGCTCTTGGTCCCTGCTCACAGGGTGGGGGTTGGCTTTTTAATGAGCCCAGAGAAATTCCATTAAAAAAATCAGTCTGAGTTTTCTCTTGAGGAAAAGGCACTGTTGATAACAATGCTTTGCAAACTGTTTTTGTCAGTTTTTGTCACCTTTGAAGATGTCCAAGCAGTCACTGAGGGGTTATCCTGAGCTGGCCTCAGCTGTGCAATGCTGGAACTTGAAATACTGTGGGGTTTGGTACTTTTTACTGCATACGGCCGTAAAACAGAGACTTTCCTATAAAGTAGATTAAGGAGGATCTTTGATACTTCCATTCAAAGAACAGCTCTTCCAGAGGATGAGCATTAACAAGATGGTAGTGTCACATTTCCATGACAGGGTTCTGACTGAGCAGATCATTAGGGAGAAAGGATCAAAGCCACTTCCTCCTGTAACATTTCAGGCGGACATGAGTGTGGCACCGGCAAACAAGCTCAAGTAGCAAACTCCACAGGAGGAGAAGCTCACTCCTCCCACCCATCCATCCTTTAAATTTCCTTCCAGTGAGTCACAAACTTCTGGAGTTTCAAAGGAGTTATGTTTTAATCCAACTGCAAGGGCTGATATAGCTCTGATGAGAGACTTGGACATCAGAAAAGATGTTTGCTGTCCTTCATTGCTAGGGAGCAAGACTCAAATACTGTGTTAAACAATTAAGTATTTAATTCTTACTGACTTTCCAGTAATCTCCTTGGTCTGGAATTGCTTTTGGTTTTTTGTAAGGGTTACTTATTTAACCCAAAAAGAATAAATGGCCTAAACATTTGTAGCCAGTGCAGTAAATCAGGAAGTTTTACTAAAGTAGATTGGTAATTTATTTAATTCTAATTTATTCACGTAATTAAAAATTCTAAATGTTACCAAATTAGAAAGCTGATGTAATGTGTAAACCTCCTCTGCTCTGTGTCTACAGGTAGGACACTCCGTGCTTTCTCCCCTGGATACAGAATATGTAGCCTGGAGCCCGAGGGCACAGAGAGCGCTTAGATCCTGGTCTCAGGGTGTTCTGCAGGCAAGAAAGGCCCTTCCACTGCTCCATGAAATCTGCTGAACTTGCTGGATTGCCATCATTCACATTGATCTCCGAGTGGGAGCAGCTCCTGTGCAGCTCAAAGGCAGCAAGAGCTGCACCCAAGGTAAATGTTACACATAGGATGGTAAGGCACGTATCCAAAGCGCTTCTCAAACTTTTCACAGATCCTCCAGCACATTTGAAGCATTTGACAGAAAAGAATAGGCAAGGGCAACAATGATTGATCCATGTTTTTAAGAAAAAAATTGAAGCCATATTTCCACCAGGGGCTTGGGACAGACATTGATGTATTTATGGAGAAAGAGCCCGCGAGCACCAGCCTCGCATCACTAAAAATGTATCTGCTGCAGGAATTTACAGCTGGGATGGAAGATTCATAGCTGCTCTCTTTATTTATTGGAAACTGCTCTTGCAGCTGAGTAAAGGCATAAATATGAAATTAAATCACAAAAACTACTTTGAAGTAGTGCTAAGGGTACTTTCTAAACCTGTGGGGTCAGGACAACTTAAAACTGATGCTGAAACCCAATTGAGATGAACAGCATTTACTGCTCCATTATTCCTTCCCTTTACAGCTAATATGTAAAATCACAGATTATTGGGGATGTGTGCTGTGTTCTTATATGAAATGCTCATTAACAGGAGGGCTCAAGGGCAGCATGTTAGATAGAGGTGCATCCATGAATTTCTATCTTTGTGATTTATGGCTTTCATGTCACTGAGAAGTTATTTTTATAGTTTACTTTTCCAGCCTGTGGTGTGAGAGAACTTTATAGGCTCTTGAAAAATAGCTTCACAAACAACAACAGGCTGTGATAAGAGTGCTCTGAGGCACAGACAGGGGTGTGAATGGCAGTGTTAGGTTAATGTTCTTTGTCCTTGTAGGTCACTGCAGATGTTTGAAGTGGTCACAGCTCCATGGGCCAGGGAGCGTGGGAGAGCAGAGCAGGCAGCAGAAAGGAGCCAAACACAACCCATGCCTGGAGCAATTACTGTTAATGTGTTCGTTTGGATAATGATGATCCTTAGTTTCTACACAGCAAGTTTTCATCTCCACATCTTGTAGCTCCTTGTCTCAGTTCTGCAGGTCGCAAAACTGATTAATTACACTAGCAGCAGCAGTATAATTAGGGCTGATTAGTCTCTGAGCTTTTTCTTCTTTAATCATCTGTTTAATTGGAACTAAATCCCTATTTATCAAATGGCGTAGGTTTTAGCATCTGAAGACAGTGGATTTTGTTTAAGCCTTTCCACCTTGAACTCAGGCATTGTTATAAAAGCTTTGGGAATATTTCGGTGGGATTATACTGTTTATAACTGGATCAGGACTTTGCATTTTTTAGTATCTGGTCATTTCTCAGATGTTTTGATGTTATAGTGAGCGCTTTGTTTAAAAATCTAGGAGAAAGAGATGAAGAATAAACAGACTGGAGACTCTTATAAATGAGGTGTCATATTTATACTGTTACTGCATAGCAGAATCCATGTGAGATGATGAGGGAGAATACTTTGTGGAGCAACCTGGAGAAGTCTGAATTCTCGTTAATCAGGGGCTGCCAGGATCAATGAAAATACGTGGAAGCAATGTGTGACTGTTTCTCAAAACATAAATGCAACAACATCTGAAGAAGTAAGGACTGTACCATACTTGTGCATGAGATGCTCTTTGTAAAATCCCAGTGTAGTTATGGACAGAACAGAAGAGAAAACCAGAACAGCTGGAGCAGTGGTGGAATGGCCCAAGAAAGGGAAGCAAGTCACGCTTGCTTCGCCTCAAGTCTTTCAGTAGGTCAGGAGCTGATAGTTCTTATCCTTCATTCAGCTTCTGCTGGGGCCTTCTGCTTCCCTCCCCTCTCCTGCCCCCCACAAACTGCTGTGAAAACAGTCCCTAATGATGATGAACAGGGTTTTTTTCCTATTTAAAACTGCCTCAATATGAAGATCTTTCTCCTTCTATGATTCTCTAACCACTTCAAAAGCCAATGTAATTCTTTGTAATTCACGAGCTCTGGGCATTTTGCCCACTGGGCCCTCCCTTCCTTCCTTCCTTCCTTCCTTCCTTCCTTCCTTCCTTCCTTCCTTCCTTCCTTCCTTCCTTCCTTCCTTCCTTCCTTCCTTCCTTCCTTCCTTCCTTCCTTCCTTCCTTCCTTCCTTCCTTCCTTCCTTCCTTCCTTCCTTCCTTCCTTCCTTCCTTCCTTCCTTCCTTCCTTCCTTCCTTCCTTCCTTCCTTCCTTCCTTCCTTCCTTCCTTCCTTCCTTCCTTCCTTCCTTCCTTCCTTCCTTCCTTCCTTCCTTCCTTCCTTCCTTCCTTCCTTCCTTCCTTCCTTCCTTCCTTCCTTCCTTCCTTCCTTCCTTCCTTCCTTCCTTCCTTCCTTCCTTCCTTCCTTCCTTCCTTCCTTCCTTCCTTCCTTCCTTCCTTCCTTCCTTCCTTCCTTCCTTCCTTCCTTCCTTCCTTCCTTCCTTCCTTCCTTCCTTCCTTCCTTCCTTCCTTCCTTCCTTCCTTCCTTCCTTCCTTCCTTCCTTCCTTCCTTCCTTCCTTCCTTCCTTCCTTCCTTCCTTCCTTCCTTCCTTCCTTCCTTCCTTCCTTCCTTCCTTCCTTCCTTCCTTCCTTCCCTCCCTCCCTCCCTCCCTCCCTCCCTCCCTCCCTCCCTCCCTCCCTCCCTCCCTCCCTCCCTCCCTCCCTCATTTTGGTAGCTGCACCACATCTTGTCTAAGTGAAAGGAGCACAGGGGAGAAAAGTCCTCTCTTGATCCCACCCCAACCCACGGCTTAGGTAAGGGACCTGCTGCAGATCTTCACTGATTGTTTGTCACTGATTGGAACAGGAAGTATTTGGGCTGTGCCAGGAAAGTTTCTGTGGCTGTAACCCACAGTGTCTCCACAAGCTCCTGCAGACAGTGGGGCTGTGCAGCCCCTCAGCTCTCACCTGTGTGCAGTGTGACCTTGCAGGCAGTTCATACCCACTTGCCTTGGCCTGCCCAGCTGTGCATCTCAGATGTGTTTGGCCTGCATTTAAACTGGGTGCTCAAGGCATTCCCATGATTCTGCCTCTAAAGAGGTGCTTAATCTTTCCTCTGTGTGGAAAAAACCCATCTTTTTTATGGTGACTCATTCTGATATTTACATTACCATATGCTGTTGATTGCTTATTTAAGTTGCATTAATGTAAAATGTTGTAGTTTGGTTTCAGTGACACTACTGAGTAGGGGTGGTGCATTATTTGTAATATATGATGTGTAACTGCACTCCCTGCACATTTAGCAGGTATTAATTTTTACTAGAGGAGAAATACTTGCCTGGTGAACAAGCTTATAGTGAGAAAGAAGTGCTAATTTTCTAGTCATGACCTTGTGCTCTTTTCCTTCTTGTTTTCCGTGACTGTAAAGCTTCATTCTTGGTGTAACTGCAGGCTGAAATCCCAAGCTGTGATTCTGTGCCAGTGCAATCCTGACTCTGAAGCTGGAGTTCACTTTTCAGGCTGATGTCTCTCACCAGGTCACTGCAGAGAAAACAGAGAGCAGTGAGATGGGAAGCAAGCAGGAGATGGTTCACACTTGGCCTTTTTTCTTCCTCCTGACCTTCCAAATCTATGATGCTGCTGAGTTTTAAAGGACAAGCTGTGAGAGGCACCTAAAATGACATCATTATATTCTATTAGCCTTCTAGATAATTTTAAAAGTATTTCTAACCTTTCCAATTGCAGTAAATTCACCTGGGCTTTGTTGGTTTCTTTATTATTGTTTTGAGGTTTCTTTATTAGATTTCACATAAAACCATATTAACTTCTTTGGTTCTATTTGTCCCTGCTACAAACAGCATCTCATGGTCACCTGTTTCACTCCTTCCCACAGCTGGCAGCACGTGAAACACAGGCAATGTCCTGAATCACCTCCATCCCCACCAGTGGCCTGAAATGCTGGAGGAAATGAGTATCAGTTGTAGCAGAGTCCTTTGTTTTTCCACAGTTGCTGACGCTTTCTAATGTAAGTTTGGAAAAGCTTTTGGCTGTGGCAGTGAGGAATGCTGGCAGGATGTGGTTATGGATAACGGGGCAGGTGTTTGCTCCTGTCAGGTGTAGGATGAGAGCAAGCACAGAGAAAATGCAACGGTGAGAGCACTGAGCTGTCCCGTGGCTCTGGGTGGGCACTGAACACAGCCTGGGGGCTACAGCTGGGGGCAGGCACGGCTCATCCCTGCCCTGCTGGCACCAAAGTGGGAACCAGTGCCAAGGGAAACAGGGACACTCCCTCAGCATCAGCTGAGGACTGGAGGTACAGGGGGGAGCAAAAAGTGTTATCAGTCTGTCAGCCTAGGAAAGGAAGAAATAAGAAAACTATTGATTTTTTAACATCATTAGAATCAGTAATGGATCACTTCCTTGTGAGAAATAACCTGTCCTGGTCCTTTCCAATCCTGTTACTTTTGTAATGAGTTTTTATTAGGTGACCTGTTTTCTGTAAATTATAGCCCAGGTTTCTCAACAGATGCCAAACCGTCCTCTCAGTACAAATATCTGTTTAATTTCTTATTTCTACTTGGAAAAAATGCACTTCACAGTAAAGTAAGAATTGTAAGGGAAGTGATATTTAAAACAGAATTATGGATATAAAAATGTTATTTGCAAACCGTGGTTAGGTTTTCTTCCTTGTGGTACAAATTGTTCAACTTAAACCTGTTCTTAAATCTTTCCCATGTAGGACTTGATGGCAAAGTCCACTGGTGAGGTGGTAAAGGCACGTTACTGGGTTTGATTCTGTCTCTGAGGCTGATGGGTTTTAGCTGCCTGTGATTAAGTCTCTGAATTCCTTTGCATCTTCCTATGATTTTACAGTTTAACTCCAGACTGGGTTTGTCATTGGGGTTGGGGGTGTTACATGTAATACTTTTGGCTATTTTTGTTCTGCCTGGTCAAATATTTCACTGAACCTCCATTTTCTAGTCCTTTCTGGGTAGCCATCAGAGCACTGTGAACTATTCTGCTCAAAATTCCAGCATTAACCATACCTGACAGAAGGACACCTTCTAAAAGAGTGACATCAGGTGGATTTGTTCTCAGCCTACAGCTTTGAAATAATTTTTACTGTTCTCCAAATAATTTTGGCATTACACATAAAAGTGGTCACATAAAAAGCACACTGTGTTTTATCAAGGGTGCAGCATCTTTTCATTACATTAATGTGCAGTTTAATGAAAGAACCCTGCAATAGGATCAGTCTCATTAATTTGTAGAGCTGTATTCTGTACATTGTTATCTCTGGAAGAGAAGTAGAACAGGTTTAGAGCTGATCTCTCACCTGCACACCAGATCCCTTAGGCTTAGTTCTGCTGTAAATAACTAAAGGTTGGGGGGGGGGGGTTTAGCTGTTGTTTTCAATCAACTACTTACTGCACTCTGATTACAAGGAATATTTGGAATTACACAGAAACCTTCATACACCACCTTCTTCCTCCAATGCCTCACAGCTTGGTATTTCATTCTTTTAATTGTTCTTATTCTATGTGTAAGGAGAATCATGTAAATGATGAGTTCAGCTTTGATCCAGATTGGCTATGGCATCAACATCTCCTTCCCTCAATTCCCTCTTTCAGCTCATGCAACTGAAAATGTGTTTATTCCTCAGCAGAGCAGAGTAACCAAACCCCTCTGAGTCTGTGTATGCACAGCTGGCTTTGTGCCTCTGCCCTGGGCTCAGAATTGTGGGCTGTGTTAATGTTTTCTGGCGTTGAAACAATTTCTTTATCTGATGGGATTCCTGTAGGATATCCTGCAGGATAATAATTAGGCTGGGTAATTCCATCCCATCGCTGCAAGGCTAAAGAAGAAGAGACAAGGATGCAGGTACTGAACAAGGCTGTCCATCCTGGGCACTGCTTGTGGATGGTTCCAGAAGCATGGCAGGACTCAAGGGCCCACGGTAGCAAAAAATTAAGCATGCCACTGAAATCTTATTCCAGGTTTCTGTAGGATTTTGGCACAGCTTTGATGTTCTTATTAAAAGGAGGCCCTAAGTGTGACACAGGGAATTGCTGCTGCTGAATTTTCATATCATCCAGAGGGTGCCAACAAGGGATATGGAGCAGATGGACCATTCTCAGAGTAGATGAACTATGAGAGCAAAACTTTATTGAATGAAGCACCTAAAATATTTTTAATAACAAAGATAGTTTTGTGCAGTTAGGAAGTCCCAGCCTCTAATCCCCACTATGAAGAAGCTGAAGAAGAATTACCAGGTGAACAGCAAATTCTCAGTCTGAGAGTAATTCTGGGCTTTGTGTATTTGCACCCTGCTCCTGTGACCTCTCTTATCAGCTGCAGAAACCATCACGCCCTGAGGGGTTTGGTTCTGCTCCCTGCTCCCCTGCCCTGCCCTTTCCTCTCCCCTGTCCTGCCCTCCTCAGTGCAGCAGCTGTCACTGAAACGCTGCCCAGGGGATTTGATCCTAAGGATCCTTCATGCCTAAGAGCCAGGAGAGGCGAGTCCCGGCCTCGAATGAAGTCATGGGTGAACAACTGTGCAGGACTCTGCCATGGTTTTAGATGAAAACAGGATTGTTGGATGGGAACTTTACAACATGGCCACAGGATCAAATTAAGGGGAAGCTGCCAAGGGCAGTGCAGCTCAAAGGGTGACCCTGGCCCATGGCTGAGGGGGGTCAGGCAACAGCTTCCCGAGCAAGTGAAGGGGGAGAATGTAATGTCAGGGGATGAGAAAGGTCAAAATAAGCCTAAGTTCATGTTCATGGCTGCCTGTGCTGAAAGAACAGTGCCTGGTCCCATGACCATGGATATTCAGAGCATGGATTTGGTCCTGCTCTTGGGAGAACCTGGGATTGCTCTGCCCCACTGCAGGAATGGTCCTCACACGGCTTCCCAGGCCGGCTCCAAGCTGAGCATTGTCCCCTGCAGCCTAAGAGGTGAGGAATAGCAAACATCCCATCTTGTACCTCCTTGTGCTCAGTACCCACTGATCCCCCTGCCCTGGAGGACAGGCTCTGCTACCAGCTCTGCCACTGGGAATTTTCCTGGAAGGCTGCAATTACCTCAGAGCTCTTCCCTGCAAAGTGAATGCAATGTAATACAGCAGCTTTGCTCCTCTGTAGTTTTGGTTAGCACCCGTTTTTATATCCTATCCTAACAAGATAAAAGAGGTATGGATGAGCAGAGAGAACAACGCAGAGGGTTTTATACTGCAGTTGTTAAAATTAGTTGCTTCTACTTCACAGAAATTTGTAACAACTATTTTCAGTGTGCTCCACATTACGCTTCTTTTCCCCCTCTCTTTTGTGCACCACAAAGCAACAAACGCTCCCTCTCACTCTTGCCATTTATCTTCTCCTTTCTTTTTCTTAAGGGATAGAAGAGAAACTGAAAAAAAAAAAGATATATGAAAAGCAGAATATCCTTTGAACATTGTGCATTCCATTAAACCCAGCAGAACCAGGGAAAAAATCCAAAATATTCTTATTTCTGAGGCATCACCCTGTCTTCCTTTTTGAATTAAAAGACGTATCTAGATCTACTATCTCTCCTTCTAGCACAGCTGAAACTTGGGAGAATATGTTTGGAACCACCAAGTCTCAGGGAAATCTACAGATTTCAAAGCCCTAATCTCTCAGGAATTTGTGCCTGAACCCCTCACACAATTTGGTCTTATTTTTGCAAAAGGACTTCAGAAATTTTAGATTACAAGCTTGCTGATTTGTATCCTGATGATTTTTTCTCAAACAGCATCAATTGCTTCAAGTTTCTGAACCTGACAGAGCAACTGTGTCATTTATTTTTGAGCATAAATAGGGAGAAGCTGTTTTTTAGCATTTCTGTTTTCTTCTCCAAAAGTCATGTAACATCAACACATCTGTACAAATGCAAATAATTTCCATGTGAGGACTAGCTGAAATCTGGCATTCTCAGGCAGATGACATTTATCCATCAGCATTCACACACTGTCTTATCAACACATGTAGACACCTCTGGTTTTGAAAAGCTTCATTTATCACTTGTTGAATGCTTGAAGCTGAACTGCTTTTTGCTGAAAAAACTGTTTCTTAGACTGACGGATTCTGGCAATAAAAAAAGTAATCAAAAAGCCCTGTCCCACCTGTCTGTGCCTGCTGTGCCACACAGACCCTGAGAGTGCCCTAGAAGCAGCAGAGTGGTGCATTTCAAGTACTCAGAGTTTATACTGGTCGTTAGATACTGGTCAGTTGCATATGAAGTACATTCGAAATTAATACTGAAAGTTTCTGTTTAGCAAAAATTGTAGTTACTCAACAGGCACATTTTGTTCCCTGTTGGTTTTACAATTAGCTGCTTTGTTCCTGAGAATAATTTCCTCTTCTTTCTTTTCAGAAGTTCGTATATCTTTGTTAATCAGCCAACACACGTATTTGTCTTACAGACAAATGCATTATGTGCTGCATATTTCATCACTGAGTGGCTGCCAGAGATGCATTTCCATGTCTACTCATGAATCAGCAGAACACCACTGTAAATCTTCATTCCCTATAAAACTTTAATAGAGGTGTATCCTCATTCTGAATTTCTATAATCAGCGTTGTCAGAGACACTGTGGGTCTTCTTTCCTTAAAATATTGGCTTACTAAAGATTTCAACCACTATTTATGAGCAAGAGAGGGAGAGAATCCACATCTTCTATCTAAAATCATTAAAGGCTAGATGAGCGTTCATACCTGGGAAATTCTGGCAGAAGAAAGATTCCTTTGCAGCAGCCCATGTAATTAAAGAGAGGATGAACATTGGTGGAAATGTGACTCCTTCCTCTCCTCTCCTCTCCTACTCAGTGTAGGAGAGTAAGGATTGATCACAGCTGGCAAAGCTGTGTTCACCTGGCTGGGCTGGCACAGACACGTGGGGCAGCTACAGGGAATCAGACCCACGGGGCTCCAAGAGCCACACCAGCTCCTGGGACACAGAGCCTGGGAGAGTCACAGTCAGCACGGGAATGGGTGCTGGCATGGAGTGATCCCAGCCACTTCAGTCCACGGTGTGGGACAGCAAGAGGGAGGTGGGCAGGATGGGAAAGGCAGCACCCAGACCTCTGTGGTGGCAGGAGTGGGGTGGATTTTCTGTGGGCATTAATGTTTCTGTCATTCACCGGTGCCCGTGCATGAAGAGCGTTGGTGCCACCGCTGCCTCCAGCCAAGAGCTGAAACAGTTTGAGAGTCACTGTTAAAACAAGTCTGATTGTTGTTCCAGCAAGAGGCCATGCTGCCTGCTCCAAAGGAGACATGCCTGCAGGTTCCAGATGTAAGTTTTTGCACTTACTGGCACATGGAATAATAAAAGAAACACTCAATGGCTTAGGGCAAGAGCAGCATCCCAAATAGCCTTTAAATGGCAAACAAATTGGAGCAGACACTTGTATCCACATGAGCCTAATGGTGCTTACCTTTGACAGGAAATGCACAGGATTGCACCTGGCTGAGAAAGTCCCTGTGGGCTGGAAGTAACTGGCAGGTGGAACAGGACTCAGAGGAGCACCATTGCTCTGCCCCACTTGGCTTTGGATGTCTGCTTATGCCCACAGCAGGAGAGAATGCTGGGGTCTCAGAGCAGGTGCTGGCAGGTGTGGGTTTTTAGGTTATTTTCGAGGCATGATGTCATCTGTTACCTTCTGCCATTCTTCTCCTTGAGTCCCTTCAGTTGCCATTCTGAAAGAACTCTAATGTCACTTCTGGGTTATGTCCAGTAGAAGTGCTTTAAGTGTCTGCATTTGCCGTGCTCATTTCACCTCAACTTTCTATGGCTCTTTCCCAAGCGTGTCCCACACTTCCCTAGCTCTGTTTAGTCTGAGAGAGGTAGAAGAAAATTAGCTGGAGGTCATATGGCTGCTGTCCATGCATAACTAATCCTTTATGGGAACAAATGTGAGTTGCAAGGAAAATGAATGTCTAACTTTCCAAAAGGTTTGATAGAAATCTGTCTGGGAACAGCCAGAGCTGAGTACAGTACCTACAGCGAATCTTTGCTTACTGCACTGAGGACTGGTGGAAGTGCCATGTGCCAGTAACATTACTCAAATCAACCTGGGTTTAAAATCAGATGTCTGGGTGTGATCAGTCCTTTCTGTCTGGAACCTAAGGAGGTCAATGCACATTTCCCCTGTCTAAAGCTGGCACAGCCCAAAACAGCTGTACTGGGATTATATTTCTGTGTCATAGAAACACAATTTTCACAGGTGTGTGAATAGTGCTGACAATTTGCTTTAGTAAGCCTGAGGAGTTTAAAGCATGTACCTGGTCCAAATTGTAGATTTCTTTGGTGTACACTAATTGCAGAGGTCAGGTTTGGTGGTGCCTGGGTGCTGTGGTGATGGGTCCCTCAGAAGTGCTGAGAGGTAGATGAAGCTGGGCTGAGCTGATGCATCTCATGTTTTGAGCAGCTGGATGAGCCCTGAGCACCACAGCCAAGTGATTCATTTCTGAATGGTGGTGAAAAGAGACGGGGGTGCTTGAATAAATCAGTGGTGATCTTAATAAACTGGGAGCTTCTCAGTACTAAATCTGTCTGCATCTGATCTGAATTGCAATTACCCGTCAAAAGTTCATCCATCACTGCAAGTTCCAGACAAACTTTCTGGCAGCAGATGTTTCAGGGAAGCTGTTTGATGTGGGAAATTCATTACTTGGTGTGCAGCATTGCCCAGGAACAAAAGCCAAAGCAGAAAACATTTCCCAAGTAACAGCAATAACTTCTGTGCCACACCTAAGCAGAGTTTATTGGTGAATATAATTTGTAAATGTGTATTTCCAGCATAAATCAGTCAATGAAGAACTACTGGTAATTCAGCCTGTCTCAAAGAGCTGCAGTAATTCAATATTTGTGTACTTTGAAAGCAGTGGTATTTCTAATAACTTTAAATTCAGGATTATTAAACCCCCTCTCTGGGGCTACAGCACTGTGCCTGCCAAACAAGCGTGGTGTGTTCCAGCAGCCAGGCTGGGGGAGGGCTCCAAGAGATTGCCCAGAGAAATGTGTCACACTCCCTCAGGTCTGTGTGCAGCAGCTCTGGGACACCTGTGCAATCCATGCCTCTCTCACACCAAAATCCAGAAAAAACTGGGGGGGAAAATATTTGCCTGCCACTTGATAATGGGTTCATTGACTTCCTGTCATAAGAGAAAAGGCTGAGTGTGGCTGTGTGAGGGATTTAAGTTCAGAATGCCTAAACTCCAGTTTTCACTGGCACCCTCCCCACCATCTGACACGTGGCTGGTCCCTTCTGTGGCAGGAAGGCAGCGTCATGAACATTTCTGTGCAGCCACCAGAAGATTGTCACATAACACTGCTACTTCTCATCTGAATGTGCACCTTGGAAATGGCCTCTGGGGACACCTGGACATTTGATGAGAAGATTGCTGTCCCAGCCAAAAGCTGTTCCACTGTCACCTCTATCAAAACCCTCCGTTCTCTTTGCAATTACAGCAGCAGAATCCAGAGCTCTTTTCAATTTCCATTATATCAGGAATTTCCTTTTCACATTTTCCTCGTCTCTGTAGTCCTTTAAATCCGTGTTTCATTAAAAGCTGTTCCTGGCATAACTGGGAGCAATTCACTGTAAAGTAACTGCTGACAGATGGATCCATTTATATCTTAGGCATGATGTGCTGGGCTCCTCACCTTGTCCCCTGTGCCTGCTGGTTGAGGATTCATCTTTTGTGTGGTGGCTCAGAAAGCCCCGGCCTCAGGGGCTGCACCAGGCGTGTCATTCTGAGCTCTGGACAATGGATGGCTGCCAAAGGTTTGGAAAAAACCTCCTGGTCTGCCCTACTTCTCTCACTCATCAGTGCACAGCGTCACTGGGGTAACATTTTGTGCAGAAATCAGGAGATATTTCTGTATTGCATGTCCACTCTTCTCCTTCATTTCCCTGGTATTTATTTCCTTCCATTATTCAGCTCGGAAGGGCTGCAGGCACTGTGTGCAGATCACTTCTCGGGCCTGTGACAGGAGATTGTGTCCCCTCCAAGGGGTTTCCTGCCTCAGCCCTGGCTCCAGGGCTGTCTGTCCATTCCCCTGTGCCAAGGGCACGAGGAGAGCCAAAGCACAGGAAAGAAATGGTCGGCTGCTGTCCCAGGGTGCTGCAGGGGTGCCGGGTCCTTGCCTGGATCCTCCTACGTGAGAGGTGATGAGTGGGGAGTGAGTTGTAATGCACCTTTAAAGTGAGGACAAATAACTTGGACCTGATGCAGTAGAGCAGCTGGAGCTGGCAAAGGGAAAAGAGAAGAAGTGAGTGGCATGGGAAATGGTGCTGGTGGGACTCTGCACAATGAGCAGAGGCAAAGAGCACTGGTATCAAGGCCTGGGTGCAGCAGGCACTGCAAGTGGAGGGTGTGAACCTGAGCCCAACACTTTCCTCTCTTTACCTCTAGGACAGGCTGCATTTTAGGAATGTGAAAAGGAGAATTCACGTGTAGCCTCAGAAGCAGCTGGAGGAGCAGGTGCCTGGGCTGAAGGGGCTGTGGGCTGCAGGTGTCTTTGTGCTCACACTCAGCTGCCATCCCAGGGTCCCGTGTGCCTGGGAGCAGCCCTGTGTCCCTCTGGGATGTGGATGAAGCCCTGGCAGAGGCCAGGGGACTCGTGGCTTTGGAGGCTGCTCGCCCTGGGGAGCTCAGGGTGCCAGCACCAGTCACACAGTGTCAAGCTTCATGATCAGAAGCAAATTGGTTGGAGCTGGAATTGTTCCTGATGGGTGTTTTTAATTTATTTTTGCTGTGAAAAGATGATTGAAAAAGCTGTTCCAGGTACTCAGATCACGCATTCCGACAAGTTAAAAATTTAAACAAGTTTAAAATTTAAACATGTTCAAAGGGAGGATCACGTGTATTTCAGGCCTACATGCGTAACATATTTTATTATTGCTAAGGCAGCTGTGACCTCAGCACAGAAATACCATGAGACGGAATGGCAGAAGCCAGACAGAAGGAGGACAAGGGAGTAAAGTTTAAAAGAGCCTCATTAAAATGTATTCTTCTCAGTTTGGAAAAATAATGAGAACCAGCCCTTGATCCATTTTCCTGAAAGCAGTGATGAAATGCTTTGGAGGCCAGTTTCATTCTTATTAATAGTTTTTTATTAAGAAGGATGAAAACTATCTAATGTGATAACTATGAAGGAATGCGGAGTCATTTTCATTATGGCCATGAGCATTTGTTTGTGGCATTAAATCACCCTCAGGCAGGAAAGCCCTTTATTGTTGCACACATACCATTGTAAACTCTGAGCTTCTGTTCATTAAAGACAGCAAATGTGCACTTGAGTCATTCCAGGGAATCCCAGCCCCTCCACCTCCTTAAACTCTGTATTGATATCTGCAGAAAGCAATTTAATCCATCTTTCCTTCCCACCCCACACAATGAAAAGACAAAAATCCCTGTTTGAATTGCTTTAGCCTTCAGATCTTCCTAAAGATAAACGATGTTGCTTGCAGATTTACATTAGGGATTATGTGTCTGCATTCTGAATAACTCTGGCAATAAATTGAAGGAAGGGAGGCACAGCCTTCAGCTCTTTCTCTGGGGCTTCATTTTACACTGTGATTTTTACACAGCACTTTTGTTTCACCTGTGTTTGAGGACAAAATATAAGATGGTCTCAGAAAATATCATCCCTTGCCCTTCCCTTTTCCATTTTCTTAATCTAACCATGGACTTTTTTCAGCTCCCTCAGAAGGGTGAGGCTGGCGAGTGGCATTCCACATGGAGCTGGCTGCTTGTGGCTCACCTTGGAGCTCCCAGCTCTCCACAGATCCATCACTTCTCCTGTGGTGACACTCCTGATCCGGGCAGCACTCGGAGACTGACGGCTGCAGCCCAGGATGGTCCCTTCCTACCTCGGGAAAACATTCCACAGGTGAATTGTCAGTTCTGTGCTCAAGGGATGAATGTTCCTTTCTAAGGGCAGGGGTCTGAAGACCCAACTAACATATTCCCATTTTTCTTACACAAAAGGTTGAATGGTTACTGGCAAGAAGCAGCTGTATTTATTTTTAGGACAGTAGTGTAGGTTTGTGTTTAAAGCACTTTGGACCAGCAGATCTCCATGTGGTCTTTCCAGAGCTCCAGACTTTATCAATGGAAAGGAAGGTGCACTGTGAAGCAAGGAAATGTTTCCTTCCACAGTGTTTACCCAGAGCAGGCAGCAGTTTGCTTACATGTGGTGTATTTTTGCCCTTGTGGTTTTGTGTCCTCTCCTAAAATCAGCAAGGCTGAGGAGTGATGCCGAATACTTCACTCCTTGTTGGCTTTCAGGTGTCTTTTTTTTTTCCTCTCCCCTCTCACTTTCCTTGGGTTTAGATGTTTGATTTGAATTATTCCTGTTTTGCTTCACATTATGACCAAGTAGGCTTTTAATAGAAACACCTGAGCACAAAAAAAAATCAAGATTAAGAAGCTGTTCCGCTTGAATTAGAGCATTATGGCTCCTGAAATGGGATACCTGAGGGCTGGGATACCTCAGCTGTAGAAATCAGGCTCTGATAATTAGAAATCCTGTAGGAAATTGCAAAATTAATTGTTTCTTGTCAGTGAGGGCTGTGTAGTGTTTGATTGCCTGTTTCATTGAGTTGAGGCTGCTCTTGGGGCCCATGAGTCATACGAAACAAGGGACAGCAGCTAAAAACCAGTAAAAAAATACTTTGTGTGATTTACTAGCCTGCTTGGAAACAGAAAGCAGAATTCTGTTTAGCTTTATGGCAGAGGAAGAGAGTTGGTTTTTTGTCTTTGAAAATATATATAGCTCTGAATTAGCATTCAAGGTAATAAGCAGCCCTGGCTGTAGAAAAGAGTATTCGTAGGATATCTTTTCCTGCCTTTTTAAAATGGAAACCGAGTCACTACCACTGGAAGACTTTTCCTTATCTGGCCTGCAGCCTTTCTTCTTTCACTATTTCCAGCTCAGGGGCAGGAACCAGCAGTGCTGCATCTGGGTCTGTGCCAGGAGAGGCTGACAGCAGGAGGAAGGGAAGGGACACCAATCCCTGTTCCCTTCCCACGTTTGCAGCACAGGCCTCACCCTGGGATCAGCTCAGGCACTGATCCCTTTGCTGCCACAGGCCAAGCTCCAGCCATGGATTTCTGCCCAAAGCAGTGCAAGGGGATTCTTCCAAGCCAAGGCTTCTTCCAGAGGCACTGGGGGCAGATTTCCCTGCGGGAATGGGGCACTGAGGGACAGCAGGGGCTGGCACAGGCTCAGCAGAGGCTGCTGCTGGCTCTGGGATGGGTGCCCTGCTGCCCAGCAGGGCATGGGAACAAGCTTCTGCTGCTGCTGCTGCTCCCCAGGTGTCTCAGTGAATTCCTGACAGTGCCAAGGGCTCGCTTTTCCAGCCTGCATGGAAAAGGGACTGCTCTGTGGGCTCAGAAGCAGCATCTCCTTACACTTATCCCTTCAGGTTTGACAGTGACAGCGTGTGAAGGGAGAACAGATGGACTGAATAATGCAGAAATCACTTTGGCACATCTGGGAAAAAAGCCTCTGAGTTTCTTTCCCTAAATGCTGCAAACACGTGGGAACTGCAGCTGTCTGGAAAACTTCACCTTATTTCTATAAAGAGTTTTGATTGGTTTTATTAGATAATCCTCAAAGTAACATTTTTCAGTTCTGAGGTTGTTCTGATTTGCAACAAATGCTGTTTAAGAGACACTGGGTAAAGTGTCTCTTGAAGGGTAAAAAACTCCATGCAAGCAGAGTTTGCTAAAAATGCCCAGAGCTAAGGTAAGCTTATAGCCTGACAGAGAGAGCCCTCCAGCAGCACTTTCCAACATCTCCCTTGGCTGATGTGCCACAGGAACTGGAAGCCATCACATCCAGTGAGACTTCCACCTTTCCTTGGAAGTCCACAGTAACTTCAGTGCTCATGGTTTTGTGGGATCAGGAGGGGACTGTCCCCTGCCACCCCACAGCGGGTGGCCTGTCTTGGGGCTGAAGCTGTGTGAGGATCTCTGTTCTGTCCTTGTAACCACAGACTGTGGATTGATATTGAGGTTGTTATAAATGAGAAGCTTGACTAGGCCAATATTCAGCAGTAATCAATTTATTAATTAATATGGTAAAGTATGAGCAATACAGCGCTGGGTACAGTGGGGGAAATTTTCCCTCCAACTGCACGCCAATAGTTGGGGCTTACAGGTATTTATAGGGGTACTCATAAGCTTTGTCAGCAGTTTCTGTTCCAAATTTTTATGTCACAATTCTATACACTGTTGTGATTTAGTTTTTCTCAGGATGTATCCCAGAAAGGAGTATCCCCAGCTGGTGGAGTCCAGCTTCCAAAAGAGGAAAGAAGTCTCCCAGCTGGTGAGGACCAGGTTCCAGACATGGGTTCACCTTTTAATTGCAAGGACTATAAATCTCATACCAGTGATGTCCAGCTTCCCTTGGTCAAAACTATCAATCCTTGAGTTGATGTTCATCTTCCTTTCTCAAACTGCTTTTCAATATTTTGTTAAGGCGTCGAGATAAGCATGTTTCCTTTTTATATATTCTAAAGCTGAAGTTTCAAAGATCCTTACTACAAGCAATATTCTAAAATTATTCTTCAAAAGGTTATTATTACAAAACTCTTTTTAGCTAGAAGTAGAAAGTTCCTGTCAAACCGCAACGTCCTTAAAGCTTTAATTCGAATGCTCCTAAATCAACTGAAGAGTTATAAAGGTTAATTGCGAATAAAGGATAGGTTCAAAGGCCTTCTTCCATGCTTTACTCCCTCAGTTATTTATTAGCATTGTCTTTATAACTGTCCCATGGTCAGTTTCCACACATATCACAATCACAGATACACATGTTGCCTGTATGTACCTGACACGAAACACAGCTTTGTATTTCACATGGTAAGTCTTAAAGCTCTTAGAGCCATGCATCCATATGGAGATAAATTACTTTAAATGCACCTCGAAGCAATTGTGGAAATTTCTATGCTAAGAACTTACTTGTATGAAATTGTTATTCATGTGAAATTGTGACAAAGCTCTGAACACAAACTGGAATCCGAAAACGTTGGCTTTTGGCTGCCTTTCATTTTATTTTCACCCTGTGCTTGGTAATGCAGACTGAAAATATAAGTGAGATCAAAGGGTAGCTGCCTGTACCACGTTGCATTGATTGTGGAAGTTATTTTACATAGTTCTGGGAATTCTGGCACAAGCTGCCATCATCTTTTCATGCTGTCATTTATAAAATCTTGCCCAGTAGGGTGGCTGTGGGTGGATCCTGAGACCCATGCCTGAGGCAGCTGCTCAGCTTGTTCTGGCAGGAACAGCGGCTGGAGGGGCAGGGCTGTTTGCAGAGCTGCTGTCCTCAGTGGGTTTGCCTCTTCTCCCTCAGTCCAGCCTTCATCCCGTCCCTGAACTGTGTCACCTTGGGAAGTCTCTGCTTTGCTGCTTGTCCACAGAGCAGGCTGCAAACTGACAAGGAGAAATAAACACCGCTGGGTATTAATTAATTGCTCAGTCAGTTACCTCATAGTTCTTGGCCTTGGGGTTGACTCTGTTGCCCTGTGCACAGGCCAGCCCCACAGCTGGCACTAAAAATTATTCCCTGTGAGTCTGCAGGGAGGTGCCACACGTGGGCATCCCCCTAAGCATGCCTGTCTCTGTGCTGTGTGCCCATGTCCATTAAACTGATGCTACAATCAGAGATAAACAAAGCGCACGGAGGTGCTGGGGGAAAACCTCCCCTTTTCACGTTCCTGTGGTGTGCAAGTGAGTTTTTGGCTTTGAGCTTCTTGGGCTAAGCATAAATGGATGATTCTTTCTCTTCCTTGCTTTTCCTCCAAACAACGACAAAAAAATTGCTCCCTTGGATCCCAGTTCAAATTAATGGAAGTCTGGGGAAGAGGAAACAGACAAACCAACAAGGAAGTGTTTTATATTTGGGATTTTCTTTCCATCTCGTGGCAGGTGGGTTTGGTGTGTTTTACAGCTGCTTTCTGAAATCAGCCTGTTACTTTGCCATTCCTTTGTAAGAGAGTAGCAGTGCTGAATCTTTATCACATTGATCGTTCCCCAGGCTTTCATCTGGGGCCCGGGATAATACACAGCGTGGTTATTGCATTGTTATTTTTCATTTGTATCATATTGATTTGCTGCCAGGAACACACAGGTCAATTTGCAAAAAGATAGGCTACGATTTATTGTTTCTAGGAGAAGATGTCACGATGGGAATGCTTTTCCAAGGCTGCCGGGGCTTTAGGTTTGTTTTGTGTCCTCTCAGGAGTGCAGCACGTTCCCAGCTGGGTGGTGTGGCTCCACCTGGATTCCCGCTGGAGGATCCGTGACTCTCACACCGCTCACGTGGGTAAGTGGCTGGATATGAGCCCACATCTGAACTGGAATTGGACTCCCAGGGAATGGCTCTTCCCTCACTGCTCTCTGTCCAGCTCAGAAATAACAGAGTCAGTGCAGCTACACTGATGTGAAAGGGAGGGGAGGAGGGGAGGAGGCACTTTCTGTGTCTGACCACCACAAGCCACCAAGGCTGAGCATCCCCAGGTGGCAGGGCTAAAAACAGACGTGAAAAATTATTTTTGGGGATATTTTTTGTTTGCCCTGGTAACATCAGTTCACTACCAAGCAGTAGCAGCCCAGCTCCTAACAGCTCTGTACACGGAAGTCCGACCTTGGAAACCAAACAAGGACTCAAATTCTCCTCACCTTCATTTGACTGACTGCTGTCAGATTGTAGCTACTGGGAAAGCAAGGATTTTGAAAGCATGTGAAATTGTACTTTAATTGCTCCAGTACAAAACTCCTGCTGCATCATGTACAAGGGGTTAGTGTTTAATTACTCCATGCAAAGTGTGCCAAGTGCAGCAGGCTGATGTATCCATACACCATGTTGTGGGCTATTATTTTTCCCTGGAACCCATCCAGGTAAATCAAACCCACAGTGAGGGACTCCCAGATCACGTTCTGTTTACACTGTATTGAATTTTCCTGGCATCCTTTCAGCAGGAGCCATTTGACAAGGGAATTTTTTTATAGCACAGAACACCTTTTCCTGCCAGTGGAGATCTTCAGTTTTGGGATTGTGTAATGCGTCCTCCTGGTTTGTGGCATGGAATTGGATGCTGATGTTAAACCATCCTCTTACCAGCCCAGGTCACTGGAATTACCTTCCCAGCTGGAAATTTTATTCTAAATTACAGATCATTCACGGAGCTGCAAGTGAGACACAGCCCAAACAAATCCCTCACTCATAATGTCTCCCACGGCAAGGTAACTGTCAAGCAGCTGAGCTGCTGCCCTTATCCCACAGGAGAATTTCAAAGAATGTTTCTGTTCATTTTCCTCTCCTACTTGTCCAAGTTTTGCTTCACATTTTGACACCATTAGGATATAACTGTGTTAGACAGGAGTGAGGTCAAATGAGATTTCCTGCTTTAAGTGGAGCTGTGCAGTCACAAAATGTGCTGAGTCTGGCTGCTAAATGCCTCTGAAATCTTGCACAGCAGCATATATGGACAAACACACACACACATATATGTATATATACACTTATGAATACTTCAGTATGTGATTAGTTTAATATTTGAGGAAAAAAAGATTACCATGTTCCAAGACTGCTGGAAACTGTCTTCAGCACTGCTGTGCACTGAAGTGCTATTTACAGACACCAAGAAACATTCCTTCTGGATAGAATTCATGACTGTTTGAGCTGATATTTTTTTTTAATCGGAGAATTAATGAGAAATGCCAAATCCTTTCAGTAGTTACTAAGGGATCTTTGATTTTTACAAGTTTTTATATAAAAATGTTTCTGAATATTAGATGTAGAACATCTAAGCTGTAGTTTTAAGATCTGTTCTCCTTTAGAAGCATCAAAGGTGTTACAAAATGGTCAAAATCTTCTGTTTCAGCAGAGCTTAGTCAGTGTTTCCATCTGACAGCTCAACAAACAGAAGGAGTTTCATGTTCTGCTTTAATATTATATATTGCTTTGTAAATCACAGTAACTGCTTCCCACCAAACCTGACTTCTGCTTTATTTCAGAGACCTGCCAAAGGTAAGCCTTGCACCTGCCAATAACTTGTGAAGAACGATTCTTCATTTCTGAGATCCCTGCCAGGAACAGGAGATTTACCAAGAGTTTCTAGGTTCCTCAGACAATCAGAAAATGCCCTGAGCCCCTTCTGCAATCGTGAGTATGGATATTTATTTCTCAGCTTGGATTTACTGATTGACTGAGACATTCTCACTGCTGAAGTGACACTGTGAGAGGCTGGGATGTTTGTAGGGAAACAGTGAGCAGAACCCTGAAGTGAGCTCAGAGCCAATGCACAGCCTGCAGTCTGTGAGTAAACCTGTGCACAAACCCAGCATTCCGGAGCTTCTCTTCACATCTGGCAGCTAAACCAGATTTAGATTTGCCTCACTTCTGGTGAAAAAGGAAAAAGCAGTGAAATATGAGTTAGGTTAGTGTCTGTCCATACCAAATCTTCCAGGGTGATAAATAACGAATTGCATGAATTGCTGTTTGTTCCCAGCACTGTTGCACAGTGCCTGAGTTAAGCTCCTGGCCTGTCCTTGGGGGAGCTCTCTGTCTGAGGCAGTGTCTGTGCTTTGCTGCAGCCCTGGCCAGTGTCAGGGGGGTCAGCTGCTCTCAGGCTGCTGCAGCCCTGCCCAGCCAGCGGGTCACTGCAGGGTCACTGGTGCACCATCTGCTGCCTTGGCTCTTGGAGAGGGAACGATCCCTGGCAGGAGCCCAAAGGATGGACGAGCGCTCAGCCCTGGGCTGGGGACAAACACGTTCTGTGGAGCTCCAACACAGTCACGTGGTGTTGGTTCCCCACAATAAGGAGCCCCTTTGGGCACTTTGTCTGTAAAGCCCTCTCTTTTTGCTGCCTCATGGAAGTGCATTCCAGAGCTCTGGAAGCTCCCACCTTTGGCACAGCGCTGTTCCAGAAGAGCTGCCCAGGCAAATCCAGCTGCCCAGGCAAATCCAGCTGCCCACGTGCTGCTGGAGCCTCACAGGCAGCAGCAAACTCGAGTTGGTGTCACAGCAAGCGCTCACCTCGCCTGAGGGGCTGCTGCACAACAGGCTCCTACCTGCACCCACAAGGGCTGTGCTGCTGCACAGAGGCCAAACTTCCACGCTAGAGCAAATCAGGTGGATTACTGTCAACAGCCATAACCTTCAAGTGGGACTTGGAAATGCAGTCACTGGATTCTGCTGGACCAATCTAATTCTTCATCAATCTCTTCTGTCTTTTGGCATCAGTAATGAATGTGTAAGATAATAAATTATTGTGTGGTAATCTAAATATTTTAAAGGTACCCCAAATTAATCTTTTTAATATAATCCTATTAGGAAGCAAGTGCTTCCTTAATATGCAAATCCATTGTCACAACCTAGAAGTGATGAATGGATGCATTCCTGAGAGGAGGAATTGAAAAGGCAAGTCCTGACTGTGAGTTTGAGCTCACACTGAAATTCAGCAGCATTGGGGCACTTGCAGCTGGGCCATCCCCAGGCTGTGCAGTCCCACAGAGCAGCAGGCTGGCTGCACAAATTGCTCTCTTTTGGTACTTCAGGTTCCAAAGCTGTTGCTCTTCCGTGTTGATCTGCAATATGTTTACAAAATATGTGTATAATGTATGTACAGTTCATATGGCAAGGTTTGGGGATTTTTCTTAGCAAAACACAAACCCTGTCAGAAGTCTGTGTGAAGAAATTTTTTTCTGCACAGTGGATTTTATCCAGCAGATCAACTGCTGCATTTGCAGCTGAACTTGGTGGCCAAGTCCGTTCTGACAGCGTCTGGCCTAGAATGCACAATCTTTGCTTTTTTCCCCCCAGAACATTCCCTACTCTCTCGGTATTACTCCTTTTATATGATCCTGCTTTTCTTAAAACTTAGAGTAGCCATTCAGAAAAATCCCTTTTCCTTTTTCCTCTCTTTGGGCAGGATGTCTTCCCGAGGATGATGTGTCACCACCTGAAGACTGATCTCGGGAGGGACAAATCAATTCTGCAGTGAGTCCTGGCGCTCCTCCTAACAATCAGCATGCCTGGTTCCCAGGGCTCTTCCTTTTCACTAAGGCCTAAACACACCAAGTCATCCCTGCATGCTCCCTGCAGCACTTCCCTGTCTCAAGACAGACAAAGGGATCTTCAAAACTTTCTGAATTGATTCAGCATGAGGTAACGATAGACATTTTATCCCAAAGCATCACGCTAAAGGCAGTGTCTGATTGCCCATTTCTGAGGGACTCCAGAGCAGGGCTCAGTGCCTTGTTGCATCCATTTAACTCGAGGTGCCTGGATGGACTCCAGGGCCACAGGGTGGCATCACTGATCATGTGCTGTACAGGGGCTGCGTCTAAACGACCTGATCATCTCGGGCCCAGAAAATCTCTTACTCTGCACCATCCCGGGACCTTTTCCTGTGCCACTCATCTGTCTGCACTCAGAAGTGGCTAGCACGTGGCTGATTTTATGGAGGGCGTGCTGCATGTCCTGGGATCAGCCTTAATGTGCTGTGATTCCTTCTGAAGTGGTTAAAGCCCTGCTAGAGACCCAGTCCAGGCTTCACTGGCCCTGGGAGGGGCCTCTCTCTTAGAGGCCCTTGCCCGGCTGCTCTGTCTGCAGCTGCTCAGCAAGCACGAGGCAGCGATTACAGACAGGGCTGCCTGGCACCCAGCCTGTGCAGGGGAGGTGGGGAGAGAGATTTCAGAGACACCATTCACCATCCACAGAGCACAGTAAAACACCTTCTTTATTCCTCATTTTATTGGCGCTGTCTGCTCTCATCTGGTGCCTGAGCATTTTATCTGTTCACACTGCTTTTTTCTATGCAATAAAAACATAGACAGGCTTTTGCACTTTATTTAAAATATTTTGCCACATTTAGAGGTAAATCACAGCCACTTTGTGTGCTGTATATACTCATGGGAGATGGAAATGCTTTGATAGCAAGCGTGCTCTACAGGGTCCAGCCACGGCTGGACAGGAAAAGTCTCTTCCTCCCACCTTACTTTTCTTTGCTCTGGTATAAACCTGTCCCTCTCTCCCCATCGCTGGGAGTCAGGCAGCCACATTCCTTCGTGCACAGTGAAGGGAAAGAAGGAGAGGAAGATCTGGCTCCCAGTCCCTGCACAGACAGAGTTTGAGGAATTCAGTGAGCAGAGATCTTCACTTTGATCAGATCTGTCTTGTCAGAAACAAGCTGACACTCTGGGCACCACAACAGATCACAGCAACTACAACAAAAAGCAGCGCTCTGCCAGAGCTGCAGGCAGGAGTCTGCCAGGGAGAATGACGGAGCAAGAAGGGCGGTGCTCTAACAGACAAAAGGGAAAGGAAGGAAGAGTGAAAAGTGTAAGAAACTGGAAGAGACTTGAAGGGACACAGCACTGTTTAATGGGGCAGAAACTGAGAGACGAGTGAGCTGCAGCACAGGGTGATTTGCATTCTTCCAAGATGATTTGTAAAAGGGGAAAAGTTGTAAATGAAACGCTTTGATTCCCCTTTATCTCACTCTGCCTGCACACCGGAGTCATTGATTTCATGCAGTAACCTCTACTGAACAGTCTGGGGCTGCAGCATAATTGTGTTGACCTGAAATTAAGGCAAAAAGCTGCAGCTCTGGGATTTGGAGCTCATACTATCTAATTGGCTGAAGGGCAAAATAAAGAAGTAAAGATGAATGACAACTTTTCGTGTCACGTGAAAAATCAAGGCTCATGGATCAGGGAACTTCAAAGCAATCAGATTCACATAATTTCAACCTATGTCTCAATCCTAAAATTGCATTAAACTCCCTGTTTCTAACTCTCATTCAGTGGAGCTTAGATGAACCTCAGATTTTAGGTGTTGCCAAGATGCGAGCTATGGGAATTGATTTCTTTGCAATGTGAAGTGCCAAAAATGGCAAATAGTGGCAGTTTTGGGGGCTCTTTCTGCTTTCTTTCCTTTTTATTCCTTTCTATCCAATATGGCAGAAATGCAACCTAATTGAGAAGCAAGAAGGTGACCTCCATTGAGTTAGCAAGTGAGGGAAAAAAAGTTAATATTTCAGGCTTTGAAGGAGCCAGTACCAGGAGAAAAACTGTGCCTGCAATACAGAGCCCGAAGTTATCAACTATCCCGAGAGATGTTTTCACAAACCAACAAAGAACACAAGCTGGGGGGAAAAAAGAGCATTTCTCTGGTCTGTGTCCCTAAGATGGGAAACTGAAAAGCTGCGAGTATGGAGCAGGTAGGAGCTGGCTGTCAGTGGAATGTCAGCTTCCAGCAGAACAGCAATAACTCAGGAGTCTCGGGATGAGTCTCTGCTGCCTTGTTCACCGTGCAGTGTTTCAATCAAAGCCCAGAAGGAGCAGAGTTTCCAGCCAGGCACAGACACCACGTCAGGCCATGCAGAAAGAGGATTGCAGCAGAAATGGGGCTGCACCAGATCTATCCAAGACCCAGAACTGACACCAGATGAGGCTCAACTTGAATAATTGTCTCAGTTCCTTCTTTTGTCCTCTCACCCCAAATATGTTTAGCTTGTATTTTGGTTCAGCATGCTTCTATAAATCCTCAGAGGATCCATCTTGGAAGCACTTCCAGGATGGAAATGCTCTGACCTTTAGATGTTGACAGGTGAGGTGCATATTCTCATGTTCTGTGTTACTGACAATAATGGCAGTGCTTCCATTTTTTTTTCTTTGTTTTTTTTTTTTTTTTTTTTTTTTGTGACCAGTGTAATTTTTACATGTTTGTGTGACTTCAGTATATAGTTACCCTCCCATAAAACAGAATGTATGTGCCAGTGCTTTCATTCCAGGGATGTAGATGCAGTATCACACATTGATAAGCACATGACCCCCTTTAACCCAGTGTCTGCAGTGTCACCCATCCAAACTGAGCAGTGCACAGTCCTCTGCAGCACGAGGCCATGGATTTACCCACGGAGGCAGGAGCCCACGCACGGCAGGACTGGGAAGGCAGCTCCTCTCTCCTGTGCTCAGGGCTGATTCCTTTTCCAGATCAGCTCTGTGCTGGACCTTCCTCTGCAGATGCTGTGGCTGGTGCCACCTGACGTGTGGCAGCTCCTAAGGGGGAGTCTCCTCTGATGAGGACTGCACAGCACTGCCAGTCGGCCCACCTAGCACTTGGACAAAATGTGGGACTGAACTCCAGAGGTAGGAACCAGCTCTTCATTATTTCATTGTCTGAAACTTTTTCCTTGGAGCGTGTTCAGGGAAAGATGGGACACAGACCTTTTTACCTTTCTGGTTTTGTCTCTTCCGCTGGTGCATCATATCCATCCCTTCCATAGCTGAACCAGTGGGTTTGTACTTTCTGAGAGGAATTCAACAGAAAAACGTTCATTCAATTTTTTGTCCCCCTAGAAACAGCACCAGTTTTTGGAACGATCCATCTGAAAACATTTCTGTAAAATTTTCCTTTTAGTTCTTGATCCTGTCAGACACATCAGACTGACACAAAACCCCCTAAGTAACATCCCCAGCCTCGGTGGAATGGCTGAACTCTCCGAGCTCCAGCCTTGCACTATCACACCATGATTACACTGCAATTACAGATGTAATCGTAGCAGGCTCTGGGCCACTGGCTCTGAATCCTCCTGCTCAGGCCTGACCATGGCATTTGTCTGTACTTTCCTGTCCCTGGGGCTGATCACTCCGTGCTTCCTAAGGGAGCAAGCGCTCGTTCTCCAGAGCTCCTTGGAGCTGAGGGTGCTTGCTCACACTGGGAGAGTTGGTGAGTGAGACTGAGTTATGTCTGCAGGAGCAGGTGCGCTGCTGTGATGGAAACTTCTGTTCCAGCACACCTCCTTACAGAGAGAAATGAAGAGAAAAAAAGGAAAAGGAGTTAAAAGGCAGAAGGCAGCATTTAAATGCCAGTGTGGCAACCAAAGAGGTAAGGGAATGAAGCCCCGAGAAGGGGGAGCAGAGGAAGGTCACTGCTGCCAGGGACAGCAACACCAGGTGGCCGCGAGCACAAATCAAGAATTCTGCAGCCAGGAGTTTTACTCTCACCCTTGGATTTTTTTAGCACAATTGCATTGCAGTTTATCCTTGTGGCCATTGGAAGGTTAGTCAGGGGCCAGACTGCCCTGAAGGGAGAACATTTTTATGTGTGCATGCAGTGGCTGTTCAGAGGCACTGCCAGCATCAGACCTGCTCAGATCAGCTCTCTGTGCTGGGATGACAGCAGCAAGCCAAGAGCCACCTGAGGATCTCTTCCACCTGAGATGCAAATACCGTCTCCTCCCTTTGCCTGTGCAATCCTAATCCTAAAGCTGCCATGTACATTCCCTGTGTGGGGCTTGGACACTGCTCACACTCGGGTTTCACGGCATTTCCGTGCTGGGTCGAAACTTCCAGTGGCCAGGTGAGAACATTTTGGCTTTAAGTAAGAAGAGACATTTCCTAGGAACTGTGAGGAGCTGCTTCAGACACCAAACAAACGCTGACTGCGCGTGTCTACCCTGGCAGAAATCAGAGCTGACCTGAAGGTGCTTGCTAGGGAACGTGCCCAGGTTTACACCTGGGACACCAAGGGCACTTCCAGCCCCTTGTGCCTCCCTGCAGCAAAGCTGATGTGGCACAGAGAGCACTCAGGCAAAGTGCTGCTCCTGTTAATCTTAGTTCTACAGAACTGAACCACTGGTATCCCACATTCTGTTTAACTTCACCTCCTCTGGAGTTTTTCTTGTGCTGCACTGCGTTTATTTTCTGGACAGACTCAATTTTGCTGGCTCAGGACATAAAAATAATGAAAGAAAGCTGATGACAGAACAGGAAACAAATTACACTTGTCAATGACCAATTTGTCATTGATCCTTGAAAAGGTAGGTGAGCCCCAGGCTTACTTTTGGATTTATCTCTGCTGGTTTTACTCATGGGCGAGGGTGTTCCCAAAGAACCCTAAAGAAAGGAATTCTCTGTTTTGCCTCCTATTCATGGAAGGGGCAAAGAAGAACAAGATGAAATATCAGATGCAATTGCCTAAAAAACTGATAAACCTGTAGGAGAAAGATGTTTTCTGCTGCATTGTTTTTCATAAACAAAATTAAGATTTAAAAACCCCCACAATGTTAGTAGCCTTTACCAGAAATGAGACAGACCCAGTAATCCTGAGGCAGTCATTCCTTCTGCCTTTCTGAACTCTGAAGGCAGCTGAATTAACCTAGACATTGGAGCTGCCAACACCCTACAGGCCCAAAATCATAAAAACCCTCATGGCTTCCATTTCCAGCAAACACTGCCCTGAGGCAGCAAAGGTGACTCTGCCCCTCTTTAGTCCTTTTACCTTGGGCTGAGGTTTGGTCCTGCCCGGCTTCTTCAGTGGTCCTGCTGCAGAGCAGGGGCGAGCAGGACCAAGGCTTCCTTAATCCTGGAGCCATCCAAGCTGGGTCCTTGGGCAGAGCAATCCTGACCCAGCTGCAGTCTCCTGTCAGGTACAGGCACAGAGCAGCCGGCTCTGCCCTGAGCCTCTCTGAGCTCTTGGGTCACGCAGAGCCTCTGGGCTCCTTCCTTTTGCTGATCAGGAGAACTAAAGGTGCCACATCAGGGGCCACTGCCCCCTCCTCCCCCGTAAGTGTCCCCCCAGGATGGCCTGAGGGTCACAGGGTAACATTCCTGGAACTGGGCATCTCCCAAAGTGGTGCTAACAAAGCAACCCATCACTTCTTGTCACTTTTTATTCAGTGCAAGCATGAAAATTTCTGGAATGGACATTGAAAAGCAATACATAAAATCCAAGACAAATGATCACAAATGGCCCTGCTGAGAAAGCAGATCCCGTGTGATTGAGTGGAGGGGGAAGGGCATTCCCAACACATTAAATAAAAAGGCCAAAGCAGATCCTGACCTCACCATGATATTGAGATGGGAAAATGACACACTTAAGATTATTTCAAAGGAAAATAAGAGGCAGGAGGACAGATGGGTGGGTGTGTGGGTAACTCCACTGAACACAGTAAAAGAGGCCCAAAGCACAGCAGTCATTAGGAATATATTTGAGGAGAGACAGCCACAAATATCTGCAGTCAAGTGCTTGACAAATGGAAAGCTGGATCTTTTCCAGCGAGTGCCATGGGAGCTGTGCCCCCAGACCTGGAGCACCAGGGTGATCCATCTCCCTCAGGAGTCTTGCTTTCATCCTTGGAGTGTGCATCCTTTTATCCCCGAGTGCGCATATTCCTTGGAAAAGAGCCAGAAAAGAACCGGAGCAGAGCCCAGACTGCGGGCTGCCCCTTCCAGGGGATTAAGTGTCAGCTCTGTTAGAATTGCTAATTATTTAGGCACCTAATTGGCTTCGAGGAGTTCAGCAGTGTGCCCGGGGAGAGTCTTGGCGAGCGGATCTGGAGCGATGGAAATCCAAGCGCTGCGCTGAGCCCCGTGCCCAGATGTGCCCAGCTCCCTGTGCTCCCCTGGAGAGCAGCTGTTCCCTCAGAGCAGATCCTGGGCTGAGGGCTCTGCCTTCCTGCTGCCCTGCAGCCTTGGCACAGACCCTTTTCCCCTCTTTTCCCCCCGGCTGGAGTTTGAGCTGGCAGTGGGGAAGGGCTGGTGCGGGCGCTGTGGTGCCTGCCGAGGAAAGGCGAGCGGGGCCAGGAGCAGCAGAGCGCTGTCTCCAGCGCGGAGCTGGCACGGAGGCGCTGCTTGTCTGTGGCTGTTCCGCGGCAGCAGCTCCTTGAGTTTATTCATTTATTTTACTTTTTCTCTCTTTTCTCTTTCCCTTTTTAATGTTCGTTCTGCCCTTTCTTTCCCCTTTTTAAAATATTTCTTTTCTGCTCTGGGGATGTTCCGCTTCTCTCACACTCACTGCTTTCCTGTCTTTTTTTAGTTTTTCTTTCTTCCACATCTGTTTCTTCTCCTGCCCAGAAGCAGCTGCGGCAGCTGCACAGCTGGGGCCGCTCTGGCCGGGACAGAAGGACCCACTCCCGGCTGGTGCTGGTGCCGGGGAGCT
This sequence comes from Passer domesticus, assembly GCF_036417665.1. Classification (NCBI taxonomy): domain Eukaryota; kingdom Metazoa; phylum Chordata; class Aves; order Passeriformes; family Passeridae; genus Passer; species Passer domesticus. The sequence goes on along the minus strand of NC_087477.1, from coordinate 12,626,796 downwards.
GACTGCTCCAGGGATATGCTTGTTCCTGAGCTTGGGGCTCGGGGTCTCTGGCGTCGTGTTTAACCGAATAAAGGTTGTGTGGCATTCCTAAGTCTGGTGATGGTGTTTTATGGAACGGGCCAAGCCCGGATTGCCCAGGAAACAGCAGTGTGGGTTTCCCTGTGCCATGCACAGCCCCAGAACCGTGCAGCACAGAGAGAAGCCATTCCTGAGCCACTTCTGATGAAGTAACCAAGTTGGAATTGGAAGAAATGAGAAGCCCCAGCTAAAGCTGACGCAAAAGCAAGTTTTGATCAGTTTTCAGATCCTTCTGCTGTGCACGCTTTGCCTCAGGAGCCAGGAAAAGGGCTCTGATCCCCCTCCCGGTCCTGCTGCTGGCACGGAGCTGCCGGCTGGGGTTCAGCTGCGCCGGGTCGGCTCTGGGGCTCACAGAGAGACCAGCGCTGCCTTTAGGCGCTGGGGACAGACACCAAGCCCTGCAGCTTTGGGCTCACGGAGACGCTGGGCTGTATTTTGGGAGCTCAGAGCCAGACGCACTCAATCGGTTCTTGGGCGTCATCAAGAGAGGCTGAGGGCTGCATTTGGAGGGCTTAAGTCAGGCCCAGATCCCGTGCTCTCCTGTGCGAACCGGGCTCATTTGGCCAGCGGCAGCCGCAGCCGCTCAGCTCCAGGCCTGCCTTGGGCACGGTCCCGCCCCGGGCTCACTCAGCCCCGGGGAGAGCTCGGAACCAGCGAGCCGGACCTGCCTCGGGCTGGCGGCAGGTTTGGGGCTCAGCGTGGGCCGGTGTCAGGGCTCAGAGCCGAGCCCGAACCCCGCGTTTGGGGCCGGAGCCCCTTGGTTCCAAAGGGGCCGGGCCCGCTGTGCGGGTCCCCCCTTGCAGATGCCAGCACCGCCCCACAGTGCCGGCTGTCCCTGCATCACCCTGGGGTCAGGGCGGGCCCTCCTCGGGAGGGGTCCTGGGCTAGGGGCAGTGGGGGGTTCAGGATGGGCCCCCTCATTAGGAGGGGGTCCTGGGGGGGATTTGGGGTGGGAGAGGAGGGAGGCCCCCCTCCGGAGAGGGGGTCCTGGTTGGGAGGGGCTGGGGGCGTCCGCCCCCCTCAGCCCGGGCCCTCTCCCCCGGACGGGGTCAGCCCCGGGCCCTCCTCGGGACCCCTCCTCCGGACAGGGGCCCGGGGGTGGAGCAGGTGGGAGGGGTAGCAGAGGGGGTCACGTCACTCTGAACCGTAATTCCCCATTTATGTCAAACAACAGCAGTGTCCCTTCTTCATCCACTCCCCATCCCCAGGCCGCCCCCCCCCCCGGCCCCTGTCCGGAGGAGGGGCTCCCGAGGAGGGCCTGGGCTGGGAGGGACCCCCCAGCCCCTCCCACCCTAAACTCCCCCAGGACCCCCTCCTAATGAGGAGACCCATCCTGAAGCCCCCCCTGCCCCCAGCCCTCGCTAACCCACCCCAGCCCAGGACCCCTCCCGAGGAGGGCCCGCCCTGACCCCAGGGCGATGCAGGGACAGCCGGCACTGTGGGGCGGTGCTGGCATCTGCAAGGGGGGACCCGCACAGCGGGCCCGGCCCCTTTGGAACCAAGGGGCTCCGGCCCTCTGGGCTTTATGATGCGGCGCCCCGAACCCCGCGGCTGCGGCGAGACAGCGAGGGGGGAAAGGGCACAGAGGGACAGAGACAAGAGGGAGGCAGAGGGCAGCGAGAGGTCAGCAGGGGACACAGGGACACACCGGGAAGGGGGGAACAGGGAGGGCACAGGGAGGCAGAGGGCAGCGAGAGGAGAGGTCAGGACGGGCAGAGAAGGTGGCAGGAGGTTGAGAAAGAGGAACAGCAGCGGGGTCGGCGTTCGCAGGGGAGCGGGGGAGGGAGGTGCAGGTAGGAAAGGCAGAGGGGGAATGGGGAGCGGTCGAGCTGGGTGCCCGGGGAAGGAGAGCGGAGCAACAAGGGCTGCGAGGGGTCGGGGTACGTAGGACGGGGCAGGGAGAAGAGGGAAGGGGGGGTTCAGGAGGGGAGAGGGAGCGGGATAAGGAGGAGGAAGAAGGAGAGATGGAGGGGAGGGTCGAGGCGTGCAGGCAGGGGAGGGACAGAGGAAGACCAGGTGCGGGGCAGAAAGAGGAGAACAAGGGGGAGAGAAATGGGGTTTTGCGGGCGGCAGGGAGGAAAGAGAGGTAAGGAAGAGAAAGCAAGGGAGAAGAAAGGGGAAGAGAGAAGCAGGAGCGGGAAGCCGAGGCTCCCGCGCCTCACCCGGGCCCCGCCGGGGAGCCCGGCCTCGCCCCGGCCGCTCCCACCGCTGGCCGGGGAGCAAATGGCGCCTGCGGCGCCTTCCGGGGTTCAAATGACCTCGGGCCCGCCCCGCGCACCTGCCCGGGCCCGCCCGCCCCTGAGGCGGGGCCGCTCCCGGCCCGGGGCCGCCGCTCGGGACCCTCGGCCCGGGGGCGCGGCCGCTGCCGCTTCTGCCCGCGGCTCCGGGGCTCTGTCGTGCCCCGGCCCCTCCTCAGCGCGCAGAGCCACGTCCCGGTGTCACCCTGCGTGTCCCGGCGCCGCGGGCGGGGAGCGGGAACCGGCGGCCCCGTCCCGCTGTGTCGGGCCCGGGGTGGCCGAACGGGCGCGGCGGCTCCGCGCAGGCACCGCAGAAAGGCTGGAGAGCCCCGGCCGGGCCCGCCCCGCACCGTATGCCCGGGCCTGCCGTGCCCGCCCGGGGTCCCCGAGCTCCGGCCAGGAAGCGCCCGGCCCGGGAACAGCCACGGCGGCTACCGCGCCGCCTCCTGCCCCCGGCACCTCCCCGTCCGCCCCGGGAACGGCCCCGGGGCCTCCAGCACCCGAGAGCGCGGCGGGGCCGGGCCCGAGCCCCCAAACGCCGGCCCCCGCGAGCCCCCGACGCCGCGCTGCCGGCTCCTCACCCACCGCCCCAGCAGCGCCGGGGAGAGGCCCCGCAGTGCCCCGGCTCCGGGAAGAGCCTCGGCCGGAGCTCGGGCTCCGCTGCGGAGCCCCACGAGGCAGCGCCTGGGCGCCGCTCTCGGTCCCGGAGCCCTCCCGTGAGGCCGGGGCCGAGCCCGGACAGCGCCGGGCCAGAGCTCCGTGCTCCGAGCACTCGCACTCGGGATTCGGGGTCTGTCCCTGGGCCCAGAATGCAGGACTTAGCCTCTGTGCTCGAGGCCTGGCGAGCCGCGTTCTGCACTCCCAAAACGCAGGGCTCAGGTCCCTGTTCCACAGCCCTGGGCCTGCCCAGCTGGGACTGGGTCCAAGTGCCAACAGCCGAGGACTGTCCCTGATCCCTCCTCACCTTCACCGCCACAAAAAAAAAAAATATCCCCACAGGACTTAAGACTCCGATTCCAAGACCAGTTTATTAGTCTCAGTTCATAGGGTCGTGGAATTGACTGCGGACATCCCCACAGACGGTGACAGGGAACGGACCTCTCACACATTTGATTCTGTTGTGAGAACTGCTTCAGACCAGCAAAAACCACACGTGGGATAAGAAGGCAGGAAGCCTCCCCTGAAACGAAGCCATAAAACGCAGCCTGTCTGCAGTGCCTCGTTATCCCTCGTTATCCCGGCAGCGGCCGGCCGGCCACTTGCGCTGAGCAGCAGCAGAGGGACTGCCCGAGACTGTCCCCCCGCACGGGGACTCGGGCACGCGGGGTCTCTGCTCGGGCTCTGCCAGCAGCAGGAGGCAGATGGGAGTGCCCGGCTGGAGCCTGGCACTGGCAGCCGACAGGGCTGGTCCCGAGGCGAGAACTTGCTCGGTGTTCCTGGAGCGGGATTAAGGGATGGCCAGAAGCTTTAATATTCATGTTATGGACTATCGCACATCAACCGATACCAAGGTGCATTATGCAAAACAGCCACAGCGTCTGCAGGCCTCAAAACAAAGATAAACAACGCTGTTTCCCTTCCCTTCTTTATGGATTTACACATAGGTAAGATTAATAATACCTGATGCCATTTTCTTTTTAAAACTCGGGCCAATCCCATGTCACTGACTAGGTTTCAAAAGCAGACAGATGACAGTCATAAATTAAACCCAATGCCAGATCTTTGCATATTTAGCTTTCCATTACAGAAATCCCTGGATGGATCCATGTGCTCCTCTGCTCCTATTTATCTCAGATTTTGTCTCCCTCTAATCTCATTAGGATGCCCTAAATCCAACCTGTTCTGCTTCTCAGACCAAAGCCTGCTGCCATCTCTGCTTGTGACATTTGCATGGCACACGTTGTTATCACACAGATAATGGCAAAACAAATGGCATCTCGTTCTTCCTGCAATAAATAGTTCAGCTTTTGGGGAGCTGGAGTAGCTCTCAACGTGATCTAAACGTGGAGCTGCTTCTTTTCAAGTCTTCCCCAGTAGAAAATAGACACTGTTGTAAAATGTCACCAAAGCAGGTATTACTGCTGAAGCACTCAGCACACAAGGGAAGAGCCATCCATGGGGCTAAAAGTGTCTTATTCCCACTTTTCACTGCTCTTGGATCAACCTATGTGTTACTTTAGATCTTTCTGATACGTCTTGATCTTTTGTAGTGGAATCAAAAGCAAAGCAGACATGAGCAAAACCCCACCTGTTGGTATGATCCTTATGTTGTTCCAACTGTATTTATCTCATTACTAAAAGGCAAATTAAAGTCTTTTTATCTTCATGGTTTATGCTGTCTTTTGCTTGCTTGTACTTTTGCTTTCTGCCCTTTGCCAGTCCTGGCACGTTCACCTTCCAGGATTCCCATCCTCTGCCTTGCCCGGCTGCCTCTGGCTCAGCTCCCCTGGCAGCTGCTGCTTTCACCTGAGCTGTTTTCCTTTTGCTCATGTCCCTTTCCACTGGCCACAGCTCCCAACTGCTCCAGCCTGGGAATTCCCGCCTGTGAACAAGCAGGGATTCCCTACCCTGGCCCAGGGAAGCCTCCACCCCTGCATACACTGCCAAGGGTCAGGGGCTGCTCCAAACCTTTGGTGTCCCAGAGCTCCCGGATCACTCCCAGGGCAGAGCTGGGAGCCTGTCCTAAGGACCGGGACTGACGCACGCGGTGACTGGAAAATCATCCCTGGGTATGCATCCAGTTGTTAGGAGCAGGTGCAGCCAAGGCAGCCCATTTCCTGCCCACTGAGAGATCTCCAACACTTCGTCCTGCTAAGGCTGACACACAAATACCTGCTCTGGGGCACAGCAGGAACTTCAGCGCATTCAGGAGAATGCAAATGCCACGATGGTGGCTCTGGGTTTGTGATCGAGATTCATTCTCAGCAATTTTAAACAATGATTTCACCCCATTGCTTAGTTCTTTCGACAGCTGGGACTCCAGTAAGAGGAGAAAGGAGACAGTTTACTGGAGCCCTGTTGCTGCCAAGCACTGAGGCTTGTTCAGGTCCTGGGAGAAAGCACAGCCAGGGAGAGCCACCCCTGCTCTGCTGGGATTGCACCCGGCGCTCACGGGGGAGAGGTGTCTCTGAAAATCAGTCTCATTAATCTTATGCCTCACAGTTCCCACTGAAATTATTTTGACCAGAACTGAGACTGCTGAGCATCACTGAGCAGCAAAGGAGACATTCAGCAATGTCCATAACCTGGCAGGAATGATTGCTGGTGATGAGAGTTACAGTGGTGACAGCAGTGACAGCCACCCTGACATTCCCCAGAAATACGAGACACTGCCTCTTCCCTTTGTTGGGAATGTCTATTGTGCATCTCCCAGTTATGCCCTCAGCACTCTCTTGGCTTCCACAGACATGAATTCCTTACACCTTCCTCACAGGGCATCTCCACCAGTTCCATCATCTGCCTGTTGGGCAATGCTCCCCTCCTTATTTCCAAGGTGAGAATGAGGAACTTGGCAACTGCCCTTCACTGAGCTCCTCTCATATCATCTCCCACTCCTTTCACTTTCTTACCAGCAAGGAGAAATATTAAAGGGGGAAAAAAAGTGTGTTATGATCTATGCAAGGCCAGAAAGTGGCCTGAAGAGACAGATTTTAGATCAACTCTGGCAAAGAGGAGATTATTACAGCTATTTATAGAGTCCTATTAAGGTCTGTTCCTCAAGGTTTTAGCTTTTGGCACTTCTGTAAGCAACACAAAACAGACTGTGGGCAACTGTGACAGACAAAAGAGGACTCGGAGGAGGAATTCATTCCCCCATCCAAATCAACTGAATTGACTGGGACAAGGACAGGATTCCCTCTGGATGTCAGTGTTGCCCAGGTACCGGCAGGGTGAGTTGCACTTCCACCACCGGTACCTCTGGTGCTCAGTGGGCACGGCTGAGGGGCTCTTGGGCCTCACTGAGCTCTCTCCTTTGAAGGGAAACTTTGTGGAATTGCTGAGAAGATGCCCTTCCCTATTTCCCATGGGTCTCCTCTCCCAGAGAAGCCCCTGCTGTTCCCACAGGGCCCCTGCCTGTTGCTGTGAGCAGAGCAGAGGCCTCGCTCCCCCGGGAGTTCCCTGCTGGGATGTCACATCCCAGGGCTGAGCCGGGAGTGGCACGGGGAATGACCTGCTCGGGTGTCCCTGCAGCTGCAGCACAGCTCTGCTGCCAGGGAGAGGAGCCCTGTCCCAGGTGGCTCTGACACTGCTGGAATTCATTGTCACCTCACCATCAGAGGGACTCCATGAACCCCATCCAGGCTTCCAGAGCCTCTGCCTGAGGGCTTTTGGCAACGGGGGCAGGGCTCTGCCTGAACTCCTTCCGAATGCTCTCTACAGGAAGGAATTCCAATGCACGGTTCCTTTGCTTTAGCATTATCTATCAAGTGGCCCAGTTAAGTTTTTCTGTGTCTCAGTTTTAGACTGAACCTTTATAGGGTTAGATTAATTTTTTTGTACAGGATGATCACTCCTGAGCTGGGCTCAACTTTGAACAGCCTCAAGTGCATGGCGCTGCCAAGACCCAAGGCAATAATTTCTTTGGAGCCAGCCCAAAGCACATGTAGTATTTCACATTGAATCCAGGGATCATAAGGGGTTTTTTCCAACCTAAATGATTCTATGATTCCATACTCCCAAACTCAGAGGAATCCAGACAAACAGATATCATGTAGAGAAAGTCCCTTTTAGGGGTGTTTATGTAAATTACAATTATTTTTCCCCCCAACAGATGGACTATTTTCTGCTCAGTATAAAAGGCATGTGTGTTCCTACCCAAAAGCTGTAATTTACCTGACATCTTCTACCATCCTAAACCAGAGCAGTAAGATGCAGCCAGAAGAAGCATGGAAAACCAGCCAGCCACAGCACAGCCTCTGCCCAACCCAGAGACGGGTCCAGATCTGGCTTCTAAGAGAGATCTGGAGAGTTTAAGGCTAAAATCACCCGACTGTGAGGACTGGCCTGCTCTCTCCCAGCCTACAGCTCCCTTTTTATTGGGAATTCACTGGGCCATGGCAGAAAAGTCTGTTTAGCAAGTATTGACTTCTTTTTCTCCCCTGCCCATGAATGCCTGATTGATTTGTTTTTCGAATTCCTGAGTGCTTCCTGCATCAGCAGCACTCTGTGGTGCCACCTTCAGTGGCTTAAGGACCTCTCATTTTTCAAACCATCACAAGATAACTCCAGCTGCTAACCCAAGTCCTTGAACTGAGGGAAACAGGGAGCCATTGCTCCTGGAGATGTTCCTCATCAAGAGTTGTGGGCCGTTTATTCTTCCTGTTCCTTATCCCAATCAACCTTGTTCTCAATCTTTGTATCCATGCTAATTTTACTATGCCAAACACTCCAGTTAAACCTGCAGTGCCACTGTGGACATGCACAGAATAAACTGAGTTGGTTCAGGGCTTTTTCAAAGTATTTTTAAATTCCTTTGTCTATTTTTCAGCTCCAGAAACACAGATTAGAACAACACAAAGTACCTTTTTTGGAACTCTTTTGCCAGTGAGGTCCTGCAAAGCCTGCTCTGTCTGGAGGGCATCGGTGCAGATTTAGTTCTGCAGTCAGGGTCACTGACAGAGTAATCCTAAGTGACTGGAACACTTGGCATCTGCTTTGATCCCCCAATATTTCCCAGCTGTGACATCGATCAGTTCTAGTCTGTTTCAGCAAAGCTCGGGCTGAGCTGTTGACAGTCTCAGAAGTGCCTGTGGTGAATCTCCCCAGTCCCTTTCCCAGAGCCCCCTCTCAGGCTCAGTGGATAAAGAGCAGATTAACCTATCACGGATACTCTCATCTGTCAGATGTGGCTGCCAAGGAGCAGCTTTGACCTTTAAGGCAGGAATGTGTCAGGTGCTGTCAAAATGAATCAGAAACTCAAACCAGATGTGATGCAGCCTTTCCAAGACTGGAGAGAGATCACTCCTCATGTCCCCCAGAAGACCCCGTTCTCTAGAAACAGCAGTGACAAACACCAAGAAATCTCTGCTTTACTCAAATATATTTTGGTGAACTTTACTGTACTTGCAAGGAGAGGTGACAATAAAACAATGAGTGGTGCAGACAAAGCTCTCTGCCCTGGCAAAGGGACCCAACCTTCTGCAGCTCTGTCACCTCAGTCCTGGAAGATTCCAGCCTTGGCACTGAGGATTGCTGTGTGCCTTGGAGAGTTTGTCAGGTGAGCTACAGGAACTGGCAGGGAAAAGCTCTGCTTGCTCAGGTATCACCGAGTTCCACACGCCCTCAGGTTCCTGTGGACAGAATCTGTTTCTCCTGGAACTGAAAGATTGAGCCTCTCCTTCTATACAGGAAGCAACACTCGCTCTTACCCCGTTATATGGTGCTTGGGAAGGGCATAGGTTTGAAAATTCCCTCGCAGAGTATTTCTAGAAAAGAATCTATGAGGGACTGAAATACCAGTGGTGAGGTTTTATCTCATATCATCATCCATCATTATCAAATGGAATGGTGAAAGGCCTGGCTTTGTCTGTCTGACTAATTGCACCCCTCTTCCAAATTTGCTGAATGATCATTTACTGTTTCCTGCTTTGGATGATCAAGCATTTTATTGATAAAGCTCACACAGCATGGTTCAGAATCACAGAGAAATTCAATGTCAAATCTGAAAATTGAATAGGTGTCCCACAAACACCAATCACATACCTCCTCATCCAACCAAACCATGCTCCCAAGACAATCCTCTGCCCAGGAATAAAACAGGAGCCCCACTCATGGAGAGGGTGACCCCTCAGCCCAGGGCTAGCTGTGAATTCCTGTAATGGAACACAAAACCACAGGGACTGATTTTCACCTACACCCAAATTCACAGCTCTTGGGAAGGCCTGAGCTACTGACAAATAATTCCAACTTCTGGCACTGATTGTGGTTCTAAATGAACACCGCATCCCAAACATGCACAACCACCCCCCTTTGTCTGCCTGCTGCCCCTGCTCTGACTCTGGCCAAGCACAGAAGATGCAGGATGGAGTTTTCTGAGCAGGAAAGGCCAGAGGATGACCCTGCATCCTCAGTGAGTCAGAGTGGTGAGATGGAGATCACCACTGCAGCATTGTGGCACTCACACAGAGCCAGGTCACCTCTGCCTGCTCAGACTGCTTCGGTCACAGCACCACTCCCACCCCTATTTGCTCAAAACCTGGCACCAGAGCTCACCACAGCTGGAAGAGCAGCCTGCCCTCTTCCTGCCTACCTGGATTCCTCCCACGAACCACTGCAACAGCAGGGTCCTTGGCCCGTGCTGTTTGAATCTTTGCTAACTGCAGCTTTTTCAAAAATAAATTGGAACACAGAATATTATCCTTCCAAACCTGCAGCTACAAAATATTTCTGCTGTAGGAAGCACAGGCACCAAACAAAAACACTGACCCAGCAGCCACTGGAGTTAGGGCAAAGTTGTGACAACAGGAAGGAAAACGAGCACCAAGATTTTTTAAAGACAAACATCTCAAAGCTTCATCCTGTACACGGCTGCCCTCGCTGATGCCACGTTGGGGAACATATCCCTTCTCCCAGAGGCGCAGAAGGGATCAGCAGCAGCGCTGCCGGATCCTGGCTCCCAGCTGGAGCTCCCGGCTGCTGCAGGGCTGGGATTTGCGGCCCCCGGTGCGATCCCATTCGAGCGGCCCTCGGCCCACGGGCACCTCTGGCACCGCCGGCACCGCCGGCACAGCTGGCACAGCTGGCACAGCTGGCACAGCTGGCACAGCTGGCACAGCCGGCACCACTGGCACAGCTGGCACAGCTGGCACAGCCGGCACCGCTGGCACAGCTAGCACAGCCGGCACAGTTGGCACCACTGGCACAGCCGGCAGCGCCGGCACCGCAGGCACCGCCGGCATTGCCGGCACAGCTGGCACCGCTGGCACAGCTGGCACAGCTGGCACAGCCGGCACCGCCGGCACAGCTAGCACAGCCGGCACAGTTGGCACCACTGGCACAGCCGGCATCGCTGCCACCGCTGCCACCGCTGCCACCGCTGGCACAGCTGGCACAGCTGGCACCGCCGGCGCCGCTGGCACCGCTGGCACCGCCAGCATTGCCGGCACAGCTGGCACCACTGGCACAGCTGGCACCGCCGGCACCGCTGGCACAGCTAGCACAGCCGGCACAGCTGGCACCACCGGCACAGCTGACACCGCTGGCACCGCTGGCACAGCCGGCACAGCCGGCACAGCTGGCACAGCTGGCACCGCCGGCACAGCTAGCACAGCCGGCGCAGCCGGCACCGCCGGCACAGCCGGCACCGCTGGCACAGCTGGCACAGCCGGCACCGCTGGCACAGCCGGCATCGCTGGCACCGCTGGCACCACCGGCATTGCCGGCACAGTTGGCACCACTGGCACAGCCGGCATCGCTGCCACCGCTGCCACCGCTGGCACAGCTGGCACAGCTGGCACCGCCGGCACCGCTGGCACCGCTGGCACCGCCGGCACAGCTAGCACAGCCGGCACAGTTGGCACCACTGGCACAGCCGGCATCGCTGCCACCGCTGCCACCGCTGCCACCGCTGGCACAGCTGGCACAGCTGGCACCGCCGGCGCCGCTGGCACCGCTGGCACCGCCAGCATTGCCGGCACAGCTGGCACCACCGGCACAGCTGGCACCGCCGGCACCGCTGGCACAGCTAGCACAGCCGGCACAGCTGGCACCACCGGCACAGCTGACACCGCTGGCACCGCTGGCACAGCCGGCACAGCCGGCACAGCTGGCACAGCTGGCACCGCCGGCACAGCTAGCACAGCCGGCGCAGCCGGCACCGCCGGCACAGCTGGCACCACTGGCATTGCCGGCACAGTTGGCACCACTGGCACAGCTGGCACAGCCGGCACCACTGGCACAGCCGGCACAGCCGGCACAGTTGGCACCACTGGCACAGCCGGCATCGCTGGCACCGCTGGCACCACCGGCATTGCCGGCACAGTTGGCACCACTGGCACAGCCGGCATCGCTGCCACCGCTGCCACCGCTGCCACCGCTGGCACAGCTGGCACAGCTGGCACCGCCGGCGCCGCTGGCACCGCTGGCACCGCCAGCATTGCCGGCACAGCTGGCACCGCTGGCACAGCTGGCACCGCCGGCACCGCTGGCACAGCTAGCACAGCCGGCACAGCTGGCACAGCTGGCACCGCCGGCACAGCTAGCACAGCCGGCGCAGCCGGCACCGCCGGCACAGCTGGCACCGCTGGCACAGCTGGCACAGCCGGCACCGCTGGCACAGCCGGCATCGCTGGCACCGCTGGCACCACCGGCATTGCCGGCACAGTTGGCACCACTGGCACAGCCGGCATCGCTGCCACCGCTGCCACCGCTGGCACAGCTGGCACAGCTGGCACCGCCGGCACCGCTGGCACCGCTGGCACCGCCGGCACAGCTAGCACAGCCGGCACAGTTGGCACCACTGGCACAGCCGGCATCGCTGCCACCGCTGCCACCGCTGCCACCGCTGGCACAGCTGGCACAGCTGGCACCGCCGGCGCCGCTGGCACCGCTGGCACCGCCAGCATTGCCGGCACAGCTGGCACCACCGGCACAGCTGGCACCGCCGGCACCGCTGGCACAGCTAGCACAGCCGGCACAGCTGGCACCACCGGCACAGCTGACACCGCTGGCACCGCTGGCACAGCCGGCACAGCCGGCACAGCTGGCACAGCTGGCACCGCCGGCACAGCTAGCACAGCCGGCGCAGCCGGCACCGCCGGCACAGCTGGCACCACTGGCACAGCTGGCACAGCCGGCACCACTGGCACAGCTGGCACAGCTGGCACAGCCGGCACCGCTGGCACAGCCGGCATCGCTGGCACCGCTGGCACCACCGGCATTGCCGGCACAGTTGGCACCACTGGCACAGCTGGCACAGCCGGCACCACTGGCACAGCCGGCACAGCCGGCACAGTTGGCACCACTGGCACAGCTGGCACAGCCGGCACCGCTGGCACAGCCGGCATCGCTGGCACCGCTGGCACCACCGGCATTGCCGGCACAGTTGGCACCACTGGCACAGCCGGCATCGCTGCCACCGCTGCCACCGCTGGCACAGCTGGCACAGCTGGCACCGCCGGCACCGCTGGCACCGCTGGCACCGCCGGCACAGCTAGCACAGCCGGCACAGTTGGCACCACTGGCACAGCCGGCATCGCTGCCACCGCTGCCACCGCTGCCACCGCTGGCACAGCTGGCACAGCTGGCACCGCCGGCGCCGCTGGCACCGCTGGCACCGCCAGCATTGCCGGCACAGCTGGCACCACCGGCACAGCTGGCACCGCCGGCACCGCTGGCACAGCTAGCACAGCCGGCACAGCTGGCACCACCGGCACAGCTGACACCGCTGGCACCGCTGGCACAGCCGGCACAGCCGGCACAGCTGGCACAGCTGGCACCGCCGGCACAGCTAGCACAGCCGGCGCAGCCGGCACCGCCGGCACAGCTGGCACCACTGGCATTGCCGGCACAGTTGGCACCACTGGCACAGCTGGCACAGCCGGCACCACTGGCACAGCCGGCACAGCCGGCACAGTTGGCACCACTGGCACAGCCGGCATCGCTGGCACCGCTGGCACCACCGGCATTGCCGGCACAGTTGGCACCACTGGCACAGCCGGCATCGCTGCCACCGCTGCCACCGCTGCCACCGCTGGCACAGCTGGCACAGCTGGCACCGCCGGCGCCGCTGGCACCGCTGGCACCGCCAGCATTGCCGGCACAGCTGGCACCGCTGGCACAGCTGGCACCGCCGGCACCGCTGGCACAGCTAGCACAGCCGGCACAGCTGGCACAGCTGGCACCGCCGGCACAGCTAGCACAGCCGGCGCAGCCGGCACCGCCGGCACAGCTGGCACCGCTGGCACAGCTGGCACAGCCGGCACCGCTGGCACAGCCGGCATCGCTGGCACCGCTGGCACCACCGGCATTGCCGGCACAGTTGGCACCACTGGCACAGCCGGCATCGCTGCCACCGCTGCCACCGCTGGCACAGCTGGCACAGCTGGCACCGCCGGCACCGCTGGCACCGCTGGCACCGCCGGCACAGCTAGCACAGCCGGCACAGTTGGCACCACTGGCACAGCCGGCATCGCTGCCACCGCTGCCACCGCTGCCACCGCTGGCACAGCTGGCACAGCTGGCACCGCCGGCGCCGCTGGCACCGCTGGCACCGCCAGCATTGCCGGCACAGCTGGCACCACCGGCACAGCTGGCACCGCCGGCACCGCTGGCACAGCTAGCACAGCCGGCACAGCTGGCACCACCGGCACAGCTGACACCGCTGGCACCGCTGGCACAGCCGGCACAGCCGGCACAGCTGGCACAGCTGGCACCGCCGGCACAGCTAGCACAGCCGGCGCAGCCGGCACCGCCGGCACAGCTGGCACCACTGGCACAGCTGGCACAGCCGGCACCACTGGCACAGCTGGCACAGCTGGCACAGCCGGCACCGCTGGCACAGCCGGCATCGCTGGCACCGCTGGCACCACCGGCATTGCCGGCACAGTTGGCACCACTGGCACAGCTGGCACAGCCGGCACCACTGGCACAGCCGGCACAGCCGGCACAGTTGGCACCACTGGCACAGCCGGCATCGCTGGCACCGCTGGCACCACCGGCATTGCCGGCACAGTTGGCACCACTGGCACAGCCGGCATCGCTGCCACCGCTGCCACCGCTGGCACAGCTGGCACAGCTAGCACCGCCGGCACCGCTGGCACCGCTGGCACCGCCAGCATTGCCGGCACAGCTGGCACCACTGGCACAGCTGGCACCACTGGCACAGCTGGCACCGCCGGCACCGCCGGCACCGCTGGCACAGCTAGCACAGCCGGCACAGCTGGCACCACCGGCACAGCTGGCACAGCTGGCACCGCTGGCACAGCTAGCACAGCCGGCGCAGCCGGCACCGCCGGCACAGCTGGCACCACTGGCACAGCTGGCACAGCCGGCACAGCCGGAACAGCCGGCACCGCTGGCACTGCCAGCACAGCTGGCACAGCCAGCACCGCTGGCACAGCTCCTCGGTTCCTGCGGCCCCGGCCCGGGCTCCCTCCCCCCACGCTGGGTCTGCCCACTGCCCGGCTCGGTGCCCCCGGGGCTGCCCGCAGCGAAGCCGATCGCTCTGACCGTGCCAGGCACAGCAGAGCCGGAGCGCTCCCATTCCTCTCTCGAGTGCCAGAGCGCGTTCTGCTCCTGGGCACAAGGCGAGGCCCAAAGCCATCGCACCCCTCTCTGCTCACCTCCTCGTTACTCAGGCAAAAAAATAAACAGTTGCAGTTTTCAAATAAGTTTCCTTCTTCAAGTTATTTCTTCAGATTTGGCAGAAACTCCCTCAATATAATAAATAATTCTAATTGGTTCAGTAACAGAGAATTTGGCTGTACCTTCCCCAATAAATCCAAACAGTTTCAGCAGAACATGTTCACAGCCATTTTTCTTTTCTATCCCTTGCATCATGACTTGCCTCTTCACGTTATTATACTCAATTTTATATTTCAGATTTCAAGCTGAAGAAAAATCCCTCTCTCTGAAGAAGATTTGCCCACCAAGTGAGCCATTTATATTTTTAATAGGGATATCAAACCCAGCCTGACGGAACAAACACCCTGAGACACCTTCTGGACATGAATGTCTCTTAAAAAATATTAAAGCTCTAAAGGCTGAATTGTTTGCAGGTTTAACTGAACTGAAAGAATAAGAGACGTTGCAATAGGACAAAATGATGACTCAGGTCTCTAGGACATAATCAGTTTTGTAGGATTTCTCCAGCAGCCCTCATCCATAAGGGTTTGCACTCCTGTTCACTCATTTAACATAGAAAATATGAACACTTAAAAAAGGGTTATCAAAATGCAATGCCCTTTCTTTAATCTATTAACAAAAGCAAAATGAGATACTTGAAAAAATCCTAATGCAAAAAAACATTTTGAGTGTAGCATTTTACTAGTGAATGAACCCTTACTCTCTTAGCCAGATTGCTGGGGTGGAATCTGACCTTTAACTGAAATTTTTAATACTAATATTGTGAAATAGGACGAGAGGACCTGTATTTCCAGCTGCCTGTGCTGGTTTCTGTTGACCCTATACTGACACTAAATAAACAGGGTGCTGGGTGTACATATAACTTAATGTAGGATAAAGATAACTGTTATTTCCTCAGAAAGAGCCCCCTACAACAACATAAAATTTCTTCCCAAGCCAAGGGAAGTTTATTTCCCCTCTGGTCATTTTACTGTGTGCATGCTAGGTAAAAATACAGAACTGTGAACAGGCTCATTTCAGCAGGGATAACAGCTCACAGAAGTTATTCCGGGCTGGGCTGGAATGAATCCCATTCCCACATGTGTGTGCTGGCTGGCAGCAATCAATGCTTCCTCTTAGCAAGGCCCCTCTGGGGGATGGAGAAATCAGAGCTGTGACAAACTCAGCAAATTCTGCCTGACAGCTTCTGCAGGCAAAGCGCCTGCTGGGCACTGGGAGCAGCCATTCCACAGGGGCTCCTTCGGGATCCCTGGGGATCCCATAACCCACTGCCCTCCCCGGGCCCAGGGCACCGAGCGGGCTGGGAGCTGGGGAGCAGTGCAGATGTTGGGATGGCAGAACTGGGGAGCAGTGCAAATGTTGGGATGGCAGAGAGCTGGGGAGCAGTGCAGATGTTGGGATGGCAGAGCTGGGGAGCAGTGCAGATGTTGGGGATGCAGAGAGCTGTGGAGCAGTGCACATGTTGGAATGGCAGAGCTGGGGAACAGTGCAGATGTTGGGATGACAGAACTGGGGAGCAGTGCAGATGTTGGAATGGCAGAGCTGGGGAGCAGTGCAGATGTTGGGATGGCAGAGAGCTGCGGAGCAGTGCAGATGTTGGGATGGCAGAACTGGGGAGCAGTGCAGATGTTGGGATGGCAGAGAGCTGGGGAGCAGTGCAGATGTTGGGATGGCAGAGCTGGGGAGCAGTGCACATGTTGGGATGGCAGAACTGGAGAGCAGTGCAGATGTTGGGATGGCAGAGCTGGGGAGCAGTGCAGATGTTGGGATGGCAGAGAGCAGGAGTCCAGAGGAGGATGAGGTACAGGTGCTGCACAAACAGGCTGGCACTGTCCAACACAACCCCGAAAATGGGGAGACCAATAAGAAAAGTGAATTGGAAGGGAAGAAAAGCAAAGCCTGGTGCTCTAAGAGGAGCAAACCCCACTCGCTGATGCCCCATCCATTAAGATTTCTCTCTGGGACCCAGGTCAGCACTGTTGGTGCCAGTGCTGCTGCAGGTGTTCCCTGCAGTGTCCCCTCCAGTGTGCAGTGAATGTGTGCAGGCTGAGGAGCCCAGTCAGGGGTGGTGTTTAATGGGCCCCTTTTAAAGCATCCCCACCTCACTGAGCCTAGCCGTGCCCTGCTGAACAATAATCCTGCCCAGAGTGGTGAATATCCCTGCAGGCCCAAGCCACAGCACGTGGCCATTCCATCTCCAGCCTTCAACAGCCCCTGGGGAGCAGGAGGGGAGAATTCCTGATTCTGTCTGGGAAATGTTTTCTCCTGGAGGGGAAAAGCAGCATTTCCTTGCCCATCACCAACCACGGCAGCCCTGCCCCTCTGCCTGCAGCACCAACAGCGGCGCTGCTGTGGCTCGGAGGAGCAGAGGAGAGGATGGAAGGTGCTGCTCCAGGGTGGTGCCCACAGCTCCTGAACTGCCTCTGGCCCTTCCCAGGAGAAGTTATGGGATCTGAACTCAGGGTCTGAGCAGCCCTGTCTGACTTCCCGGGACTGGAGCCCACTGAGCAAATGGAGGGGAAATCGCTGCTGTGGTTGCCAGGCTGGTACCAGGAAGGAAAGAACGGAATGGAATGGAAAAATTACACATTTAACCAGCAGCTGGATGGTAATAACTGGTTTAGACCAACACCAAATTCTGTCTGGGACCATTAATTACGTGAGCCAAGCTGCTGATCTGAGTGGCAGGTTGGTTTGCAAGACAGACAGCACAGAAAGGATCCCTCCCACCACAGCCTGCATGCTCCTGTGTGCTGACCAGCTCCTCAGTATTTACAAAAAAAACCAAAATAGAAGTCCTTTTCCCTGTTGCTAAATGCAGCTTGACATTACTCAGTGACCCTGCTAGCCCAGCTCAGCCTCTGAAAACACATCCCTCAGTAATGCTGCAGACAAACCACAGCCAACAGAGGCAGCTTTGAGCTCTGCAGCCGCCGTAATCCACAGCCACAATGATGTGAAATGGATAAATGGAGCTGGATCCAGTGATGATCTCATAAACAAAACAAACCAAAAAACTGAAACATGCCACAGTCTTTGTCTTTCTCAAAAATTCCTTAGTTTCTCACTTTTAGCCACAATTCCTTCTCCTCGTTTTCCAGCTTACATGGCCTGGATCCAAATCCTCTTCCAGAGAACATGAGAAAATGAGTAACAGCTATTTCAAAATAAACATTGACTGTCACATCTCTTCAAAGCCTTTTCTGAGTTTCTGCCCCACCCTGCACCATGCCACCAACACTTGCAGAATTCCTTGCAGACCTTCCAAGCTGTGATCCTTTTCTAGACTCTCTAGCCTGTATCCCATTCCACTGCTGCGGTGCCACCACCCAAAGGGCAATGACAGCGTCTCTGGTGACACTCCAGACACATGCCGCCATTTCTGTGTGCATGGCCAAGCTGCAGAGGGATAATTCACAAGGAGGAAAATGTTCTCTCTTGTGAATGCCGAAGCTGCATCAGCCCGGGCTGCTTTTCCCTTTGCCTTTCCCAGGGAAGCCCTGCAGAGAAGATGAGGCAGCTGTGAAGCGCTGCCCTCGTTGGTGCTGCCGAGAGGCCGCCCGCCCTTGCCAGGCACAGCCCTGCCTGCTTCCCCTCCCGGCCAGAGCCAGCCCCGAGAGCTCCAGGGCACAGCACTGCCTGCAGCGCCAGCCTGGGGAATCGCCCTTCCCGCTCTGCTCCTGGAGCAGGCACCGGCTGGCAGCCATGGCACGGACCCAGCCGTGCCTCCTACGTGCCATTCCTCAAATGCCACTTCTTTATTTAGAGAGGAAAAACTCACCAGCCTCATCCCCCAGAATGTTACACCCAGGCGTCTGTCAGACACACCAAACCATGTGCGCCTTCCTCTGAGAAGCTCATGGCTGTAACTGTTGAAGATACTTTCTAACTTTCCAGCTTCTATGTCCACAAGAATTTCTTTGGGAAGGAGAAGCTACTCTCCCTTTTTTAGCCCCTCTCTGTGCACCAGGCCTTCTCACCTTCTCAGCCACCTTGCTGAGCCTGGAAATGTCCCTGCTGCTGCCCCCTTGGCAGCAAAACCAGTTCAGGATTGCCTTCCATCAAAATGCCATCAAGTGGCTTAAAGTTTGTGATAAGAAGATGCTGTCACCCAGTTTTGTATCTAAAATTTTCAGTTGATGACACATTTAAGAAGATGACATGAGGAAAGGATGCAGTCAGAAGCAATCCCCATTTGTGTTTCAGAACTCCCAGGTTCTCCACCACTTCCCATCACTTTGGTAAATGCCATTCTTCACCACCTGTCAAGCACTTGGTATTTTTTGAAAACCAGGCAAATTATTAAAGAGCCTTAGCAAGGCTTCAGGATGTACCTGTCAGTCTCTTTTTTTTTTTTTTTCTTTTAAATATCAGGAGCTGTTTTAATTCACTGCATTTCCCATGTAGGTGGCACTTTTCTTCTCAGCTACACCAGGCAAAATCCCAAACTTCCCTGAACTGCTGGGCAAATTGTATGAAAAGTGCCTCAGCACCACATATAGTAAAATTTAGGATATGGGACGGTGAGAGTGTGAGGCTTATTGAAAAAAATACAGATACTGAGATTTGCTTCCATCACTGCAGTGTAACTGGAAACTCTCCTGTTTAGAAAAACTTACATCTGAATTTTCCAGTTAACTTTCAAGTCATTAAAAAAAAATCAGTTTGATGCTCTAATAATTCCAAACATATGGAAAGTTTGCCAGCTGGACAGACCTTCAGGATGAACTGCAAGCACTTGGGCAGTATCTTTGCTCATCATTTTGAGGGATTTTAATTAAAGACACCTCTCAGAGCACAGCCTAAAGGAAGGAACCTTTCAGAAGCTGGATCCTTCATGCCAGAACCAGGCCTGGTTTCAGAGCTGCTCCTGCACAGAGCTGTGGACACGGCAGTGGCTGTACCACAGCGTTCCTGCAGGAAGGAACAGCCTTTGCTCTCTTCTGGAAGAAAGTTCTCCTCAGTTACATTTAAACCATTTGAGGAAAGAAAGCACAAGACCTAAACACACTTGGAGAATAACCTTCAGAACCTGCTGCTGCCTTTACAGCTCGCACAAGAGGAGTACAAATGGGCATCAAGGAATGCAAGCACTTTTTGCTGCAGATCAGTAACTCCCTTCCCAGGGACAGGTTCAGGGTGCTCCTACACCTAAGAAACACTCAGGAGTTATTAAACATGCAAAAGCGCAGGAAGGAAAATGGATGAACACAAACTAATAAGGCCAGAAGAACCTGGTGAAAAACCCAGCAGTTGCACTGTGGTAAAAATAATGTTCCTCCAAAGGCAGCAGAATAAATTCTAAGGGATAATGCAGCAACACATCCTGCTCTGACAGGCATCCCCTTGCTCTGATCATGTGCACATATGGCAAAAAAACCAGAATTCACAACCCTTACAAATTTATAAAACTGAAGCACTGATTGCACAAAAAAATGTATTAATGACAAACTGCACCTGCATTATTTTATTAATTAATGTTTAATGCCCAACAGAATGCAGTTTTGGAACTGATAGATTGCTGGATTGTTATCTCCCTTAAAGCCCACCAATCTGCTACAGACACCCTTACAGGTAGAGGGAAGGCATTTGATTGATGGTGTTTCTCATTAATGGCACTGGGATGAATTTCCACTTCCCAAGATTAGGAGATTATTAGGTTGTGGGCTCCATTTCCCACTTCTTCACCTCTAAAGCTATGGTTCCAAGAAGAAAATCCTTGTGGATGCTGCTGCTTTGACAAGAAAGGTGATGTGTGGTGATACTGAAAATCATGGTTCTCTCTTTCTAGGCATGGGCACACCAGGAGTATTTTGGCAGCCTGCAGGGAAACCTTGGGAGAAGCAATGCCGGGCAGAAGATGCAGGACAGTCCTTAAATCCAGACCAATCTTAGCATTTATGGTAAGGCAGGGGCTGGATTTTAACATGAGGATGGTGCAGGGAGACAAGGAAGGAGAGCGGATGGACAGATGTGTGCCACTGACATTCATTTCCAAAAACCCACTGAAGAAGTTTGCCTGGATGTGCAGAAATGTCTGGGCATGGCTTTGTGGATTAGGAAGAAATAGGTGGAAAGGACCTGAACTATCAGCCTGGGTGCTTCATCTTCAGAAACCTCATCCATTCCCATCGTTTGATCCAGTAAGTTCAATAACAGAGAAGTCAGAGCTCTTTTAAGCAGACATTGCAGTGCTTGTGTGCAAAGTATGTGCTAACACAAAGATGTTATCTTCAAGTTTGCTGGAAATAAGTACTTCAAATCTGGAGTTTTTATTTAAAACTGCTCTGTTAAAAGAGTAGTAAATGAAAAGACTGAATGCCACTTTTCAAACTGCCAGTAGTCTTCAGAAATGAATTTTTAATATCTCTAATGGCGTGTTTTCCTAGGGATTACTAAAACCATAGCCAAGGGGAACCATTATTATCACCATGAGTCCAGGGCATCAGACAGCTAATTAATAGCAGATCACTCTTCTCCCAGTTCCATGTGTTTTTTTAATGTGAGGCTCTCCATAATTGAATGTCATACAAAATATTATGCAAAGCATCCAGCTTTTTTCCAAGTTCAGCAGGAGCTGAGTGCCATCGAGAGGATGTGCCAGCACAGAGCTGGAGGAGCTCTGATGTTTACTCATCAAAAAGCTACAAATGCAAATCACAGTAGGACTCAAAATGGAGCCTGGGGGAATGTGAGAATAACTGGAGCCCAGCTGGAATGAAAAATCCTCTGGAGCAACAAATTCAATATGCCAGGAAAAAAAAAAGGGTCTGAATTGAATAAAGTCTTGCAAGCAGACTGGCAAACACAGCAGCACAAATTATGCTCAGAGATGGAAACCAAAATAAAAAAGGGGGAGGTAACCACGGTGGGAATGGACACCTGAAACACATTAATTAATTGCATTCTCCCAAATTAAAATAAGGACACTGCCATCCCTAAACTTCTGCAGGGAAGCAAGGGCCTCAGCCTTCTGTTGTCCATGCACAACCAAGGTTTCTCTGTGTCCTCCTAATGTGCAATACCCAATTACCAACCAGCTGCCAATTAAAACACCCGTCTCCAATAATAAGATCCCGCTAACTGAATTCCCACGCAGCCTTGGCACCTGGTCTATGAGCAGTTCTGCCATCCATCAGTTCTTGTGCTGTCAGGTCTAGGGACGTGCCCAGCAGATGGCCAAGGATGCTGCCTGAATTCCAACTGCTGGTTTCCACACAGGCAGAGGTGGAGGGGGTGGGAACAAACATTTCCACGTGGAACAATTAAAACTGACCCACGAGGTGTCACTATTGCTCCAGAGAAATTCAGCAGCCGGGGATTTTTCTGGGCATAAGCTGAGACTGGGAGTGGGGGACTGACTCCAGTGGGGATGCACCAACAGGAGCTCCGGTT
This sequence comes from Passer domesticus, assembly GCF_036417665.1. Classification (NCBI taxonomy): domain Eukaryota; kingdom Metazoa; phylum Chordata; class Aves; order Passeriformes; family Passeridae; genus Passer; species Passer domesticus. Next base: position 12,604,783 of record NC_087477.1, on the reverse strand, counting down.
ACTTTTCCTCCCTTCCCCAAACTCCACACGTTTCTTTAAAGAGAAATCCAAGAGCACCCCCTACCCAAATGCCACCAGTTGCTCCTTCCTTGTGCCACTGGCTCCCTGCCTGCTGTCCTGCTGCCTCTTTCCAAACCCCCGTGTGGGATGGAGTCAGGCTCTGCCATGGCTCCAGCTGCTGGAGCTGCCCAAGGGAGGGCAGCGGGTCCCAGCTGCTTTCAGGCTCCACTTGCAGCTGCCCCGGGGAAGCAGAGAGCAAAGCCAACAGGGAACAAATCCACTGCTGTTCACAGCACACACCAGTGACCATGGCCCTCCTTGGGCCTGGCTGCTTCATCCCAATGAAATATTTACAGCAAAAATAAATACTTCAGTAAAACCTTCCAGAACATGTCATTTCAGAGCATGTATTCAAGCCTACATATTCCCAGTTTGAACCAAAAAAGGGATTAATGGCATTTACCCTGTATGGAAACACACCTACTGCAAATATCCCAACATTTGTAGGAGCCAAGATTCAGGCTAAGCAAGAGCCCATCCCCAGGGTATCAGTGCCAGGCTTCCCTAACAGCTGTCTATGGATTAATTGTGCCAGTTGGTTTTTCCCAAGCTCTGAGAGGAGAGAGGTCAGTGGCTCCTCTGTGTGTTTGATGATTCCACTGGAACTTCCCAGCACTGCTGCTGCAGGTGGATGTCCAGCTATGTCCATCAGTGCTGCACATGTGGGATGAAAGGAGAAATAACTGTTCCTTGGGAACACTGAGCTTCCCTTGGCATGAAGACACTGGCACTCTTAAAAGGAGAAATTACTGATTTTCATGTTAAACCAGTCTCAAAAGAAAGCCCATCTGCACCATTTTGTATCTTTCCCATCTTTCACCCTTCAGAACCCCTCAGGATAACAGGCTTGTTGGAAATAGAAATGCCAAGGCTTTGTGATTTCCAACACCCCCAAGGACCATCCACACTCTCTTTTGCTGTAGAAGTGATCCCTTGCTACAGGACTGCCAAGGATTTTGGAGAACTGGAAACAGAGTGAGCAGAAAGCTGTTCTCCCTCCTGAGGCCCCTTGTGACACTGGCTGTGCCTCTGCTGGATTGGGATGGAGAGGAGGGCCCGAGCACCTCCCTGCCAGAGGGTTCCCATATAAAGGGGGCTTGCTGCTGTGTGGCTGAAAGAATCAGACCCAGGTTTGGTGCCCCAGAAGGAACCTAAATGTCTAGTCCAGAGCTCTCCTGGCTGGAGTTTTTTGGGTAAGACCTTCACAGAGCTAATCCTGAGAACCACAACCTGCAGGAACACTGGGCCTAGGCCATGGGCTACAAAGGCACCCCTGGGTTTGCTGTAAGCCCCCAAATCACCCCAAAACTGCAGAATAAATGGACAGTGCTGTGCAAGGTAGAGCAGTGTCAGTGTGCCCTGAACTCTCACTCTCTTTTCATCTGAATGCATTAAAACTCTCCAGAACCAAGCCAGTGTCTGTGCCCGGATATTTGTGCATTTATGGGGCACATGAGGCTTCTACTAAATAAATTCTGGGATCTCTCCTGGGCTCAGGGGTCCCTGCAGCTCCTTCCCACAGTGCCAATGGGAGCAGGGAGCTGGAGCCCAGACTGCCAGGACCTCATTTACCGAGTGGGGACATGGAGATAAATCTGCCCCGGTCCCTGCCAAGTGTCCCAGCCACGTCCTACACCAGGAATTCTGCTTCCCTATGGAGTTACAGCTTCCTTCCATTGTCCCCTTCCATCCATTGTCCCTGTGCCTGCAGGAGTGGTCTGAGGCTGCAGGTGCTGTGCTCAGCCAGGCCTTGAGCCCCTCTGCCACTATGGACAGGCCAGGAAAGGAGGAGGAAAGGAGCCAGGGCAAGAGTTATGTTTGGAGCATGCCTGGACAGATGGATTCGTGCCTGCTCCATATCCAGCTCCAGTTCCCTGAGCTGTTAACAGCCTCAGCCTCTCCCAGTGTTAGCCACAGAAATCCTGCTCAGAAAAAGGGGCCATTTCCTTGGCCCAGCTGGGAAGAGCAGCCTCTCTACAGGAATACCCTTCTCCTGCCTGGTTGTCTCAGGGCTGTCCCAGCACAGTAAATACAGCTCTGGAACCCCCATCTGGCCTCTGAACTGAATAGTTACATACCTAATACTAATTAATTTTACTTTAGAGACTACCCAACTATTGCTCTACGTTTGTCAGCACTTCCTATAAATACTCCTAATACTAGATTATTATGGAAAATGTTTAGAAATTGGGCTGCTCCACTTGAATGTGTTAAGCTATCTTTTCTGCAGACAAAAGACCCAGGAAATAGTGAGCTTTCCTGGAAGATTTACCTGCTGCATTAAAAACCACAAAGGCCACTCGAGTTACCTCAAAGACATGGAAACCTTCTCTGTTCTAAAGGGAAGAATGACCCTTGGATGCTGCAGCAGAAATTGCTCTTCTCCTGCTCATTATCCAGGATAGACCTTTCCCTACCACATTACAGAATCACTCCATCCATTTCAGAGTTCACTTTCCCCCAGGTGCTCTGCAGCGTGCCTGATATGAATCATTTGTGATAGCTAACATTTACTGAACAGTACTGTAATACCCCTGCCAGCCATGGGGAAAGTGAGCCAGGACTTCAGGCAAACACAAAGGGGGTTTCCCTATGGAAAACCAGCTGTGCAATGTGAGGATCACTGATTTCAGCAGGGCTGGCTGCTCCACACCAGCACTGACCAGCAGTTCCTTACATGTGGTACCCACAAACACATTACAAATTGGCATTACAAAATCCTGACCACCAGCAGGAACTCAGAATTCCCAGTGAGTTTTTCTGCCCAGTAATATTAAAACCAGAAACTCTTAAAAACAAACAAGTGGGAGTTAAGCATTGGTAACACAGACATTGCTCCTGACTTGGTTTGAAACACACACAAATAGAAAAAAACCCCAAACCCTGTCACTAAGACAGTTCTGAGTTGTCCCAACTGATTAAAAAAGCCCAGCCCAGTTGTCACATCACTATCCAGGTTTTCTACTCGGTGCCATAATTGTCACAAAAGGCCACCAAGGGAAAGTGCTTTTGCTGCATTTCCCATGAAGGTATGTGCCAACAGTGTTTAACCACATCCTTTATCTGAGCTGGACCAGCAGAGATCCTGCAAGTCTGTCTAACCTGGAACTGGGTTTAAATTTGGGCTGCTCGTACCAATCTAAACCAGAGAAGTGTCAGGAAAGTCAAAAGCCATCAGAATTTCAGCTTCAGTCTGCAACAGAAGCAGCAAGGGCCTTTCATCTCCCTACAATTTCAGAGTTCCAGCAGTCACTAAGTATTTTACTTGGGACGCACCTAAACAATCTGAATCCTCAAATAACACCATTACCTGGGCAATGAAATGGAATATTTGTAGATTGTTTAGGATCTCCAGAGAGTACAGGGCAGGGGGAGGGAGAGTGAAGCCTTGTGAATGGAAATACCAAGTGAAATTGGAATTGAGGCATTGGAATTGAGGCATTTTGGGAACATTGCTGAGCTGAATGGCAGTTCAAAGAGCTCTCACTAAGTGACAGATAAAAGCCCCAAAACAGCTTTATTTCAGGCTTGGCTGCACAGAGAAGTGTGTGCTAATAAACTGAATCATCAAAAATTGTTTCCATGTTCATTTCTTCAGAATTAATACCTGTAACCACGGCTTCACCACATTCATTAAAGCTGTGCTCTGACGTTGCACAGGACAAGTTTTGAGGAACTGTGTTCTCTGTGGAGAACTGGGCTACTTGCTTTTCTACAGGGAAAGGTTTTCTCTCCCAGAACAGCAGCTATCCACAATGATGGGTTTTAATTAGGGACAACTTCATGTACAGTGCTCAGTCTTTAGGCTGCAGGGGAAGAATTCTGAGAGGACACTGAGGAATCCAGGCCATAATGCCATTAGCTGAAATACTGAAGGACATTGCTGAATTCCTTTAAAATAAACCAAAATTTACTGACTAATGCTACTTGCACCTCGGTAACTGCTAGAGCATCCAACTAAGCCAAAGTCCTGTTTAAGTAGCCCTGGTACAGCAGAGGAGAGGGGAAAAGGTGAACATCACAAATGTGAAGGCACTTCAGCATCAGCAGTGTGCACAACCTGGAGGTGAGAGTCACGGCTCCCAGTAACCGGGACGGGGAGGAAGGCACCTTCCCCTCCCTCTCTGTGCCCAGCCCTGAGCCCGGCCCAGGCCTGTGTGCCAGCTGGCCCCACAGGACACAGCCTGCCCCGGGAACTGCGAGAGGCACGAACGGCAAAGCCCTGGGGGCTCTGCGGCCCCCCCGCCTCAGTTCACGGAGCCCAAATTACAGGCGCACAGCATCAACTTGGCCAGAACCGTGTGGTTTTGGGGTTTTTTTTTGGTCAAGCACAGTCCTAAGCATCTTTCAGATAGAATGTCACAGCATATTAAACAAGAGATAGCTATTAAAAATGCTTTTTTAAAACCTGGCACAAACAAAAATAAATATCCCACACTATGGCCCCCAGGGCAGAAGCCCAGCGGGGAGGCCGGTTGTCCAGGATAGCTCACGGAGGGTCCAGGATCGCCCAGCGGGGGTTCAGGCAGCCCAGGCAGCTATAGTGATTTGCAGCTCAGCTCTTTAGTGATTTCAGCTCTTTTAGCATGCCTGGGGCCGTCACCCTGGGTATAGCCGCAGCAGACGCAGAGAGAGAGAGAGCAGCGCTGTGTGGATTCCGCAGGGTTCCTTTATTGGGGTCTCCGCGAAGGGTCCAGGGACAGCTCTCCTCTCCCGAACCGGGCAGAGCTAGGGGTTTTTATACCTTACAGGGGGATTGAAAACTGTCCAATAGTAAGGGTCAGGGGAAAAAGTGGCCTATGGATCTACAGAGAGATAACAGGGTCCGAAGGCGGAAGAGAGGGGGCTTCTAAAATCCTTAGTCATGCTGACTTTGGTATTTCCTAGCTCAGGCTTCTGTTCTCCAAGGCCTTGCAGGCCTTGTGCCTGCTACAACTCCACTTTCTGTATTTAGAAAAAAGGCGTTCCCTATGGTTCTTTTAAAACAATGGACAAGGCATGAGAACATAAGTAACACGATGACAATTACAAGAAAAATCCACAAGATTCCCTTAACCAAAGATGCAACCCATCCCGTTAATCCCCATTGACCGAAGAGATCATTGACCCAGTCTGGGGTCTGTTCTACTTTTAAGTCCTTCACAAGTCCCTTCAGTTTCTGGATGTTGGCGTGGATGGATTCCGAGCGTGAAGAGAGATTGAAGCAGCACATCCCTTCGAAGTCCTCGCAGCCATGTCCGTGGGCAAGCAGCAGGAAGTCAATTGCTGCTCGATTTTGGAGTGAGGCGTGTCTTGTGGTTTCTTCTTCCTTTAAGAGATCACTCAGGGCAGCAGAAGTAGCGTTAGCTTGCTTACTGAGCCAGCACCCAAGGTGATTTATGTCACCCAGGGCCTTAGCTGCAGCTACCCATGGTAGGAATATAGAGACCGCTATCTTTTTAGGTTTGTTCCAATCGTATAATTTGGGATCGCAATTTTCATCAAATGCTGTGTAGGACCTTTTGTGGCGTTTTAATTCGCTCTCCTTTTTCCAATTGTGCAACAAGGTGATATTTGGAGTAAGGGTGGAAAGTTTTCCTAGGGTACAGGGACCTCCCTGGAGTCGTGAGGGGATCCCAGCCCATACTCTGTCACCACAGATGAGAAACGTTCCCTTGGGTAGAATTTTGGGATGGAGAGAGGACACAGAGATCACACGAGCAGTGTAGTTACACCAATCGTGAGGGTTGTAGGCTTTGTTAATTGGTGATATGTCTTTTCGGTATGTGTTTTTGTTCAGATCAATTTCAGGCAAATTATTCTTTGGACGTCTAAAGTAAAATTTGACACAGAAGGTGGCCTTAGAGGACCCCAATAGATCCAATTCTTGAGGTTCCTCAAGAGCATTGGGCAGTATTTTTGTCCACTGGTCCCAAGTTTCTACCTGGTGGGGTCTCTTACCTGTGGTGCGGAGAAGCTCTGAATTATAGGCGGGCCAATCATCGGCTACAAAAGGAATTCCTACTAGACATGTGGAAAGTGGGTTATCAACGCTCCCCATGGATAAGCACATGTTATCCTGTTTTAATGTTCTTGCTAAGGTTACCCAGACATTATGGCTCGGCTGTGGGCCGATCCAACCTACGGCACATGGCACGGTGAGGAACATCCAGGCAGCAGTGAGGACAGCGCCAACGGAGATATTTTTCATCTTTGGGCAGGAATGGGGCTTCTGATAGGGAATATAAGCAAAACTTGTTATTTTTATGGTAGGAGGGGAGGGTTAGGGTTCCTTTCTTGTTCCTTTCCTCTGTTCCTTCCACCTCCCCCCATTATTTTTAGTTTTTTACTGTTTTTTGTTTTTGTTTTTTTTTTTCTATGGTGCTAAGGGTGGGGGAGTGGGTAAAAGTTTAGAGGCTTTAGGTAAGGGTTGATAAAAGGGACAATAGGGTTTTTTAGGGTAAAAAGGGTAATAACATCTAATTCAGAGAACAGTTTGTTTTCAGGCTGTGCCTGGCCTAGGGCTTGATGCCACAGAATGTTGTTCAGCTTTCTGGTTTGTCTGCTGCTGTGTGATGGGACAGTCGTCTCCTCCACCTGTGGATGTTTGGCGACGTCTTCGTCTCCAGGCCGAGCTGGTCTGGTTTTGAGGAGGTCTTGTGTTTGACTCAGGAGGATTCTTGTCACTGCTTGTGGAAGTGGTATTTGCAGTGCCTAGGTATGGTTTTATGTTTTTCCCTGGGTACCATCTTGGACCAGATGGTAGCAGAACACACGCGTATCCTCTTCCCCACGTGATGAGTTCGAAAGGTCCCGAGACTTTATGTGTTTCTGGGTCCTTCACCAGCACAGGTGGTTTCTCTGTGAGCTTTGCTTGGGTGGTATTTGCAAAGTGGCGAAGTATGGGTGGATCAGGCTCTGAGGTTGTACAGTTCAGGAAGTTGATGACATAGAGAGCCTTGCAAAGTCTTTCAACTGGAGAAGTGATTTTTGTTCCTCTCTGTTGCTGATTGAGGACTCTTTTGAGAGTTTGATGTGTCCTTTCCACGATGGATTGTCCTGTGGGGTTTGCAGGTATACCTGTCTTGTGTTGTATTCCCCACTCACTGAAGAACTCTTTCAACTTATGAGAGGTATAGGCAGGTCCATTGTCTGTTTTGATCTCCTTTGGTACTCCCAGGGTAGCAAATGCGAGGAGAAAATGTTTTATGGTGTGCTGCGCAGTTTCTCCTGTATGTGTTGATGCAAATACTGCTCCTGAGAACGTATCAACTGATACATGCACGTACTTTGACCTTCCAAAAGGTGCAAAGTGGGTTACATCTGTCTGCCACAGCTGGCAGCTGTTTAAACCTCGGGGATTGACTCCCGTCCCCACAGATGGCATCTGGAAGTTTTGACAGTTCGGGCATGTGGCAACAATAGCTTTTGCCTGATCTTTTGAGAGCTTGAACATTCTGATAAGGGCAGGCACATTTTGATGAAAAAATGAGTGTGACAACTTTGCCTGGGCAAAGATGTTAGGGACATTAGCAGTCTCTATTGCCATGGCTAAGGTGTCTGCTTTCCTGTTCCCTTCTGCAATGAAACCTGGGAGGTCAGTGTGTGACCTCACATGCATTATATAGTAAGGTTGTTTTCTGTGGGAAATTAAGCGTGTTAATGTAGAAATCAATTGGTATAACTTTGGATTGGAAACCTCTTTGAGAAGAGCATGTTCTGCTCTCATAGCTATGCCAGCAACATAAGCTGAATCTGTGACCAGATTAAAAGGTTCGTCTTTGAATTTCTCAAAGGCTCTGACAACAGCTGCTAATTCTGCAATCTGTGGAGATCCCTCCACTATTTTTATGTCAGATTCCCAATTTTGGGTCTTAGGGTCCCTCCATGTCATTACCGACTTGTGGGATGACCCTGAGCCATCTGTAAAGACAGTTAGAGCTTTGAGAGGTGTCCTACTTTGGACTAATTTTGGAGTCAGATGAAATGTCACGTCACGATTAAAAAGCTTATGTTTTGGGATATGCACTGAAATTTGGCCTGTATAGCTGTCTAAGGCATACTGGAGACTCTCATTGGTCTGGAGCAAATGTTCCAGGTCCCCAGTGGTCATTGGCAAATATATGCATGTGAACTCACACCCTGCAAGGGAACGGAGGCGAGTTCTAGCCTTTTTTATTAAATGTGCCATTATTTCTTGGAAGGTGGTAATGGTTTTTGTGGGTTGGTTATTTGTAAAGATCCACTCCAGGATTAGTAAAGGGTCTCGAAGTTGAGTGTCCCATTGGAAAATCAGTCCATAGAACCTAGGTGCTTTTCCCAGAATGACGAACTGGAAAGGCAGGCTGGGCTCGAAGCGATGGGCTTTGCGTGAAGACAGGGCTTCCTGGACCTTGGTGATGGCATCTCGGGCCTCTGGTGTTAGAGTGCATGGAGAGTCCAGATTCTCCTTGCCCCGGAGAAGGCTGAACAGTGGAGCGAGGTCCTCTGTTGTAATTCCTAGCAGTGGACGTACCCAGTTGATGGATCCGCACAGACTGTGTAAGTCTCTCAGGGTTTTTGGGTCGTCTCGGATGGTGAGCTGCTGGGGTACGATGGTCCGTTCCCGGATCTGGAGTCCAAGGTAAGTCCATGGATTGGTGTACTGTATTTTGTCCTCACGGATCTCAAATCCTGCCTTTTCTATGGTTTCAATAGTCTTTTTAACTGCTTTGTCCAAGTACGTTTTTTCTGGTGCACAGACCAGAATATCGTCCATATAGTGATGGATGATCGCATTTGGGAATAGGTCCCGAACAGGAGACAGGATGTGAGCAACATACCACTGGCATATACTGGGATTGCATCTTAGTCCTTGAGGAAGGAAACGCCAGTGATATCTCTTGAGTGGAGCCTCTCTGTTAAGAGAGGGAACGGAGAAGGCAAACCGTGGAGCGTCCTGGGGATGCAGCGGGATGCTGAAGAAACAGTCTTTAATATCAATGATAGCAAGTGTCCAGTCTCTAGGCAGCATCGATGGTGAGGGCAGGCCAGGCTGGAGGTGACCCATGTCCTCGATGACCTCGTTGATTTTTCGAAGATCGTGGAGGAGCCTCCACCTGTCCGTTCCAGGCTTTTGTAGTACGAAGACTGGAGAATTCCAAGGGCTGGTGGTCTCTACGATGTGGCCTTTGGCGAGCTGTTCATCCACAAGGGCGTGTAGTGCGCGCAGTTTGACTTTAGAGAGGGGCCACTGCTCGATCCAGATCGGGTCATGGCATTTCCAGGTGAGACGAGGAGTGTCTGGCAGTGCGCGCTCCTCAGTGGCCCCAATTAGAAATCCGGACTGGGAATACGTAGGGAGGCTCCCCACTGACATAAAATGTCCCGTCCATACAAGGTGATGGGGGCCCTTACCACGAATGGGCGGATGGTAGCCAACTTGCCTTCAGGCCCTTCGACGAGGATGTTGTTCTTGCTCCGCATGGAAACTGTAGCTCCACCGATCCCTGTGATCATGCCTGCCACAGGTTGTAGCTCCCAGTGTGCTGGCCATTCTGAGCGGGCGATGATGGTCACGTCTGCACCGGTGTCCAGCATCCCTGGTAGGTGGAACTTCTCTCCTCTGCAGGTAAGACCGCACTCGATGACAGGCTTACTCGGTCCCACAACTTGTATCCACATTGCTGTGGGGTTGAGGGGAAGCTGTTCCCTGTGATTCTTAGGGAGTAGAAAGGCTTGTGCAAATGGGGTGCCCTTTGGAAGAAAATATGGTAAGTCTGTGCAGTACACCTGGACAAAGATTTCTTGTCCCAGGTGCACTGTTTGTACTTCTGGAACAACAAATATTTCCTTTGGGCTATGGAGAGAATCACCTATAATTAGGATGTTAGAAGGACCTCCTTTTGGCCCACGTTTGCCTGTGGGAACACGATAAACATTGTCATTTTTAAAGTCAATGGACAGTGCAGTTACCAGCTGACGGCGCGTTCCCTTTGGTATCGCTCCGTGTGTTGGATCCTCCTCATGTGGTCTGGAATCTCCTGGGATGGTGCGTGACTGGGTCTGGGTGGCCTTTGATTTGGTGTCCTTGCGTGGGGCCCCACCACGCTCCGATGGAAGTTTCCCGGACGCGGCTGATAGTACTGCTGATTCTGGGGCCTTTGGTGGAAATTGCGAGGGGACCTGGGAGGTGACCTCTCTGGACAGTCCTTTATAAAATGTCCAAAGTCTCCGCAGTGGTAGCAGCGGACCTGATCTTTAGAAGCTATTACTGCATATGCACTAGAAACTCCTTCTGCAATACCCTTAGTTACTGCTTGGGCCACTGTATCTTCAGTGGACAGATGGCGTGTGCAGCTTTCCAGCATTTGCTCTATGGTAGGCTCTGTGTCCAAGGGTAAGGCTCTCAGAATTACTTTACATTTTTCATTCGCATTACTCATGGCAAGTTTACACAACAGTTCTTTTCTTGCCTCTGTGCTCTCTATCTGTTTTTCCAGAGCATCCTTAATTCTATCCACAAATTTGATAAAGCTTTCATCTATTCCTTGTTTAATACTAGAAAAGTGTTGGGTAGGAATAGAGTCATCGGGAGTAAGAAGTAAGGAGGTTTTTGCTGCTATAGCCACGTCTTGTAATGTTGCCTTAGGTAAAGTATCAGCTTGGTCAGAGGGTTTCTGCAAATCCCCTTCACCAGCCAGCTGTTCGAGTGTAAAATTTGGCTTATCAGCATCTGCAGCATAGTTATCTGATAATGTTTTTAATTGCTTTTTCCAATGCCTTTCCCAAAGCATGTACTCGGCGGGAGAAAGGAGGCACTGGGCAATATTTTTAATATCGTGGGGTACCAGAACATGTGCTGAGAACGTAGCTTCTAGGAAATTTCTAAAAATATGTGAACTTCTACCATGTTCTGTGGCTGTATTTCTTAATTGCACAAGTTCTTTATTTGTAATAGGTTCCCATGTCTTTCTATTAGTGGCACCTCCTTTTTTTCCCTTCTTATATTCTACTGGAAAGGCAGTAATTCTCTGAGCTAATTGCCAGTCCCCTGCCTGTGTGGCTTCCATTTTTATTTTTGCCCAAGGATCTACATATTCTATTTCCAAATCAGAATCGCTGTCACTGCTGTCATCAGATGACGAGAAGTGAGAGCTAGCAGGCCTTGCCTTATGTTTCTTATGGCTGGCTGGAGCTGCATGTGGCAGAGGTGCCTGTGGCTGGACCGGGTATAAGGCAGCACATGGCAGGACGTGGCTACACGTGGCACATGGTGGGGTGGCCGTGCAATGCGTGATACAGCAGGCACAGGACTGGGGGGCGTGGGGAGGGGGGGCAGAACTGAGGGAAGTCTGGGGGGTCCCGACCGGGGGCTGCGGAGCGTGGGTATGGGGTTGCACAGCGAGGGTATGGGGGCAGAGGGTATGCGGGATGGAGGAGGCGGCGGGACTGGAAGAGGGTGCGGCGGGTACAGGGTGGCTTGGGTCTGGGGCCGATACGCGGACAGGCACGATTCCGGCGGCAGGCAAAAGCGCGGTGGTGGGGGGGGGCACGGGTGCGCAGGCGGGCTGATCCCCTGCCGCAGCAGGGATGATGCCGGGGGCAGGGAAAGACGCGATGGTAGCGGGGGGGGCGAGGGCGGGAGAGGGAGTGGGGGCGGGCGCGGCAGGGACAGGAGGGACGGCAAGGGGGGTGGGGGTGGCCCCAGTAGGGTCGGGGGGAGCAGGGGGAGGGGTGGGGTTTGGGTCGGTCCCGGCGGGAACTGGCGCAGATGCTCTCGGAGATAACGCAGAGCAAGGAGGCGCGCAGGATGTGGCTCCCGAGGGGAAGGCGGGGGGGAAGAGGGGGTGGGCAGGGGCCGTGGGCGCCCTGGGGTCGGGGGGTTGCGGCGCAGATGGCGGGACCCTAGGACCCAGAGGAATGCTGGATTCCAGGGTGGAGGGGGTGTTATCTCCTCCATTAGCATTTGAAATAGGCGCTTCTGTTAAGTGAGATAAGAACTTTTCGTTTTGTTCGACAGAAGTTAGCCCTGTAGGTACTATCTTTTTGTTAGTTTTTTCTACAGCTTTAGTTATAGCGTGAAACATAGGTAAAAACCGAGTTACCGAAAAGTCTTGGTTAGTTTGAAACTTATATATCGTGGTCCCAATTGTATCCCAAAAGGAGTGTAAGGTAATAGTCTGTGTATTAGTATCTGGGAAGTGGCAGAGAATCCATTTTATAAAACGTTTCAGGTTAGTTTTTGAAAGGTTACCTTTAGAAAAAGAAAAGTTGTTAGAAGATAGGATTTCTAGGATTAGGGAATATAAATCTCTCTCGTTCTGGGATCGTTTACTAAGCTTTGATCCCATTTTTCAGTTCCCGCCAGCAGAAAAAAGAGAAAAAAAAGAAAAAAACCCAAAAAAAAGGACCCAAGGAAAAAATATTTTTTGCGCGCAAGAGAGGCTGTGTTAAACTTACACTTTTCAGCCTGTTGTGGGTCAAAGTTCTGCTGGGGGTCGTCTGCTCGTCAGCCTCCACGGACACTCGCGTGCCCAGGTGTCGGTGTGCGGGTCGGCTGACCTCCTGTCCAGGAGAGTCCTGCTAGAACGGAGAGCTTCTCCTTCCAGGATCTCTGGCGAGCGGAGGCAGTGACAATTTCACGAAGAAATGCTGCTCCTCTGAAATGCCAGGTCCGGCATTCAGTTCCGCGGCCAGGCTATCACGGCGGTTCAGATGTCGGCCCAGGGGCCCCCCGCTGTTCGGGCGTCGGCTATGTTCGGGGCGCCAGCTATGGCCCCCAGGGCAGAAGCCCAGCGGGGAGGCCGGTTGTCCAGGATAGCTCACGGAGGGTCCAGGATCGCCCAGCGGGGGTTCAGGCAGCCCAGGCAGCTATAGTGATTTGCAGCTCAGCTCTTTAGTGATTTCAGCTCTTTTAGCATGCCTGGGGCCGTCACCCTGGGTATAGCCGCAGCAGACGCAGAGAGAGAGAGAGCAGCGCTGTGTGGATTCCGCAGGGTTCCTTTATTGGGGTCTCCGCGAAGGGTCCAGGGACAGCTCTCCTCTCCCGAACCGGGCAGAGCTAGGGGTTTTTATACCTTACAGGGGGATTGAAAACTGTCCAATAGTAAGGGTCAGGGGAAAAAGTGGCCTATGGATCTACAGAGAGATAACAGGGTCCGAAGGCGGAAGAGAGGGGGCTTCTAAAATCCTTAGTCATGCTGACTTTGGTATTTCCTAGCTCAGGCTTCTGTTCTCCAAGGCCTTGCAGGCCTTGTGCCTGCTACACCACACCTCGGGCTGGAATGCTGCCCGTCTAACCCCATCCCTGAGACCGGAGCACGCCCGTGCCTGGAAGCGCTGCTGGGGAAACAAACTCCACAGGGGCATAAATATTCCCCTGGGGCAGGGCAATGCCAGACTGGAACAAGGGCTGCACTGGAACAAAGAGCCCTCATTACACTTCTGTGATCAATATCCGCCTTGCACTGCTGCAATTACCAACGCGCTTGGTTAAAGGACTGATTGGGATGCAAACAGCAGAACTGACCCATGAGGAAAGAGGAATGGATGTGGCCAATGCAGCCTTTCAGGGCATCACAAACAGATGGCAGCACAGGAAATGCCACTAGCCACAACTCATCGTTTTGCCATTCTCCTTCAAATGAAAAAAAACCCAAGAGATTTGTGTTTTTGCATACAGAGTTTATACAATTACCCAGCAAATGTGACAGCGTTGTGAATAGCCTTCAAAAAGTTTTAAATGTGTCATTTTTTAAAGTGCACCCATAAAGTCAGGATCTGTATTGGCTGAGATGTGAAAAAAGGGTAATGAACATTTAGCCAGAAGCCCTTTTCTGAACAACAATAAACAAGAAGATTATTGGAATAATACTTCAGTTTGTTGTCACTTTCCTGTGAGTGGGAATAAAAATCAGAGAGCTGGAACTTTTTGAACTACTTATTTCTGAGAGGGTTTCCCATCTCCAAAGGTGTAACAGGCTGAGGACAAAAGACACAACTGTGCACCCATATCCTGGCAGAGAGCTCTAAGTGTAAACCTTTGAGTTCCAAAAATGCCATTATTACCTGCAGTCAGCAATGTGCCAGCAAAGGCTTGCTGGATTTTCCGTGAGAAAACCCCCAGGCATTAAAATAAGTTTTGGGTTTTGTGACTGTGCAATATTCAGGTTGATTTCACCAATCAATAATCAAACCAGCCCTAGGGAGTCAGGAGTTACTGATCACCTCCCAGCTTGCAAATGAATTCCTAAGACAACACGGAGCTGTGAAGAGCAACAGGGTCCTAATGTGGTAGGAGGGGACAGAAAAGATGGGACCAAATCAAACTGATATTGCTTGTATGACACAGGGTGCCTGAAATCCTGCTGCCCAAATAAATGAACCAGCAAAATCATAAGTAGATGAGCTCTTAAGTGGCTTAGTTAACCAGCCATTCAAAAAGAAATCCAGATTGATGGACTTAATGTTGATTTTTCAAGACGGAACCCTTTTGTTTCTGCTATGATTGTTATGATTAATACAAGTGCACCCAGGCTCCCCAGGCCATTTATTGCCACACAGCAGGGATAAAACTGAGCAAGGGGAATGCAAATTACAGAGGTAAGGACCCTTCACAGCACAAAGCTTTGCAGACAGAGGTCAGCTCCCCACCCTTCATGCAGCATCTCACAGCAGTGGCAATACATCAGCCCCACTCCCAGCAGCAGCTGAAAACCACAGAGACCCCAAACAGTTCCACTGCCTTGAGCTAAGCTACGTGAACCCAATTCAAACAGCCAGGAGATGAGAGGATCTGAAACTCCCATAGTTTCACTTTGGGGTTTAACTCAGCCTGAAAAGATCTGCAGGAATGCCATGTCACCATCTGTCCCCAGTTATGTGGTACCAGGACACAGCATAAGGACTGGACTGCATTTTCTGTTCTCTTCACCTGGGGCTGGTGCCTAAATGCACAGACTGGATTCACCTTTCCTTCTCTTTAGACAGAGGCTTCTTTGCTCACTTTCTAACTTATTTTCTCCTTTAGTCATTTGAAGACTCAAGAGTTTAAACTACAAAATATTTATTATGTGCATGTTCAGAAGAATGAAGATGCTTTGGGGCTAGAGATACTGGTAACTCTTGAATAATTCCAGCCATGTTTTTAAGGGGAACACCTCGGGTATGGCAGCAGCCACCAACACCCAGGTGCTCTGCTCCTGCTGGCGTTTTCTCTCCTTCTCATCTCCAGTTGCCCTAAACAGGCTTAATTTACCTTAGGTTCCCTCTCATCTGCTTCATTTGCAAAAGTGTTTCAGATGAATAAATAACACAGAGGATGTGTCAATGCACACGGGCAAAGCTGACAGTTGTCAAGCTTCCACCAGCACCACATATTCATGTTCTACGTCTCTTCACCACCTGTTTAATGCGTTACTGATGTTTGTACCGAATGTGCCGAGCACAGATGTGAAAAGGCCACTGCAGGGAAGGCAAAGAAATATTCAAATGCTCAGCAACGATGTACAACCTGCACATTCCAGGTTCTATGTTCAACTTAGGCTTCCAATTAAAAAGAGAGGAAAAAATTAAAAACTGAGAATCCAAAACCATACCAGCATTGCCTGCTAAGCTCAGCTGAAACACTGCCCTAATGCTGTCATGAACAAAAGGAGTGACATTTGTTTTGATAGTGGCAAAGTCATTTAACTGCTAAGGAGAGCTTTGGAAAAACGTGAGCTGCCTTGAAAAGATCTGGCATTTGATGGCAGGGGCTCTCACCACAGGGCTGTAGATGCAGCGGGATGGTTTAGAAACCCAGATTTGGATCTGGAGATCATCAATCACACTTTAAACTTATTTAACAACATAAGAAATATTCAGAGAGATAGACTAGGCTATTTTAAAAACAGATTACACACTTCTAGGACTGTGTCTATGCAGATGGACTGTCAGTAATATACTGAGTTTTCTCTGTCTCTCTGTCCATCACAAACACTGCTCTGTGTGTCACACACATCCAAAGGAAACAGCTTAGAGGAGCAATTTTTAATGCACCAAGGATCAGGCACGCAGGAAGGACACAGGTACCCTGCAAACACACAGTTCACTGAGGCAGAAATCACAATTATTCTCCTCCTGTCTGGTTTCCCACACCTTCCCTGTGCCAAAGTGGGCACTGACAGCACTGGGACAGAGCTGCAGGAGGCTCAGACCCTGCTACAGAACTGTATCTGCAGTGCATTCTACCTCTCTTTCCATTGCTCTTTGGGAAGAAAAATAGGAAAATATTGAGGTGAGTGGGTGACTTGCAAAGAGAAATTTAAAAAACAGCTGGGCAGTCCCACAGGAAGATTTCCTGAACATCTCTCTGTGCACACTAACCACACATCAGGTATCATCCTTCCTGAAGGCCCAGGAGAAGCAGTGGAGCTCTTCCTCTTCCAATGGTTTCCAATGTTTGTGGCACCTTCACATGCACTGGACATGACACGATGCCAGTGCAGCACTGTCCCTCCTGGTGTCCTTGTGACATGATTAATGACAAGAGGAAGTGCGCTGTGTGCACAGTGACAGCTTCTCAAAAGCCAATAACACAGCTATGGCTGCTGGGCCTGATTTTTGTTTCATAAAGGGCATCAGGCAGTGATTTATTATAAAATAAAACCAATGGAGCATGGCCCAAGGTGTCTGGCTTTGGGAAAGCTGTTATGACACAGTCAAAGTGTCCGTGCTCCCCCTGTGAACTGTGTTAGGACACAAAGTGGGGACTACATCTGCACAGGAACACGTGCTTAAGGTCATGGCTGACTCCCCTGGCCCCCCAAATCCTCCCCATATCCCCCCACTTAAACCTCTGGAAGCTGCAACTCTACAAACCCCCAGAGTTTCCTAAAGCTGTAGCTTCTTTTTTAATTCATGTGAAGACTTTTGGCACTGTCACGAGCTTTAGGTATGCAAAATTCCAGAACTGAGGCTTTTCAGCAATTAAACACCCACAGACCACAAAACACCTCTGCACACCAGCCCTGTCTCTGTGCCCCCCTGACAGCCCCCAGACCACTGCCTTGAAGTGAGGATGGGACTTTTCACTGGTAAAATCCCAAAAATCTGCATTGAGTTTTGACAGACTTTTTGCAATGGCTCCAGTCAATTCCCCTCTCCCCTTAGCTGGTTTCCCCACCTAAGAGTCTGGAAAAAGAAGGCCTGGAGAGCCCCTGTGAAAGCAGCCATAGCCAAAAGCATTTTGAAACCCTAGAGCTGGAAATGAGATGAAAGAAGAAGGTTTCACCTTAGCAAATCTCTTCTGATGTATTCTGTTATGCCAGCAGATGCACACACTAAGTGCCAGCCCCATTTTACCACAAGGTGCTATTGTACCATGCCTTAAGCTGCCACATAAAACAAGCTTACAAGGTGATTCATGTAGATTGTAAAGGTCATTTCTGATAAACCAGGTGGATCATATTAATTAATCTAGAAAAAAGAAAGAAGAGGAAAAAAAATACATTTAGCTCAGTGGTTAACAGTATAAGGAAGCAGTTGCATCCAGAAGAAAATCTGATGGAAAGATGACAAGCCCAGGCCACACTTCAGATTGGAAGCCAAGCAGTCGTTCATGGAAAGGGCAGAAATGAAGCAAACACTGAGATTTACCTTGAGCAATGGGCTTTAGCTATCATCACCAAATGGCTTCATGTAAACAGCTCAGCACAGAATCAACTTCGTGTAGTTTGAGTTTTCATCTGACTGTGTAAACAGCTTAAAAGAATCAAGAAATTTCTGCGGAGTATTCATCCAATGTAGGATTCCTGTGGGAATCCCAGGCACTCACTGCAGTGGAAATGCTTCTTTAGCAGCATCTAATACTGGCCACGAAACTGATATTTAGAGAAGATTATCTGGGTTCATTTCTTCTGGCTCCACCAGGGTCAGGAGGTGGCCACCAGCTCTGTGTGGGCACAGCCCCTGAGGGTGTCCATGGTCCATCACCTCCTGGACAGCCCTGAGGGTGTCCATGGTCCATCATCTCCTGGACAGCCCTGAGGGGATCCACAGTCCATCATCTCCTGGACAGCCCTGAGGGGATCCACAGTCCATCATCTCCTGGACAGCCTGAGGGGATCCACAGTCCATCATCTCCTGGACAGCCTGAGGGGATCCATGGTCCATCACCTCCTGGACAGCTCTGAGGGAATCCATGGTCCATCATCTCCTAGACAGCCCTGAGGGAATCCACGGTCCATCATCTCCTGGCAGCAGCAGCCCATTGCCGAACTGCAGAGCATCACCCCTGGTGCCTGGGTTTGGGCACAATAATCCATTCTCCATCTTTTCCACACTACTGAAGCTACTGTCTAGCACCTTTCTTATCACCTCACCAGTTATCTGGAAGCTATTTCAGCCAATATCTTTTTTTAGCCATCTTATTCAGTTGTTTCCTCTTTTAATTTCTGATCTAAAGCCCACAGAAATCACTGCAAGGGTGGTGAGCTTTTTTGGTGTGCCAGGCCTAGTTATACTTTCTCTAATGAAATGTTATTTGCTGGTGTCATTTTGAGTTA
Source organism: Passer domesticus (assembly GCF_036417665.1). Taxonomy (NCBI): domain Eukaryota; kingdom Metazoa; phylum Chordata; class Aves; order Passeriformes; family Passeridae; genus Passer; species Passer domesticus. Next base: position 12,586,217 of record NC_087477.1, on the reverse strand, counting down.
AGTGCATACCAAAATCAATCCCAGTTTCCTAAAGGTTCTCCTTTTTGCTCCTATTCTTAAAGCAGTTTCCATCTAAGCACTGCAGTGTTACTGAAGCTGTGGTTGAGCAGGCTGCAAAGATGAATGGGCTCTATCTGCAGATAACAAGAGCCTCCAGTGTTAACTCTTAATTGGCATTGAACAGCCTGAGAAAGAACATAAAATCTCCTACTACAGAGCTGGAGCTTGCAGGTAACAAGGGTTTGAAAGAGATTCATCCTCCTCAAAGGTGAATCTGTAACTGCCTACTGCAGAATTTCTGCAGCTCTTCCCAAACAATCTAATTTTGCTCACCACCAGCAATCTCATAGCCTGAACCCATCTTCCTGCTCACACATTTCCTTTTGTTGGAGTCATAGGCTGCTTTTTTTTTTTTTTTTTTTTTTTGTCTGCAGGTTCACTTTTCAAATTTGGGGCTGAAAGTGCTGGCTCCAGGATGACATCCTAGACGATATCCTAGGTGATGTCCCAGGCAACGGGAAGGAAAGGTGGGATTTGTGGTGGCTCCCCAGATGCCTGACAAAAGAGGAAATAGGAGGAAACATGGGAGGAAGGAGCAGTGAGTGATATCCACATTCTGGCATGGCTAGGAAGGGAGAAAGGGCACATCCACAGGGATCCTGGGGCTGAGCAAACATGAAAGCACAAACAGCTTTAAACATGGATGTGAGCAGACAGCCTGAGAGGAGGAAAAGCAGCAGCTCAGACACAGCCCCGAGCAGCCCTGGCTGCGGAGCACCGGGGTGTGCTCCTGGGGATCAGGGACATGCAGCTGCCTTGTCCCATGGCCCAGTGTCACTGGGGCTGTGACACCACCAGGCACCACACACAGGCCTGCAAAGCTCTTCTCTGGGCCCCTCAGCACAGCAGAGCTCTCTCACGGCAAACACAAACATTTCACCCACTCCCACCAGTTTGCCAAGTGTCCTACAAAACTAGTAAGCCCTGCTTCCCCCTCCAAATTCAGCTTTCAGGAAGCTGAACATCAGTGGGGTCACACTTCTTAATTTAAAAAAGAGAATAGAAATTATGGGTAGCCAGCATGAGCCTTGGAGGTGCTCCTGAGGTTTTCCTGCCATGGCTGCCATGCTGAAGGGAGCTGCAATTGATATTCATTATTTCCTTATTTAACCCGAGAAATAATTAGCTATCATGTGTCCCTCCATGGACACATCCAGAATGGAGTCATAATGTAGTCCATAAATAAACACAGCAATAGTTCACCAGCATGATAGTCTGACATTCCACAAATGAAGAAAGAAAGGACAAACCACCTAAAAAGGTTGTGTTATTTTTAAACTAGAACTAATTACATGTGTAAATAGATTAGCAACAGCAACAGCTCTGGACAAGCAATCAGACAGCTAATTACAGGGAAAATGCAACTGAAGGCTCCAGCAGATGAGCACCCGTCTGCTCCCCAGCCCAGGTGCTCGAGAACTCTCAGGTTTGTTTGTTTAGCTCTACAAATAATCTGTTCATGTAACCCAGACACAGCCACGAAGTGCAATACACAGAAGTGAAAGACAAGCTCAGCTCTCCCACAAACAGTTCCCTTCTTCTTTGTCCCACCACTGCTGTCAGCCCAGGGAAGAGCTCTTGTACCCACCCAAGCAGAGAAACTCACACGTGACCTCTGTTCCCTTTCTCCCATGTAAAACTTCTTTCCTGTTGGAAGAAAAATGGTATGACCCTTTACATGGGAACATGCCAGTTTTTTCCTGGGTTACTGCAGCAGCTCTTTTAAGATCTGCTGGTTTCCTGCACTAAATACAATATTTGAGAAAGGATTTTTTTCAGTAATTCACTCCCTCGAGAGAAATTTACAGCAACTAAACTAATTAGGCATGAGTCTAAGTAAACATGAAAATGCTGATATGCTTCCAAGTGCCTGCACCTAGTTAATTATGTTTTGGTTTATATTTATTCTCTCAGCCTGTATGAAAGTCTCCCATGTGGCAGGAGCACTGCATTTCCTTCCCATGTTCAATGCCACCTCACCTTCCACAGCTCCTGTCTCATCAGGAGAGGAGAGGCTGCCCCAGTCTGTGCCCCAGCAATGACAAAAAGGATGGGGACTGAGAGCTGTCAAATAATGGCTGAGTCACTGCTCCCGCCCCAGCTCTGTCTAAACCATTCCAACATAATTCCAACCATTCCAAACACTTTAACAACGGAGGTTATCCAGCACAGCTCAGCCCAGCACTGCCGGCCGGCGGAGAGGCTCCAAACGCAGCCACACTGCCAGGTCTGAGAGGCGGGGACTCCAGGGAAGGGCTGGGAACGGCTGAGGGTGAGGCGCGGAGCAGCAGGAGACCTTGAGCACACCTACAGCATCCGAAACTGCGCCTGGCAGCAGCGGGACCGTGCTGGGCCAGCCCCACGGGGCAGAGGGCACCGAGAGCCCCGCGCTGAGCTCCGGCCCCGCCGCCGCTGTGCCCGCGCTCAGCGCCCTCCGCAGCGCCGGGGCCGCCGGGCGCGGAGACAGCGCTGCCGGGCCCGGGGACAAACCCAGAGGCTCCTGGAGCTCCCGGCCCTGCCCCGGACACGCCCGGCTCGGCGGGAGGCACCAGGAACAGCTCGGAACGAGCTCGGCTCCAGAGCCGCTCCCGGCAGCTTTCCAAGGCACCCTCGCCTGGCCTGAGGCCTGGAGTCCGTCACAAGGGAAAAGCGGGGCCGGGATGCTCGGAAGGAGCAGCCCCTACACGTGTGGTGCAGGGCAGAGCTGGGCAATGCGTTTCCACTGTGAAAAACGCCAATCACTTGTTGTTGAAATTTAAAAAATTTAATAGTAATAAAATGGTTATAAAAATAGTAAAATAATTAAAATTATTTAACCCGAGAAATAATTAGCTATCATGTGTCCCTCCATGGACACATCCAGAATGGAGTCATAATGTAGTCCATAAATAAACACAGCAATAGTTCACCAGCATGATAGTCTGACATTCCACAAATGAAGAAAAAAAGGACAAACCACCTAAAAAGGTTGTGTGATTATTTTTAAACTAGAACTAATTACATGTGTAAAATAAATAATAATAATAATAATAATAATAATAATAATAATAATAATAATAATAATAATAATAATAGTAAATGGTAATAATAAAATATGTAATAATAATTGTAATATTATATATTTGTAATATATAATATAATATAATATATTTGTATATAATATAATATAATATATTTGTAATATAATATAATATAATATATTTGTAATATGTAATATAATATAATTGTAATATGTAATAAAAATGTAATAATAAAATTTGAACATTTGAGGTTAGGACAATATGAGACAATAAAAACAAAGAGATACGGACGTCCAGATACCTTTTTCAAGGCAACACAAGCCCGAAAAAGGACCCCCGTTAACAGAGGATTAACCCTTAAAAACAATCGCCTGTTGCATATTCATACATCTCATACATGATGCATAAATTCCATTCAAACACAGGATTCTGTCTGGTCACTGTCAACTTCTTCCTCTTAATCCTTATGTCGTCTTCCAGTCTGAGCGAGGTGGGAAGAAGTTAGTTTTCTGCTCATAAAGGAGCAATAAATTCCCTTTCTCTGAAAGATTTAGGTGTCCTGTGGCTCCTATCTGGTGCGAGTCCTTTCTTAAACAAATATCTTGCATACCATAGTTTCTATTTTAACATTATGTTATAACCTAAAACTATATTTACGAAAATTAATACAGCATAACTTTCTAACGTACACATACAATATTAATTTTAATACTTGCGAAAAGCCAATCATAAAATACACATTTTTCACATCCACAATGCCCAGGAATATTCCTCCCTGCCTCTGCTGTGCCAGCTCAGTGCACCTGCCCAGGGCCCTCTGGCCTCCCTCAGTTTTAGGATCACCTTCCCAGCTGCTCCAGGGGCCGGGAGACGCCTCCCAGAGCCCTAAGGAACTCCTCCCTCTGCCATCCCTCTCCTTCTCCTCTCTCCCAGCGGCTCCTCCAGCCCAGCCTCTGAGGAATGGCAGAGCCCGGCACACCAGGGGCTCCTGCAGCACTTCTGAACGCGGCCGTGTCACAGGGCTCTGCCAACAACACCCATGGTACCAATTCCTCCTTGGCTTTCGTTTCACGAAAATGCCACCAAGTTCTCTGTATGGACAAGTGAAACTGGAATTCTGTAACTCAGAAATCCCAGCTCTGCTACTTCACATTTTTCACAGACAAACAGAAAAGCATCACTTAGCTGAATACCTCTAAATATCTCTTTTACAAAGACATGTAACACAAAGTCAAGAAATGCAGCAGAAAAAGAAAATAAAACCAAATATTTTGGTAGTTATTTTCCTTTCAACTGTATTAAAAAGCCCACAAAGGTGCTCCTGAGGACACTAAAACATTGAATTTCTTACCTAAAAGATGTGCAAAGTCACGAATCAGGTGCCTTCCCTCTTTTCTAAGTCCTCCTTCATATTTCAATTCTTTGACATGTTTCCAGGTAATTTTAAATATAACTACTTACCTGTGGCACTAATACACTATATACACCCACTGTATATAACCTGAAATCCCAAAGGGTAAGATTTCACTCTGTGAGTATAATTTCTTTAGGGAAAAATGATCTCTCTTTTTTTCTACCTTCTTATCATGTTCTCAGAACAACCCCTAAATGCCAATCATTTCCATAAGTGAATGACCTGTTTTTCCAGCCTATGACTCCCAGCCTTGCCACGAGAGATGGTGGCTCCCAACCACTGGCTCTCAGCAGGGACCACTGTTTGCAAAACAGTCACATACTAAGGGCAGAGCAAGAATTTACACCATAAGCCTTAATTTAAACTCTTCCCTTCTCAAAATATTAATGTGATCTGGAAACAGTTTAACGATTAACACCAATTCTAGGGGGAAAAAAAAATCTATTGATAGATTTGTAGAAAGGGGAATGTTATTTCTTAGCCTTGTTTAAATTGTAGTTTACACTGGCTGTTTGTTGGAGATTTAGCATTGGGAGACAATTTGGCAATTAAAGCCTGAGACATTTTCTAGCTACCTGAAGTTCACATTCCAAGAATTAGAATAAAAACCCTGGCACTTAGAGGAAGAGTTGCTGAGAGCAGCTGATGGCTGCAAGTTACCATCAGCTTCAGCCCCCTTCAAACCCTCCCATACCAAATGGGAAACGTGATACTGAAACACTTTCATAAAAGCTTTTTACCTGCTCCTAAAAGTTATATAGATCACACAAAATGATCAGAATTCTTACAGACAAGAAAAATTCCAAACTTTTGAAGTCCGTGCATATTTACAATTGCTCCCTTTCCCAGTTGCTGCCCATCTGTAGTTAACAGCTATAAAAACAAAGTATCTTTAAAAAATGTAGCACACACCCGGTCGTGGTGTCACAGTCACGGCTCCAGCAGAAGGCAGGGGCGGTGGATGAGGAGCGCTGCTGTGGGATATCATTGGTCCTTTGCACCTTCACCCCTTGTGTCTATCCAAAGCGTTTTTATCAGTTTTCCAGTCACGTTACAGTGACAAATACAAATAAAATAACAAAAACTACAAAGTCCGTGGGATTTCAGGAACGCTCCTCAGCCGGGGCTCCTGCCTTCCCCTCACACACACATTGTGCATCTTTAAAGCTTGCTGGTGATTCGGGCAGAAATCATTGAGTCCGTTCACATTTAATGACTTCTTCAAGGGCTGTTTTACCACTTTTCGAGCTATAAACTCAATTATACGGTTTTTTGTCTCCACACTTCACGAAGAAATTTCCGCTCTGGAGCGCGGCTGCCACATTGACCGCAGCCGGCCGGGCTGTGCCAATGGCGGCGGCGCCGAGGCAGGGCCGGCCGGGCTCAGGGCGCTTGGAGCGGCAGCCAGGGCTCCCACCGGACCCTGGGATTCCCCACAGCCGCAGCAACGAGGTTTCCAGGGAGGCAGCCCGGGAGCAGAGCTGCAGGGACGGCAGCTCCCACACCTCGATCCCATTTTCATGCGGACTCCGGGAGGGGCTCCTGCCCTGGAGGCTGAGGCGGCTCCGAGCGGCCCGAGGGCTCGGCTCTTCCCCGCCACACCAGCTCCCACCGCCTCAGGATCCAAGCTTCCAGCAACCAGCACTGAAATATGCTGGGGTTTTTAAACGTCCTCCATCGAGACTCCCAAATTTAAGTGGAAAACACGGGATTCTGAGCAGTGGCACGGAGCCACCTCTGCCTGCTGGGCTGAGCCCTCAGCGACGCCCATCAGGCCTCAGAGCCACACAGCCCCTCAAACAGCAGAAACTGCTTTCTGTGTCCCTGAAACAAGTTTTTAAAAGTTATTTTTCTCCAAAACTTGGCATTTTATGTTCTTGATCATCCTGGAGTCTGAAGTAGAAGGCAGTATGTGTAGGCCTCCCATATGTTTGGACTGACACTTTCAGTGTTTTTTCCTTAAAAATTAAATCCTAATTGAAAGTCCCACAGAGAAGGTGTCGAGTTAAATTTATGACAAAGGTAGCTGCTTCTGCAGGTCGGTTTTCAAATCCATGGCTTGAAATGTGACTGACAGTGACACACGGTGACAAGAAAAGAGCTCCTTTGGAAGAACCTTTAAAAATCAGTGTTTTTATAATTGATGTCAAGTTCAGAAATGGGAAGACAAAGATGCTTGGCTAGTTTTCCATGCAGTTAGAGGCCATGCTTCAGAAAATTAGTTCCTCAGGAAAATGTCTCTAAGGGCAGCATTTAAGGATACGTTTAGGTCTCACAGAGATTTCAGCAACACTGAAGGCTGAGTACAGATGTAAATGCTGCTAAAAGGGTTGATAATTCTGACATGCTTTCAGAATTCACTGTGAAGGGAATATGCTTTTAAAAAGGGGCTCCATACCCCTAAGCTGTGCCAATGTTGCTGGCAATAATAAAGTGCTGGTATGCAGGCGTTTCTGAACCACAGTTAGAAAATTTCTTCTTAGCTGAAATTTGCTCTTTTCTTTTCTGTCTGAAATCTTCTTTCCAGTACTCATTTTAACTGAAATTAGTAGATCAGCATATTTTATCAACTGCTGGAGTTCCAACTCTGACTGTAATTAAGTTTAGGTCAGGTCCTGGAAAAAAAAGGACAGGCTATTTCAATAAATGAGTTTTAAAAGTCTTCATGTCTTAAAAGCAATATGTAACAGTAATTTACATGTATATTCAATCACCTTTTATACAGTTATTCTAAACAGAAAGTCTGGTTTTCCTTGTTTTCAAAAGAAATCACTAATTCTGAAGAATTTTCTTAAAGAGATCAAAATTGCCCTTAAAATAATGTCTCTGTATTTTGGGATTGTTTTATTGTCTTCTTTTTTCTTCTGCATTTCTTTAAACAATGACCAAAACCCAACTTCTACTTTCAAAACTTTTCTTTTCAAAAGCTTCCTTAACTTTAATCAACACATATGTTTTCTCCAGAGCCTTTCAGAAAACTCCATAACAATCAGAACTTGAATTCAAAATGAAAAATCCCCAAAACAGGAAGGTAGAAAAGGGAAGGGAAGACAGAGGAAGAAAATAAGCCCTGACAAAATGCAGGTTCTTTCTTACTTTAACACGGCAAACAAGTTTTTTTTCTTTTCCCAGTGCCCAGGAAAGGTTTCAGGACTGCTGGATCCTCAGGCACAGCCTGGTGCTGCTGGAGAATTGGTTTTAAAACCCAGTCTGTTGTTGGAGGGTCACCGCACTCCTTATGGTGTGGCAGAGGGGAAATCCACAGGAATGGTGGCAGCAGGAGTTCCAGCATTGTACCTGGCACCAGGAGTGTGTCTGAGCCCCTGGATCACTCACAGTGGTGATCATCCTGGCCTTGGGGCAAGAGGATGTGCTCAGTTGGGAGCTTTCCCAAGCAGAAATAATTGCCTCTTTTCTCAAAGACAAAATGCCTTGTTGCATTGACTGGAATGGTGAAAAATTCCAGGTACCTGGACAAGTGTGAAAGAGAAATAGAGATTAAAAAGTGCAGCTATTCTAATCCCCAAACTATTAACTATACATATTTCTATTTATTTATTATAGATAGGCTGTATCTCCAGGGTATATTTATGTGCCTGTAACTGATGAACATAACTGAAATTAAATGTAGAGATACAAAACCATGAGGGCTGTGTTTATAGATAAAACTTCAGTCAAATGTAAGTCACTGGTGTTGTGACTCTGTTAAAGCAGGGTAAGGTGAAAAGCAGAGATCCAGGTTTCCCCTCCAGTGCTGTGCTTCCTCCCAGAAGAGCCCAGAGAAATCAATTTATTTCTCAGAGCAAAAAATAGCTGAAATTGTACTGTTTCCTTCCTATTGATTCCTGCTCACTGATGAGCTTTACAGGGCCCTGATTTACATCCCACTCAGTCCATGTTATCAGTTCATTTATGGCCTACACCCAGAGCAGCTCATGACTTCACATGTGGATGTGACAGAAGCACTGATAGAACGAGGAGTTCATGAAGCTCAGGTACTCATTATTGGAGACTGGGCTGCTGAAAGGTGCCTTTTATCTGCACAGTGTTGCACACAGACAAGTCTCATCTGTTAAGCTGCAAAACTCGAGCCAGAGGTTCCAATCACAATCTAAATCTGCTTTTCCCAGGCCAAAAAAAAAAGGGAAGAAAAGAAATGAAATACAGGTGCATGAAGGCCTGTTGTTCCTAGGAAGTAAGAAGCACCTTTGGATGCTGAAATGGGCTGCTTTGTTTATTTAAGAATTCCTCCTTCCTGCTTGACTTCTGCCAAGAAACTGCTGTTGAGGCAGTTCCTTTGGTTGGAATTCTCAAACTAATCCCAGCTCCATTTTGTCTTATCTTTGCCATGAAATAAACACCATTGGTATCTGAAACAGAGCCACAAACAGCTCTGCTAATTATACTGAACCAGCACCTATATTTAAGCACCTTTTTTAGCATTATTAACTAAATAGTAAATGGAGTATTTACACAACATTAAAAAATGCAGATTACATGTATCAAAAAAATCTGCACCTGTCTGGAAACCATTACAACCTGTGAACCGTGTAGGTGATAAAGAAATGCAGTTAAGGCAGCCTTAACTACCTGGAGGTAGAAGTGTCTGACAAATGTTCTCTCTCAAGAGGGGCAAGAGTTACATGAAACCAAAGGGATCTGCAGTGTTCCTGGCAGGGGCTGCTATCAACCTGTAATCCTCCAACCCAAAACCACAGAAGGTGGAGGCAGCACAGACACATGGCCACAAGCCACATCTTGGATCCATGGATATCAGCAGCCATGAGGAATGGGTCACTGGGAACCAGCACAGAGCAGCAGCACCTTTGGAAAACAAAACAAAGGCCAAACAAATCAGCCTCAACAAACAAGGAGAAGTTTGTCCTGTTTTTCCTTAAATGAAAGTGTTCTGACAGTCATGACAGTACATCTGTGGTCTGCACAGACCACCCGTGTCCAAGTTCTACTCCTCATTAACATGGATAACAAATTTCTAATTTATTTTTTTATCTCATTTACAGGAGTGGAATCTTTTATTCTTGGAAGTATTGAATTGGGTGTTGAATATCATACATTATTCTAAGAGAGGCTTCATCAGAACAGAAGTTTTAGCGTAAATTTGGCTTATTCTTATCAAAACATGCATGCTATTGATGAAATTCCTCCTCCAGTACTCCAAAAAAGGCTGATAGCTTTGTATCTCCGTGTCTTTGGCACACTTCTGTAAAAGGGGGTAAAAAGGCTTCCCAGGGACTGTTCTGTTGTCAGCTAATCACATACACGAGGCACATTTACAGAAGTGGTTTCCATGACGTGATGATAATAAGGGAAATCATGGATTAGAATGCATTTCTTTTCAGCACTGTTCATTTTACTGAGTCCTATTAATGGATTTATTTCTCTTGGCAGTGTTATCTCAGTGCTTCACAATACAGCACAAACTCTGGATTTAATGAATAATTTAATTAATATTGCCTTTGCCTTTTCACAGGATTGTTAAGAAAAATATAAATACAAGATCGAGGAGTTGATCATGAGGTACCAGAACAAGGCCACTTCCTGAGAAAAGTGTTCCTCATTGCCTTTGGTTTCATTCTTTTGCTCACTTAATTGGTTTCATTCCCTTTTGGGCATTGAAACCTACTGTAAAATTACTGTACACTTAGGGTATTTTCTACAGAATAAATTAATATTGCCAAAACCCAAGTGGGAATAAATTAAGCCCTCCAACTGCTAATATCAGCTATTTCCTAATTTTTGAGGCACTGACTGCTGATATGGGTTTAATTGAATCCATTTGGATAATATGTATATTTCTTGTACATAGACAGCTTTTCTGAATTATCTTAATATGTGTTATACAAACTATGACTGTGTCTACAGGGAAAATGCATTACTAAAGTTGTTACTTAATAATTAATCAGATATTAATCACAGTTTTTTGTGTTTCCAGCCAGCTCAGACATTAATATTTTTTCAATATTTACCAAGGAGTGACATTTTTATACAGAAATAATCTTTTCCAGTAGATAGAAGTGTTGAAAATTTATACAGACAAAAGCCCTTTATTTCTCACCATTCTACTCAATAATTCTCTCTTCATTTTTGCATTGCATAAAATCTGTGGTTTTAATGAGCACTTTCATGGATGTATAGATATATATATATATATGGCTTAGAACATACAACCCTCATCAAAATCTGGGTTTTAATTTCAGACTACAATTCACATTTGCCATTTTAAATGGCAGCTCCTGTTTTTAGGCCTCCAATTAGCTTTAAATCCCTTTAACCCCACTACCTCAGAAGTGGGGATTTTCCCTCTTTTTCTTCTCCTGATCAAAAATTTTAGAAGTTTTTTGATGTCACCAGATCTGGCTTGTCCAGACAGCTGCAGTGGATGCTGACTCGGTGATCCTGGTGCTGTACCTGGCTGAAAAGTGGCAGATTTAGTGAGTGGAACGGGAGGAGATCAATGAAACACCTCTGTGTGCTGTTAGCCAAGTACCTCATATGCTGTGCACAAAATGTAGCACTGTAAAAGCTGGGAATAACCTTCCAATTGTCTCAAGCAGACATTAATCACTTGTTTTAATATCATTATTTATACTTGATAGAGGTCCAGCCAAGACCCAGTGCACAGCCAAGAAACAAAGAAAGATGGATGCACATTGTAAATATTAACTAACACATTTCAGGCTACAAACTCACTCTGTATCCCTCTCTTCCTGAAGGATTTATTCTCTGACTTAATAACTGTATACATCCTGTCCCATCATGGCTCTCCTTTCTGACAGCTCTTTTCTCCCCTCATGCTATCTCTCCCCAAGCTTCTCCCTGAATCTCATCCCGAACAATGCTATGTGCCCAAAATGGCAACAAAATTTCAGAATATTTCTGGAAGTCCACTGAAACAGCTAATTCAGCTCATATTTTCCCCCTGACCATCTCAGCAGCATACAGAACTATGGGGTGAACTAGGGATCACAGTGAAAACAGGTGTCATGTCTGGAGCTGACCTTTGTGGTACATAAACTACAAGGAAACAGCCATCCTTCCAAGGCTGGTGGCATTACCCTGATGTTCCCATGTGCCCCGGTGCACTCAGCTTTTTGCACAGTGCAAATGAAAAAGAACAACAACAATACATAGGATTTTTGTTTTTACAACAGGACTTCTCAATACATACGATTTTCAACCTGAGTTTTCATTTTGCTTTGCCCCTGTCTGTTTACTTCTTTCTTTCTGCATTTGGAATTCTCACATTTTAGCTTGTATCTGAATTCTCCAAAGCCTTTCCAGAGGATACCAAGAAAGTCAAACCTAAATCCTCTTTCTCTAAATGACAGAAGCATCTTAATAATTTTTATTCTCAAACCTTAGCACCAGTGGAGAACAAAAAACTTGATACAAGTCAGCAGCCTCCCAGATGGCTTATCACAATATTTACATCATTGCAGCAAGCCTCTCTTTGCCCTCAGAAGGGAAAACAGTTACATGGAATAGGATGAAGAATCTAAGTATATGGTGATTTTTTTTTTTTTTTTGGTGAGATTTTACTAAGAAACAAACATTTAACTTGACTCATAACTGGGGACCTTGCTGAAGTGTGCTATTAATCATCTTCTCCTGGTGAGATTGCTTTCCTGAAGTATTGCCTCAGGACCACAAATCCGTTAGAGAAAACACTGGAAATGCAAAGAACTGCTCCAAATGGATCATTCAAATAAATACCCAACTTGCGAGCTAAATTCGAAAGCTCTCTTCTATCCTGTAAATATATGGCTTTTCAGATATAACAGAGGTGTCTTTTCAAACAAGAGGTGTGTGCATAAAGCAATATTTGCAGACCACAGCACTCTAACATGCTCTGTAAAGTCAAAGCTAACAAGTTATAAAAAGACTGAAACTTCCTCTCTCTACCTCTTGAGCCCAGAGGAATAAGGTGCTTTCAGTTTGCTTTATTAACAAAGGTTATTAAACCAATCAATCCAGGAACTAGGACTTCTATGAATCAAAAACAAGCTTTGCTCCTGCATGTTGCAACAGCCTGTATGTCATTTAAATTAACTTGTAAATGACAGAAGTGCCCTGTCTCGAATCTGATCTCCAGAACACAGCTGTGTAAAAGACTCAAGGTAGTTTTTAAGTAAAACTTGCACAAAAGGAGAAATAAATGGTAACCAACTGTGTTTTGACACAGGCCACTTTCTCTCCATCAAGTTTGCTCAGAAGAATCAGTGGAGCACAAAAGGAGGCATCACAAACTCCCAGCACATTGACTGACTGGAAACTGCATTTTGAAAGACTGCCCACTATATCCACTAAATTTTTCTTACTCCTGCCTGGACTTCTTTAATTTCTTTGGATTTATTTCACAAGAATGACAGTCTTCAGAGAGAGCAGACTACAAAGGTATGTGAAAGGAGTAGCACTACAATAAATCCTGAGGAGAAATTTCCTGTGGAAGAGCACTAAGCAGAAGGATATGAAAGACCAGCAGCTTCTCAGATGCTGCACAAAGCTGGAATTATCTAGACCAAACAAAACACTCACAAAAATGGATTAGATGGGAAGTAAGAAGGTCAGAGATGATACAGATGCAACATGATTATTCAGCCTCTTTCGCTCTGGATTACTGGCAAAGAACACCTTGATTGTGTATTCCGGGTTGGGCTTCTCTTGAGCCACTTCCATTCATTAACTTAGAAATCTCACAAGCGTTCCCAAGAGCAGGACATGTGCCTCTCCCTGGGACACAGAGAGACCCTGTGACCCAGACAAGCTGTGCTGAGGGGCTCCTCCCATGGTTTACCTTCCCTGGGAGGCTGGGCCTCTGTGCTGGAGCTCCCTGAGCTGTGTTCTGTGACAGTCACTCTGTGCTGGAGCTCCCTGAGCTGTGTTCTGTGACAGTCACTCTGTGCTGGAGCTCCCTGAGCTGTGTTCTGTGACAGTCACTCTGTGCTGGAGCTCCCTGAGCTGTGTTCCTGTGCTGTCCTGTCACAGCCACTCTGTGCTGGAGCTCCCTGAGCTGTGTTCTGTGACAGTCACTCTGTGCTGGAGCTCCCTGAGCTGTGTCCTGTGCTGTCCTGTCACAGCCACTCTGTGCTGGAGCTCCCTGAGCTGTGTTCTATGACAGTCACTCTGTGCTGGAGCTCCCTGAGCTGTGTCCTGTGCTGTCCTGTCACAGTCACTCTGTGCTGGAGCTCCCTGAGCTGTGTCCTGTGCTGTCCTGTCACAGTCACTCTGTGCTGGAGCTCCCTGAGCTGTGTCCTGTCACAGCCACTCTGTGCTGGAGCTCCCTGAGCTGTGTCCTGTCACAGTCACTCTGTGCTGGAGCTCCCTGAGCTGTGTTCTGTGACAGTTACTCTGTGCTGGAGCTCCCTGAGCTGTGTCCTGTGCTGTCCTGTCACAGCCACTCTGTGCTGGAGCTCCCTGAGCTGTGTTCTGTGACAGTCACTCTGTGCTGGAGCTCCCTGAGCTGTGTCCTGTCACAGTCACTCTGTGCTGGAGCTCCCTGAGCTGTGTCCTGTGCTGTCCTGTCACAGTCACTCTGTGCTGGAGCTCCCTGAGCTGTGTTCTGTGACAGCCACTCTGTGCTGGAGCTCCCTGAGCTGTGTCCTGTGCTGTCCTGTCACAGTCACTCTGTGCTGGAGCTCCCTGAGCTGTGTCCTGTGCTGTCCTGTCACAGTCACTCTGTGCTGGAGCTCCCTGAGCTGTGTTCTGTGACAGTCACTCTGTGCTGGAGCTCCCTGAGCTGTGTCCTGTGCTGTCCTGTCACAGCCACTCTGTGCTGGAGCTCCCTGAGCTGTGTCCTGTGCTGTCCTGTCACAGCCACTCTGTGCTGGAGCTCCCTGAGCTGTGTTCTGTGACAGCCACTCTGTGCTGGAGCTCCCTGAGCTGTGTCCTGTGCTGTCCTGTCACAGTCACTCTGTGCTGGAGCTCCCTGAGCTGTGTTCTGTGACAGTCACTCTGTGCTGGAGCTCCCTGAGCTGTGTCCTGTGCTGTCCTGTCACAGCCACTCTGTGCTGGAGCTCCCTGAGCTGTGTCCTGTGCTGTCCTGTCACAGCCACTCTGTGCTGGAGCTCCCTGAGCTGTGTCCTGTGCTGTCCTGTCACAGTCACTCTGTGCTGGAGCTCCCTGAGCTGTGTTCCTGTGCTGTCCTGTCACAGCCACTCTGTGCTGGAGCTCCCCGAGCTGTGTTCTGTGACAGTCACTCTGTGCTGGAGCTCCCTGAGCTGTGTTCCTGTGCTGTCCTGTCACAGTCACTCTGTGCTGGAGCTCCCTGAGCTGTGTCCTGTGCTGTCCTGTCACAGTCACTCTGTGCTGGAGCTCCCTGAGCTGTGTCCTGTGCTGTCCTGTCACAGTCACTCTGTGCTGGAGCTCCCTGAGCTGTGTTCCTGTGCTGTCCTGTCACAGTCACTCTGTGCTGGAGCTCCCTGAGCTGTGTTCTGTGACAGTCACTCTGTGCTGGAGCTCCCTGAGCTGTGTCCTGTGCTGTCCTGTCACAGTCACTCTGTGCTGGAGCTCCCTGAGCTGTGTTCTGTGACAGTCACTCTGTGCTGGAGCTCCCTGAGCTGTGTCCTGTGCTGTCCTGTCACAGTCACTCTGTGCTGGAGCTCCCTGAGCTGTGTTCCTGTGCTGTCCTGTCACAGTCACTCTGTGCTGGAGCTCCCTGAGCTGTGTCCTGTGCTGTCCTGTCACAGTCACTCTGTGCTGGAGCTCCCTGAGCTGTGTTTCTGTGCTGTCCTGTCACAGTCACTCTGTGCTCCTTAGCAGGAGCACTAAACAGAGGCTCCCCCAAGATTTAAGTCCCCAAAGAAATCATCTTCCCCAGGTGTTGCATGGTTGGGGTGTAACACCCCTCACACTCCCAGCACCTTTCCAAGGCAGTGCAGTTCTGCACCATCCCACTGGCAGAGCCCATCTGAGCCTCGTGCTGCTGCAGCAAAGCAGTCTTGACCCTATTGATCACAAACTATTTACCTTAGGAAGGTACTTTACTAGACAAAGTAATTTAAAAAAATCCTATTTCAGTGTGGCAAAAAAAACCCCAAAACCCCAAACAACCTGTTTAATAAGTTTTAACCTGAATAAAATGGCCAGTTTGAGAAAAATTAAGTAATATGTCTAATAAAATCATGACATGCAATTTGAAGCTACAGTGAGCTGAGTGGCATAGGAGCCTGCATTTTTGATTAGAGTTCATTAATCTTGTTAATGACTTATTGAATATCATTGTAACACTTGATCCCAGTGGCTACACTGTTGTCTGCCTTAGCAAGCTCTTCCAAGAGCCCCGTTGAACTGGCAGAGTGTTTCTGCAGCCCATTCCCTGCAGCTCTGCAGGGAGCACTGCAGCAGATGTGCTTTATGGCTGGCCATGGTTTAAGAGGTCTCACATGGGTCTGACCTGAGCAGGAACATCTGGTTTTCCCTCTTCACATGGATAAGAGGAGTGTGTGTATACCCAGAGTAAGTTGCCTAGGAATGCAAACCATCAACTTTGCTTTCTCTAGTTTACTGTCCTGGGTTAGGCTGAAATCCCATTTTTAATGTAGAATATTTCAATAACTCTTACATAATACATAAGAGAATTTCTGTCCCAGGCTGAGGAAGTGCAAGCCCATGCCCTGTTTGGGGATTGCATTCCAGCAAGACAGACCCAGTGAATCTGATTTGAAATGAAGAAGAAAAAGCTGGCCTAGGACTACTTCCTGGTAATGCTTTTGCTGTCCAACCTGTCATGCACGTATTTGTTTCTTTGCAAGAAATTTACTGAATAGCAAAAGTGAACACACTCCTCATTTATAATGCCTTGTTTAAATGAAAATTTGACAAATTTAAGAATAACCTGGATACAGCTAAACACAAATAAAACATCATAGTGCACATTAAAATTAATTACTTCAGGTCTTCTTTCTAAGTGAAGCAGCAGCACTTGACAGTATCATTAAATACTATCAATACTATCTATTATCAACTCACAATTTGAGGAAAAACAAAAAGGAACATTTTTTTCCCTAAAAAGGGACAGACTTGTAATAAAGACAAAACCAAGCTACTTCAGGTAATCTATCACTACAGAAAATAACACTATTAATTGTATCCTAATTCATTTATCTCCAGTAATGACAAGATTAACAGCACTGTTACTTTATATTTTAAAAAATCTATTTATTAAAACTGGAATCTTTGTTCTAAGAAATGGGACTCAGCAAGGTATTGGTCTTTTTAGCTTTGTCATACCTACTATGAAGTGGCTTTTCATGCCAAGTCTTTGGATTTTTCTGAATTCTCCAAGCTGATTCCCATTCCCTCAATGGGCCAAAGCCTTCTCTGAATTTGTGGACTTTCCCCAGACATATTTTGTGGAAAAATGAAGCAAGAAATCACCTCCATCTAATTTCTCTCACAAACCCTTTTATCATTTCTACTCTCATTTATCTTGGTCCATGGGCACCCAAGATTGAATTAACAATAGATGGCAATTAATAATTGAAACACCTGGTCACATTTAAGAGGAAATTAACTTCCATTTTATCTCAGAGTCTTCTACCTCCCTACTGTAGTTTTTGCATTTCTCAGTTTCCCCCTTGCTCTTTTTGCTTATGGAAGTCAAGAATCCTGATAAAATGCTGAAGTCAGTGATATGCCTGCTAAAGCAGTTCCCTGGAAAGCATGCCATGCCAATTGCTTGGCAGAAATAAATATACTAATTAATTTTAGATCTGTAGGAACCAATCAAATGTTTGCCAGAGGAGCCTAAGCAGATAAGATGGAAACAAGCAAAAGCTGCACACCTGCTGCAATTGTTTGAGAGGGAGGATTCACATTTCACTAAAATACCACATTTTATGTTCCTGAGATTAATCCTATTACTCTTTGGCTGGAATCCTGATGCTGCTCCCATTTAGTGGACAGCACATTTAATCATATTTTTATACAGCTCATAAAGCAGATGAAGTCTCTTCTGTGTATGTCACCAAGTCCTGTGCTGCCACAGCTCCCTGTACTGGAGATGGAAAGTGCTGGTTTGGAGTAAAAGCATTTTGCAATGGCCAGAAGGTTCAGTCTGTGGCATGTGGCAAACCTTGCTCTCCTCTGGGGTTCCCAGCAGGAATGATCCCAGGGCTGTAAGAGGTTTGCTCCTTTGCTGTACCCCTCACACAAGTTATTGGATCATCTTTGGCATTTCAGGTGGCATGATCGGTCTCCTGAGACAAAATGGGAATGCTGCACCACTGCACCCTTCACCTCTCACTTGCACAACCCAGGCTGTCACCAGGGCTCAGCAGCACTGTCCCTCAGGGCACCAAGCACTTGGCTTTCCAGATCTTTCTCTGCTGAACATGGAAATCAGAAAGGATATTTACAGAATGAAGAAGCCTGAAAACTTTGGAAATGTACTTGCAAATAGTTTCTTATCTCTACAGTTATCTTTGCTTCTAGTTGGATATCGTTTTACTGGAAGTACATGACCTCTGATTTACTCTTTCCTTGCCCTTCCAGGTTAAATTCTGCATTATCCTCCAAATCTGTACATAGTTCCACCTGTGCTTCTGCCATGCCCAGCCAGATCTCACCACCTCATCTGACAGTCCTCAAGTAATTGCAAGCTCTTTTTTAGCACCATGTTTAACTAATGCCACTAAGCATTCTTCATTTTAAGAAAGAACAAAAAGCTCCTATAATATTTTGCTACTGTTGAAAAGCAAGTTTCCTGGCATTTTACATTTCTTACAGATGAAGGAAACCTCTGCAGCTCCACTGAGTTAATGGGATCTACTCACATCTAACTTGCTGACAGCAGGGGCACTTGTTTCTGTATTCATCTCCCACTGCACCATTTTCTGTGCTGTTCCCCCAGGATCAGTGGAGATCAAGAGGATGCTGACAGTCCTAACTCAATTCCAGCCAGAAAGTGTAGGAACTGGCCTGCATTGACCCTGGTGCTGCAGATCCCCTCCCACTTGGTGCAGGGAGCTGTGACACCTCTGACTGCTGTGTGGCAACCTTCCCCTCAAAGGAGCAATGCAGCTCTGCAGTATTGCCAGAGGATGCAAAAAATGCTCATCTGCCCTAAGAGACTCACCTGGATCTCTGCAGAAACCACTGCCAAAGCAGGTGAGATACGGAACTGCCACAGCTCCTGTGGTGTCCCTGAGTCACCACAAAGAGAGACATTTCCACAGATTTAACAACTGAACAAGGGGAAAAGGGGGCAGGGGGAAGACTCAAATGGAAGCTGTAAAAGCCCATCTAGAAAAGACACCAATAGATTTCATATGATGGCAGCTGCAGGAAATTCATTTATATCCCAAGGGAAAAGCAGTAGAAACCCTTCACACACGTACAACAAGACATTCAAACCCACTGAATCACCAAAAGGCAAGGAGCCCTTGCTCAGAGCTCTGGGCGTGAGCCAAGGGGCACGTTTGTTTGTATCAGTAACAGAACAGAAGCTGTTAATGGTGGCTGCTCATGGTGATAACTGAGCTCTCTTCTGTCCATATGTCAGGAACAGAATTTGATTTTCCATGTCTGCCTGAGCTGTTTCCTACTTCACTTATGCTACATCAGGCTGTGGGCACACAGTTGTCAAAACAGAAGAGATAACAGAGATGGAGAATAAATTGATTAGGGCAGACCTGCAAGGTTGGCACAGGAAGAACAAACTGGGAGAGGACTGGGATACTTCAAGAGGTGAAGCACAAGAAAGAAAGCAAATTTAAATGCATGTTTACTTTCCACAGTGCTTTGTGTCTTCAGGCAATTACTAGCAACACTCAGCAACGCTTCCAAAGGAAGCAGCCATTTAAGGAAGGAAAACATCAGCTAGTGCTCCAGTGGGTTACAGGCAGTTGCAGGCAATCCCAATCCCTCTGTGACAAGGTACTAATGATTGGCTGGGCTGCGAAAATTCCAGCCTCTCTTTCCTGAACTCTGCATATTTTTGTTTCACAGGCCGGGGACCAGAGCTGTTTTTATTCCCTCTCTTCTGCAATGGCAGGCACGGAGCACTGCCCTCAGCTGGGCTAACTGCATCTCTGTGTGTTTTAGACAGGGGGAGTGGACACTGGCCTGGTCCGGGACAGGGCTCTGCCCCCACTGAACAAAGATCATTCCTGGACCTGTTTCAGCAGGAATGCCCAGTTGGCTTCCTTCATCAGGAGCTTCCCAGCAACAGCAAAGCTAAACTGCAGAGCAGCGTCCCAGAACCCTCATGTCTCCATCTTCACTGAAGGTTCATCTAGAATTAATTCAGTACTTCCACAGCCGTGGAAAAGAAGCATATTTTTCTTAATGAATATAGATTTACTAAATTTAAGAAGTAAGTTTCTGAATTACAATTTAGGTAAGATTTTCAATTAAAAAACAGTGATAAAAATAAAGACAAGGTTTATCCCACTGCAGTACAGTCTCTCAAACCGTTCTGATCCATAAATGGTTTAATCAAGATTCATCTACCAGACCTTAATTTCACTGGATGACTCCATCATTGAGTTGATACATGAAACAATTTACATTAATAGCCACAATATTATCCTGATTATTTCTTTTATAATCAAAGCAGAAAAATATCCAAACCTTGCCAGAAACTGATATTAAAGGGTTTCTAAAGCCTCACATTTAAATAACTTTAAAATACTTTAACTGAACATATTTGGAAATGCAAATCTAATGGATTCAAAGGAAATCTCAGATTGTGTAAATTAAGCCAGAATTTAGGAAATCTAATCATAAAGCATTATTCCCCCCCCCCCCCCCCCCCCCCCCCCCCCCGCATCATTAGGAATTGTGAGGATACTTCTCTGAGCTGTTAGGAAGAAAAAATATTTTAAAAAATAACATATGCCATCACTTTCTTCTGCTTAACTTTTACATCATAGCTTATGTACAGCTTCATGGACCATATTCCTGGGCTCTATTAAAATCTAATTCCTGTGTGCAAGTAAAAGAAGTACAAGTACTCCATGAAAACAGTGGATCCAGGAGTGAAAACTTGCAAGGTAAAAGGAATAGCTAAAGCACAAGATTTAAAAATTTTAAAAAAGGCAAAAAGAGCATGAACTAATTAACATTCTAAGGATTAATTTAGGCACAGAACATCTGTTTTCACATGTCCCTCTGATGAGATCCAACGTGAGGCCTTGTGTTGGTTGGTTTTGAAGCTGTATTTTATTATCCAAGAAGAGGTTCTGAGTACAGACTTTGGTAGGGATTATGAATATCTTAGTAACACAGGGACCTCTGGGCCCCTTCTAACTACTCTTACGTCCTTTATTTCCACTTGGCTTGTATCCATACAGCATTCTCTATTCCTTGCTGAAACATTCTCCACCGGGCACATTTACAGTTTATATTCTATTTGAACAACATGGAATGTTCCATCCCTCATCTGCTTTCCCACAAAACAGGACATTTTAATTCTTCTTTCCTGTATATTCTGCTACACAACCAGCTGATCAGACAAAGCCCTTACCCATTTCTTTAATTCTTCTGCACTTGCTATTCCCCTAATTTAACAGCTTGCTTTCTAACAGCACTTCTCAAGTCTTGTTCACATAGGGCCAAAGAAGATCCCAGGGTTCTAACAATAAAGAAACCATCTGCAGCACCATTACAAATATTTCTTAATCTGAAAAGTTTATAAGTCCCCCGCTTGCCCTCCTGATTATAAATACAAAATAGAAACTCTTTTAAAATCCAAACAAATGTTCCTGGCGGATCTCTCTGCGGACAAGGATAGAAATCTAATGGATTTCTATCAGAGAATAGCCATGCAGAAATTTAAGTCTTTTAACACAGCAAATCTGACAAATCCACACTGACCAGGGTAATTAAACAATTCAGACTCAGTGATCAGCAGAAATAATTCATGCACACACAGAGCTGTCCTTGTAAATTCAGACTCAGGCAATTTCGTGAGCTCTCAGCAATGGTGGCACTGATGTTTTTTTACCTGCACCCATTCTATGTGGAACACATTCCTCAGGCTTTCAGCACTGGCCTACCCAGACCTTCTCATGAATAAAGAGTTATTTTCATTAATTAAGTGAACTATTCCCACCACAATTAGCAAGGGGCTTGTTTTCCTATCTGCAGGTAACACAAACTTGCAGGTCATTAACTCCTCTCCCTCCACTAGATAATGTCATTAACATGCAATAATGATGTTTTCCATTGCTCTGTGTTACTTCACCAAGCATCACAACTACAAGACAAAGCACTGAATTGACAGCAAAGTCTTTTCAACTCACCCACCCCCAGCCAAACATTAATCAGTCTCTAACTTGGTCATCACATCAAAATCATTTCCCAGGAAAAAAATGCTCCACTTGTTGACTGCTGAGCAAATTGAAGCAGGAAAGAGCTTTTTGTATTTTTAAAGGAATAATTGATTCTGTGGCTCTGTAGCTGCTGGTCAGCACAACAGTAATTAGAATCATCGTGACTAATGCACAGACCATTTTACAGGCCTTTCTTATTAGCACAAACATTCCTCAGCTCACCTCTGCTGTGCTGGGCCAGGATGTTGCCCCTGTGCTTGGGAGAATCAGTTGTTAAACTACATATACAGATCTTATTAGGCAGAGCAAAGAAATCCTATGTACGCTTTAGTAGAATTGAACTTGCTATTAAGGTACTGCTCTGAGCGTGTCTGTCTAATTATGTGGGTCCCCAAAGTGAAACAAAATCCCTTCTGTTTCATCTTGGGTGTGTTATCAGTTTTGATTGCCATTTGTGTATCAAAAAAGAAGGATTTTCAAAATACTGACCACCTTCTTCCTATTCCCAGTTTGGAAGTGCCAGTTTGGAGCTCTGGCAGCTCACTGCTCCCTTTTGGAGAACCTGAAAACAAAGGCCAGTGTACTCTGTCCTTGTCAGACACAGACATTTTCCCACCTCCTGTACAAATCCTGTGCTCCTCCTGCATCTTCTGAAACTCTCATATTTATGAGCAGACAAATAATCTGTTCCTCAAAGACTTTCATGCATTCCCTTGCCCTCGACTTGTACCTGCAAAGCGATTGTGATTCCAGCTGTGTCACTGTTAAATATGCCATTAATTACCTCAGGAAGGCATCAGACCATACTCAGAACAGACTGTAAACATTTGATGTCATTAGGTAATGCACTGAGGCTGTTTTTAGTGCCATAACAGCTCTATTTATATACTGTGCTGCATAATTAGCTACTAATGAGGCTCTAACTTTCACTGCTGTAAGGCCTAGATAGCTGTTCCTCTTTCAATGAATTCATTTTTGCTGTCTCATTAACACACTAAAAAACCTGCAAATTGTATTTTAATTAAAAGCTAAACTACCTCTGTCTGGAGACACTAATGAACAGATACACTCCAAGGGAGATGCAAGAATGTTGCCAGTCAAGAGGACAAATTCCTTGCCAGAAGATCAACACAAAAACATAACACAGCTCACACTCTTATTTCAAGGGCAGGCTCTTCTCTACTTTCTCCTTTTTTTCCCCCTTAATTTTCTCCTTTTGTATCTTCAGCAAGGCTGCCTACTCTCAGATTGACAAATTGCAAACCAGACCCTAAGGAACAGCAAGACTGTCTTAAAATCACGAGGTGTATGTATTTTGAGCCTTCCTGATGCTTGCTATTCCCATCAGTCTTCTGGATGATATTTCCTGGCTTTTTCCTGTAGCTGCAAGGGCTGAAAACACCACAGCAGAAACTCATCTAACTCCATGACTCCACAACCACTGCAATAAAATCATGAGCACTGACCACAGAGCTTCATTTCCTGACTGCTGAGGGCACTTCAAGCAGTTCATCAAGGAACATTGTCAAATACAGCAAGTCACCAGGTGGAAACAAGGTTTGAAATACACTGGGGAAGGAAGAGCATCCCACTAATCTGACCAACACCCACACAGAGGCAACTGATTGTACAGTGCTCCAGTGCTGGAAACAGACACTCAGGTTTTTCAAAAAGACCTCTTAAGGCAACATGAAAGTAAAATGGAAAATGACATTTAGAACTCATGTTCCACACTGTATTAAAGCACTGTGAACACATCCATCTGCAAGGAAATAACCCAGGAGCAGGACACAATAAACAGCAATTAACACAGGAGAGAAGGAAGCAGCACTTTGAAAAGTACAGACAGTTCAAGGAATACACTGCACAAATCTGATCTATTACAAAGGCAACCAAATTGCTTTAGGAAGCATTTCCCTCTCTCTTGTTTATAAGGATTATCTGTTTACAAATGACAGGATGAGGAGCTGACATTTTATCGAGTGCTTCTCATAAATCCAAGGAATCCTGTTCCATACACTGCCAGGTGGTGATTTTTAAATGCTCAGGAGAGTTTTCATTTCAAGCATATGTGTGTTTAATGAGTCACACAAACAATGATGCAAGCAGGATGCTTTGTGTGAGGAAGAGCAGTTCAAAGAGCAACAGCTGCACGAAAGCACAGTTAGAAAAACCAGAAAACATTTAAAATATGGAATAAAATGGTCAATAAAGGCTAGGGCTCTGCACCCACATTTAGATCATCAATAAGTTTATCCAGTGTTGATAAAGGAATACAAGTGGTTTGAAATTAGCTGCAATGCAGCAGTTAAACCACTGTCTTCCAGTCTGTGTTCCAGAGACCTTCTGATGTGCATGGATTGCTTCTGGATTCCAGGAAAGGCTTTGCCCATAAAAACAAGCATCACTTGTCCAGAGACTAAAACACACAACTCCTCAGGCAAACAGGCAGGAGATGGTTGGAATTCCCCAATGTCTGCTGTGCAGCACTGAACACTGGAAGAGCAAATTGCAAGAAAAGAACCATTACCAGCCAATATACTTCAACATAGAAGGATGGAGTTGGTATTTTTCACATGAGTAATTCTGACAGTTGTCCCAATATCATCTGACTATGCTTGAAACATGTCATTAATCAATGGGCTTCTTGTGTGAATAAGGATAACTCTCCTGAGGAGCTGAATAATTAATTCCCTGATAGTTAATTCTAACATACAATGGGAGCATTTTAGATGGCCTATATACACAATTTTAATCTGAATAAAATAGGAAACATCACCTCAACGCTAATACAACATTTCTGTAAATGATGCACATTTTTAAAGCTAATGAAGCTGTCATTATCTCATTAAAATTTGGCACAGCAGTTATTTTTAAGTTATCATTGTGACTTTTAAAATATTTTGCAATTAAATTACTTTAATTCATTTGTATTACTTGTAGGCTTGTATAAAAAACTATTTTTTTATCATGCCTATTAGGATGAATGAGGGTACTATGCTTTATTACACATGTTCAATCCCATTCAAAAACGTGGCTGCCTTCATTTCCCACATCAATATGGGTTCTTTCAATCCTGCTCTCAGTGAGAGCAGAAACTAAATTTCAGTTGATTTCACTGGAAGCAGGTCTAAATAATGAATTTATGCTGCTAGGAATGAGGATCAGAAATTACATTTAACACTGTTTTTCAATCATGTACTATGTATGGAACAAAAGGATCACAAATACACTGCTTTTAATTTAATATAACTGGATAAATGTAGGTCAGGCCTCAACTAGTGTAAAGAGACATCTCTTCATTTGAAGACTTGATCCTTCCCTTGATTCCAGTGCTCATTGTCTGCAGGTGTAACCAGGAGCCCCCAAACACAGTACCAGCATGTATTGCTGCTGGAGACCACAATGACAATGGTAAAAAGCAATCACCTGGGAAACTCTGCTAATTATAATCACACACCTTCCCACCATTGCCCTTTTCCCTGCACATCCCTGCAATGCACTCCTGCTCCTGTGCCCCAGCACAGACACCACCTGGAATGTGCCCATCCAAAAGCAGGTGAGCCCTTTCCATGACACAAATATCACCTTCGGGTGGCTGAAGGGAGCAGTGACAATGCCACGCTCTGCCCCAGCAAACCCCACAGCCACATTCCCATCCTGTTTACAGCAGGGCCCATCAGCACTGACTGCACACTTCAGTCCTGGCAGCGCTGAGAGTCACAACAAAACTCCTCCCACTGAGATTTTACACACAAATTCCTTTTTCTGTAAAATTTGGGGAAATATCGTATTCCTCTCACAGGAAGTGATGGATTAGGCAGCTCCAAAGGATGTTCTGGCTCTGTCCTGAGGCTGTTGTGCTGTTTGCTTTCAGACTTAAGCAGCTTCTCAGCCAAGACCTACGAGTGCCATTTGCTGCTACCAACACAGACAGCTGGAAAAGCCCCCTGGATAATGGGGAGCTTTCAGTCCCCAGAAAGACTGAGGCAGCAATTCAGAATTAATGTACAACTAAGGCAGAAAAAGGCCTGCAATTTATCAGATGCTTCAGTAATTCTTGAACACTTTTTCTGTGATTCTGCTTTCCTCAAGAATGTGTAAATGAGACTTTAAAAACACAGTTAACTTTTATTTTGTAATGAAGATAAAAATTCTGCTGCTAAGATGGGAGACTCTAGTAAGGAAATGAAAATGCAGCTGGAAGGTGTGGTGGTATTTGCTGTCTGCCAGGTCACCTGTATTTATTAGCATGGCAGCTGCCACTAATGGGACAAAGGGAGAAAACTGAGTAAAAAGCATTTGTTGATTTCACCACTCATTTAATATTTTGATAAGAACTCAGCTAAATCACTGTCCAGTAACTCTGCTTATAAAACAGGATTTATAGAGAGCTTTATGGGAATAACACTAGATTAGAAAAGCTCTTTGCAGGCTTTTAAACAAGATACAAGGCAGTGCACTGCATGTACAACACCTTATTTCACAACAAGAGAGAGGCTGCAGAACTAGACATTTTCTCCAAGACAGTATGAAAACATAAATGGAAACATGAACTTGCAGAATTAGGACCCGGAACACGCTAAGCTGACATACGTAATTTCAAGTATTCACACAGCTGTCACAGATGGTGAAAATGGGGGTTGTTCTCCAACACCAGCAAAGGCTCTAATTGAGAGAATCCCTGAAACAAAATCCATCAAGTGACAAATGCCAACAGCGGATTTGCCCTTGAGGATTTCTAATAGGACCTGCCACATAACCTTAAAATGCCCATGCTTTTCTGTCATGCCCCTGGAACAGCAGCAAAGCCCAAGCTCTGGAGCAGTGTGAACAGAGACCCTCACCTGAAGCAGCTGCTGCTCTTCTGGCCCCACCTGAACCAGGTTTTAGTGACAAAGGCCATTTTATTCCACAAGGAGTCAAAAACAACCGTGATAAGGTTTACAGAGCCAAGGACTTGGCTCTCTGGCAGGTGAGTTTTGCCAGCCAAGCAGTGCATTCCTGCCTGTGGACAGGTGGAGAAGCTTGTCCCATTCCCACTGCCCTGGATGGAGCTAAACAGCTCTATCAATGGCTCCAGCAATGGATCACTCCCATCAAGGAACTGTATTTTGTTGTACCAGCAATGCCAACAGCTCCAGAAAATCACCTGGGAACACACAGCAACCTGGACTGGGCATGGAGCAGCTCTCATCAAAGGGAAGTGCTCACTTAAAACCCTCAGAGGAGTTGACCAAATGCCCACAGCCCAGTAGGGAACTCCTTGAATAAAGACCCAGGATAAGAAGCACATTTCTTCATTATCTTCAAGGACTTGGAATAAACTGCTCCTGTTTCCTAGGGGATTAGGATTCCTGCAGGCTGCTCCTCCCCAGAAAAACCCTATCCCCCCATTAGTATGAAATATTTGGATTCTCTAGTGGGACATAAAATGTGGAACATTTCTGCAGATAAACAAGTGAAAGTACTTCATAGGTTAGGGAAAAAAGAGAAACTCATTTCTGCAGGTGATACAGACAGACTCTCAGAGTGAGAAAGACAATTTCTTTTTACAGTTTTTCTCTGCAGTTTCAGAAGTAGAAAAGAAGGAATTTTCCACTGGGGTATGAGTATTTTATCATTATCTCAGGCTTATTTCCTCATTTGGAAAAGTTACCTTTCTATTACAGGCTCTTCAAAAAATTAAAATTAAATTAATTAATTAAAATTAATGTAATGTAATTAATTAATTAAAATGAGCAAATCTATATTATGAAATCAATTATAGTCTTAATGATGTTTTCCAATGGCAGACCAAAGAACAGCATCATTTTACTCAGCTTGTCTGTTATACTAACTTATTTGAACACATAAAATACACTGTACACTGCAAGAAATAAACAAGATTGGATGGATGGATGGATGGTTGGATGGATGGTTGGATGGATGGATGGATGGATGGATGGATGGATGGATGGATGGATGGATGGATGGGAGTGACATTTTCCTTGCTTCCTAAAAAAACTGCCCATCTCTTAGTAAGTATAATCCCTGTTTTTCCACAGACTTCTGGTGTGATTGTTGCTTTTAGTCCTTTTTGGAAGAAATCCACAATAACTGCTACACACATAAACTGATTTGCAGCTGACATTTAGATACTCAGCACCAGAATGACCATGCCCAGTCAGCTCAGTTCACACGAATCCACTAACACACTGTGACTTGGGAGGACTGACCCACACACCCAGGGGGATTAAGTGCATGCTCCACCTTTTCAGAACAAAGTGCCATCCCCCAATGTACACCTCTAACTGATTTTTCTCTGACATGACACAAATGATATTAATGGACTCAATTGCAGCCCTACTGTATTAGACTGCCCTACGTAATTACTCAGAATAACCTTTATTTTACATCCCCAGGTAATTTATGACAAGTCCTCATGTACATCCTTCAAGGTATTCAAGTGCTGCTGAAAGGGGCTTCACTTCTTAAATTATGGGAACATATATATTTTTTTTGTCTTCTCAGAAGATCCTTCTTACCACATTAAAACAGACATAAATCTGCTGACTCATCCCCATGGCTTGTACTAATTCAGATTTCATTTACATGCATGAGTGGTCATATATTTTAATGAAGCCTTCTGCAGTAAATACAACCAGTGTCAGAAGCTTTTTAAAAACAAAAATAAAAATAAGAACTGGATTTCTACGTATAATTGGGAATATGAATTCCTCAGGTTAGTACCCATTTACTCAGGAGCCTTAAGCTGGTTTTCTAACTCCTGCTCTGTATTGTGAGGGGTCATGGCGGGACAGAGAGCTGTGGAGTGTTCACTCAAAGAAGTTAACCTGTGCTGGGACCTTGGAAAGGTCCAGCTGTAAATACTGATCCAGCTGTAAATACTGCTCAACTTAATCACACACAACAGTTTGGGTCTTAATGACTGACATCAAACCTCATCTTCTGCCTCACCGGGGCCTTTGGGAAGGCTCCAACCAGCTTCCACTTACCAGAGAAAGCTCCTTGGCAGAACAGATATTGCTTGGCCAGTGATGTCACAGGGGGGAAAAGTGCTGATTTTTCCATCAGAAACACAGTGAAAGAGTCTTCCTCTGAAATACCTCTGCCTGACATCCCAAAACCAAAAACACCATGACAAATGATTAACTGAAGTGTAAAGAGAGGAATAATTATTTTCAGAACAGAAGCCATGTTTCTTACCCTTTGTTCAGTGGTCCTGACAGATGTTGTTCCCTGAACTGGACTCCCACACTCTTCTGGATCTGTGGCTTCACTGGAAGAGCTAAGTCCTGCAGGAAGACTGTGTTGATTGAATGGAAAGGTAAGTGGTGACCTCAACTGAATTTATGTTAAATCAGCTGATGATATCCTGGGCCTCAAAATAAAGAATTGACACAATATTGGTGAAGCTAGGTTTTCATTAAAACATTTTAGAATAAACTCCTTGTCAAATTGAAGCTTTGCACAATTTGTAGAACTGATCTTCTATAAATTGAACCTTTAGCACTTGCTTTGAAATAGGCCTGGTTTGGGGTTTTTTTTCATACTGTGAAATCTTCCAAGAAATCATAAACAAATTATCATTCAAGAAAAAGTATGGATAACAAATCTGACCTGAAATAACAAATCTGTCTGAAAGTCTAAGGATAGGTTGCCATGGCCAGCTCTACAGGGTGGCAAAAAAAAGAGGAAGAAGCCAAACAGTCAAAAAGGAGGAGCTTTCCCTATCCTAGGAAAATTCCAACAGGAGAGGCAGCACCCTGCCATAAACTGAAAGCATACCTGTGCTTTATCATCCTTCTTTCCAAGGTGTCTTTTGATCTCCATCTGATGCATGGCTCTTAAGGAAGGATGGATTTAGCTGCTGCCTTTACAACAGGGAAGATGAATGCAGCAGCTCCACCAGAGACAGATTCTCAGAGTTTTGGAAGTGTTCGGGGCCTGACCAGCTGGAAGGGTTTCCTTGCCCCATGGCTAGATTTCCATGTAGGAAAACCAGAGAAGAGAATTCACTTAAGAAGAGCTGCTGGTTGGAGAGTCTCCCTTGGAGGTGCACTCAGCCAGGCAGAAGCTGTGACACAAATAAGCTCCTGTATCTCTGTGGGCACTCAGCCTCCAGCCTTTACAACCCATCTGTCCCTCCCAGAAGCAGGCACAATTTTAGGAAATTTGTGTGACAAAAGCCTGCAAGGGAACTCCTGGCTCTTTTCATCTCTCTGTTCTTTCTTCCAGCTGTTCCTGCTAGATTTCCCCCATCTAATCTAACAATCTATTAACAAACACCTTTTTTAATATTCCCCCCAGATAATTTAGTTCTCAGCCTCTGAGAGCGGCAGCTGATCCCTAAACCTGCCTTCTGTTCCCTGAGAAAAGGCCAGTCTGATCCCTCACCCACCTGGTCAGGCTTCCTGCTGTGCAGAGGATCTCCGTGGAGCAGAGAGGAAAGAACATCTGAACCTTTGTACACAGCAGTGAACTTTGGGCTGGGCAGAGTGAACTGACCCAGGAACAACTCAGGAGCAGTCTCAGAGATGCTCTGCACCTCAGGCAGCTGTGGGAAATGCCCATGAATAAATAAATAAATAAAACAAATAAACCACAAAATGCTTACACCTAGAACTGAGCTAAGGCTCTCACCAATTACCAGGTCACTAATCCTGTCACTGATTCCTGTGCTTGATGTCCCAGTCTGAAAGCAGCTCCCCCATTTCCCATCCAGTCTGAAAGCAGCTCCCCCATTTCCATCCCAGTCTGACAGCAGCTCCCCCATTTCCATCCCAGTCTGACAGCAGCTCCCCCATTTCCCAGCCAGCCAGGAGTGGGGCAGTCCCTGCTGTCTGCAGGAACTGCTCTGAGCCAGCTTCCCCACTGCCACCACCCCAAACGTCCAACCCAAACCACAGCACTCATTTGGAATCAGAGCCCCTTTGGGGCCAGGCTCTGCATGTCCAACAGGAGGTGTGGAATATTTCTGAGCGATGAAGTGTCCTTTTGTATCACTGAGATTTAACTGATTTTCCATAAGATTTCATTTGTTTCCTGTCTAATTCTGCCTAGCATGAACAGTTTTAAACAACCTATTGCAAACACTTCTCTACTTGCTTGCCTTTCATTTTCTCCAGAAATTAAGTACATTACAGCAGCATATCTTTAATGTTTATTATAGAATAAATGACTTATTCAGACATAAAAATATTTTGAGCCCTGCTGTTATATGTACAATGGTATAATAGATAACCCAAATTCAGACAGTAAATGTGATGCCAGAAAACAGCAATACATATTTTATTGGGAGAAACTTGTGCTCTTCAGATGTAGCTTTGATTTAATATCTCTTTGGGCACTGTAGTTTAGCTGATTTAACTTTTAGTCAAGAAGATGAGTAATAAGGATTTAAACTATATGGTTTTCAAACTGCAAATTAGTTATCTGACTGGTTTTCACTTACAACAATGTAAAAGTAGTGAAGTATTTACTTTTATAGCAAGCAGTGCACTAATCAATTTAAATTTCTTCCTCTTCATTCTTTCAGCAGATTAACAGAGCTGTATAAATGGATACAGTTCATACTACTTTGACTGAGCTTTTGCACTGAGGGAAAGGAGGTGACCACTTATAACGTAAATGGAGGGTTGGAAATTCTTTCACAAATTAGAATCTCTTCACAGATCCTGACCTGACTTGTACTGCTGCTGAAATCAAGCCTTTTTAGACTAAGAACATTGTCATCTCAACATGAACTTTTGAGAAGAGACCAAAATTAAAGCATGCATATCAAAAAGAATGAATCAGGTATGTCTTTAAGAATGAAGATAATAGATGAAACCTAAAGTGATCATTGGGAAACCTCAGTGAAATAAGAATACTTTCATATTGGAGGAGCACATTTCTAATTTGATGTTACTTTCTTAGTAACCTTGACTAAACATTACAGACTGCAACGTGGACATCCTCAGACATTTGCCTGTAAGAAGAAGAACAGACTGTGCCCATTGGAGGAGCCGAATCAGCGCAAGATCCTTTCCATTGGAAGCACAGCTGTTCACCTGGCATCCCCCATGGCTGCAGAGCAGATGCTCCAATGGAATTACTCTAAGTAAGGGTGAGAAGATCCATTTTGGCAATGGCAGCCCTGCCCAGAGGGTAACCAGTGCAGAGGGTAGCACTGTGCACACACTGCTGAGCTCTGCACAGTCAGGGCCCTGCCAAGCACTGGCACTGCCCGGGGTGAAGCAGCTCCTGGTCCATCCTGCCCTGGTGATGGATGCACGTACATACAGGGGCAGAGAGGTGAGAGCCAGCAGCCCCAGAGCTGCATTCATCACCATCCAGGCACAATTCCACTCTGCATTCCCTGCCTTGTTACCAGCTGAGCTGCTGTGGGTGTAAGTCCATAGGCAAGGCTGATTCCCCAGGAACTGAAATAAATGGCTGCTCCTTTCCAGCCCTGCTAGGGCTGCAAAGCCAGAGCACTCCTAGAAAAGGGAGCTGCTGTCAATTCTGGCTCACCAGCACTGGCATCAACTCAGCTCTCCCTGCAAAATCTTCATGACTGATGAGGCAGAAAGCAGCAAAGGCACAGCTTTGGCATTCAGGCCACAGACGAAGCTTCCAAAAGTTTCTTCTCTTTCTTTTGTCTCTGACAATTAAAAATAGATTAAAGCACAGTCACTGTAAGCAACATATCTGCAAGCACAAACCATCTTTATGCTGTACATAGGCAGAATCCCACTTGGAGATGGAGCACTGAAATGCAGAGTCCCTTCTCACAGTCTGTATTTTAGAGAAGTGTTTAGAGAGCTCTCTCCACCCCACTGATGGCATTTCTGACATGGCATCAACTGCCACAGCCTGCTTTGCTGCTGCTCTCCCTCCACTGTGTCTGACAGTATTTTTAGCATTTAACTGACCTAAAAATGGGTTCTGCCTGTTCCTGAAAATGCAAAAAAAGGTTCCACTAAAACAGCACTTAGGGAGAAATTAGGATTAAAGAGCAGCCAGCACTTAAACCCTGTAAATCTGAGTGATGTCAAACTGACTGCAGTGACAGAGCTCAAGAGCAATCTAATGGATGCTTTCTGCTCCTTCAAGTGAAGCATTTAAACACTGCAATGTAAGGCTGTTTAAAATGCATATTCTGTGCCACTTCATTTCAAGCTACAACAGTGGCTTGATAAATCTCCTATTTCTGACTGGCACACAGCAAAACATCTGCCACACCTCTGTGTGCTGAGTCCTGTCAATTTAACAGCATTTTTACACTGCATATCCTGCAACATTTTTGTGTTGGAAAACCTGAACTTATAAAATCAGTGTCTCTAAAATTTTTGTTGTACCCTGCAGCCAGACCATAACATGCAGCACATTTGAAGGCCTAAAATTTGCAGCTTTAAAATTTCTCTGACTGGAATAATTAGATACTGCTTTGTATGCCTGCTACAATGTTTTGCACATAAATTACTTATAAACCACTGCGAGATTCAAACAAGAATTTGACAGGGAAAAATAGGTATTAACTCCCATGGGTAATTTAGGCATGTCAAAACTATAAATTGTTGCCTTACTTTTTTCTTTTTATGACTTGTGACACAAGAATGGATTACCTCTGCACTATTTTCTACTTAGGTTATGATTTTTGTCATTCAAATAAAGGCAGAGCAAGAAAGAATGAAAATAAACTATTATGGCTCAGCATAAACTATTTGCACAGTAATCTTAAATAGGCAATTAATTTAAAAATTATATTCTTAGATTTCAATTTTAGTAATGAGGATTGTAACCTTAAGGAGAAAATAATGTAAAATCAACTAATGTATATATAGTTGGGTACAATTATTTAATTCTCCCTGCTGCAACATCTGACAGCAACTTACATACGATGGCCTTGAAGTTCTAAAAATAATGACTACAATTTTGACCTTTCCTCTCTGTTGTTACAGTTCAGTGTCACTACAATTCATTCACCTGGTGCCATTCTCCCAGCTGCCTGTAATTCTTGTCACAGAAATGAAGAATTTGAAACCTTTTCCAGATCACTTTTAACATTCTGTGTTTGATTCCATTGTTAATTCTATCTCCTCATTAATCTGCAGGCACAATCTCTGAACACATATTGTTTGGGTTCACTGAGCCAACCAAGTGAAATATGGAATAATAACAAGAGGAAACTCCTTCTTCCTTGCTGAATGGTGTGTTACCACATGTCACTAGAAGACATCCCAGTTCTGATAAATCACACTGTACCATGCATAAGAAAGGGGAATGACTCAGAAGAAAAGGGAAAATATATTGGTGTGTTCTTAAAGTTACATCAGACTCACTCATAGGTGCCTGCAAGTGTGACATACAGGTGTATTTCACTAGTTGTGCAAGAGATTATATCAATGTACTCTATTTTAACAATAGAATTACATACTCCAGATAACTCTGCATCCCAATTCTTTCTGAGCCTTACTCAAAAGTCCATCATAAAGCCAACATTCCATGGGTTCTGTTGTACAAAGGGTCAGCAAACTCCCCGTGCCAGCCACAGAGCCTGGTAAGATTTCCTGAGGTGATTTTCCTTCAGGTACTGAGAAGTTTGAGGAGGGTCACAGTCCTCTGGTTTGCCAGTGAGTTTGTCCTTGAGCTCAACCTCTCCTTGAAAAGAGGTTTCCTGCAGGACAGAGCTGCCCCGTGCCCCTCTCTGCCTTGTACAAGATCCAAGTCTCTCAAGGCCTAAATCTCTCAGGACAGAATTAAGAACAGACTGCCAGGAAGTAGCACAGCCCAGTTCCCATCCTTTTTCCCTCCAACACACCTTATCAAGGAATGAAACACGCTGCAAACACGAGCTGAAATACAGGGAAATGCAAAATGTGGGGAGCCCGTGCTACCCTAAATACAAATTTAACTGGCCGGGGCAGAACTCTCTGAGAGGGTTTGTGCTCAGCTCAGCACAGGGAGACGTCAATGCTCAGATGAATTTTTACCAGGCAGGCAGTGCTCAGTGTCCTTCCCTGTGTTCAGTGGGTGCCCCCAGGCTCCCTTCACTCCTATCCTGCCCTGAATGCAGAACTCAAAATGATTCACGGCCACTCAGCCACTCAAACAAACAAGGAGGTGCATATTGACATCTGGGAAAAAAACCTCTCCCAAGTGCCCCTCATCATTTTAGACCAGGATTTTAACATGGGAAGCTTCCCTGAGAACTGAGTTGCTTCAAGAGGTTTTCTCCTATTTTAAGATGTGACCCATCTTTTGTGTGGCAGAAGGACTTTCTTAACCCTGTTCATTTCTGGCTTCGTTGGTAACTCTGGTGTGAGGGATTTGAGCAACACTGTAATGCTTGCCAACATTTTAGTGTTTTCCCACCATCCCTCTGTACAGAGGCACAAAACACAGAGCATGTGAGAATTCAACCACACCAAGAGATGTCATTTGTATCACAAACCAGGTTTTGTAGGTGCTTGGAAAGGTTTCGATATTGTTATTCTTCTACTTAAAACACTTCTGGTTTTATGTCCAACATGAGATGTTGCTTCAATGCTACCAACAAGCCAGAGAAGCATTTGCAGTTTCTCTGCTGCATCATGAACTTTCACATGTACACACATCCATCCATCCAGGCACCTGCAAACGTGATGTAACAACTCTGCCATTTGTCATCCCATCAGAGCTTCACTGCTTATTCAAAGCAATGTCACAAAGCTATTTTCTACTCTTACTAGATGGATAACTGCAGAAGGTAAACAATACAAATTTTTCTAACAGAAATTACATACACTGTTGTACTACAACCTAAAAAACCAGATTTACTGATATCTGAGATTCATTTGTAATTCTATTTCTCCTCTTAGCAAGGACAGAACTGAGCACCATGGGCTGGGAAGTTTGCCTTTCTTTTCCATACCTATCTATTATCTTTGCAGTTTAAACAACAGTGTGGTGTTTAAAAAACACAGCATAGTAGCTGTGGAATATGGTCTTGTATCTGGACACCTCCCATTTTCAAGAAATGCCATCTACAGAACTGAATTTGGATCTATTTTGGGGAGAAGCCAGGATTTCCAACAATCAGTTTAAAATTTGCCTATTTTTCTCTTCCTTTGTTTATAAAATCCTCTCAATTTATGGGAAGAAAAAGCTGTTATGAGCGTGATGTGTTTATAACCAGCAAGATGTTCTAGAAAGATATGGACTTTCAGACATTTGGATTGAGTTTCAGCTGTGTCTCAGCAGAGTAATTGATTATCTCAAAAATAATTCCATCTTCAGCACAAGTCTATCAGACCAGACAATTCCAAATGTTTTTAAAAGCAAGGTTATTTTAACCACTTTGCAGAATGCCAGTCTACCAGATGGAGACAGAAAACCCTAGCAAGGAAATAATGGGATTATTACATTACTTTAGAACGTGGAAGTCTCTCCATAGAAGAAAGCATCTGCTGTGTCTATGTGTGTGCACATGTTTAACAAAAAAAGGCTGGCCTGTCTGTGTGCACATGTGTACATGTCTGTACACAGCCTAACATCTGAAGGCTTTGCATTTGAGAAAGCTATTTTAGAAAAAAAATACAATTTTTTTTTCATGTTCATATAGATTTTGTTGATGTTCCCATGGAAAAAGAAAGGTCTGGCCAACATCTTCCCAACTGCTGGAGAACAAAAAGGAACCTCTCTCAACCAAGAGGGAAGAACAGCCAGTGGCACAACAATGGGGTCACAGACAGACAGATGGACCCCTTCCCTTGCTCCATCTCCCCTGCCATTTCCCTGTATGATTCCACAAGTCTTGTTTCCACAGGACACCACACTAAAAGTCAGTCAGAACACAAATCTGGGCCTCGCTGTTCCCCCGTGGGCAGCGTGTCCCTGCGCTGCTGCAAGGCTGTGGGTAGGGTTACACTCTGCTCCACAGAACAAACAATCAACATCACAAGCACCTTCTTTTCCTTTTCTTCCCCCACCAGCAACTCAAGAGTGAGAAACTGCATGAGAAGTAGTTCATTTAATGGTGAGAGCCATCACTAGGATCAAGGGGAAACAAAGCTCTAGAGCTGCAATCCAGGGAGAAACATTTTCCCTTCCTCCTGCCAGTCCAGCTGTGCTGGGGCTGGCAGCCAAGCCCTGCCAGGGCAGGGGCCTGGGCAGAGAGCCTGGCACACATTTCCTCTGCTCTGACCCTGGGCAGTGCCCATGGCTGCATTTTGGCCTCTCAGGACACTGCAGGAACCCTTCCCCTCAGGCAGGCTGGGCTCAGCCTTCCTGTTTGTGAAGGCTCAGCTCCATGAGCCTGTGGGAT
This sequence comes from Passer domesticus, assembly GCF_036417665.1. Classification (NCBI taxonomy): domain Eukaryota; kingdom Metazoa; phylum Chordata; class Aves; order Passeriformes; family Passeridae; genus Passer; species Passer domesticus. The sequence goes on along the minus strand of NC_087477.1, from coordinate 12,549,137 downwards.
GTTCTGCCTTTTCCTGCTGGGTGCCAAGGAGCCTGAAGTAATTTCATTTTTTTTTCCACATATACAAATGCAGGCTGCAAGTCCAGCTCCTCAGGCTAACACCTTGTGAGAAAGTCCTCTTCTACCACAGGTCAAGTAAAGCAATTTGTTCCACACTGACTCAGTTTTCAGAATGTTATTTTAAGCACAGATGGATCACTGAGATTCCAGGCTGTCCTGATACAGAGGCAGAAAGACCCAAACCTGTGTCAATCAGGCACACATATTGAATCTCCTGCTTACGTGAAATATCACTCTTGTGTAGCATGTTAAATCTCAGCCTCAACCAGAATTTCACACGGCAGTTTCCTCTTCATCAGGGTTCTTTCTTTTTCTTTATCACAAAATGTGCTCACCTTCACAACCCCTTACAGTCAGAATCAGCATATTCCATGGGGTTTAAGTAGCTGTGTAAAAAGCAGATTTGTAATTTTTGGAGTAGCACACAGTAGGTGTGTCAGTTCCCCCACACTGTTACACAGTTCATTTCAATTGAGCTGGCCTCTGTTTTGGGTAGGATTGCAGATTAGTTGGTAGGTCTTAATTCCAAGTTGAACCTAGCAATGCCAGCTCAAAAATGCAGCTGGTGAGGATTGCTTCATGCAGACTCAGAAATCATATTCATAAACTTCTGACCATCCCAATTCTGGATAAAGCAGAAGAATTAAAAAAAAAAAAAAAAAAAAAAAAAAAAAAAAAAAAAAAAAAAAAAAAAAGCCACTGGCAACACAAGAAACCAGGCACAACTCTGGTCCAAACTGCATCTCCACAGACAAGACTGAGCCAAAAGTCACATTCCGTGGCCAGCACCTCTACAGGACTTCAGAACCAATTGCAATTAGGATCAGGCACAGATGCAAAGAACCCTACAGAGTTAATAATACTGAAATTAGTTCTTTCAATTTCAACTTTCAGCTGCAAAACACAGCCATTTAATATCAGTGGACATCACTAATGTTATTTTGCCTTTTCTTTCTGAAAGTTAGTGAAAGAGATGGCAAACAGAACACATATCCCAACCTAATGCTTGCAGTTCAAAAAATCACAGGCAATCAGTTGTGTGTACCTCCACAATCACTACAAAATTTACAGAAAAAATCTCAACAATGTTTCTCCTGACCAGTACTATTCAGATTACATAGCTATTAAAAGTAAATTTTATATTCATCTTTTTTGTGTGCTCTCTGGGGAAATTTAAGAAAAACCATGATAAACAATACCCTGGGTTTAATGAAAATAATAATACAGATGTAGATTGACCTGATTTTAGTCATGCTCTGTACATTTGAGAAGCATTAGAAACAATCAATAGGGTTCATATATCTAAGAGATAAATTCCAATTTCCAGCATTTTCCTGCACACACCATGCAAAAGCTGTTATGGAATAAAAAATGAAACAGGCAACAAAAGAGGAGTTTTTAATTCCTAAAGAATGCAGTGTACAAGTCATAAGAAGAATTTAAAAACAAGAATAAATTCATTTTAAGGACTATTATTTCTAGTGTTTTGCCATTAGCATCCAAGTTCTGAAAATGAGAAATAGCAGATGATTGGAAACAGGATCTAAAAATAGAACAGCATTTTATTGCAATAGGAGGCTGAAAAGGTATAGATTAGCGCTGAAATAAGAGAAACAATCTAAGGAATATTTTTACTTGATGTGATTGGCATGGAACACTACAGAAATTCAGAACAGGTCAGGAACTCAGTGGAAATGCACCTCCTAAATCTACACTCACATCTGCCCTCTCGCTTTCACAAACCAATTGTTCACAGGGAAAACTCTTAAATACACATCCCAGTGTCCAGGTCACTTCTCAGACTTCCTCAGAATTTGGATCCACAGAGACTCTGATTTTATAACCATATCCAACAGCAGCAGGAGGCTCTGCTGGTTTCACCTGGAATGAGTTTAAACATCCCCTTTGCAAACAGCACCCAAACGATGGGAGGATGCTTTTAATTAAGAGCTCTACAATTAAATATCAAACACCACATCCCAGTCTCAGTCTGACCAGGAAGCGATGCTTGGGTCTCTCTTGACATCAGTTCTTTCTTCACCTTCTGCCTCTCCTGTCCTTGTCCTGTACTCAACCACAATTTCCCCCAGCTAAGGCTGCATGCTGCAGGGTGCACAAAGGCAAAATGTGTTCCAAAGGAATTCAATAAAAAAGCTGTTCCCCTGCATTAAGCCACCAGTATTAACCTTCTCTAATTCTTTTCATGTACTGTTCTTTGATTAAGGATTCTTTATTGTACTACAATGTTAAATGCTCCCCATCTGCTCAGGAGGGCAGTGCCATTCCCCAGTGGCATGGATGAACTGAGAGGGATTTGCTCTGGAGGTGACTTTTGGGGCTTTGCTGCTGCTGGCTGATGCTCTCATCACAAGCACTGTATAAATATCACCAATTGTACGGGGCAATTGGCAACAGATAAAAGAATGGCACTGACTGGCCCCCATGGATAATGTGTGAATGTCCTGGAATGAGACAGTCTGCTCTGTTTCCTAAGAAGATCCTTCCATTAGTGATATTGGGATAATTTCCATCATTATGAGGAGTTCATTGTGCTAAGGCAGTAAAACCACACCCCCTGAGTTTTATTGATTGTCTGCTCTAATTTTGTTATTTCAGTTTAACACATTTATGTTCCAAGTGTAATAGTGGTTTGGATTCATGCCCAGCTTACATCATAAAAATTCACTTGCTAAAAAAGCTTTCTTTTAGTATTTGGTGTCTTCTGGAAGGACAAATAGAGCTCTGGAATTTCCCTTCTCTAATCATGTTACTAAAATATATAAAAAAACCCTTTAGAGATTAATGTGATCTGGTTGTGCAGATATGACAGACTTCTTACCACCTAGAACCTTCATTAAAAAATCCACATAATGAAGGAGAACAGTTCTCCATAAATCCAGTTTGATATCTGAAACCTCCATTAAAAAAAAGCACCTATCACTAAGAAGCAACAAGAAAAAACATCATTTTCACAGTATCTCAGATATTAATTTCAAAGACAAAAACCTGTTTCATACAGAAATATTGGCATGTCATCCTAGCCATTCCTTCGACTTTCACCATTAAATGCATTTACTTTATTCATAACACATAAAATGTGTGTCCATGGATTACAGGACCCGGACCCAACCATTTAAAGCCTCAAACTGCTGCTCTAAAATCATCAAATTCCATGCATCACCTTCCCTTAAGTGTAGAAGTGCAGCTGACAATGGCAGTGATTCCCAGACACCCAAGCCAACTGGTGAATTTCCCCCACCTCTGCACTCCCCAGGCACATTTTGGAACCTGGCTGTGCAGTCCTTGTTCTGTTTGGGCTGGAACTGAACGTGCAGATGAGCTGGCACACCACGATCAGCTTCTCTCCTCCAGTCTGCACCCCCCTGCTGCCCCTGTGTCATTTCCCTGGCCTGTCTGGATGCAGGGAGTGGTGCCCAGGCTCCACCCTCCCCACAGACCAACTATCCCAAATATCTCTGTTCTCCCTCTCACCTGAGAGCTCACTGTTCACAGAAACTGCCCAAGGCCCCTTCCCCTCCACAGCAGCCCAAACCCAGCTGTTCACAGAAATTCCTCTTGGCAGTCTGCAGGGACTTCTCCTTTCCAGGCTCTGACCCATCTCTAGGCTTCCACACCCTCTGACCATCAGTCCTCCTAACATTTTCCTACCTTATTTATACTTCTTTTCATTCTGCTGCTAGCCTGACTTCTCTCAGCTCACCTTTGCTTCTTATCCTGCCTGTGGCCTGGCTGTTCTGTTAACTCTTCCTGGCAGAGCCTGTCTCATTCCCCCTCCAGTTTGCACTGAGGTGCCTCATTAGGCTCAGCCTGTGCCTGAGCACCTTCTCCCTCTTCACACCCACAGCACCTGCAATCCCTTTGTCCAGAGTTTTGCACAAGGATGTCAATTCTGACTCCTCTAATCCAGGGAGTTCATTTGTGATGCTCTAAATGAAGCACTACAGTTGAAATTTCGAAACCAGACTGTTGGTTCAGAGGAAAGCTGTTACGTTTCCAAGCAGAGCAAACAACAAACTTAATACAAAAAATCAGATTTTTCTCCCAGAGATGATGTTGCCTGTGACTCTGAGGAAGACCTTTTGAAATGGTAATAAAGTGTATGGGATTAAGATGTCTTGAAGACACCAGTGTCCTCATGAATTCCTGCAGTAAACAAGGACAGAGTAAGGAAATGATGCTATGAATAAAGATGCTGAGTGAAGTCCAACCTCAAAGGGATCAGAGATGAGGCATAAAAGGTGCCCATTTAAAAGGGAAGCTGAAACATTTAGCTTATCCAGCTATATAGATTATGGCTATTTTAGCATTATTTTTATTATAACAGAACCATATTTATCTAATGCTCCACAAATGGAACTAATTAAGCTGTATTTAAAGTATTTTATTTATAATTGATAATGGTCTATTTCCAGAAGAGCAGATTAATGAGGCAAGTACTTAATTTTTGAAGTTATTTTTTGCATAAATTGGCATGGCTACAGAAACTTAACACTTACTTGGAAGATCCAGACTACTCTGTGTTGATAATTATTTAGAGAGGAGATATGATGGGTGAGAGGGGCAAGCAAGCCTTTACCCCACATTGCTGATAAAATATGTAAAATTAAGATTTATTTTTACAGTTCCAGGGCTACGATATATCAAAAGTCTTCCCAGACAAAAAGCTAAGTAAACTTGCAGAGAGAAATGGAAACTCAATTTTTCCTTTTACCTTACTTACATGGCTGCTCTTCATCTCTTGAACTTGGTGGGATTTTTTTTAATCACAGCACACAAGCCATTGCTCACTTACTAAACCAAACTCTAACCTGGAGTCTTAATATTAGAAATAGAACAAAAAACACTATCTGAAACTAATAAACTCAGAGCATTTCCTGAAAAAAGAAAGGACAGAAACCCTTCAGGACAGTGGTTCTTCCATCACCCAAGTTCCACCTGGACACCTGCTCAGAAAAGGCAGCTCTGCTGCACAGAGGGGCTCTGGGCAATGCCCTGTTCTGTGCTGCCCCACACCTCTGGGGCAGAACCTTGTCACTGATGCAGGTGGTGGCACCACATCAGGTGAGGTGACTGAGGTACGAGGAGCAGAATGTCCAGGTAAAACCCCCTCCTGCCCATTTCTGATATTCCAGGCCAATATCTCCCTTCCCACTTTTCAAGGAAGGGAAATGCTTTTTTTTCCCCCAAAATTGCTTTCCCTGTCCATAAACACAGGGGAAGCAGGAAAGGCTCTCAGAGAATGAATTTGAGCCATTCTAACTCCCTCTCAACACACACCTGGTGTTCAAATCTGCTCACAGAGCTGTGCTTCTGGTCTGGTTGTTAAAGCTGTGTAAACCTCAGAAGAAGATTAACAATATGCCAAAAGATACATGAAGGCAAATTAATTAAATTTGACTAACCTAGCCTGCTAAGTCTGGTTTGCACTGAAAATGTCTGGCTGCTATTAGAAGACGTATTTGTAAATTACCCACACCATTTTTCACCAATATAATCTTCCTTTCCCATGTCTACTTTAAAGAATTCTTTTTTATTTAAAATTCAGTAACACCAAGCAGACCCATTTAAAGCTTGTCAATACTGTCCCTCCTTTCAGGCAGCACAGTTTTAGACAACACAGACACATCAGGTGCCGTCAGACAGAAACCTCGAATCAAGGTAATTTGTTTAAAGATCACAACCATTTATTTAGAGGCCTTATTTAATCACAGAGCAGTTTCAGCTGCTATAAAGCACTCCAGAAGTTCTAAACTGGAGTAAAACACCTTTAAAGAAACATGCCTTAATGAAATTAACAGTTTCACCAAACACTCTTGCAGCAGAAACCAAACACAAACACCCATTTGGTGAGACAGAATTATACATATGTATTTTTTAATACTTGAAAAGCCTCATTCACTGAAATCAGGACTGATCTTTCCCCAAAGATCAGTGACTCCCATATTGCCTGCTATGGAGGATCTGGATTTCTTCTAAACTGCTTTCAGGTACCAGTGCATATTCATTACTGAGTCTCTGCTGGTAAAAAACTTATCAAAACAAAGCCATTTTCAGGAAAAAACAGTTCCCACTCATCCAATCACACCTTTTGCTACACTTGCAGGAATTTTTGCCAACCCTTATTGCTCACATCAAGAGCAAACATTCTGACTAATTTTGACTGGGGCTTGTACAGAGCCAAGTGCTGCAGAATCCTCACACGCTGGTTTTGGAAAGTTTTAAATGTTTTCTCTTTTAAATGTACCTCTGTAAAACTAAAAACATAAAACCATGCAAGACCACGGCTAACAGAAATTACAGCTGGTATGCCTAGATCTTAAACATAGGGAGCTGTTAATTCTGTAAGAATTCTACCATTTCATTGCATTATTTTCTAATTTTCCAGCAAAGCTCTCCTACAATGTTCAGCCTAAGAAAGAAGTTTAATCTCTTGAATGCCTGACAGTCTGCCAGAACTCTTCTGCTAAAGCCTTCATTCAGAACTATATTGAAAAGAGAAGCTGAGTAAAAGAGAACTGTGAGTGCTTTGAGGCATTTTCCCAGTGTTTCTGTGTTTATCCACATCTTCCATGAGACATAAATCAATGGTGGAAGTGCAGCTACCTGGTACTATTGGCCAAATGAGCAGGCTCTAACTTTGGATATTACCAGTACGAAATCTTTCTCACATCCTTTTCTATTTTGTTGCTGAAAAAGATAAAAATCAAATTTCAAGGAGTCATTAAAACTTGTCAGGCTGGCAAGGTATCACAAGAGGTGAGAGAAAACATGCTGTGAACAGCACAGTCTGTTTCTCACAGTCAGAAATAAGGGTCAGTCAGAGGGAAAAGAACTGTAAGCTCCAAGAAAAGATCTAGATGGAACTAAGGCATTTTATCATTTTTACCCTTTTCTCTGCATGCTTTGAGCTTTGGGGGAATGGAGGGAACAGGCAAAAGTGTTTGAAGATGCTGGTTCTGAGTCAATTTAATCAACCTCACAGTTCCTGAGACTTAAAGCACTCATAGGTACCAATTTCAGCTGGATTTATGCTATGAGCCCAAAATGATAAGAGACCTGGTGCTAGACCAAGCAGGTCACATCATTTCACCCACAGTGAGATGCCAAACGTCACCCCATCACTGGAGGCCAGAAGAAACATGGCACACAGCAAACTGCCTTTTCCTGCTCTCCAGGAGCCAGTCCGGCTCCGCTGGCTGCAGTCTCAGCGCCCCAGAGAGAGCCGAGGACAGCCCCGAGCTCCAGAGCCGCTGCCGAGCCCAGCTGGCAGAGCCCTCCTCTTTCCCAGGCCTCCAGCAGCTTCTGCTCTTGCCCCAGGAGGGGAGATTTCCTGCACCTTCCAAACCCAGACTCCTCCACTGCAGCCTGAATTCACCCCTTTTAAGGAAAGGCAAAGAAAAGCAATCACTTTTCCTCTCTCATCTTTCTGGCTCAGACCTTTCCTTGGATTCACAGCGGTGGAGATCCTCGTGCAGAGCAGCATTATCACCCCGATGAGTGAGAGTTGTTTGGGCAGCTTATCCCACAGCTTATTTACCCACGGATAGATCCGAGTCCTTCTCCTAACGCAGCACAACAACCCGGAGCCTGGAAAAAGCCTGGAGCAAGCAGGGCAATTCCACAAACACTGATCAGGGAGTGCAGCCCAGACCCTGCCCACTGGAGGTGTGGGGGCTCCAGAGAAGCTCCCTGAGCTGGAGAGCCATTCCAGGGACCATTCCAGGGCCATTCCAGCTGCAGCTGCAGCGTGTGGCAGAGCACCTCACACTACGGACGGCTGAGAACAGCAGGGGCAGACACAAGGGGAAAATATGGGCTTTTTGGTAACTCTGCTTTATAGACACAAGAAATAATAATGCTGCTTTCTTCCAGCTGCCCACTAAGACAGCTGAGTTCATAAACAAAAAGTTCATAATCTGAGTGTAACGGATTTTGCTTCCTCAGGCAACACAGGGCTATGAAAGTGTTTAAAATGGACTTCTCTCTGTGTAATCAATAAAGCTTTCACAGAGATTGGTTCTGTTCCAAAGGCCCCAAACAACAAAGAAGCCTTTTATCAATTTCTACTTTATAACATTCTCCTATTTCTTTATAATCCCTACTCAAAATACACAGAATGTAATGGTGAAAGATTTATTAAAATCATAACCAAAAAAAAAAAAAAAAAAACAAACCCCAAAACCTCATGATTTGTAACTCGGATTGTCACTATGCGCAACTTCAGCTTTAGTGACAGAAAATGTATTTGTATTTTACAGTCTACTCCATGATATTTGCATTTAAAAACATATCACCAGACTCAGAACCTCCTAAGTGCCATTGAGTGGGTATTGACTTTACATGGATTTCCATCAAAAATAGGTTTAAATGATTAACACAACCAAAATCAGGATATTCACCTTCATATCAAAATAGATCAATTTCAAAGATATCTCCTTTTTTTTCCCCTTTATCATAAAATTTTACTTGTCACTGTAATCATGTGGCAGAATTTTGACTGGGCACACCACACCTAAAACTGTAAAACCTTAATTTGGGCTTTTGTGTACAGTAACTCTGCAATCAGTTCAGATGGAAATGCATTAGCCCTTCTCCTACTGCAGTGGTGACTCTCTCATCACTCACCACAGGCTCTGGCACAAGGAATTCAGGGGCTGGGCATTTGCAATAAATAATTAGAATTTTTCTGCATCTACTTCAGAATAGTTCATCTGATTTTCCATGACTTCTTCAGGCTTCTCTTGTGGTTGCAGAGGCCAAAACTCCACCATGCTGAAGGTCTGTGTACAACTGAACTAAAACCAGCTCCCCAGTCACCCATCCTTGCCCATTTTCCCAGTCCACATGGACTTTCTTCCGCACTGGAATCAAGCTGAGTACACTGCTAGGAAGAGCTTTTGCTCTCAAGGATTCTCTTCCTCTGCCACATGATTATCCTGAATTTCACCCAGAGAAAATGGCCCAGTGGAGAATTTAGTGGATACCTTTCCCTTCAATCCACAATGCTGAAAACTGCCAGGCAAAGCTGACTTCACCACTTTTGCAATGAACAGCAAGGGAAGCTGGATAGTGCTAGGACTACTTAATGCTTTCATGTAATATTTAGCTTCCCTCATGTTTCAGCCATTTTCCCTAACAGACTTACAGCAGCAGGAACCCTGAGCATCCATTTTTCAAGAACTCAAGACTTGTCTGAATGTGAAGGAAAAACAAGTGCCTTGAGGCTCAATCCTGCAGGTGCTAAGGGCCCACAGCTCTCAGAGAAATCATCCACATTCTGAGATTTTAACCTGCTCTCATTCTTCTCTTGACTTCTCTTGCAGGAGTTTGCACCAATGAGCCATAAGGAACGAGACCAGATTGTCTGCAGATGGAAGCCACTGTGGGATAAATCAGGGAGGGAATTTCAAGTCTAGCAGTTGTTTCTCCACTACCCCCTTGTGTGGCCACATTTAGTCCATACAAAAATATTCCTGGTGTGGAAATTACTGTGCCCACAGTGGAGCTACTGCAGAATTGCCACACAGCGGGAACTGGGGCTGCTCAACATACTTTACAGTTGTACCCATGCACTAATTCCATTTCATTCTAGATAACATGTTTCTTCAACATGATTAACCTCCAAGTTAGGCTTTTTTTCATTAGGAGCAGTCAATGAGTGGCTACCTCATATTTCTGATCTGGTATTTTTAACATATGAGCACTGACTGTCTTATTACCTTCCTCTGCCAAGCACATGCTCTTGATCTACAACTTTGAACTCTGAGGGTCTCAGAAAAGATCATTTTTTTTCTGATCTGTGGAGAAACTACTCTGCTCTGAGAGGTGCCAGGGACTTGAAGAGCTCTAGCATTTTTTTTCCCTCTGAGAAGATGTGGTCAGTCGTCACAGGAGAGAAAACAGATGAGAAACTATGGCATCTGTAGAACTTATATTCCTTCTTAATGTATTAGAAGGCAGAATATTTGGCAGTGAGAAGGTAAAGTGACCTAGAGTAGTAGTTTCGATTTATTTCAGCTACTGATTCCCACATCCATTTCAATACTCGGGACGGGGTATCTGTAGCTGTGACATCTTGGTAGCACATTTCTGTAATCTACCATAAAGTGCTAGTGTCCCTTCTGTTTCAAATGTCACCATCAGTGTATTCCTGTCCCCTGAAGGAACAGCAAAGGCCCTGAGCCCTGTGCAGCCTGTCAGGGTGATGAAAATGCAGCACTCAGGGCGGGCTGTACGCCCCATGACAATCCAGATACTTCAGATTCATTAAACAACCATGCAAAAATACCTTTGGATTGCTGGGCTGCCACAAAAAAAGCCTTGTGATTCTGTGACATTCCCTGTGATATTCCCTGCGTATTCTCTGCCACAGAGTCATTTTGTCTTAGCCTTCCATTGCCTAATACATTTTATATGCACTCTTTAAAATAGATTGTTTTTTTACAGTCCAAAAGATGACAGCAATGCTAGTGACTATTGAACCCAAAGCAAATATTTATGAGAAAAGTGGGCCAAGGAACACTCCTACAAACACACAGTTATTAGAAGTTAAATCATGAACTGCTTGCAATTCACATATAAGGTGCTTACACAAAAAAGGACAAATGTTACACATGATTATATTAACAATAACAGTTTGTCTCAACCAGCACAATAATCCTTCTGCTCTGCTCAGCAATGCTCAGGCTACAGCAGCAGTACTGATGTGATTCACTTTGGGACTTGACATTTGAAAAAGACAAATTGAAATCCAAGCAGATGAGAACAACAGAGATGACAGAATGGCTTAGAACATATTATTCAGAAGGGTTTATACTTTGCATTCTTTCCATGTGTATAAAGAAACCAGGATTTGAGAAATATCTCTCAAAGAGAGATGGAGTAAGAAAAAACTGCAGTTTCATGGAATGCTGAAATTGCTGTGTTTATCACTTTCTTTTTAATAATTTGGGTGAAGACAAGAAAAATGAATGGGCAGAAAAGGGAGGTTATTTTCCCATTTGTTATGGCACAACATCATATTAAGGTGTCATAGCTGTGGAATGTGAGGAGGTGCATGCTGAAGGTGCTCTGACTGCAGGAGTATTTTCATGTCTGTGTCCCGTGGTGCTAAGTGAGCACTTATTCACTGTTTAATTACCTGCTCTCACTCTGTGGCTACACATAGGGCTGAACAAAAGGCCTTGTATTTCCTGAAAGGGCACCATTTCTCTCCTAGCCATTCCAAGCTCTTCTATAATGTTCAACACTACAATTAAAATGGTAGGGAAAATAAATTTCCTTTAAAAAAATAATAATAAAGCCAGAAAGCACTTTTGTTCTCCCCCTTCCTTTCCCTAGAAATGTTTTGCAGAAGAAAAATAAAAAAGAAAGGCACCCAGTGCTATCCAAATTAGACCCTGAATGTTTCATCTTGCAGTCAAAAACTGGGGGCAGCAGGAACAGCCAAGGTCGGCCACGGTCCCCGCGGTCCCAATCCCTGCAGGAAAAGAGCTGTGGAGGGGAGGGGTGATACCAGCAACAGCTCACTCAGAAGCTGCATAAATCTGGAGAAGATTTAGTACCCAGGGCATTTTCAGAGACTGCAGCTACCGCAATCCACATGTTTCTAGTAAATGTCCATAAAATGGGATTTTTCAGAGACTGGTGACTTGATAGGCAAATTTCACAGAGACAGAAGGAACTCATCCCAGGCAAAGATTGCTCCTCTGATCTCAAGCTTCTGCTCCACTGTGCAGAGAGTATGAGATCATGTAGATTAAATGCTCATGTTGTTTTATTAGCATGGCTAGTAGGAATTTTTCCTTAATTCAGTTTCAGAAATGGCAATTTCAGCTGCAATAGCAGGAAGAAGTTATCTGAAAGGAGACAGTGGCAGGGGAAGGAAGGAAGGTCACAGGCACTTGGAAGCTACAAATGTGCCTGAAAATAAGGTCCTACAGTAAAATGTGATGGGGGGATGGTGAGAATGAGAAGCACTAACGAGTCCACCTTCCCTATCCATGGAATACCAATTACCAGATGTAAATATATAACCCCTCACCATCCTTTCAAACTTAAAGGCTGAAAGGGAACAGCCTAAACTGAGTGAAAACCTGACTGCAGTTTAGAAAGTATTGACCCAAGGCAGCAATATTCACTCCTGGTTTATTGGGAGGGTTGCTTGAGGTTTTTTTCAGAAATATACTTATGCAAAACTAACATATGCATTTTGAAATTTTTTTTTTAACTTCAACTTTTTTAACATTGAAATTGTTATTTCAATTCCAATTTTAATATTATTTACATGTGAGCTTCCATGGAAAAAATGTTTTCAGGAAGAGAATTCAGACCTTATTCTGTAGTCCCACACTGTCCCCCTCCTCACCCGGGTGCCCCCACACTGACACTTGAGTGATGTCCCCTTATTTACCTTCAGCTGCCAGAGAGGATAAGAACATTATGGGCTGCAAATGCTCAGGCTAACAGCAGCAACAGATGTTTATTGCTTCGGAGGAGTCTACTCCCCCAGCACTAAATTAAGTGTCTTAAAATAAACAGATAATAAACCAGGAACACCAAGCCATAGATCTGTCATACCTAAAACACTGTAACCACCGGGTAATTCCTGCACGTTTATTCACTGTAAACAACCTGATGCTGAATGTTTGTATTCACGATATCCAAGAGCAGAAAAGTAGCTCTGATTCATCACAGAGTTTAAAGAATAAAGGTCTGACTGCAGGGCTGAAAAATGAGTCTCAGACAATGAAAAGCTTAATTTTTGAGTCACTACTCATAAAAGATTAAATATATAGTGAGAGACGTTAAATGAAGAAATTGACAATTACTTACCAAAATATATAATCTTTCAGTTGCTGCAAACCTCAGACTTGGACAATTTGTGCAATTATTTCACTGCTCTTCTTTGAGGACTGCAGCAAACTTCATCCCATTTAATGATTAGAAACCCACTTCTAATTTGCAGAGTTGATTTACACATAACTAGTTGTAAAATTGCTGTTGGTTTTAGTTGCTGAAAAACTGGGTGTTTGTTCTCCTGCCTCTAGTATCCACATTTCTGAGGCAGTTCTAACATGTATATATAATATTGTCTGTCTGTCTCCCCTGTGTCCAAGCCTATCAAACACTGTTCTGCTCCTCCTTTTCCATTCCCTCCTAGGCCCTCTGCATCTCTCCAGTCCCATCCTTCCCGTGTGGGGGGACTTAGACTGTACATGGCTTCCCACGCGAGATACCATCATTCTTTTCCAATAGCATCAATATTTTTCTGTTGGAATTACCTTGCTGGATGTGCTCTACAACCACATCTGCCTTTTCCTCACTGTTTTGGTGTGTACCTTCGGGTATTTACAGGTGATTCTCCTCCATCTCTATAATTTCCTCCAGATCATGTCTTCAGCTCACGATGTAAATGCTTGTTACCTGGCATCAAGAAAATATTGCCTCATTTTATAAATCTCTGCATTTTAGTTTTGAAGACTATTCAGTTCTCTCTGAATGATTTACTAATTTTCTATTTGACAATGTCCCAAATTTTACTCTTTTTCTTTTATCTAGATTAAAATATACTTGTGTTTCAGTTTTGAGACAAACCTAAGAGAGGACACTCTGCATTGAGTGCTCTTCTCCAAACAGTTTCGACAATTCCCCTCCAGCAATAGAAAAATAATACTAAAAAGTGGGGAAAAAACCCCAAACGCAAGAGTTTATTAACAACAGAATGCCGGAGAACGCAGCAGATATTAAAGACATCTCCCTGACTGGCTCGTGGTGTGCTGGCTTTCCTTCTGAGGCAAGTGGCGCTTCCACGGAGCATCCCTTTTCACCGTGAGGGAAATGGTGCTTACAGGGAGCTTCCCCTTTTCGCTCTGAGGGAAATGGAGCTTCCAGGGAGCTTCCCCTTTTCGCTCTGAGGGAAATGGAGCTTCCAGGGAGCTTCCCCTTTTCGCTCTGAGGGAAGCGGCGCTTCCCTGGCGGAGCTCCAGCCCGAGGCCAACACCTGCAGGGCTCTCTGGCGTCGAGCTCCTGTTGCCGGCAGCCACGGCAGGCAGAGCAGTGGTGCTGGAGCCTCTCTTCTCTCTCTCTTTCCCTGGGCTTTCCCTCCCCGGCTCGTCCTCCCGAGGCCTGGGGCCGGAGCAGGGCTGCGCTCCCGCCGGTGCCGCTGCTCCGGCCTCAGTTCCCCCGAGGCAGCTGGAAGATCGGTCCTGCAGCTCCTCCGAGCCAGGGAAGGGAAAAGCTTTTTGCTCGGCTCAATAAAACCGAACTGCCAAACCAACCTGAACCAAATGGCGCCACTGGGCCCTGAGGCTTCCAAAGTTGCCGCCGAAAGAGCCCAAAGGCCCCGGGCCTGGCCCCTCACACACGGCCTGGGCCTTGAAGATCAGCGACCATTCGGGGCAGAAAGCTGAGAATCATGGAGCAGGCTGTCATCAGAATGACTCCAAGCCAACTTGAAAACATGTTTCAATCGTCTGTGTGAAATCCGACTTCATTTTACTTTTTCAAATTGGGTTTTAGCCCTGTGTTTCTTCATCTCCAAAACATGACTGTTCTCTTCACCAATCCATTCATTCTAAGTCTTTGGGAGTTCTTATTCAATCCTACGCTTTTCTGGAAATAACCTTCTCATTATTTTTAGAGTTCTTTATATACTTTGCCTCCCCTTTCCCACATTTTTATATACGTTTCTAATAGATTTCCCTCTTTTAACTCAAAGTCTTTCCCCATTTGTATTCACACAATTGACTTCACACTAAGAGCTCCCGTGAATCAAAATATGTCCTCTTAGAAGTGACAGATATGTTCTTGCCTATGGTTCTCACTAATAATGAACCAACTCACACTACATCTGGATTCTAGATACTTTTCTGACTGCAATTTTCCTTCCCTGTACTATGCAAAACATTCAAGATGTGTTGTGGATGTTATTCCACCGTGTTGCTTTTTGCAGTAGTATAATACTCTATGTTTTCATCAATTTACCAAGTGCTTCCATTTTGCTCCTTGAATTAAAAAACAGCCTCTTTTTCCTGGTGACACTGCTGGGACCATTTATCCAAGTACCCTTCTCACCATTGACAGGTCATTCTGGTTCCATGTTTCTCTTTCTGCCATCCAGGAATATTTCATTTCCTGTTGCCATAAACAAGCACAAAAATCAGTAACAGCTCTTCCCCATTACCAGCCTTTATCTCCAAACAAGGCACACAGCCCTCAGCCCCATGCAAGGCCAGGGCCTTTGCCCAAGCTGACATCCAGTCACACAAACAGGGACCTGGGGCCATGCAGGAGCACAGAGCTGGAGGCTCAGCAAGGCACTGATCAGGCCAAAGTCACAGCTCAAAGTGGCATTTACAAATAAACCAACAAACTTCAAACTATTTTATCCAGAAAAAACCCTGGTTTTGTTTACAGCTGAAAAATAATTTTATCTGAGAAAGAAAAAAATATTATTTTTCACTAGAATGTAGAAAGCCAGTGAGACGAGCAGAGAAAAAGATATCAGCAACAAAGCAAAACTCTACTGCAAAAAGAGAATTTTATTGGCTTTGCCTGTGAACACATTGATCTTTTTGCACAGTTTTTTTGTTACCAGAGAAACAACACTGTTAGGTTGCCTTACAACTAAACTAAGCTTACACTGATTCCTTTCTTAGCAATGTTGATAATAGAGTCTGGTCTGATCACTCAGTAAAACCTAATTTTTCCCTTTAAAGAAAAATAATATATTTTTTAAAAATTGGTACATGACAGTCCAGACAAAATACTATTTTTTTTACACAAATATTTAACACAAGCAAAGGAAATTTCTGCCAATGCTAGATATTCTATTTTCATATGCACAGTGGGTAAAGAAAATTAAATTAGAGCAGCAACATCTGGAAAATATCCATGCATTTGCTTTCCTCCTTGATGCCTCCATGGTTTGAACTGTGTGTGTGTTGGTCTTTTTCTCTCGTACTTTTTATTTCTCTCCTCATCATTACTCAGCTCCTTATTCATTCCTGTATGCTGTCCCTTACCAGCTGCCTGCTGTGATGATCATCTTTGCAGTATCCATTTCTGCCATTTCCATCCTGAAATTGTTGCAGCAAAATATGCAACAAAACATACAAAACTGACCAAAGCAGCAAAAAGGAATGAGACACATGCTAGAACCTCAGACTCACGAAAGAACAGGCATGATTTGACGTAAATCTGTAGTATTTGACTCATAGAAAGCCACAAAAATTTGGTCACTTCTGTTTTCACTGTCCTTTGGGAGAGCTGTGACTTCATTTAAGAACACAACCTCCCCATTTCTGCACTTGGCATATCACCAGCCCCACTCTGCACTCCAGTGTTGTGTTGTGTTCACAGTAGTTTAATTATGATAAGTTATACATTGTGGATTGGAATGTTCTGTCCTCCCCTCTTGGTATGTGATGGTTTACCTAGGTTGTCTCCTCCTCCTCCTTGTCAGTCTCCTTGTCTCCCTGGTTGCCCCAGTTACAAATGTATCCTTTGTTTTGTCCCTCCCCAGTGCTCTGCCCGTCACTCAGCGACCCATCCCCTCCATCTAGAAGCTTCTCCGCTGGCGTGGAGTGATTGGGGCAGGGGCCCCTCCCCCCCTCCCCATTGGTCCCACGGCAATGTCCCTCTTTCCTTTTCCACTTCCCATGCTCTTCCATTGGTTGGAGGACAGGCTCCACCCCTGTTGCCACCTCGCTTTATAAGTTGTTGTAAGCCCTTTACCTGGATCTTCAAACTTCTGGATTTCTGAGTCTGCTCCTCGTGAAAAAATCCTGTTGTACCAGGAGTCGGAGTCCGCTTTCTTCTCTTCTGTCAGCAGCAGCCCGGAGTCCTGCAGGGCCCTGAGCCTCAGGCACTCTCCTTTGAGGCGCGAGGAGAGAGCTTCCCTGCTGGGGCTCGTGTGCCGAGAGCCGGCACGGGGCAGCCCTGAGAAGGCTTTTCAACACGCAGCTGCACTCCAGGCTCAATCCAGTTCTGTTCTTTGCTCTTTTCCCATCTCCCATTCCCCTCAATGTCAGTAAAAGCCTCTTTACATAGACACATATCCATGTCCTACATCCAAAGGAGAAACTGTTCCCTGCTTCTGATGTTTTTCTTGAGATAAAGAAACCAGAACTGCACACATGGTTCTAGATGTGGACATGTATTTTCAGTCTCTATTATTTTCCCAATGACCTTAAATGACTGATTTGCATTTTTACCTTTTATCGATGAAGGTGATCAAAGGAAAAGAAAAATTGCACTGAAGGCTTTTGTAGTGGAACATTTAAGAGAAGTGGGAAGCAGTCATTTCAAAATTGAATTCCTTAATCAAAATTCAAGACTCCAGAGCTATCAGCAGCCACAAATGTTTTTGCAATGGATGACAAGATGGTATGCTATCAACAGATACTCTCCTATATTACAAAAACAAGTGTAATTTATTTCAGAGTGGCACAGCCAGCAGACTGAGCAAAGTTATTACATACTCAAGGCAAAGGAAGCCAAGTGTGCTTTAGTTGCTTGTCAGATTTTAAATTCTTTTGACAACAGAAGAGAGGCTGAGAATAGAACTCAATTTGTGGAGCTGATTGTGGCATTATTTACAAGCAAACAAATAACATTGACTGATCATCTCTGTATTATCCCATAAAATTTTCAGCCCAATTGGGATACTGAAAGAGGGCAGAGCTTCTTTGGTTTAGCTTTAAAATCTTCACTATCCCAGGGGTAATGACTGATGCTGTTTCCATGCAGAAGAGTCCAGACCTTTCCCCAGCTCTGATTTCCTGTATAACGTTAACATTTTAAGGCAGCAGTGCAATTTTAGAGATTTGGATTGAATATTGCTTCATAGATTAAGTAAGAAAATAGCGTGACTTTCTGTTATTCAAATGGATATGAATAGGTAATCTCTTCATATATATCCAGGTGAATTTTCTGGCAGATCAGAATAATTTGACTGCAAAAGCCTTTAAAATTAACCTCCAGTTACTTCTGCACTAATGAAAGAACTTCCTCTCCAGGGAAAGAGATTTTCATTAAATCCTTATCTCATATAAATGAAGAAACACATTTTCCAATACAAAATGAGAGCTTCAGTGCCAAGAAATCCCACTCAGTTTGACTATAAGGAATATTTTCTAAAGTTGTACCCTTGATTCTTGCTACAACTACCCAGATTTTTCACTGACTCAAGTGGTAGCTCTTTTGGCACTCTGAGAATTGACAATAATGTACATGTCAGAAGATTCTAAATGCTTAGTTTCTTATGACAATTTACCTCTGAGATAAAAAATATCCACAACCGAGGAACTTTGCCTGCTGCTTATCTCATGTGTACAAAACCCCAGTTAAAAACTGGAACTTCATTCCAGGCAATGGAAGCTTCTCTTTTAACAGGGCCAGGATTCCACCCACACACTTTCCCTTCACAGACATTCTGTAAAATCCTCCAAATAAACCTAAATACATTCCACACATGGAATATGCCAGGACAGAATGGGTAAGAATTCCAAGAGCCACTTTCATACTTAAGCACAACAGATTGGTGCAAAACCTTGCTGATGTCATGTCCCTGATGGAAAAGAACAATTAATGCTCTGTCCTAAAGTGGTTTCTGGGACTTACTCATCACCACAGAAGGAAATTGGATTTAGGTGGATACACTTAGCTACAAATATTTTCCCTAATACTACTGCCATTATGGAACTTCACTGTAGCAAAGAGAGGGAATTTATGGGTAAGTTTTAGAAAAGAAAGATTTAAAATATGACACACAAGGTGTGGGCAACCATTTCATATACAGAAGCAAAATACTAGTGATGACCACTCTTTAAAAACCCACACACAACACTGGATAACACCAAAAAACTGCCCTGACCTTTCTCAGGGTACAGCTGGGTCACTCTAAGGCAGCACAAACACCATGTGCTGGGGCAGGTAGGGCAACCACAGATGGAGCCAGTTTTGTTGGAGCTTGCCAGCTTAGACAGAGATGGGAAAATGGCCCATTTTTTCTGGAGTTCACTGGCTGTGCAAACTCTGGCCTTGATAACGTTGCCCATTTTTCTTACTTTATGCACATTGATTTCCAATCCACAGAGCTTGGGATGTTCTCATTTGTCTTCCAGGGGAAAAGCTATCAAATTTTGTTGTCCTCTCCTTTGAGGAAAAGGAAAGAGGAACAAAGGCCAGCCATTGCCTTTTTTTTCCTTTAAGTTGTTTCCCCCTGCAAGCTGTTCAAGAGTAAATTAGAGAAACTCACTTTCATTTATGGAAAGGAAGGTGTGGCATGGTTAGAATTGGCTGGTGGTGGTGATTGATTTTGGTTTTGCTTTTTTTAAATAGAGAGAAATGCAGAGTTGATTGCAGGGTTTACTGATTTCAGTGGAAAATGTGACAATGGAATAACAACCAAAAAAATTCTGAAAAAGAAGGAAATGTGGCAGGAGCAAATAAGGCACCAAAAGCAGCCAAATTAATGTAGCAGAATTCTTAAAGACTTGTTTAATGAGTCTTTAAATGTATTTTAAAGGTGAAAACACAGAAAGCTGTCTTAAAGTAGAAAGAAGTTTCTCACAGACACTTAAACTGTAATCTGGTAGTGAAAGAAACAGTGAATAAATAGGATTCCCAAAGCTAAGAATCATGGCTCAACTGAAACCATTGGGGATGTGACTGAGATCAGGGCTCAGAGCAGCAATTTCTAAAATACTAAAATACAGTAAGTTGCAGCTTACTGCACAGTGTGGCTTTATTCCTTTCCTGGCTACTTGAATTAACACCTTCTCTCAAATACTTCACCCGATGAAGCCACAAGGGCTAAAATATTCATCAGGAAAGACAAGGAAGGGAAGAACATTTGGACTAAGCACCTAAAGCTTGAACCAAGTTACTTGGGTCTGAATCATTTGGCCCACAGTTCTTTCAATGTAATTTTGACAGAGAGTTTTAAGAAAATTCTAATTACTCTGAAACTTCTCTGTAAATTATCTTCATTTAAATATAGCAAACATATTTTTGCCACCAGCCTATGGAACACAGTGATTAATTCTTTCAAGCTAATTCTGTGAGCACCATCTGGCTGTCGTAATTGCTGCTATTTTACTTCTCCACATGTTTTAACAAATTTTCTTTTGACCATTTAGTCTCTGACAGTGCCTTTGTGACTGAGAGCAGGGGGCACTTGGTATTCTCAGCACATTCCTGTCACCCACAGCGGGCACTGGAGCCTGTCCAGCGAGATGGAGAATGCACGGGCAAGGTTTGTGTGGGGAAACAATTTCAGATGGAGCTTTCTTGGAAGGAAGGGAGATCCCTACAGTTCTGAAGGGGAGGGCTTTTCCTAGAGGTGCTGGGGTAGCCCCTCAGTGATTCTCAGGAGGTATTTCCTCCTCAGGGAATAAATCCTGCACTGCACCAAAACCAAAAAAAGCTTTGGAACAGATGGGAACACCCATGTCAGAATAGTCATTTATGCTTAGGAGATCCCCAAGTTGGAAGAGTAATAAGAGAATTCTGGGAAATGAATTTTTAGGAAGAAAGATGACCCATCTGAAATACAAGTAGGTGAGGAAAGAGAACTTAAGATCATGTGAAATTGCAGAGGAATGCCCCATTAAAACAAGTAAACTTCTTGTTGAGGATGGATATGATCTTTACTTTGAACTAATATCTACCAGCAAGAGTCTGTGTCTGTTCCATATAATGTTAAAATTACACATTTCAGGAAAAAATAATTCCTTACAACCAGCCATCACCTACTGTTACCAAGCCACCAATAGGGAGAATTCAGAAAACAGTGAAGAACAGTCTAGAAAACACAGAACAAGTGCTGGCTTTAAACCTGTCAAGCAATTTACTTTTTCAGCATCATGAAGCTTTGGAGCAAGATGTCACGGTTTTTTCTGAAGCACTGTCTTAAAGGTGCTGTGAAATAAAAGCTGCTGGTTTAAACCTGTTTGATTACTTCATTCATCTCCTCCTGTTTTTATGGTCAGCTCGGCAGCAGAACAATTCCCCCATTAGCAACAATCCCACATTATCAGAGGAGCATGAGCCTCTTGTGGAGGATAAATCACAAAGATGTACTGACAAAAAGCAGAGTTTGGATTTCCTTTTTCTTTTAAATTTACCTGAGCTTTGTGTCAAAACTGAATTTTGTCAGACTACTCCAAGTGAATCAAGTCAAAGTGGTTCAGACCAAATAAAATAAACACATGGCTATGATTTAACCTAACACAATGAGAATGCCATTAGATTAATTCAAATGCACAGGGACCTCAGTGCTTCAGAAGATTAGTATGATCTTTTTAAAGAGAATATTGCTTTACAAGAAAACTGAAAAAAATTGCAACTTTTTAAAGTTTTGATGGGAAAAAAATACTTTCAACTAGATTAAGTCAACAGGCGTAGATCTCCTGAAAAAAGAAATTAAACTGATTTGGAAAAATAATGTTTACACATATTTGTTAATCTAATGTATTCACCCATCATGAAGCTGATTAAGCAGAATTTGATTCTGTATTTCAGATACAGTCTCAAGAACATAAAAATTCTCTACTCTCCTTCTGTTATTCTCAGCTGTGCTCCGAGAATCTGTGTGACATCAGCCAGAATGGCCAGACACAACAGCCCCAGGTGTTCAGTAAGACACCTTTGCCCAAACCCAGAAAAGAGGAGGAAATACTTCCCTTCAGACTGGGAGCATTTGACACCAACACTTCCTCACTTAGCTGCCTGCACACCATTTGCAGAAAACCAAGAGAATAACTTTTAGTATATTACTGAGTCTGATAGCATATTCCTTGCACCAAATACATCTTGGAAAAGAGCCTTCTTAAGAACATATTTTAAAAGATAAAAGACAAGGCATTTCAATGATACATACACCAGATATTAAGTATCACATATATTCAAAGGTGAATAAAACAAAGTGTTTGAAAAGCCTCATGTAATCCCATACTTCTAATGCACAGGCACCTTCTTTGGGCTGTGC
Source organism: Passer domesticus (assembly GCF_036417665.1). Taxonomy (NCBI): domain Eukaryota; kingdom Metazoa; phylum Chordata; class Aves; order Passeriformes; family Passeridae; genus Passer; species Passer domesticus. The sequence goes on along the minus strand of NC_087477.1, from coordinate 12,527,062 downwards.
TGAAATGTAGTTTTAAAGAATACTTAGAATAAGCAGTTGTCTTGTACTTTCAGGACTCAGAACTTTAACTATTGAACTTTTATTTGTTTTACAAGTCTGAAATCACAGGTGTCTCTCACTCATAGCTGCCTGAGGATTAACATAAAAATTGACTTCACTCATTTGCATGCTGATTTTTTTCTTGAAAACATATTTGGAACTAAAACCAGAACTGTGTTGATGATACAGATTATCCAGGATTCCAGTCCTGAGCAAAAGTACCTCCTATGGCTCATATAAAGGAATTTAGAAGATAATTGCTATCCTATTTCTCACTGTACATTGAACTTTCAACTGCTTGAACATAATCAGCCTGATTATGCAGTTGGGCAGACAATTAACTGCTTAAAACCACTCTGACCCAAATATTGCACATTGCTGTAGCCACAGACTGCAAATACTATCAAATAATACAATTTTCCATCAATTTAATTTCTCTTCTGCAAAAAAAAAAAAAAATCATAGGCTGCTTAAAATTATTTTAACTAAACAAAAACCAGAAGCAATGGCAAAAACAACCCCTCAAACTGCTTGAAACACCCAGAAGGTTTCAGCTGTGTGTAGTGAAGAGAGAAAGAGCTGAGGAATATTTAGCTGAACGGATGCCCTTAGAAAACAGGGAAGTGTAGAGATACATTTCAAGTGCTTGGTGCAAGACTTCCAAACTCCACTGGTCAGAGGCATGTCTGGGAAGTGAAGATCCAGATTTGCCTACTGTTAACCCAGCCTGAAATACTGCAACATGCCATCTACAGTAGCTTTTCTTTCTGGCTTCTCTGCTGAAGTCACAATTTAAGGCATGTACCATGGTGGCCCTGTATTGTGAGCCTTGTGTTATGAACAAGCAGGAAAAAAGGCCCCGTAAATGTATTACAAGTCTCACAGAAGGATCTGTCTCTTCATATATCCAGTTTCCTATCCTTTATGCTATCCTTCAGCAATGAGTTATGATGAAACATAATAAATACTCAGTTTTATCTGAGGAATTAAGTCTTAGAGATTAACCGACTTATCTGTTAGTGACACAGTTAACATTTTAGTAACATCACTACAATAATCCAGATCTTTTTGACTGCTTCTTTTTAACTTCATTTAACCTTTCTGAACATCCTTTCTTCATCCACTTACCCTCTCTATTTACTTCTAGTTGAAGATACAATGAAGTCTGTAAGCTTCCTAGTTTTGAGGAGGGTTCATATTATTTCCTTACATTTTAAATGGAAAGGTAACATTTCAACAAAGAAACAATTACAACACATTCTCAGAATTCTGTCTTGCTTTGGGTTTTGGGCTTTGTTTATTTGTTTGTATTCCTCTTCTGAGGGATGAGTGTTTGTTTTTAAAAGGCAAGCTTTTCTAATGGACACTTTGACTTCCATAACACATGCAGATAAAAAAAAAAACAAAGGAAAAACATGCTTAGAAATAAGGCTGGCATCTTGCTGCATAAGATTTACAAATCTCTTATGGCCTTGCTTTCTAGCCATGTTGGAGTTGGAATGCCTCCCAATGATTCACAGCATCTAGACAGGAATACACACAAAGCCAAATGCCCAGGATGGCAGGAATTTTACAGGCAACCAGCTGGGAAATTGTCTTGAAAGTCGGGTAGGAAAAAAAGTGAAGTTTTTCAGCCAGCTAAGGCATAAGGACTACAGCGAGAAGATTAATAACTGGCCTCACCAGAGTATCACTTCTCTGGCTCAGTCTAAGACGAGATCTCTTTCCCTCTATGCCAAATGTCCTTTTCCTGGAGTCAGGAAGGAGAATGATGTTTTTTGCTTTGTGCCTGATACCTCTGGTCCCAAATGAAGAGGACTTCTCAGCATGAAGCTGTCAGCAACTAATGGCAAATTGAAGATGCTGCATTAATTGAAGCAGATCATCCCAGATTCCTTCACAACTCATACTAGCCATCTGAGAAGCTTTATCATTAAAATTCACAGAAAATCAAATAAGAGAGGCCTAAAGCAGACTGGAGTTCCCACAGGGCCTCTTTGCATTACCTCAAAAGATAAAAAATGTCAAGGGATAGAAGGCGTCAGTCCCAGTAAGCTGGCTTTCTTTACCTGGGAAAAGTTAATTAGAGAAATTAAAGACTCACACCAAGGAGTAGAGAACCAAAATACTGGAATTTTGATAGTCAGTTGGTACAATATTGAATCATATAAATAACTGTCAGTCAGTGATTTGCTAAGGATTTCTAGTAATTTTGGCTAATTGGAGGCTGAATCAGAGATAAAAATACAAAACGAACACAATGAAAACTTTATTATCAATATAATAACTAATGATACTCTGTGGATAAGCTCCTTAAAATAGATCTCTTTATCTCTTGCAAAAGCTAGGCACCAGTTGCAAGAATGGACTTTGGTAATTTTCATTAATAAATCAATTTTAGAGGAGCAAGTGAAGCAGATAAACAGTAGCTGGAGCAAGATTGAGCCACCCCATAGTCAGAGGCAATGTCGTGGTACAGCAGTGGTGAAAAAGCAGATGCTGACCTTGGTACTTACCAAGCACTGAAAGAAGAGGCTTTGTCCAGTTGTCCACGGGACTTTGATGAAGAGAACTCTGATCTGTTGTGATGGACAAGGTTGTTTTGGTCTACATAGGAAATTGGGATGGGAGCTGTGAAAGGTTTTCCTGTCCACGTGTTGGGGTGAAAAGAATGAGTTGTGCTTCTGTTGTAGGTTAAGAAGGAAGTGAGTTTTTTGGGAGGTTGTGGTCAAACCAATCAGTGCTTGGATTTGAATGTTGGCACCTGGTTTGGACACTGAAGGTATGGACCGCCTCTGAGAACACAGGGGTTAAAAGCAAGAACTCCCAGGAGAACTCTCTCTTGGTTCTGGTCCGTGAAGGAGCTCAGAGCTGCCCTGCCCAGCCGGGGCTGGCTGGGGGAGGGAAGCCATGCGGCCGGGTGAGGTAGGCCGGAGCCTCGGGCAGAGGAGGGGGGTGAAGGCCTGGCAAGATGGAAGGGTGGAGGAGCCCTGAGAGGCATCGCCCCTCCAGGAGAGAGATAGAGAGAGAGCCAGTGCCTGTTGCTGCCTTGGAATTTGATATCATGGACTGGCAGCACGGCCGGCCAGAAGTGGGGGATGCGGCGAGAGAAGGTGCCCGGCTGCTGTGGGAGTTCTGGGCAGACAGAGGCAAAGATTTGAACCCCTTAGTAGAATAATGGAAACCTTACAAATACTGGTCCTCCTGAATCAGAATGAGGAGAGAGAGATGAAGCATGACGGAATGGGCAAATGTGAGGAAAGTTGGTGCATGCGAGAGATGTCCAAAGAGGTGAGAAGAATCCTAGGTGGGAGGAGATGACGGAGTGGCCTTGGGCTGAACTCTTTCTTGTACGGCCATAGACAGACCCATGTCTTTCCTGTGACCTGGAGACTGTATTTAGGGGGAGGCAATGCCTTGGAGTCAAGAGTGAAGCAGCGGCGTGAACAGAGACGGGTGAGGAGGGTCTGTCTCTGCGGAGAAGAAGATCTCTGTTCATGAGGCCCCTCGGCCCCAGGGTGTGAATTATGGGGGGGACTGGTGTCCCAAAGTTGAGAGGTGAAGCAGTGGCGAGAACAGAGATGGATGAGAAGGGTGTGAGATGCTCTCTGTCTACAGAGAAGAGGAGGATCTCTGTTCACGAGGCCCCTCGGCCCCAGGGGGTGAATTTGGGGGGGACTGGTGTCCCGAAGTTGAGAGACTGCTGCCTTTGGAACTGGATGGAGCATCCTTAAAAGGGGAACCCTAAAAGCAGTCCTGGCCCGTGTGCAGTGGTGAGAGCACTGGACATGGAGGGAAGAAGTCACGGGGGCCGATGTTCTCTGGGCGGTGCCACGACTGAGCGAGGTGCAAGGGGTGGAGCTTCCTGAGTTGCTGCTGAGTGGCTGATTATAAGAGGTCTCAGGGGAGCGCGGCGACCCGGAGCGCGGCGAACAGGAGCAGGCAAACAGAGGTGTGGTGAGTCTCTGGGGCATATACAGGGCAGTTTGCGCGGCAGTTCGCGCAGGCAGGGCAAGCAGGCAGGGTTGCCAGCTTTCTTGCTAGTAAGGAGTCCTCTCTCTTCTTTGAGGTTTTCCTGCTGCCTGGTTGTGGTTGAGGTGTCTGTTACTAATGGTTTCTACAAGGTCAAAAACTGTGGCTGGTGTAAATGGGGAAGTGGAGCCCTCCAAAAAGGATGTGTCTGTACAGACCCATCCGTGCCCAGAGTGTTTGAGCTTATCTGTGGCTTCAGGGAGTGTTGTGGAGGAGACATGCCTGAGATGTGAGCAAGTGAATGACCTCCTCTCATTGGTGGCTGAGCTTAGGGAGGAAGTTGAAAGATTAAGGAGCATCAGGGAAAGTGAAAGGGAAATAGACTGGTGGAGTTCAGCCCTTCCATCTTTAAACGAGGCCTCTGACCGAGAGACTGAGAACTTATATGCCTCCCACCCTCAGGCAAGAGAAGTGCACCTGGTGGATGAAGAGGAGTGGAAATTGGTCCCCATTCGGGGAGGTAATAACAAAAACTCCTCCCCATCCCCATCATCCAGCCAGGTACCACTACAGAATAAGTATGAGGTCCTGGAACTAGAGACCCAACTAGATGACTTAGAAGAAAACTGTCTGCCCATTGAGCCCCCCAGTTATGATCCATCTGTAAGATGGATCACTACCTCTAACATCAAGAAAAAAAGAAGGGTAATTGTAGTAGGTGATTCCCTTCTGAAGGGAACTGAGGGTCCCATCTGTCGACCAGACCCATCCCACAGGGAGGTCTGTTGCCTCCCTGGGGCCCGGGTACAAGATATCACTGAGAGACTTCCTGGGCTGATTCAGCCCTCTGATTATTATCCACTACTGATACTCCAGGCTGGCAGTGATGAGATTGAAAAGAGGAGTGTCAAGGCAATTAGAAAGGACTTTAGGGTACTGGGGCAGGTAGTTGAAAGGTCAGGAGCTCAGGTAGTGTTCTGCTCAGTCCCTTTGGTGGCAGAGGAAAATGATGAAAAAAACAGGAGAATCCGCATCATCAACAAATGGCTTAAAGGTTGGTGTCATCGGCAAAATTTTGGATTCTTTGATCATGGGGAAACTTTTACAGCATCTGCTCTGCTGGAACCAGATGGGTTACATCTCTCTGTTAAGGGCAAAAGGTTTTTAGCTCATGAACTGGCAGACCTCATTGAGAGGGCTTTAAACTAGGTTTGAAGGGGGAAGGGGATGCAGCTGGGCTCTCTGGAAGCAGGCCCAAGGGTTACAAGGCCAAGTTAGGGGCGAAGTCAGTAGCCCAGCTGAGGTGCATGTATACCAATGCACGCAGCTTGGGCAACAAACAAGAAGAGCTGGAGGCCATGGTGCAGCTGCAGAGCTATGATGTAGTTGCCATCACAGAAACATGGTGGGATGACTCACATGGCTGGAGCGCTGCACTGGATGGCTACAAGCTCTTCAGAAGAGACAGGAAAGGAAGAAGAGGTGGAGGAGTAGCCCTTTATATTAAGCAGACTCTTGTTGCCACAGAAATTGAAACTAAGGAAGATGGAGTTGAATGTCTATGGATAAGAATTAAGGGGAAGGCCAACAAGGCTGACACCCTACTAGGAGTCTGTTATCGTCCACCCAACCAGGAAGAAGAGGTTGATGACTTGTTCTATAAGCAGCTAGGTAATGTTTCAAGATCATCAGCCCTTGTTCTTGTGGGTGACTTCAACCTACCAGACATCTGCTGGGAACTTAATACAGCAGAAAAGAAGCAGTCCAAGAAATTCTTAGAGAGTATGGAAGACAACTTTCTGTCACAGCGGGTGGGTGAACCCACCAGGGGAGGGACTATGTTAGATCTGCTGTTTACAAATAGAGATGGGCTGGTGGGAGATGTGATGGTTGGAGGTCGCTTGGGTCAGAGTGATCATGAAATAATAGAGTTCTCAATATTTGGTGAAGTCAGAAGGAGCACCAGTAAGACTCTTGCACTGGATTTCCGGAGGGCTGACTTTGGCCTGTTTAGGAGACTTATTCAAAGCGTCCCTTGGGAGACAGCCCTTAAAAACAAAGGAGTTCAGGAAGGGTGGACATGCCTCAAAACAGAGATCTTGAGGGCACAGGAACAGACTGTCCCTGTGTGCCGAAAAATAAGTCAGCGGGGTAAACGTCCAGCCTGGCTGGGCAAAGAGGTTCTAGAGGAACTCAGGAATAAAAAGAGGACCTATCAGCTTTGGAAGGAGGGTCAGGTCTCTAAGGAAGTATTCAAGAAGGCTGCTAGAGCATGCAGGAAGAAAATTAGGGAGGCCAAATCTCAGTTTGAACTTAGAATGGCGACTTCTGTAAAGGATAACAAAAAATGTTTTTACAAATACATTAATGCTAGAAGGAAGGGTAAGACCAGCCTTAGTTCCCTATTGGACAAGGCAGGGAACTTAGTATCTGCAGATGAGGAGAAGGCAGAAGTGCTTAATGACTACTTTGCCTCAGTTTTTAGTGGGAAGATGACTTGCCTTCAAGACACCTGCCCCCCTGGGCTGGTTGATGGGGTCAGGGAGCAGAATGGTTCCCCCTTTATCCAAGAGGAGACAGTCAAAGAACTACTGAAATGCCTGGATGTTCATAAATCTATGGGACCTGACGGGATCCACCCCAGGGTAATGAGAGAGCTGGCAGATGAGCTTACAAAGCCACTCTCCATAATTTACCAACAGTCCTGGCTCACTGGTGAGGTTCCGGAAGACTGGAAGCTGGCCAATGTGACACCCATTCACAAAAAGGGTGCAAAGGAGGATCCTGGTAATTATAGACCAGTCAGTCTGACCTCAGTACCTGGCAAAATAATGGAACAGTTTATATTAAGTGCCATCATGAAGAATTTACAGGATGGCCAGGGTATCAGACCCAGTCAGCATGGGTTTAGGAAGGGTAGGTCATGTTTAACCAACCTGGTCACCTTTTATGACCAGGTAACCCGCCTAGTGGATGCAGGGAAGGCTGTAGATGTTGTTTATTTGGATTTCAGCAAGGCCTTTGACACTGTCTCCCACAGCATACTCCTAGATAAGCTGGCAGCCTGTGGCTTGGACAGGAACATTCTGTGCTGGGTTCAGAACTGGCTGCATGGCCGAGCCCAGAGAGTGGTCGTGAATGGTGCTGCATCCAGCTGGAGGCCAGTCACCATGGGTGTCCCTCAGGGCTCTGTGCTGGGGCCAGTTCTGTTTAATATTTTTATTGATGATATGGATGAGGGTTTAGAGTCTTTCATTAGTAAATTTGCAGATGACACTAAGCTGGGAGCATGTGTCGATCAGTTAGAGGGACAGAGAGCTTTGCAGAAGGACTTGGAACGGTTGGATGGATGGGCAGAATCCAATGGGATGAAGTTCAACAAGTCTAAGTGCCGAGTCCTGCACTTTGGCCACAATAACCCCCTGCAACCTTATAGGCTGGGGATGGTGTGGCTGGACAGTGCTCAGGTGGAAAGGGACCTGGGGGTACTGGTTGACAGTCGGCTGAACATGAGCCACCAGTGTGCTCAGGTGGCCAAGAAGGCCAATGGCATCCTGGCCAGTATCAGGAATAGTGTGTCCAGCAGGAGCAGGGAGGTCATTCTTCCCCTGTACTTGGCACTGGTGAGGCCACACCTAGAGTACTGTGTCCAGTTCTGGGCCCCTCAGTTTAGGAGGGACATTGAGATGCTTGAGCGTGTCCAAAGGAGAGCAACGAGGCTGGTGAGGGGCTTGGAACACAAGCCATATGAGGAACGACTAAGAGAGCTGGGTTTGTTTAGCCTGGAGAAGAGAAGACTCAGAGGTGACCTTATCACTCTCTGCAACTTCCTGAAGGGTGGCTGTAGTGAGCTGGGGGTCAGTCTCTTTCTCCGAGCAACAACAGATAGAACAAGAGGACACAGTCTCAAGCTGCGCCAAGGGAGATACAGGTTAGACCTAAGGAGGAAGTTTTTCACAGAAAGAGTGGTCAAACACTGGAATCATCTGCCCAGGGAGGTGGTAGAGTCACCATCCCTGGATGTGTTCAAAAGGAGACTAGATGTGGCACTTAGTGCCATGACCTAGTTGAGGTATAAGATAGGATGGGTTGGACTCGATGATCTTGAAGGTCTCTTCCAACCTAGAAATTCTGTGATTCTGTGACTGACACGGAAACACAAGGGGTTTCAGTTGTGTTTCTGGGGGAAGCCTATGGTGCAAGGGGGGACTCCTCTCTCCCTGACGGACTTGAGAATTAATTATTTGAGGGGTGATGATGGACTGAAAGTTGATTACCTGAGAGATGGTGACTGGGTGGAAATCTAAGGTGTTTCATGCTGTGGAGGAAATGGGAGGAGGGGGAATGTATTTGGAGGGTTTTCATTCTTAGTTTTGTGTTTGTTCCTTTTTAGATGTTGTAATCAATAGAATTTGTTTCCTTTATTCCTAAGTTGGAGCCTGCTTTGCTCTGTTCCTGACCACATCTCACAGAAGCCACTAGAGAAAGTGTATTTTCATGGAGGCACTGGCACTGTGCCAGAGTCAAACCATGACATGTGTCCTGCTGGAACCTCTTTGAGAGGGGTATGCTGTGCTGCTGGCTGCAGGGAAATCAAAAACCACCAGTAATTTGTTAGGGTTAGTAATCCACCTGAGGAATATAGAAACAATGAATTAATCTGAAAGAATGCTGCTATGTTAAAGGACTCATTATGATGTCATGAAATTGTGCCAAAGCCAATGTCCTTGGGTGCGAGAGACACTAAACATTTCCCTTCCCAGTGGAAGAAATTAAATTCTCTCCCACAAAAGGGAGCTCATCATTAGATTTCATGAAAGCACCCAGGAAAAGCAAGTGTTCTGAAAACCTTAACAACTCTGCTAATGACTTTTCTGAGATGGTTGTGCTCTCATCCCAAATGGATATCACCATAACAAGGGGCTGTTAAGAGCCAGGTGCATAAAGGGGGAGCTCAGTGCTGAACTGGCCACTCACACCTGCCCCAGCATGGCAACTGAAGCTGCAGTAATTGCATGGCCACATCAGATATCCCAGGGTTCTTCCATAGTTTTGAGGAAAAAAACAACTAAGCATTACAAGCACAGGTACCATTTAATATCATCAGGCACATTGTCTCACAGGCTCAATTTAATCTTTCTCCTAGCAGTGCAGCAGTAACTGTTCTTCCTAACATAATTATGTTATGTTCAGTACAGCATTTCCATCTACAATTGCTACCTTAGGTGTGAGCCAGCACCAGTATTCAGCCAAAGATAAAAGTACAAAGTGGATTTAAAGTGCCAAGACATTTCAATGAAGTAAATTAAATAAGGCCATCTTTTCTATTTCCGTGATCCCATCTGACAAGAAAGCGGAGGTGAGCAGCAGAAGGCAGGTGAAGTGGTGCAGGCAGGGGTAAGGATCAAAATTAAATGTGGTGGTTTCATACCCAGTATGGGAAAAGCAGGCAGGACGGAGGAATAATCTCTGAAATTACAATGGAAGTTTAGCTTCTTCCTTTTCTGTTAAGATTGATTACAGGGTCCTCTAACAGGATTTCAGACTATTTATTTTCTTTTTAAAAACCTTACTTAGATCCATATTAATCAGCTGAGCCTCTGTTGCCATCAAAATTGAGGGAAATAACACTTCTTAGCACTGCTTAGAAACACAACAGATACAACTAAACTATGCAGTCCCAACGAGCAAAGGAATTATGTCCTATCCACCTTCAATAACTCACAAAGACCAAAATCTCTTTAGAGCATCTCATTTACTTTCAGCCTTGCTCAGTGAGCCCACAGCTCATTGGGGATCAAAAGATGCCTCACTAAATGACAAGAAAAATGACTGCATTCTATTTGGTTGCAATCCTTTTAGTCATAATAAATCTTCCGGGCATCAGCTGAGCTCCAGGAGAAGAACCATGTGCAGCAGCAGCACCCTCCTCAGGAGCTGTTCCAGCACCTTCTCTAATCATTGTTCCCTGCCTGCAGAAGACTCTTCCCCCCTCACACCTCCAGCAACAAACCTACTCATGTTCCAAATCCTTACTAAATTCCACATCCCTCCTGCTTAAAACCACAGGGCTGCCCACTGGTCCAGGCTCATAAGCTGCTTCTCCTCCACAGAAACCCCTCCTACATCCTGGGCTAGTGCTCTTCAACAGCAGAACTCGTCAGGACCACCATTAAACTGATAATCAGGAAAACAATTCCTTCTGCTGTGTTAGGTTTGAAACAGCGCAAGGCACAGGAATTATTTATTATTCATCCTCATGGAATGTCCTTGTCCTGCAGAGCTCCAGCACGACTGCACAAAGCCTCTCATGGAGCCAAACAGAAATGGCTGCTGTCCCAAAAGAGAGTCTGTGATAAATTCCCAGTGTCCTTCATGCCTTGAGAAAATGAACAAGCAGTCACTGCTGGGGTGTAGGGTACAAATTCAGTTCAGATCCAGGGTGATCTCCCTCCTCTTTATGTTCTAACACAACTACTAACAAGCAAAATGGAAGATTTTAGAAGGAATAAGGGATGTTTTAAAGCAAATCTCTGAACTAAGCCTGGGATGCTCACCCAGCAGTTAAACACAGGAAGGCGGGCACTCTTCACTACCTATTTCATGGTAAGAGATTTCTAAACTCTACCAAATTAAGAAATTTAACAGAGAGCAATATAACCTCATTTTAATTAAAGGTACGCAAGAACACAGAATGTTTTCCATGAAACTAGGGGAGGTTTTTTCTTATTTACTGCCTGTGTGGGATTAGCAACTGGAAAAACCCACTGAAACTGTAAATGCATTCTGGTCCAGGACAGAAACAAAAGGTAATTATTTAAAAACTAAGAAAAAATCCAATCAGAAACATAAAACATTATGGACCATGTGTTATTTTTATCACCAAGAATTCCCCATATAAAAGGCACAGAGAAAGCCATAATTCAGAAGTGGGAAAACAGAGGGACTGTAAAAGTGAAATGGAGTTCTGACAAATGACACTGTGTAGAACATGGATTCACAGACCAGTAAAACCCAACACCCCAGCAGCAGCAAACTCCAACAGTGCATGTTCCAGCTGAAGCACGGGTGATGCTGTGTATTCCTATTGTAAACTGGCACATTTACCTGCCAAGGCTGCTGAGCTGCTCCTTTCACATCTTCAACCACAACATCTCCCAGTCCTTTCACAGGAATAACTTAAAACATTTTTGGTCTGTCTTCATTTGGTATTTTCACAGTTCACAATAACATCAAGTTACGTGCCTGAGATACACCATCTTCAACCATAAAGAACAAGCCAGCAAGTGTACCAAGTGTAAACCTGGTATTTGAAGAAGTGGTAACAAGACAGGAAACTCAAGCCCGTGGTTAACACAAAACCTCATGATTAATATAACACAAATGCAGATGGTCAAGGACATAGCTTGCCAGTTTTGGGATGTAATAAGCTGGCATTTTTAAAGTGAAAAAGATTTCTAACAAAAATTATGTTTCCCAGAATTGAATACCACTTGGGGTGGCCGCTCCTGATCTCTACATAAAATTTCAGGAGTTCAATTGGCATCAACCTGTTTGTGTAGATACAAGCAGGGAAGAAGTTCAGTTCCTAATAATATGCAGTTCTGTAACTTCATTAGAAACCTTTCATCTTTCAATATTTCAAATAAAAGCTATAAAAGAACCTGTTTTGACACCAACTATCCTTACTAGCAACATTCTGCAGCACAGAAAGTGAAAAGGTCAATCTGCCAGAAAGTAATACATCAAGTAAATATTCAAGTGAGGGCAAAAATTCATCTTCAGGTGAAACTGCTCTTCTGCAAAAACAAAGTGATATTAAGATTCAGCCTGGGAAAAAACACATTCCTCAGGTATGAGGGAAAACATAATTGTTAAAAATCTATTCACTACATTAGAGACAGAAAACCAACTATAAATCAGGTATTAGCTTGGTTAGTACTCAGACATAATAATTATTATCACAATATTAGCATAACAGTCAAATAAACACATTCCAGATATGCATTTTAATTAATTTATTAGCATCAGCCATGCTCTGCTTTGATTGGATCAGTACATCCTGCTGCAAAAAGGTTAAACAGTGTTTTCAACATCATGTGAAATCAGCTCTTGGACTCACAGCTCACCACAGACCCCTCAACAGGAGGCAAAGAGCTGCACCAGTTTGCCTTTCATATCTTCTCACATCTATTACCTGTCTGTGGGCAGCTTCAGAAAATGGGGGCAAAACCATTCCAAAGAACAGTGCCAAGGAAATCACACAGCACTATGGACTTTTTCCAGGCGTGAGATTCTCAGTGGATTATGTGCAATAACATAGAAGCAATTCCTGTCCACAGAAAATATTTATAATGCTTTTGTTTCAAGGACAGTCACTGGACATTTAGAGTTTCTGGTGCTGAAAGCTACATTAGGTCCTCAGCATTGGGTTATCAATATCCCCACAACCTAAAGTGTGAAATTATTACCTCCCCAAGGAGAAAATGGGATTTGCAACTCATCTCAAAACCCAAGTAAAAGGAAACCAGCAGAATTTCCCTGAGATGACATTTTGTTCTACTACCCTTCAAATACTCATGGAAACAGACTTGCTTTCACTTGGACAGGTACTCATGAAAATCTGGGATAAAACCTGTAAGAAATGGCAACATGCACAAACGTTCCTTTCCACAGCAGGCATGATCCAATGCTCCTTTGAGTGGCTAAAAGCTGGGGGCCCTCGTTGGCACAGCCTCTGGCACCTCCAGCGAGTGACCATCACGGCAGTGCCACCTTCTCAGAGATGGGCGAGGACACCAGAGAGCAGATGCCAACAGGGTTTGAAGCTGTGCCAAGGGACCTTTACATTGGACATTAGGAAGAACTTTGGCCCAGAAAGGGGCATTAGATATGGGAATGCTCTGCCCCGGGGGCACTGGTGGAGTCACCATTGGGGGAGGTGCTCAAGAAAAACCTGGCCACAGCACTCGAGGCTCCGGTCTGCTTGACATGGTAGCCATGGGTCACAGGTGACCATGGGTGGGAGTTAACCTCACAGGGCTCTTCCAAGCCAGTGCATTCTGGTTTGTGACATCACAGCCTCTGGGGACAGCATGGTAGCTGGCAACTGTCCCCAGCTGTTCCACACCCAGAATCTGGGCAGAGCTCAGTGTGGAGCGACATCCAGAGCCCACGCGGTGTTGGCAGCTCCTCGTGCAGAGCACCATGGCCGGCCAGGGCTCCTCCTGGATGCTGCAGGTGTACCTGCTGATGCTCCTGGTCCATCCACTTGACCCCTCCAGCCGTCCTGAGCGGGACACGGGCACCTGGGGTCTGCTTCCCGAGGAGCTGGAGCTGCAGGACCTGGACCCTGAGGATGCTCCGTGGGTGGACTTGGTGCTGGTGTCCTGGACGTGCTTCCTGGGGGAGCTGCTGATCATGGTCATCGTCCTGGGATGCTACATTGGCCGAAGGCTCTGGAAGCGCTGGACAGAGGTGAGGGAAGGGGGCAGGCAGGCAGGATGGGGCAGATCCCGAGGCTGCTGGGCCTCTTGGGCGGCCCCTTGGCCAAAGCCCCGTGGCAGAGGGAGCGGAGCCTCTGGGCAGGAACGGGGCCCGAGGCTGAGCCCAGGGACAACACCAGGCAGGGGCGGCCGGAGCTCTGCTCGCTGCAGCCCCTGCCCCGGGCAGCCCGGCCAGGCCCGAGCCTCTCTCGCAGAGGCCTCGGCCCCACTCCGCCTTTCCCATCGGGATCCCTCCCTGTGCTTTGCCTTGCAGGAGAAGCGCCGGAGCCGCTCGGCCCGGGCAGCGCCCCGCGGCTGCTGCCGGGGCCGCAGCTGCCCCAGGAAGCTGCTCCAGCTGCTCAGGCACAACCGCGACCTGCTGCGGCTGTGCCTGCAGCACCGCCCTCAGCAGCGGCTCCGAGCCCGGAGAGCAGCGCTGGGGGCCGAGTGAGAGAGCAGGAGAGTCCCGGCTCCCTCAGCACACGGGCCCGCTGAGAGAGGAGGGGAGTCCCGGCTCCCTCAGCACCAGGGCCCGCTGAGAGAGAAGCAGAGTCCCGGCTCCCTCAGTGCTGGCCTCCAGCCCCAACGGGTGCGGAGCCTTGCGGGGATGTGTGACCAGCGCACAGCCCGGGCACTGCGACATCCCCATCTCAGGAGTCAGAGACACCCCATCCTTAGGCATAGCGTTCCCTGACACCTTTCCCACAAGAAGTTGACATTTCCCTCAGCGTTCCCTTTCTCAAAGTCTAAGTAGTTTAGGCTTGATTGTTACCCCGTAGTGTTCTAGTGACCCCGTACTGTATATTTTGGAGCAGTCAAGTTCAAGTAGTCAAGAATAAAGTTCACGTTTTCTGCACAGTGCTGTGTCCTTTCTGTGACATTCCATCGGAGAGGGGACACGGCCAGCGCTGGGCTTGCAGGGGAGCTCCAGCCTGCCTGGAATGGAGAGCCTGAGTGCCCCAGCACGGTCTGCACGAATGGAGAGTGTGGAGGGCCGCTGCGAGAAGATGGTGGGCAATGTTCTCCTGCCTCCACCTTCCAAGGAAGCTTGGAGTCCATCTCTGTCTGCACTGTGCTGGGGGGCCCTAAAGGCCCGGGAGGTGTCTGGGTGCCCCCAGAAGGTGCTTGCAGGACCCTGGGGCACCAGGGAAGGAGAAGGATCATCTCTGGAATGCTGTGGGAGATAACCAGAGCAGCCCACCCTGGGGCCCAGGCAAGGGCTGAGTTCAGGCAGGCAAATACATCCAGGGGCTGCTGGGCTACAGCAGCCATCAGTCCACTGAGGCCCAGTCCTGTTTCATGTCTTTCTGGGGTTTTCGTATTCATCTGTATTTACTTCTTTGCATTTATCCTGTTAATCCTCAAAATGGAATTAGATTTCATTTTTTCCTGCAAAACAAAACTTAGTTATTTTATTTCTCGGAATCAACCATGTGTACTCCCAGCTTAAATGACTTCTCCTTGACTTACTCTGCATCTTGCTCCTTTACAGCAGCATCAAACACCTCTGTTAAAATACAGATCCCCCAGTGTAAGGAGGACAATGTTGCTATTTTCTGAAAAACACTAACTTTGGTGACATAACCATCCTCACAAATCCAATAAGGAAAAAACCCCTGCAGATAAGCTTGATAATTTCAAAAGCTGGTTCCCCAACTCTTCCTCACCAGTTTCCTTACTGGTGACATTCAGCAGTGATTCCAAACGAGCACAGAAAACAAATGGAAGAAGAAATGCAGACAGTCAGCAGCCACCCCCTACCAAAATACCTTTTAAATCTAGTTCAAAGGTCTCTAAGAGCAAGCTCAAGGTGTAAATGGAGACACTCACATAGAAGCACTACCAGCTGGTAGTTTTGGCATTTCCTCTGAGTTTCCTCTTGCTTTTTTTAATCTCTCACCTAAACAAGAGAAAAAGCCCCAAACAAATGTGACCTTTCAGGCAGAGAAAAGATGTGATTGGTCCTTAAGAAAGCATATTATTCTGCCTGGATAATAATCTGTTGGGAGAAATAGGAGCTTTTAGCAAAAACTAAATGTCCCTGTGCTGTTGCAGTTGTTCTGCCACTGTGAGAAATCACAGGCACGGCTGCAAGGCTCCTGCAAGGCCCCAGCTCACCCTGGGCAAGAGTCAGTGACCACTTATCCCAGCAGGAATCACCGGCAGTAATGATGGGGGAAATGTGGAGGGAGCTGGATAAATAAATACTTGCCATTTCCTTAGCAAAAAAAAAATGAACTCAAAACAAAGCTATAAAAATAGCTTGCCTCTGAATTAGAATTTAAATTAACTATTTTATGCCTGCTTTTGGTTCAACATTGATCCATCTGACTTGAATATGCATAGGGTAAGTAATTACAGGTAACTCAAAAATAAATATCTATTTACTTGTGCATAACCTACACTCAAAACACATTAAAAACCAGCGTTTTGCTTTAGATTCGCTTGGCTTGACTTCATTCAGTCTTATACTCATCAGGTTATTAAATACATGGGGAAATATATTCTTTGTTTCATTAAGAATGTATTATTAATTAGAAAGGCACAGCTTAATCAGAGTCACTGCTGATACCAACATTGCTTGGGTAAGTTCAAAGTACTGACACGAGACCATCATAGCAAAAGCAATGTTCAACAGAGCCTCAAAAATAAAGACACAGGTCAAAGTTTTTCAGATGTCCTACAGTTGCTATAATATCTCCAGAAGGAGGAGCAAACGGAAGATAACACAGGAAATTTTAAACCCACTCCTATTATTTTCTTAACTTTCTTGTGGACAACAGAAAACTCCTAATACAGGGAATGAAATGCAGTTTTTATACCTGAGTCATAAGTCGTCCACTCGGTTTCAACCAGATCCAGTGCTCAGTGGAATCCTGGAAAGAGTCAAATTATCAGTATGAAATTTAAATTGCATTCAGGAAAGTACATAATTTTTCTCCATTCCCCTCCCTCCTCAACACCAAGTGAGAAAGGCTCCATTTGAAAGATAATTATTACAAAATTATGCTTGGACAAAATAAGTTCACTACAAGTTCCAGCAGAAAGAGAAAGGAGAGCAGAATGAGATGTTGTCAAATAATATAAAATCCAGCTCATGCTTTCCCCAAAAGCCTCATTTAATTCATCCAGGATTAAAAAAAAAAAAAACAAAAAAAAACCCAAAAAAACCCAAAACCCAAACAAAACTCACAAAAACAACCAAACAAAAAAAACCCACCCAAAACCAACCAAACAAAAAAAACCAAAACAAAAACCAAAAAACCCACCATATAATAAAAATTTCACAAATTTCATTAAATACTATCATTTCTATTTAAAATAATCATTATTATGCTTTTCAGAAGTGAATTACCAAGTCTTCTGCACTCATCTTCCCAAAATCTGATTCTAACTGCTTGCCAGTTTAATCCCTGAGGAAGCAAAAGTAGCCCCATGTGTCTCAGGATCAATAGAAACTAAACAACAAAGCCTGACAAAGTATATTAAATTGTCAATAAAGTCAACAAATATTTTCCACTGTAGAGACAGCTATCACCAGCCTGTGAATTTTGCTAGGGCAGGTTTAGTGAAGAAAAACCGAGGTCTTTAACTACCAAATCAGTTAGGAGTTGTTCTACTCTACTGCCAGCATGAGGTGAGTATAAACAGCACATTGTTCACAATGTGAACAGTTCACAGTATCACCCACAAAGAACTCCCCTTTGAAATGAAGGCTGGTTTTGAGTTTGCCCAAACAGATGAAAGTTCACTGGTACAGCACAGTGATGGCAGCACGGCCAGTCTCTGCAGTGGAAAGCTGACAAGCAGCAGCAGATTCCTGATCACATCTCCCAGGCTGGGTGTGCAGGGTTGCTGTGGTGGCCTGGCCCTCGCTGGCCGCACACTTCCAGCCACCAGCACTTCTTCTCAGAAGGACAGGGGAGAAAATAAGAAAAGCAGGAACTGGAAAGCTCAGGCTAAAGTCAGGGAGGTCACTGATGAAAGAGACCTAACTTGAAAAATCTTATTCATCACCAATTAAAATGTATATTTAGTTATATTATTATGCACTATTATTAGATAGTCAGAGACAGCCAGCCTGAGCCCAAGCATGCTGCAGCATTGGGGCCAGGCAGTGCCCATCTCCCAGGGGCTGATTTACCCATCGTTCTCAAGGGAATTTATCTGCAGTGAGTTCCACAGCAGAGCTGCCAGGCTGCCAATAAAAATATCTCTGGCTAAGAGTCAAACCCTGTTGCCAGGATTTTTAGTGAAAAAGCCTCTGCTAGGATTTTTCCTGTCCTGAGGAGCTGAGGGCCTCAGGAAAGAAATGTAAACAATAACTATCTGCTGCTGTGGAGTGCCACAGGTGAATCTTCCATTGGTCCATGTGGATTGTTTTCAATCAGTGACCAATCACAGCCACCTGTGCCAAGGCTGTGAGCAGTCACAGGATTTTTGTTATTCATTCCTATTCTATTCTTGTCTTTGTAGCCTTCTGATCTTTCTCTCTGTTCTTTTTAGTATAGTTGTAATGTAGCATTTTAGTATAATATATATCATAATAAATCAGCCTTCTGATCAACATGGAGTCAAGCCTCGTGTCCTCGCACCAGGGGCCCAAGTCAAAGCAACAATTGGTGAACCCTGGACGTGTGAAACTGATGGTCACCCCAAGAGTGACCACGGAGTCCAGCCTGGAGCTGAAGAAACGAGACCCTGAAGATGGGCAGAGTTCACAGCCAAGGCAAGAACAAGAACCTGTTGGACTTTCCTGGAGATTGTGTCCAGAGACCGCAGAGCAGCAGAGCTGCACAGCTGGATCCACAAGGACACTGTCTAGAGGTACTGTTATTTTTTCCCTTTCTGAAGATCCTGCCATTCGCAAAAGGTGGGAGGAAAGTTGGGAAAAGGTACCTTCGGAAGCTCAGGTTCCGTTTACTGCGTCAGAGGAGAAAGTTATTAAATTCTGGTGCAGATGGGGACACAGGGACAGAATTCCTTATCGTCAGTGGGAGAGAGATTGTTATGAGTTTTCCAAATGGGCAAAATTTCATAGATTTTTTACAAATGTCGTCTACTCCCTTGATTTCGATTTATGGGAGCTTATGGACGCTGCTTTTCATTGGGCACTAGGCCAGGGTGTTGACTACCCAGAGGTGTTTGTAGTGCACATGCAGCTTTATTTTGTTATTTTGAAAAGATTGCACAATGCGAGGGACATCCTGGCTCAGGCGCGCAGTCGCTTGCTGTCCCCGCCAGCTTCGGCACGAGAGAAGCCTCTCAAAGAAGACGAACCGCGGGTTTGCAGCCCCCCCGTGTTATGAATAGAAAGTTGTATTTTTTTTTTTTTTAAGTTTCAGAGTTAAAAAAAAAAAAAACCAAGCCAGACCGAGTCAGCCTCCTTTAGTTTCGCTGCCGAAGGAAAGCTTTTCAAATACCTGTTAATGGCAGGTGATTAACTGATTGTTTCCCTGATGCTGGCTGCATGCCAAGAAGATACCAAGGGAAACCCTCCAGGGTAAAGAGATGGGCAGTGACACCAGAAACAACATGCAAATAAGAAAGGCAGTGCACCCTGGATTGTTACAGTTTTACAGTTTTTATAAGAAAAACCCCTAAAATCACGAGCCAATAAGTGACTTAAAGTGACGTCTAAGGATGGGAGCATTGTCCCGTACCTGCTTGAATCTTTTTATTTCTCACCCTAACCTGAAAAGAAACTGATTAAAGAGACCCCCCGGGTTTCTAAACCAACAAACCAAGGACTCAACGACTCTCCCGTGAGGACAGAGTCCCCAGTTCTGTCTGCAGACCAGCAGACAAAACTGCATCATCCTCCTGCTTCGTGCCACGCCTGGGAGCAGCGGCGGCGAGGGCGCAACCCGTCGATTTCTTCCCACCTGAGCTGATTCTTCTTAATAAAGGCATTAAAAAGGAGAAAGATCTCCTGCCCATTTATTTCACCCCGCACAGCCCACAGCTGAGCAAAAGTTTTTCTCTGCTCCCTCGGAGCAAACAGATCTGCCTTCCCCCCCCCGCTCCTTCTCTTGGGGGGGATGGGGAGCCGAGCCCGCCGCTTTCCGGGCCGGCCCCGCCCGCTCCACCGCGGAACTCTCCGCTTCCCCCACCCCGGGAGGGGGCGGATCCGGCTCCGCCTCGGCCAGCCCCGCGGGAGGCGCCGGAGCCGGAGGCTCCGCCTCAGCCGGCTCCGCCCGCGGCCCCGCAGCCGCCCGGGCCAGCTCCGCCGGCCCTGATAACTGCGCCTGCGCCGCGGCACCCAGAACCGCCTCCCGCCGATCCGCCCGTGTTGCCAGGCAGCGCGATCAACAACAGTGATTCCCCGGCTGTGCTGCTGTTCCCGGGAGCTGCAGGAGCTGCCTCCGTGTCTTCTTCTTTTTCTGCATCCCAGCCGGCAACTGAATTCGCAACGGTGCAGGCGGCGCCGGCGAGAGCCGACCCCGTTCCGAGCCCGCCGCCCCCGCCTGTCCCGCCGCTCCCTGCCGATCCAATTGCAGTGCAAGAGCATGCTGAGAATGGTGCTGAGCCCACGGGATCGCCTCAAGAGCCGACACCAGCGCCCGTGCTGCCCGCACCACCCACCCCAGTTGTCCCGCAGGTTTCCGAAGCTCCATCGTTCGCATCAGACCCTGCGAAGAGCCTGTCCTTCCGTGGAGGAGGCGTGGCCCGCCAGCTGACTGCAGGAGCAGTTCGGCTGGCTGTGTTCAAAATCAGTATGGTTTCTGGGTCACTTCGTGTGTGGTCGGGGGCTTCTCCCTGGGGGTTGGGGTGCCTGCCTTCCCCCGAGCGCCCCAGCGGCGTGGGGGAGTTGGCTCCTGGAAATTCTGCCTCTGGTTCCCAGCCCAGAGGGGATGGGGGCGGTGCCGAGGGTCAGAAAGCAGGAGAAGTGGCATTTTCATTGCAGGAGCAAGAGAGACAGAGCAAAGCAAGCATTGCTCGCTTGCTCTGGGGACAAGAAACCCTCAGATCTGGGATGACAATTCCTGAGAAAGCTTCTCTTCCTGAGCTGCCGGTGTGCACCGGTGCTGCTGGGGGGAGGAAGCAGTGGGTCATTTCTGCTCTGAAGACACTGGCAGCATGGTGCTGCCAGGTTCTGAGCACACAGAGCCCGCCTCACAGGCCGGTTCTGGGCCGTTTGGCTCATTTCCCTGGGCCGGGGCCACTGCCCCGTCCAGTGCTGGGTTTGGGGACTTTGCTTTCCCCACAGGGACCTGGGCCACCGTTCTGTGAGCCAGGTCTGGGTTCTCTGGTCCATCCACCAGGACCAGGGCCACCCAAGGGTCCTAGAGACCCTCTGCTGCTGCTACTCTTCTTCTGAAAAAAAAAAAAAAAAAATTATAAAGAAAAGTGGAAAGAGCTAGCAGCTCAAAAGCATTGAAAAGCTAAAAGTTAGCCTCAGCCCAAGTGGTTCAATGAAGGGCTGTGGCCAGGGCATTCCAGAAATTTTCTCTGAGTTGTTTCATGACTATCAATGAATTTTTCATAATTCTTGTTTTCTTTAGCAGTTCTTTGTTTCAGAATTCTGCAAGCCTGTTTCAGGACCAAAGGGGACTTCCAGAGATGTCAAAGAAGAACATCTTCAGTCCATGGACTCTGTCCTGAAACTCAGCTGTTTGGACTCGAAACAATGAACTTTCTTTGCATGAGTTTTTGCATTTTCTTATATTTTAAGATTGTTATAGTGATATGATAGAATTTGATGTTTGATAAGTGAAGAATTTCCCTGACCATTCCACATCTGCAGATGATTGAAATTTTGATTGGCAACAGATGAACCTCAAGAGGTGTTGTTCTCTCTTCTGCAAAGCCCTAGTAGAAGAGATTGCAAACATTTCTTTTTCTATTTAATTTAATAATTTAAAAGGGTGAGATGTTGCCAGGATTTTTAGTGAAAAAGCCTCTGCTAGGATTTTTCCTGTCCTGAGGAGCTGAGGGCCTCAGGAAAGAAATGTAAACAATAACTATCTGCTGCTGTGGAGTGCCACAGGTGAATCTTCCATTGGTCCATGTGGATTGTTTTCAATCAGTGACCAATCACAGCCACCTGTGCCAAGGCTGTGAGCAGTCACAGGATTTTTGTTATTCATTCCTATTCTATTCTTGTTTTTGTAGCCTTCTGATCTTTCTCTCTGTTCTTTTTAGTATAGTTGTAATGTAGCATTTTAGTATAATATATATCATAATAAATCAGCCTTCTGATCAACATGGAGTCAAGCCTCGTGTCCTCGCACCAGGGGCCCAAGTCAAAGCAACAAAACCCTAATACATAAACCATCTTAAATGACGAATGAGACCTGCAGCATTTGATTGACCTTCAATGCCCTGAGAAGATTGCAAATTCCCCAAGATTAAGGAGTTCCCAAAATACAAAGCAAAGGAATGATTTTATTTGAAATAGGCCTGTAAAATTGGAGTTCTTAGATTACACATGAAAGAAGGGGAAAAAAACCCCACCACAACCCTCAAATGCAGTTTTAGATCCTTCTTTGAAAATCTGGTTTAAAAAGAGAGGAATGGATACCATCTTGCCCTCACCTGGAGATTTTAATGAACTAAAACCATTTCAAGTCTGTGAAGAAAGCCCTACCACAATTTCTGTCAAATAACATTTTCTTTCATTTTTTTTTCTTCTCATTACCACTTCAGAGCAGTCTAAATAACAGCAAATAAGGAAATTCAAGTTGCAATTCCAGCACTAAGCTTTGGAGTCCCGTGTTGCCTTCAAACAAATGTATGAAACAGAAACTTGATGCTTAATACTCTCCAATCCATATAAGCCATTTATTTGCATATCCTTGGGCTGCTAAAGCTCTAACTTGCATTTCTGTCAGCAGAGGGGCCTGATTCCTGCCTTGCCCTGATACAGATCAGCAGCCTGGACCCTGACTGTCTGGGTGGCTCACGCTTAGCTCATTGAAACTCTTGGCTTTCCTCTCTGTAACACTCCCCTTGCTGAACCCAGTCTGAGGCACTGAGCAGCCCCACACCCTTTGCAGTTTGCATTATTGATACCTGCCTCTCCTTTAGGATGCTTAGCAAAAACAACTCAGATCAAATGCTGCCCATGTCTGCCTCAAAGAGCAGCTCTCTGGGTTTTCTACTCCTATTTTCAGGACATTCTCTTTCTAATGCTGTGACAGCTGTGTACAAATACAGAGAAACACCTTGAAGCATTAATAAACAAAAGCAACAGAAAACAAAAGCTGTCACATTTCCTGTGGCCATTTGAGGGTGAAATTGCATGTGTGAATATATTGCAGTTATGTAATGCAGTGATACATACACATTCCAAAGTAAATGCAGATTATGCAGCATATATTTGTTACCCATTTTAAATTATTACTGGAAGCCAAAGAAGGATTTCTTTGATAGTCTCATGGGTTTATCTTCATCATTTACAATGGAGCAACTCCTTTGCTTTCAATGTAAGTGGTTTTCTTTCCCCCACAGTTTCATCTATCTGGTCACCAGGCTGATAGAGAACAGAGTAGCAACGACAGTGCAGGAACTGATTTTTAATGACAAAAATGGACTTCCCATGTGGCTAGAACTGATATTCCCAAATCCTTTTAGACTGTGGGCTAACAGCATCCATCCAACGTCCTGCCATTCACCATTTCCTTATGGTATGTGCAGCCAATGCTTCCACAGAACTCAGAGCAAAGCACTTCTTCCTTGGTGTCCTGTGCCTGCTGGAAGGGCAACGATGCAGCCACCAATTTGTATTTCCCAAGTCAGGATTACCCACAAGTTTAAAAACTGCAGTAAGAGGCAAACACTCTCCAATCCTGCTGTAAACAAGTGTTTAAGAGCCCAACTCCTCCAACTTGAATTTGCTTCCCAGTTTATCGTATTGACTTTTTTAGATAATAAAGGATTGTCTGTAGATTATTGTATAACCATAGGCCTGCACATCAATCTCAAGTGTGATGCTATGAGCAAGTTGATGGTCTTCTTGTCCATCCCTGTGCTCATCATGATGGAATTTCTCAACTATCTCCAAGAGATATTTTCCTTCGACCTGAGTAAACTGTTTTATAAAGTTCCAAACAGGGAGAATGGCTGCCTCCCATACAAACCAAAGGGCTTCCATTTAAAAATGATTAGAACTCTACCAGGCTTCAGACCCAAACATGTGTGGCCTCTGAGTAATACAGATGCCCTTAAGGAAAGGCTCACTCTGAAGGTGCATAAAAAACCTTCACTCCCTAGCACAGAAAAATTCAAATTGAGTAAAATCTCACTCACTTGACAACGAAAGGGAAATATTCCAGTGGTGCTGCCAGAGACAAACAAGGATTCACGGTACCAGGAAGGATTCTGCACTTCCAGCTGCTGAGTATCCAGCCCAGGGACAGAAACTGATAATGGAACAAGCTTCTACGAGCTGAAAATGTGCTTGGCTGAGATAGGTTTCAGTCAACAACTTCAGTCCTCCACAGGCCAAAGTAAAGAGCAGTTCAGTCCTTCCTCCTCCCCAAATTCTTTCTGGGTCCACTCCTCCCCAGTCTGTACAAAGAGAACAAGTGTTTTATACAGAACAAGGACATTGGAGCTTTTTTCCCTGTTGCAAGTAACCACAAAATGTGAAAGAAAAATACCTGCTTTGCATCTTGTGTAAACCTGCCATTTTAAACCACTTTCTGAGATTATCTGTTCTCAGAGATACTTCCTTTGTAGATTTTACTTTTATTTCTTAGGTCAAAACAACATTACTACAAGTACACTTCCCCCTGAACAGTCTGTCAGAGAGGAAGAAACAGCAGTGGTTGCTGCCATCAAACTGAATATCCCGGCCTACAATCTTATTGACACAGGCTAAAGGACCCTTGGAGAAGGCTGAGAGAGATCCACATGTGTGCATCCTGGCAGGACTGTGCCCTGGTCAGTTCCTCTGCCTGGTGTTCTTGGGTGAATGGATCAAAATGACTTTATACTGCAGAGGGCCTAGCCTCATTTGTACTAAATGAATGTAAGGACAAGATGACCAGGTTAGAAATACACAGTTACAAACAGATTGCCCCATTGGCTTATGCCAGTAGCTTTATTTTAGGAGCATTATCAGATCATATGGCTGAAGATATGCTATGGTATCTGTGTTATGAACACATTCCTGCATCCCTTGAATAGAGTTCCTACCAATAAAATATTTTGCATGTCATCTGCAAACGGTGGCCAAAAGGAAACTTATTAATGTCATCAAAGATAAGGGACCCTATCAGGATTTTTAGAGAAGCCTTATTAAGATGAAATTCAGTATTTCAGCTCATTGGGAAGTTATTTGGCATTTCAGTGTCACATTTAATACTCCTGATCAATAACATGATGCACCGTACACAGATTTCAGTGAGTGGAAAGATGGGTTTCTATGCGTCAGTTTTCTACTGGAGTTGTCATTATGAGAAACTCAGCTGTTAACCTGTCTTTGGATTTATGTGTCTTTTCTCTGCTTTTGATCAAATCTATGATAATTTTTCTAAGATAAAATAGAGGCTGGAAGAATAGCCCATCTGAATGCAAATGAGCTCTTTCTCCCTCCTACATCTATTTCAAGGCTTGTCTTTTTATTACTCTCACAGAAAGCAGGACAGTCTGGTTAGAGCCAGGGGCTAAATCAGAAATTACTTGAGAATCCACTGATAACATGGAATTTTTGGAATATATTCTCTAAGCTCCAGTGACAGAGGGTGAATCATAAAATTGTACAAGTCCATCAGCTTAGGATCTGTTTTTACATGAAGACCTATGAAAACTTCAGTGTGCTTTATCACCTAAAACAAACTCTTATCTTGAACATCTACAACACACTACAGTCATAGGCCAGAAACATGACTGTAAGGGATTATAAATGAAAAATACTTTTTGCTTACTAGAACTGGGGTTTTTTTTGCTTGCTTTAATAATTTGAGCTCTGCTGTGGTGCCAGTGATGCAGTGTGAACAGCTGGGTTTCCCAAGAGCCCTGTGATGTTTATTTAGGTTCCCAGAGGAGATGTAAGTGAAGAGCTAAATCAATCTGTTACACACCATAAAGCTGGGGATGCACACACCACACACACTGAAGCCTTCCCAAGCAGCAGCTCCCTGCCCCACCTCCAGACCCTAAAGGAGGACCCAGACAGGACACCAGCAGGAGGTGATGGTTGCAGGTCCTGTCTCTTGGAAACAAAACTACACCAAACTGTTAGTAATTCCACCTAAAATGCATTCTGCATCTCCTGTTAACTGATAGCTGTTCACCTCTGGAGTTTTGCTGCTATCAAACAGTGCCCAGCAACAATTTTACTGCAAAATGTACTGATCTTACTCTTAGCTTCAAAACAATGCATGGGCTTGCTTCTTTTCAAAGCCTGCCCATTTTTTGATTAAAAATAGAAAAACACTCTTCATATGTATCATGACTGTTAAGCCTTGTCTATGTTTTCAGCTTCTCTTATTCAACTTTTAAGATAATGAAACTTACTGACATGGGATTTCAAAGTAGGTAGTAGACAAGGCATGGGAAGGTATGTGTGGTTTGAGAATCCTCAGGACCAGCAGACAATTTGCTGAAGTTGAACTATTTTTTTTCTGAATAAAATAACCCCTTAGTGTCTTGATCTTCCCTGGTGTTTCCAGCAAGAACACCATTAGATTTATAAGTACACAGTTACTGGCTGTTTGAATATATACATTTAGCCAACTACGTAATTTTTAGGACGCCCTGCTGAAGCAGTATTTTATTTCTTAAGATACTTTAACAAAATACTTGATTTACGAAGGAAAAGTGTTTCAAATCACAATTTTACTCTCCTTGATCCTTATTAAACAGCCTTGATTTTCTAGTGTATAGGAAAGGGTTAAACTGAATGTGGCACAGATTTGTTGTTACTGCTGAATATATCTTGTGCCATACTGAAAAAATGTTGTTAAGGAAAATAACAAACATAATTCCTTCTTGACCCTTGAGTGCTTAGGTGACTCTTTATCTCCTCTGTTACCCCTCAGGCTCAGAACAGAGCCACCCTGGTCCTGTTAGATCTAAACCAGCTCCAAGTGCCATTTTTTCCCAATTCATTTGCACAACGTGCACCTCTTGCAGTTGTCAACTTTTATTCATTTGTAGGTTTTGTTTGTTTGTTTCCCTTCAGGCGCAGGTAACACGTTACTTCATGTGAACTATAAATCAGACACGTAAAGTGCATCAGCTGTGGAGGGTTTGGGTTTCTTTCCCTTTTCTGGATAGTTATCATAGTTAACAGCAATTTCATTGCTTCTCCCACACAGAAACCAGCACAAGCTTCCCAAAACACAGTTTTTGCCAAGGTATGAATGTTGGACCATAGTTACAGGTAGACCAGTGGAAGTGCTTTACTAAAGGGGAAAATTAAAGGAGACTAACTAACCACCAGGTTAGCAAAAGGTGAGTACTAATGGATCAACAGATAAATTTAAGTGCCAAGCGTCCAGAGCACCTTTCAAGGGTGATAACAGATTTTAGTACCACTGCAGGGACAGATTTTAATTGTGCATTGCAACAGTGCTGTTTGAGCCATTATGTGACTGAATTATTACTATTTCTGTACCAACTTGCATGTGAAACTTGACTCTGGGCTGAATTGTTCCCTTAAGGGAATTCAGAAGGAAATTATTTTACAGAGTCAACAAAATTAAATCTAATTTGCATTCCTGACATCACCATTTGCCTACCTTACACAAATTCTGTGTCAGCCTTCTTGTACAAAACCCATGCACTGGTGTAGCCTGTGTTACCTTTCAGACAAGGACAGAAGCAGAAGGAAGTGTCAGTGTGTGTCCTAAGAGGTCCAGATCCCTGTGTTCAGCAAGACAAAGCAGAGAACAAATGAATCAAGGAAATAAAAAGGACAAGAGAGAAGGAGGGTGACATAAATGCTTTTGCATAACTCTACTTATGCCGGTTATGCCTCCACAAATCCATACGCAGACATAGGAATTCTAAGAACAAATCCTAACTTCTCCCTGCCCCTCCCAAGTAAATTAGTAGATCTAAGCTTTAGAACAAGTAAGACAGCAATCTCCCAAGGTTTAGTGGCTTCATCTGCCATAGAGTGACTGTACCCCTGGTACACAAAGATCCTGAATCAGTATTTACTGCTCGTATTTCTGTTTTAAAATCGGTATGCGGGCACCACATCCATAATGCAATGTTTCTGAAATCTGAGAGCTAAGACTTTCTTCCCAATTAAAATGCAGCAAGCAGATTGGTTTTAACACTCGGTGGCATTCTTTTTATGGACTCTTATTCCTTCAGAGACCACAGTTATAAATAATCTGTGCATGAAGCAATTAGGCCTTTTTCTTGTTTTATGGTTACAAACTCTATGCTTGTGCAAGTGTCATAAAATATTCTAAAGCACTACAATGCAACAAAACACATTTAAATCCCTACATTAAAGAATAATTGCATCATTTTGATATTTAATTGCTCTTCTTCTGTAATATGATTACAGTCTTTTGAGTCAATCCCACAGTCACTGAATCCAGACCAAAGAATGACTACTACCCAAAGTCTTTTTAGAAAAGGGCATCTTTAGCACCTGCAAATGATAAATGTGATGATCAAATAAGACACTGACCAATCTGAGAACCTGCAATTTCACACAAAAAAAACCAGAACTGAAACAACAGAAAGTGACTTCCACACTTTTTATGGTAGAGAAAAAACAGTTTTGACTTACTTGCCAAGTCTGATCTCATGTGCTAATGAGTGACAAGGGGACTGAAAGCAGAGAGAAAACTGCTTTGGTGGCTTCACACCAAGGCTCACATGGTTCTTCTATTCTGTGCAGAACTTAGAATAAAGCTGGGGAAGCTACAGAAGAGAGATGCACACTTGGCTTTGTCTATTATTTCAAGCTAAAATTTTTATTGTGCTTTCTCTGCTCTTGCAGAAATGCTGTTTATAACCTTTATACTTTAAATATACAGTAGGTTACAGGGAATTGTATAGTACCTGTAGAGATGCCTTAGGAGACTTGGCAGCAACAACTGAAATCTTTGCCCTCCTCTATGCAGAAAAGATTCAATTTAGCCTGGGGAATTATACTCAAGGACAGAAACTGAGAAAATATTTCTTAATAATTTTCCAAAATAAACTTAGACTGTAAAAAACTGGAAAGAATATTATCTGATTGACTTGTACACACTCTCTTTTAAGACAAATTAATTATGCAGCAGGAGCATTTAGCATGAAACCACAAGATTTGCAATGTGATGTTAAGTGTAACACAGGGAAATGAAACTGATAGAAGGAGATGGATAGAGGCTAATTAGAAAATGTCTGGAAGAGCCTAACCATTTGACAAAAAGTACATGAGATAAAGCACTGTGGGCTTCAGCAGATTATTAATGGTTTGCAGGATTTAGAATCCAGTCACCTTTGGGATGAGCTTCTTTTCCCCACCCAATTTAGGCTCAACTACAAAACAGCAAATGCAACTGTTGGTTATAATGAGGTCACAAGTTAATTGCGTTCTTATTTCAAATTTTAGAGCAACAGCACTAGAGTTTTAGAGTAATAGCATAGGAATATAATGCCTTAAAATACAACTAGTTCAAACAAGCTACAACTAGAAACTGCAAAACTGTGGCCACATTCTTATCTGTACTGCTTTTTCATAAAAGGTGAGCATAAACCTTTGTTCTGTGGGTCTCCATCCCACTGAAGGTAGTTATGCTCTGGGAGGAATTCCCTTTAGTAGGCCTAAGCAGATTCCATTACTGCAATGATTTTCCCCCAAGGAAAAATAGAATAGATGATGTTTCACTCCAGCAGGCACTTCTTCAGTCACACGGCTGAGGAGTATTCCTGCTCTCTGTGTGTAAGGTCTGAAACCAGACCCATAAGAAGAGTGACTGGAGACATCACTACCAATTCTCAGAGTAATTAATGCAATAGCAAAGCCTATAGAAATTATGCAGCAGTTTTATGCAAAACTAGATGAAAAATAATTCGTTTCTCCATCAAAGGGAAACATTATTTTGAATATTTGGGGGCCAATTAAAAAGATGAGTTCTGCATCCCCTGACCCCATATTTTGCCTATCAATCAATGTTAATAAGCAGGGGGATGTTATTGACATTACACATTAGAACAGGGAGTCAAGTAGAAGTAGATGTAAATTACAGACCTATTGAATAAATCTGCAGTGCTCTGCTACTCCTGTGAGCCAGGGCTTCTGACTTACCTGAGAGCTTTACATTCCAGAAAATTAATACAAGTGTGTTTCCTCACATTTGCAGGCCCACTGGTTCATTGTTGCTCACAACACAGCATCTGCTATTATTTGTTAATAATCACACTCTGGCCTTATCACAGAATTACAATAACTTAGCAAGAATCCCATATGCACTTGGAGACAATGCACAGATGCATTCATGTTACTTATTTGAAGTAAGTAAAGCAAAGGGACTAGAGTTTCATGAAAGCTTGTGTGTTACAGACTAAAACTGTGGCAGGGTGCCACTGGGAATATCAAAAGTAGGCAACTGTAGTTCTGGAACTACAGCCCTACATCTGTGAGTCCTCTCAAGTGCATGGGCCTGATTTTTCTATGCAAGTATTAACCATTCACCAAAACCCATTTTGATAGAACACTCAGAGCAAGAGATTCTGTGTAATAATAATGTAACATTCATTTGTTGAAATGCTTGAAACACTTAGGCACTTCATGAAATGACTGAGTGAAACACACAATGTCATTCAAGCCATTTTGCAAAGTGACCCAAAAGTTGCAGTCCTTGCATAAAATGACTGGTTTCAGAATATGACCAACATAAATATAATTTGTCCTGCTTGTTTCAAAAATCTGCAGTAGCACACCAGGCAGTCAAACCCACACTATGCCTTGTCATGACCCTGAAATGAGAAATCAAATACTGCTGGCACTGGAACTGCTGGTGTTTTGTGGGTGACAGATAGTGTTTACAATAATTTAAAGCACAAAAGGCTGCTGGGAAGAAGAATGGAAGGCAAGGACAACAAAACATAGGGGTGTTTCCTGTGAGAAGTCCAAGAGCTCCAGCAGCACCTCAAGTTAATCAAGTTCCTACAAGCAGTTGTTTGTCTGGAAGATGGAATGAATTCATGTCCAACAATGCAAAACTTCCCAGGGAACTCTCAATGAAACAATGAGGATTTCATGCAAAAATAAATGACAGAATATACTACTTTTTAAGCTAAATATTGAATTAGGACTTATTTTCAGAGTGCTTTATAAAATTCAAGATTTGTTTGGAAAACAGAAAAACCCTACTGATTTGTAAGTGGTATTTACAATAAGTGGAGCAAGTGACAGCAATATTATGCACGGATTTGCAACTGTTGCTATTCAAAGAAGAGAATGATGATTTTTTTTTCAACCCTTCTCTAAGGTTGTTTTTGCATGGTTAGTTAGATCCCTAGTGCCTGCAATATTAGTGGGAGGGAGAGGGGGAAGGCGCAATGGTCGTGAATGATGAGAATTCTTTTTAAAAATGTCACCATCTACATTAATAAAATGTACAGGCTTTTACTGTGCTTAGAAACCCTGAAAATGGCCATCAGGTGGGCATATTTCATGGCTGGGCTCTGGAACGTATAAAATAGTTTGCAAAATGCTGATCCTCAGTGCCATCTATCAAAGGATCCAAACATGAATTCGCTCTTCAAACTAACTGGTGTTGGGCATCTTGCTTCAAAATTCCAGAGCAACAGTTTCTATATGAGGTCTGCCTGTCAAACAAAGTTTGCAGAATTATAGCCCTTGCTTCTCATAATTCAGTTAAAGTCCTGCACAGAATCAGGTATGAATGATCTTATAATAACAACCGCATTGAGCTTTACCTTTGAGACCTGTTACACTGGAATTTAAAATTAATTTGTAAGTATTTGTTGGGTAAAAAAATGTTCTGCATTACCTTATAGATGTTTCCGTCTTTGCTCCATAACTGCTTAAATTGACTTCACTTGGGTTCTGCTTTCATTCTTGGATTTAGTATGTTTTAATGGTTACAGGGCTATTAAATTGTGAAATAGCTGTGATCTCAATTTGCTTTTCTTGAACTCATCCATGGAGATAACAAAAGTCAGGTCAGCACTACTGAAAGAAGGTTGTTCCTGCTGAGATCCTGAATCCAGGCTCTCCTGCTCCATCTTCTGATACAAAAGTACCTAAGAAAACAGTACCTCCACAGCTCATTGTACAAGCCAATTTTACCAGCTAATTTTACCATCTTGAACATATAACAGGATTCTAGCAAAAATGAGATTCTTTTTCATAATATGTGACAAGATCTGGTTGGTAGTTACTTTATTGAAAGTCAATTTTCTCTCCCCAGTTCTCACATATTTTCCCCACTCCTTCTAATCCCCAATATAGAATGTAATTAGTTTCCAAGATGCTTCAGTCTACAGGGACTCATAAAAATAATTTTTGAATTATATTTGAGGTTGAAACAGTATCAAAATACACGTTAAAATCTTCTTGGATTCACTTACTACAGATGTCATGCAAGATGGACAGAGTCTGAACAAATCATGTTCAGAATAATAACTCAAAACTTTATCCTTGACTCCTTAGAATTTAAAATTTCAAGGAAATACTATGAGTTGAGCCACATAACCCACATTACCATGAACACTAACACCAAAACTCTAGAAACCTTATTCTTACTTCCTCTGGTAAATACAGTATATGTAAGTGCTGAATACTCTCAACTATTCCAGTGCTAGAACAATTCAGTGTCAAGCAAAATGCAAACTACCACACAGGAAAAGGCAAATCACTTGGCTAAATCTGGTTCAAACCCACCTTGTTAAAGCAGTGTGTTACTCAAACTTTTTAAGATTAGGCGGAGCTTTAAGCTGCTGCTGTTCACTCTAATACTGCTTGAAGAACTTGAGCTCAAAAAAACCACAAAGGGGATTGCCCTCAGTGCACAAACAGCTCCACTGTGTGTGCCTTTCTGACACAAAAATCAAAGAAAATATTAATCCCCAGGTTTTTCAGGACCTGTACAATTTGAGTCCTTAAAAATCGCAATCTTGGAGGTTAGCTTAGGAATTTAGACTTCTGTTAGTCATTTTAGTTATTTGTGATATTTAAAAGAATTTGTAATAGGCACCAGTACTGCAATATTTCACTATTGCTGCAGCTTCATTTATTTCTGCTATTTAAAATCATTCATAAGAGGCACCAGCATCACAACATTCCAGTATTGCTGCTACTGCCAATTTAGTTTTAGCAAACTGGTCCTGCTGCCAAAGCACTGAACTGTGCTGAATTTCACCATTTGCCTGAGTCTTCCAAGAGGCACAGAAGAGACATCTGAAGCCAAGTTCACTCCAGAGTTTCACCTCTTGTGTTCCTGCCCAAACTATTGTCACATGAGCTACAGGAGCAGCTGCTGGACTGGAAGAGAAAATGCAAGTGGCTTTCTTACCTGCCTCCCTAAAATGATTTGTGCTTTGAGGTTTTTCAGTGAAGAACATCACTGGAGATCACAAAGATCAGCCATTTCTATATTTATCCAGGCAGATGTCTACATTTTCTTGACAGAGGGCATTTTTCTGTAATAGAGAGTACAGGGTTCTGTAATTTTAAAACAGTATTTCAAGGGAGAAGGGAGAAAAGAGTTTGGAATACTTTATATTTGACTAGAGCTCTTATTATTTTTCAATTATAAAAAAAAAAACTATCATGTTTTAGTTATGGCTTCTTACTGTGTTGCAATGGAAAAAGCTAGCTCAGTAAACCGTTTTCAGTCAAAAAAAAATCTAACAGGGAGAAATTATGGAGAGCAACAATGGGTGGTGAATGCTTCAATAGAAATTAAAGACAATTTCTAAAAATTGTCTTCCATCATTTACTGTACAGTCCCACCAAATGTGAAGCTCTCAAGTCCTAGGAAGTGTTGCTCCCTGCCTTCCTCTCATTTACCACACAGGGAATTATTTACAAAGAACAAAATTTCTTCCACGGGAAAGGCTTGCATGGTACTTCAAAGCCTGAATAAATCAGGTATTTCAGCTTGAACATACAAAAAAATAATCCAAAAAATCCTTTCAAACATCTGCATTGTATTATTACCTTATCATTCCACCTGTCCCGCTGAACTGTTCAGGGATCCACAGCAGAAGTGCTAGACAACGTCTCTCTATAAAGATGTGATGTTTTCCCAAATAAAATATTTAAAATCCCCAATTTGGGCCAGATGAACTTCCCATTCAAATTATGACGCACTACACCCAAATCCTTGCTCTAGCAGGATGCTCACCTCAGTCTGGAAGTCTTCATGTGGCACCCTGCAGGAATTAGCTGATTTCCTGTAAAGGGCTGCAAAGCCTTCCAAGAGCTGGTTTTGGTGGAAGAACTTCTCCAGTAAACTCACTTGTGGGCTTATCCAGGTCAGGGATCTTAGCTCTTTGCTTTGAGGTTCAGTGTCCAGCCACTTGTACTGCTGGAGGAAGAAGAGAAGAAACATCTGTCTGTAGCAAGGACTGTTCTGGTGGGCAAAGTCCAAATGCTGTTCTTCAGGAAAAAGAGTGAGGAATTCATGTTTGTTCACAATTTCATCCTGGACTACTGAAAGTATTGGAAGCATATCTATGCACTTAGAAATTGAATTGTCCTCAATTAAAAAACAAAATAATTTGACTCCATCACCATTTTTCTTTGCCCAATCCTGAAGATGCAAACAGCTGAGAAAGCATGGAACAGTCTGGTAGGCTACATTAAAATGAGACAATCTCCTGTATCTTCCTAAGGGAAGAATACAAATCACACAGAAAGGCCTTCTAAAAAAAAAAACCAAACAATTGCTAGAGGAATACAGGAGACCTCAATTATTATCCAGTAAGATGGGTAACATGAACTTGGTTATTTGCAAAAAAAAAAAAAAAAAAAAAAAGCTCATATATTTACCCATATATTAACTATCACATATTTTGCAAAACAAAAAAAGACCTCAGAAAAGTAAAATCCCAAATATTCCCAATATTTAAGCAATGGTACTACGTCTGAAATGGGAATCTAAACCCTCACCAGATCAATATCACCATCTTTCTTCCTTTAGTTGGATTAGGCAATTTGTCACATCCACTTCTTCTGGTTTCATTCAGTTGGAGCTTCTGTTTGTACAGTGATTAATCTGCAGCAGTTTGGGATTTACACCAGTCCCTGAACAGAGAACTGACAAAAAAGTGATAGTACTTTTTAGATGCCTTCTAATGATTTCTACCCTCACCCAGTATTTGCAAACATATGATTTCCTTCACTATGCTGTAAACCCATTACAATTGGAACACTAAACACTAATATTGAAAATACTGCATTTCACATTGCCAAAGGCACCACTACTCTGGGACAGGTCAAATGAAGACACTATGGTTTGTTGTTAGTTTTTTAAGCAAGACTTAGATTTGGAACAGGCCTTTTATTAAGGAGGAGTTCCTACAGGAATTGACTCAACATAAATTACTTACTACTTGGCAGGGCATCTAATTGACTGCAGTTCTTTTTCTACAAATATAAACCAACATTTTCAATACCATATGTAGTGAGAACCACATGTGTGGTTGGTGATGTGCAGACTGAAGAATACTGCAAAGCTAATTTTTCCTCCAGCCTCCATTATTTATATGTAGCTCAGCACTTCCTCATCCTTACTGAGACTCGCTGCAAATTTCAAATATCCTAAAAAAAGCTTAGAAAGTATTGCAGTAGTGTTTATCTACTGTATCATTGGGCTTCTCTTACTGTAATTCACAGTTCTGAGCAACAATTCTCATTTTAGGAGCAAGTAATTGAGCTCTATGATACATTCATTCATTTACAAGGGAAATATATTAAAAGCTGGTTGGAAAAGCAAATTATTCAGGACCTTTACTCTGATTGCCTTTAAGAGCTACCACTCCAGGACCACTGAAGACATTTGCCTTAGCTCACATCAGTGAAGCTACAATTTAGCGTTTGTCCAAAGAATGTTGACATTCTAAAATGGAAGTGAGGTTACTTGTGGCAGTGCGCTGAGATCAGGGCGACCCGGCTGGGCGGCAGCAGGGGCACAACAGAGCCCCTTGCAAGCTCTGCAGATCCCAGCCAACAGCGACAGTTCTGCACGGGAACGCAGAAACAGCAGCAGTGGTCTGGGGGTGGAACGGGGATGGTTTTATTTGGTACTCCCTTCCTCCAGTCCAGGATTCCAAAACACCCAAGACGCACACTCAACCTTAACACAAGTTTTTATATACATCTTGGGAAGAGGGGCTTAGGGCAACAAACCAATAGGGGTATGCTTGGGGAGGGGTCTAAGGCAGGGTATTTTATACTTCAACCAATGAAGGAGCACTAAGGAGGGGAATAACTTGAGTAAACCAATAGGGTTCTAAAGAATACAAAATTGTCAGGGAATTTTCTAGAAGAGAGAGCAGGTTCAGGGAAGGATTGACATTGAGAGTTTTTTGTAGGACAATGGACATGTACAACGTATGCACAATCCAGCCTTCATACAAACTGAGTAAGGTCACCATGCCCTTGAAGGACACAAAAGGAGAAGAACATGCTTGAAAGCAGACAGTTCAGGATGCAAAGGCAGACAAGAAAACCGCAGCGAGATGCTTGAAGAAGGAAGATTAACTAAAATTAACTGATATATTAAAAGGCATGCGTAAGAAGGATTTAACCAATCATGTATTAGCTTGAGGCGTGAACAATAGAAAATAGTATGAGTATAGTTTGCTTTTTGTAATAAATCAGCTTCACTTGATCACATTGATCATGGCGTGATGTCCTGTTAATGATTCTCCCCAATATTTTGGTGCCCGAATGAGAGGGACCTGAAGATGGCTATTTCACTGCTGTGCAGAGGTTCAGCGATAGCCTTTGGGAGGCGGAGAAGCCAGTCGAAAGTATCCTCGCTGCCCCGGCGAGAAGAAAAGGTGAATAAAGGAGCTCCAAGTGAAGAAGATTGATCTCGTCCTGATCAGGTGAGTGGCCGGGGAGGAATGGGGTCAGACCATGAAAGAGATGGTGTCCAGAAACTCCTCCAACATATTCTCTCTAAGAGAGGACAGAAATATGATGCTTCCACTCTGAAGGGACTTACTGGGCATAGAAACGAAACCTCATACCAGGAGCGCAGGTCGCTTTTGAGGTATCAACATGGGAAACCATGAGCAGCATGTTGTGGGACTGTATTGCTTCAGGAGGACGTGAGGCTAAAGAGGCATCTAAATATGCTACCCTGTGGAAAAACATCGTAGAGGTATTACGGGCGATGAAGGCGGAAAAGAAAGCCGCTACAACAGCTTGCGTTGTTTTTTCCCCGAGCCCCGATCCTGAGCCACAGGCGTTTCCTGCTAGCAAGTTATTTTCAACTACATTAGATGTTCCTTTGCGCTGCCCAGGACCCTCTAGCCTGGTTTCACTAACCAAAGAGGAACTCAAAACCTCAGAACCCTCAGATGAGATACAGAGTCAGGAAGCAGCCTCCCTTGGAGGTTCCAGCTGCCAACCCAAGAATAACCTTTACTTTCCCAGATGGAGTGAGTGTAACAACACCACCCTATGTCATGCAGACTCCTGGTAATTTGTTAGGTTTAATTGGTAGGGATTTGTTGAATCAACTGAAGGCCACAATTGTCACACAGCCTTTTCAATAGCGGCCACTGGGGGGCAGCCAATCCTCAAAATTAGCTGGACTACCGATACCTCTATATGGATTGATCAGTGGCTGCTGCCAAAGGAAAAGCTGCTCAAGGTGCAAGAGCTGGTTCAAGAACAACTTGAGGCTGGTCATATAATACCATTAACTAGCCCATGGAACACACCTATTTTTATAATTCCAAAAAATGGGGAATGGAGGTAGTTGCATGATCTTAGAGCAGTCAATGCAGTAATGCAGAGTATGGGAGCATTACAACCTGGCTCCCATCCCCTATTATGCTACCTGAGTCCTGGGATTTATTGATTACTGATCTCAAAGACTGTTTTTTCACTATTCCCTTACACCCTGAGGATACCAGTAATTTTGCTTTCTCAGTTCCTTCCATCAACAAAGCAGAACCCTACAAGAGATATGAATGGGCAGTTTTGCCACAAGGGATGCGTAACTCGCCTACTATGTGCCAGGTTTACGTAGCCTGGGCATTAGAGCCAGTCCGGTAGCAATTTCCTAACTGTATCATGTATCATTACATGGACAGCAATTGGACTTTGAAAATGTTTTAGCAAGCATGACAATTATTATAGAACAGAGAGGGTTGAAAATTGCCCCTAAAAAGGTACAGCGTTCAGCTCCGTGGAAGTATCTTGGGTGGCGCATTGATCAAGCTGTAGTGAAGATAAAAACTGTGCATGATGTTCAAAAACTGGTGGGGGATATACAATGGATTAGAACTATCTGTGGAATAACTAATGAAGAACTTGAACCGTTAATACAGCTGCTTGGTACCTCATCCCAGGCAGACGAGCACCGATCACTGGATAGCATGCAACAGCAAGCATTGGAACACATAGCCTCAAAGGTTGCCACAGCACATGCGCATCGCCTGATCGAAGGTGTTCCAGTTAAATTGATGATCATCAACCATTGCAAGGAGGGTGACCAGTATGCCAAACATCCTTTTGCATTGATTTGTCAATGGACAGAGACTCGGGCTAATCCTTTAACCATTCTGGAGTGGGTATTTTGACCTGTGCGACAGCCTAGAACCATTACCACTCGCCTAGAACTATTTGCTCAATTGATCACGAAGGGCAGAGGGAGGATACTAGAAATTTGGGGACAGGAACCATATGCGATTGCAGTACCTTTAGCCAATTGGTATTTAGAATGGGGAATTAGGCATGCTGTACCCTTACAAATAGCCCTTACTGATTATGGTGGAAGAGTTCACAATACCTATCCGCGACATCGTGTGCTGTCTTTGTTAGAACAGCAGCAGCTGGAGGTCAGACCATGGTGATCTGAGTGTCCGGTACTAGGACTAACCATCTTTACAAATGCAGGTAAACGGTCTGAAAGGGCTACTTGTATGTGGCAGCAAAAGGGTTCATGGAAGCAGCATATAATTCCTGGGGAGGTAGGAGATACATTGCAAACCTTGGAGTTGAAGGCAGTTATTTGGGCCTTTGAGAAGTGGAATGATTGGCTATTAACATTGTTTCTGATTCACTTTATGTAGTTGGTTGTGTACAATGCCTTAAAAGGGCGGTAGTTAAGGAAGTTAATAACAAACATTTGTATTCACTTTTAAGCCGACTACTGAGCAATTTGAACCAACGCCAACAGGAGTATTTTATTCCTCACGTTCGCAGTCATCAAAATCTCCCTCGTCTGTCTGAAGGTAACGCTCGAGCTGATCGGTTGGTAGCTGCTGTCTGGCCAATGCCAACCTCTGATAAATTTCAACAAGCAAAAAATTCTCATGCTTTTTTGCATCAATCAGCAAAGATGCTAGTTAATTTGGTATCCCTCTTACTGATGCCACTGGCATTGGACGATCCTGCCCAGATTGTCAAAGGGATGGCATTGGCTTAGGCACTGGTGTTAACCCAAGAGGTACCCAACCTTTGCAATTATGGCAAATGGATGTAACACATGTAGCAGAATTTGGCCAGAAGAGGTTTGTGCATGTTTGTATTGATACCTACTCTTGTGTTATATGGGCTACCCCCTTAACAGGTGAAACAGCACGTCATGTTGAGAAACATTTGTACAATTGCTTTGCAGTGTTGGGAGTCCCTTTAGCCGTTAAGACTGATAATGGCCCTGCTTATTGTTCTTTAAAGTTTCAACGTTTCTGCAATTTATGGGATATTCAACATGATACCGGTATTCCTCACAATCCTACACGTCAGGCAATTATTGAGCGAGTGCATCAGACATTCAAGGGCATGCTGCAAAAACAAAAGGGGGGAATGATAGGGTTATCCCCAGAAGAAAGGACAGCTAAGGCTATCTTTGTACTTAATTATCTCAGAACAACAGGAGCTAGGGATGAACCACCTATTCTTGTGCATCATGCCCTCCTACATAGGCCAAGTGAGGACCTGCCTGATGGTATTCAAGTCATGTTTAAAAGCCTTGAAACAGGGATGTGGGAAGGGCCAGCCACAGTGAAATGAATGGGAAGAGGTTACATGTGCTTACTTACAGATAAAGGAATTTGCTGGATTCCAGCTAAGTGGGTGAAACCTTACCTAAAGTCACACCTGCCAGCTAACGCTCTGTCGAGAAGCAGAACGTCGGCGACAACACCGACTCCAGACGCACCTGACGGTTGAACGGTGATTGAACTTACTTCCACAGCTATTAACAGATGCGGGCCAACTACGTGGACCTGGGGTTACAGTAGCCAGCAATGCTAGCTTACCACCCACTTCCAACAGGGGTTTTAAACCAATTTGAACAAGCTTGTTCTGTTCATGGCTATTTTTGCAAACCATGGATCAGAGTCCAGTGTGTTAAATGCAAACTGAAGTGGTGGCGACAAGTCCGTCAGGAAAATAATCTTTTTATAGCTCGCAGGAAAAAGCAAAATGTAGCTCTACTAATTTAGCTTGCAATAGACATTTTAGTATACTTAATACGCTTAATGCTGAGCACACGCTAGAAATATTTTTAGGGCGGAGTCATAGAAGACAACCCCCCCCTGAACCCCTTAGGGGGATATTTTTACAATGTTGGAATTTTAAACAGGATTTTGCCCTTATTGAAACACAGGATCACCAAGGTTTGCTTTGGATTCAATTTCAATTAGCAAAACACAGAATAGCAAATCAAACTGTATTGCAAAGTCAGATTACAGCTGCAGAGTGTGGGAGAGGAATAGCAGTGCCGCAACAGCATCACATTTCTGATAGCCAGTGGGACAAGGCCAAAGAGTATTGGCTAAAGCGTAGACGTGATCAGCAAAGGTGGTGACAATGGCAATTGTCCCGCAGATAATATTGATGATAATCATTATGATAATAGGAAAAAATGCAGGGATTGCATAACATTGATCAGCGAGCAAACATGTGGGTTACATGGGCTAATCAAACTGGGCAATTTGCTTATCATTGGCGACACCTCCTGATCCTTTTCGTACTTGTTTAATCGGAGTTCCATTAGATTCTATGGAAGAATTTGGACCTTGGACTAAAGCCACAGTGTACAAAAATTTAAGTGAGGCTTGGTCAAGTTGGTGCATGGTCCAATGGTGGAATATCCAGAGGGGACCAGCCTTTGCAAATTGGTGCAAGACGTTTGGGATTCCAATGAACCCCCTGGGAGCACAGGCTTTTACAATTGCCCAGGGACTGAATGTCACCAGCATGGAGCCACAGGAGCTAGACATCCTGGGTTCTATGCCAGGCAATTACTGTCTATTTTTTGGGTATGATTCTCTGGGCTCAGATTTGTTTAGCATAAAAGAGGGGCGACCAAGAAATGATAGCACTTGGATATCCCCTGGCTCCTCATGGTACTATAATACTACAGATTATTGCAACAATTGGATAAGGCCTTTACCAACAGAGCAAGGTGCAGCTAAAATGCTACCTCCTGGGGTTTTCCTCATTTGTGGGGATAGGGCCTGACCTGCAGTGCCCCAGAAAGCATTGGGAGGACCATGTTATTTTGGTAAACTAACATTATTCTAACATCCCCCTAACATCCACCAGATGCTTAACATAAGTCACAAGTCCCAACGTTCAAGACGTAGTGTGCATCAGTTAGGCCCTGAATGTAGAGATGAGGTACAATTCTGGGACCCACCATCAGTTATATTGGCATCAGTTTTCACACCAGGAGGAGCCTTGGCACAAGCCCTCACGCAGTTAAGGCGACTAGCGTGTTGGGCAGGGAAACAAATTAACATCACATCCACAGTGTAGATGAACTCACTACTGATGTTGATAGTATACGCCATGCGGTGTTACAAAAGAGGCCTGCCATAGATTTTTTTATTGCTAGCACAAGAGCACAGGTATGAAGATTTTGAAGGGATGTTTTCCATGAACCTTTCTGATCACTCTGAATCAATTCACAAGAAACTTTCACAACTTAAAGAAAACATGAAGAAACTTACACTTGTTAATAACTCTTTTGATGAGTGGTTAAAACCTTGGGGCATTACTGGTTGGCTTAAAGACTTTGTTCGCTTTGGCATTATGGTTTTTTGCATTATTTTAGTGATTTTGCTTATTGTACCTTGCTTATTACAGTGTGTACAAAGAATAACTGAATGTGCTATTAATTCAGTCTGGCTTGTGCAAAAACAAAACGGGAATTGTTGAGAGTTTTTTGCAGGACAATGGACATGTACAACGTATGTACAATCCAGCCTTCATACAAACTGAGTAAGGTCACCATGCCCTTGAAGGACACAAAAGGAGAAGAACATGCTTGAAAGCAGACAGTTCAGGATGCAAAGGCAGACAAGAAAACCGCAGCGAGATGCTTGAAGAAGGAAGATTAACTAAAATTAACTGATATATTAAAATGCATGCATA
This sequence comes from Passer domesticus, assembly GCF_036417665.1. Taxonomy (NCBI): domain Eukaryota; kingdom Metazoa; phylum Chordata; class Aves; order Passeriformes; family Passeridae; genus Passer; species Passer domesticus. Next base: position 12,485,065 of record NC_087477.1, on the reverse strand, counting down.
AGAAGGATTTAACCAATCATATATTAGCTTGAGGCATGAACAATAGAAAACAGTATAAGTATAGCTTGCTTTTTGTAATAAATCGGCTTCACTTGATCACATTGGTCACGGCATGATGTCCCGTTAATGATCCTCTGCAATAGATTGACATCAAGTGGGAGGAGGTGCAAGGAAGGTCCTGGGGAAAAGGGTAGGGATAGGAGGGGTTGACAACTGGCAAGGGGAACAATTTGAAACTTGGCAGGGAGTGGCTGGGTAAGAAACAGAAGGACTGACACTTAACAGAACCCAATAACCGTGAGGGTGCCCATCTAATTTTAGAAACATGGGATACAAAATGGGAAACGCTCCAAAAGGCAGGGGGAGGACAATACAAAGGGATTGTAAAATCACAAATTAAACAGTGAGCATGCCAATAAAACCTAAAAAACACACTGCAACAGTTACTGTAGTTTCATGAGCCTTAAAGGCATAATTAAAGATTACTGCTGATTCTTAGATCAGGATCACTCCTCAGCTCAAGGGCTATTTAGTGGCAAGAGCTAAGGCAAAAGGCAAAATTCAAGAAAGCATTGCTGATTAAGTGAGTTATGAGTTATACGTGAAAATGTTAACAAGGGTGATCCAGTCAGAGCTCACGTCTGCCTGTGATGCCGTGCTGCAGCTGGCAACACCCAGAGTGCCAGAGATCCAATCATTCCTAAGGATCAGGTTCTTTAAAGCAAGCACTGCTGTTGCAGGATCAGTCAAAGACAGGACAGACAAAACTGATGGTACTTCCTCAGTGCAAACAGAACTTTCCCACTGATGAATTTGCCCCCATCTGGTCCTACTTTTAATATTTCTGTTTAAAATTCCAATTTTTATCAGTGTCTTATAAAAGGCATCCTTACTCTAAGAAGTGAATGTTCAAAGTGTTCATTTGAATTAAACAATTAAGAACATCTTCCGTAAACAGATGTTGTAACAGTTGTGTTTTGTTTTCTTTATAGTCACATGGAAAAAGAGGACCAGGGAAGGAAATGGAAAGGGTTGGCTGAAAGGAGCCAGCTGATGGGAACATGCCAGTGACCTCCTGACCTGCTGGAGCTCCCAGGGACGAGGACAAGTGCTGCATTTGCAATCAAGTCCACATAAACCACAGCAAAGGCAGGAGGACAAGATCCACAAAGACAGCAGTCTGAGGCCAAGAGCAGCAGTCAGCAGCTGATATCTCACTGCTGCTGAGAGCTCACCTGTACCCACTGGAGCGCCTGCTGGGGAGCAGAGCTTGTTCTTCATTTCTATGTCCAACCATAACAGCCACGCTCCTGCTGCTATTCGGAGAACAGGGATAAACCCTGGGGTTTGTTAGGTTTTAAATAGTTTCCAATTTCAGGCCTAACAGAAAGTAAACCAGAAAATATCTGAGATAATAGGATTTAAAAATAGAAATATGGAAGAACACAATCTTATACTCATGTTGCCTATTGCTTTTTTACAGCAAAGTCTTTACAAACATATAAACACCTCTTTTTCCCCCAATGAAAAAAAAAAAACCAAAAAAAAAACCAAAAGAGCCCTAGCTTATAACTTGTAAGAAAAGCCTTAAAACCAAGGCAAACCTGATTCCTGTAAACAGAAAATGTTCTTTAAAAATTCAGTTTGGGGAGCATAAATATTTAATTGCCTTGAGCATGTCTTAGAAGCTCAGATTTACTCAAAATAGTGTCAAGAGCAAACAAAACTGCAAAACAATTTCTTTTAGCAAGAAACACCTAGTAAAAAAAAAAAGTGTTTTCTTATCATCTTTCACTGTTTCATCTGATGTGTGAATCCTGTAACAGCATCACTGGGGAGAGAGACAATGAACACTCTTTCTTATTTGACTGACTGCAAGGTTTTGACATGTACAGTGTTAATAAAAATAATTTATTCTCACTGGGTCTTGTTAGAATAACAAGCTGGTACCTTGGTATATGTTTAAGAAACAACAAGAAACATCAGAAGCAGTAGGACAAAACTTTGATAAGAAACCGTAGAGACCTACTGAATCCTGTTTGATAATTAATGTCACTTGGGACTATAAGTTATTAAATATACATTGCCTCATCTTTAATAAATTGACTTCAAAAAGAACGATTTAAAATCTAAACTAAAAGAAACCCAATTTCTAGGACACGTATTTTATGTAATTGCACCACTAAATAGTAAGACATTATACACAGTTAAATGACTAGCATTTAACTTATATAATCATAGTAACAGTAACACATATGTACAGCAATTATAGGTGTTATGACTTCAAGAGTTTGCCTAATTGTAATATCCAAGGATTACTTGCTACATAACACAAAGTAATTTGTCTGATTAAGTCTTGGTTTAAGAAAACATGCAATGGGCATAACTAAGAGCTGGAATTAATGGCAAGTGTTAGCTTGCAAAGATAGAAATTTACTTCTGACAAGTAGGAAGACACACAATACATTCCTACAGTTAACCCATGTTCGTAGTACAGGCACTTTTCTAATAAATTTATCTCAGATGAAAATTGACAAATGTAAATGTTCTGCCATACAGCATTTTTTCAAGTGGTCATTGTTCTGTCTGACAACAGACTAGAAACTGTCCTGCCTCTTAGAAATATTACTGTTTCTACTTAGGACAAAAACAAGATTTCCATTGCATTTCTGCTTGTGTGGCTCTAAGCAACTGTTGCTGTTATTGCTAATAGCAATCATTACTTATGTATTTCAAATTACCACCATCTAATTTGGGTAAATTCCTGAGAAAAGCAAACCAACTTGAATATTTTAAATCCCTCGTTTTAAAATAGGATATTCCACATAGTTCAGCTCTGTGCAGTCCCTCAGTGTTCATTTTCATGGATATTTTCTGAGTTCAGAAGAAATTTGTAAACTGTTTTCGTTGGATTTAATTAGACATAGGAGAACCATACTCACCCCTCAAAATCTACGCTCATATTCTCAGCCATGATAACTGGATTTTCCTGCACAGGTTATTTTCCTTCTAGCAGCAGCAAACCTGTTGGAACAGTGAATCACTTGGTGCTGCTCCCCAGGCACTGCTAATCATGGTAATCTAATCTGCTCCAATTAACCCCGTGCTGCAGTTCCACAGACAGTTAACCCTTGTATTGCCTTGGGCTGTGCAAATCAAATCCCAGCCCATTACCCTCACCTCCTGCAATCTCTGCATGTGGCTCTGGCAGCCAGAACTGCTCATAACCATTCTTCTTTCCCATGATCACTCCTGAGATTTGAATAATGTCTGGGTGCAATTCTGAGCAAAACAGACCCCCAAATCCCTGCATCATCTCAACACATCCCAGTGCCATTTGCAGGTCAGCTCCAGAGGAGTGCCAGGGAAGCAGCCCCATTTCCTGATGTGCAAGGACAGGCTGGGAGGTGAGGGTGTTTTCCTAGAATTTACCATGAGACAGACTGTTAAACTTCCTGACAATCAGTTTGACTCCTCAGGACTTAGCTGTTTAAAAACCTCACTGCCCTGTGTCTACTACTCATGGCTTTGTCCAAGACAATATGAAATAAGAGAAAAGTGGATTTCTTCTAGGTCAAAGTTTATATCATATCCGTGTGGTCACTCAGATCTCTCATTTGGAGAGGGATCTAAACTGTATTTGTTTACACAAATACCTAAGCTGAAAAACAAAAGGTAATAAAATCCCCTCAAATGGCCCGTGTTTTGTCCTCTGGTGAGTTTTCCTGACACTGGGCCAAGCCTGCAGAGTCATGAGAGAGAGAATTTCCCAGAAAAGAGATAACAGAGATAATAGGAGGCAGAACAAGACACCAAAGACAGGAAGGCTCTGGAAAAGAGCCTACATTTTAGATGTAGTGAAATGAATATTGATCATCCTTGGTGGTCAAGAGACATCATGATGAGCTGAATTACAGATGGCCATAGACCATCCAAGCCAAGGGATGGGACGTGGGAATCTCCTTGAGTATCTGTGTGATCCTCAGGTATTGATTTATCACACAAGCAGATATAAAGCTGACAGTAGCTGTACATAGTTTGAGATTTTATGACAGATACACAAACCCAGAGACACATTTGAGGCTGTGGACTGCTTGCAAATAGCTCACAAAAAACAACTCTAAATTTGCCTTCCACAAATTCTATGGCAAAAACCCTTGAACTCATGTTCTTCTGTACATTACACAGCAATTAGTTCATTTGAACTAGTCATTCAAAAAACTGAATTCCTTTAATGTTAAAAGCATGTTTTGCAGAGTAAAATCTGATTCTTGGTTAAATTAGCAAGGCTCATGGAATCAGGTTTATTTAAACTACATTTAAAGCCTATCAGATGTTATTTGCAGATAATAATCATATAACCACAGACTGAGTTTATTTAAAAGGGTATTCAGGTAACTTTCTTGCACTACACTGCATTGACAACATTTCCATTCAGCACAAGTCAGAGTTACAAAATTAATACCCACCAAGCCCTGCATCCAGCAGCAACAGGGAATTCAGGAGGCAGTGGTTGTTAGAGCACATGGAAGAGCCCCTTGCATTACAGCTTAGAGGGGCTGGGATGCACTGTTCTATAGCATGTCTAGAAATGGATGAAAAAAAAATACAAATTACATTTCAACAATCATTTCTGTGTTGCACTTTCATAGGCCAATGCAATGATTAGTTCTGCCATGCTTTGAGTGACTTGAAAGTCATCATCAGTTGACAGTAAATAACCAGAACACTGCTTAAAACATGAAATAGTTATCAGCATATTCCAAATGTTTTTAATGTAACAGATTATTTGAAGATCATAGGATAGTGGCTGAGTCCCTTGATGATTTTTCCATTGACAGAGCAGCCCCACGCTTTGTGGTCTGACATATAACTCAGCTCCATGCTGCATTATCAACATTTTTGGGACAGCAGAGATATTAAACCAGTCTGAACACACTGATGTGCAGGTTCCTGCCTCACTGTCCCTTCAGTCATTCCTTTAAATTAGAAGCGTTCACCATGCTGTCACATACAGGGGGGAGTTTGCTGAGAGGCTTAAGAAATCTCTCTCTGCAGGGAACAGTGGACTGTGAACACAGACAGAGAGAAAAGCTCAGATATTTGAGAAAATCACAAAGTCTGGTTGTCTGACTGCATTTAGCCTGAGACAGAGATGATAAGCCCAAATTCTTGTGCAATTACCAAGCTAAAAGGAAGAAGTAATAGAACAAGAATAGAACCAATGCAACAGCATTTTCATCCTACTCAATCCAAGTGTTATCACTCCTCCATCACATTGTATGTGTTAGACTTGAGTATTAAGCTGGCCTTTTGGATACCAAAGGATAAAAATGCATTAAAACTTCCTGTCTTTCAATCACAAACACACATCCAGTTACTTGTCTTTCATCAGGGACACTTCCTTAAGCCTTAGGTTGAAAATTTTCCTGCCAATCTCCTTCAATTTCCTGCCATTGTCCTTCAATCCTCTGTTATTTGTTCTCCCCACAGACCCAAGAGCTGGGATCAAATGAAGCTTTGCTAATGTTCCTTGCTGCAGGGCTCATGGCTGAGAAAGGAGAACAGTGGAGCTTAGATGACATTAACCTTAAGTTGAATTTACACTGAAGGAATTACATCCCAGCAACAGGGTTTGGGTTTCTAAATCTGATCTCGCAGAGCAAGTGCTACAGTGACTGTCTCCAGTCATCCAGCTCAAAGCACAACACTCACAAGTATCTGGAGCAATAAGTCACGGTCCACGAGTCTGAGGAAAAAAGCCCAAAACCTGCAGCAGTACCAACACAGAGAACCTGCACAACCCCTAGGAAGATCTTTGAGATCCCTCAGATCGCAATAGGACTCTCCCACACACTCCTAGAAATCCGTGGCTGCAAAGTGTTCTGCACATTGCATGCAAAGACCAATCTGCATTTGTGGGGAGGTCCATTTGAATCCCAAATAAGCTACAATTATGGCATCACGTGGTAATTTCTTTATGGCAGTAAATTAAGAACTACTTCTTTGTCTTGGAAATGTTTTGAACTAATTCCATATTTAAATATGGAATGGTAAAGCCACATCTGGGCTGGAGGACACTAAATACTCACAAGAATATGAACAAATCTTATGGGCAGGTGTCCAGTACCACTGCAGCTGTAGCTCCAGGAATCTCCCTAACACAGCTGAAACAGAGTTCTTCACCTTGCCTGTTTTACTGTGGGGATTACTGCAGTCTGTTCCCAGTTCTGGACTCTGCTGCCAAAACCCACAAAAAATTAGTCACCACGGTAGAGTTTGCAATCTGAAATGTAAACCAAGAATTACTTAAGCACTAGGAAATAGAACAAAACAATTCGGACAGCTGTGGTCACAAGGTTGGGATGCAGTCTCAAATATAAGCCAACTGAGCTTTGGAATGGCTTCTTTTGGACATAACGCCAGTGTGGAGTTACAGGAAAACAATAATTACTTAAGCATTAGGAAATAGAACAAAACAATTCGGACAGCTATGGTCACAAGGTTGGGATGCAGTCTCAAATATAAGTCAACTGAGCTTTGGAATAGCTTCTTTTGGACATAACACTAGTAAGGAGTTACAGAAAAACATTTGAAGGAAGGTGATTAAATCAGTTTGCAGAGATTTAGAAAGCTAATGGTGAAATCAGCTTTTTTTTGCAGCAATTAGTAAGTGGATGATGAAGTCTGGTACCACAGGTCTGTTGGAGATGGCATCAACCTTTTAGTGACAACTGAAGTAAAGCTAAGCCACAAAAGCACCCAGCAAGAGCAGACAAGACCCTTTCTGATACATGATGCCACGAGGAGGCAAATTTAAGAGAGCAGGGAGAAGAACATGTGATGAACTAGCAGAAAACCAGAAAGGCAATAGAGGAGGAGGCTGTATCCCCTGACACTGAGTGAGAAGAATCAAAAGTAGAAAACTTGACCTGTACCCTCCCCACAGAGGTAGGAAAGATTACACGAGGAACTTTTTCTTGCAGAAAACATGACCTTGTGTTTCTTTACAAGTAGTTTTCATTCATATTGGAATTGCTCAAATAACATTAAAAATGTAAAAGGAAAGGCTATAAAATCAGCCTCTGGGATCATTCATTTTTAACCTTTTTTTTTAAATAGCCAAACAAAAGCAAAAAACCACATTGTCACACCCCCTCTTTAAGGTATGGGAGCTGCATAAAAGCAGCTGCCTCTCAGAGTCAGAAACAAACACTGGATCCTGTACAGAAAAGCAGCAAAATCTCACAGAGGCTGTCCCTGCAGCTTTTGTTCATGCAAAGCCATGCTTAACTCTGCAGCCAGTGAGCGTGTGAGGACATGAAGCCATTGCTCTCCACAACCATGTTCAGAACAACAATAGAGGCACCGATTAAATCTGAGACTTCAGAATGTTCTTATGGGAGGTGTTCCTTGAAAATCCCTTCATTCTAACTTTCCACTAGAAGGTCTTCGTAAATAGAAAGCAAGTCCAGCTTTTATTATTTCTATGAACTTCAAGAACATCATGGCTCATTTTTAGTCCCAACTCCACATCATTCTAAGAGTCAGCAGCCAGATTGCATTGTTACCTAATTGTGTCACAGTTCCTTCTGTCGTTAAAGATTGGATATTAGGAAAAAGTTCTTCACCACAAGGGTTGTCTAAACATTTTCTGTTGCAGAAACTTTTCAATGCAATTTAAAACATTTGTTAAAGCAATGAAGTTATCTGTGATGAGTTATGCAAATCTTATCCAGGTATAAAAAGTTTCAAGTAAGATCTAGGAATAAGTAACCCTAAAATGCCTTAGCACCCAAGCTCATAAAGGTTGTTATATTTATCAGTCTCAAGAAAAGACACTGATACTGTCAGAGTAACAAATATGCTCTCTGAATCTTGAGGTGAAAAAATGCTAACAATTCAGCAAGTTTTTTTCTTTTTATTTCTGGAACCTCATTAATTCCATTGTGGGTTAAATAAAAAACTCTCTCTTTTTTTAGTCTTTCAAGAAGTGAAAATAATTCTAAATTTTCTGAATAATAAAATAGAAAATTCTATTACATTAATTTTTTCTTTTTGTGAATCAATGTTAAAAAACACTGATGTAAACAGATGTTTTATCACTCCATATGATGAAAACCCATGTATATTAACCATTAAAAATGAATTGCAATAATCAATGCCTAAGAACAGCTGCTGTCCTTGTTACTGTCAAAGAACAAGTGTAATTTTTTTCTCCGAATAGAAGTTTAGCGTATATTTTCCAGTTTGATTTCTGCTGACCACAGATGCAGAATAAACCAATGCAGCAGGATAAATAATTGTGGCTGTTTCTCCACAGATAAAGACTCTTGATCATTAACAGTAAACAATAACTGCCAACAATAATCATTTAATGATACTCATAAAAATAATTGGCCATTGTGAAGCGCATCAAATCAAGAAAATTCTGCATTAAATTGGTGGCTGTGCATTTAAGAAAACAGTATTTCACTGAAGGACAGCAAGTGATGAAACAGTCACTGTCTGCTGATTCTGGCTGTTTAAAAAGACATTTAATCAGACTGAGCATTCTGGCTTTTTCCTCCTGCATATTCTCCAAGGGATCACCTTGCCTCGCTCAAAAAGGTAATGGGTGCTACACTGGCAGAATTCATGTGCAAATAAAGCAAAACAAATTTGTTTTATAATTGCCAATTCTGCAACCAGGCAGAACTACCACTAATGCTGTGTTCAGGGAGCAATTCTGCTCAGTTTGCACCACTAAGTGTGGTCCTCAACACAAGAAATGACTTTTGCTCAACACAAGAAATGACTTTTGCTCAATGCAAGAAATGACTTTTCTCCCCCCAACCCACAGTACACCCAGAGCAGATGGGTGGGAGCCGATTGCTTTCCTCAGAAGATGTTTGTACTGAACATGTTTTAAACTGGCTCTGTGCACATCACAACCAGACAAAAGACCCAGATCCAGGACAGGACTTAATCATTTGTCAGCCCCAGTCATCTGAATGTCCCACAGCTATCGTAGCATTCACAGAAACATACGTTTGAAGGAAAAATGGGAAGGGGTCCATTTTTAACCTTAATATTTCTTAAGCCAAGAGATGCCAGAGCAAGAAAATAATTAGGTACACCCAGCTCACAATACAGTCAGCCACTGGATCACACAAATTGATTTAATGTTTCAAATTATGACAGTATGGGTTTTAAGTATGTGATTATTTGTACCAACTGCTAAAAATCATTATTCAAAGAATGGTTTCAAAAAAGACATCTTGAGCTAACTTGGCTTACTTTTCTGAATTCCACTGGATGCAACTGAATTTAAAATGCAAAATGCAATTTTGTCCCAGGTACAAAGCTGTGAAATTGTTTGGAGTTCTGTGGCTACAAATTAAACCAATAAATGAAATAAAAAATGAATAGGAACTTATGCACAAATGTAGAGAAAAAAATGAAATTATACTTAAATGGAAGCATTGACTTCACACCCATTATAGATAAATGATAAGAACTAGAAAGTGAGGAAAAAACATTACTCACATTTAGTTTCAGTTAAGGTACACCTCAAATGAGAGTTAATTACCATATAAAAGTAACTCTCCTGTTCAAATCAAGTGCTGGAAATTAAAGTACCTCAAGTCCCTGCAGTTTTAACATCTTTTCATTTGACTGCTGCAGTATTGCTCTTAAAAGTAATCAGCACCTCTTAATCTTTGTGATCATTGCTTCTTGAAGCATCTGCCATCATGTTGTCAAGGTCTTGAAGCATTTTTGAGCCTTATTGATCATTACTTGACACATCAAAAGTCAGATCCTGGGGATATTTAAGTTTTAAGTGTACTCAGGAGAGAACTCTGGTTACAGGAGTTGTCATTTGCATTTGTCCACGAGAGGAGCAACCTCACCAGACTCTTTGCTCCACAGCAAACAAACTTAGTTTAGAATAGTTAGGCTACCTTGAAAGTAGAGCATGACGAAATACAAGCATGCTGTCACAAAAACCAGACTGATAATTCAGCTGAACTTAAGCAATGAAATCCCAAAAGTGATTTTTACAACCCAAAAGCAAAATAAAAATAACTGCTTTAAGAAAAAAAATCTTATTTTCTCTTGATCCAACACTCTTAAGATCCCTATGTTCCAGAAGAACCTGGTGTAAATAGCAGAAAAATTCAGACTACAGAAGTAAGGTGAAATCAGTTGATAGGCTTTCTTTCCTACATGGACTCAGCAGGATGGTTTGTCCAGGACCTTCTCAGGATGGTAATAGTGCTTGGCAGTAATCTCTATCTGTAAAATTCCAGCAGAGCAAATAGCTGGAATAAGTGTCAAGAAAACTCAGTTATCTGCTGCACTAATAACCACAAGCCTATGCACATCATGCTGAGGAAACCTCCAGAAGGAACAATGTCATTACCTTACAATTGCAGGTTGGCTTGATGAGCTGTTTATTCCAATTAACACAGAAGGAAATGGCTGGGTAACTACCACCCTCATTTAGGAACTCTATCTAATGTTCACACCATGATGAGCTCTGAAACATACTTTCTTTTGAGGATCACTACATTTAAAGCAACATTTAATCACATATGGCAGCTACAAACTTTATCTCCTCATCCTGTGATCATAGACAGAAATAAGTTTCTGAGAAGTGTTCATATATACAACAGAAAGTAAAATACCTGAAACTGCCTCTGATCAGAGCATGAGTTAAACCTTCATTTTCCAGAAGGCTGCCAAAATTCTGTTTCAACATTCAAAGTCTATATCCCTGGTTATTATGCAGTTAAAGTAATGAGCAAAACATAATAAAACGGTGTCTTGCAAAAAGCATGAAATGATCCCTTCTGTCCTTTTCAATCTTTGTTTTTCTAAGGATTAATAAAACTGGTGGCACACACTGCGCATAACATTCTCTATGAATTAGCACTTATAACTACATAAATAACCTTTATAAATTAGTATAACATTGTGTGTATGAAGAGACTGACTTCCCAGCATATTGGATTAGAAAAGCTAATCCTCATTTCAATGACTATAGTAGAACACTAATTTTTTCATCCACTTTTTATTACTGGTTCTTCTATTTTAAATTCTGAAAATTATTCCCAATAATTTTCAAAACATTCCACAGATAAAAGCTCCTTTGTTCTAAGATGTAAGGTGTGCATGATTGAAGGTTTCATTCCACATGCTTACAAGGTGACCCTTCACCAAATTAAGAGGTGGAAGGATGTGTTCATTGTCATGGAAAGATCTAAATAACAAAACCCTTAACACAAGAGAAAGGGTCACAGAAAAATTAAAAGTCCTTGCTGAGCCAAGACAGATAGAGGAGATAATTTTATTCAACAGATAGAAAAGCTCAGGTCAGAATAGTGACCAGTTTTTCTCAAGAGCAACATCCATTGAAACATACAGTCTGCAGGTGGAATAAGGTTAAACCTTCCCAAAATGGGAAAAAACCCTTGAATCTGACCTAGACTATGTCGTCATCTACGCTTAGCATTTACCATTTTGAAGATAGTAGCCAAAATTGTGAATCCTAAACTTGGAGCTGATTGACTGATTAATTTTTTCTAACCACTTCCCATTACTTTACTTTTTCTTCATTTCAGGCAGAATTACTAGAGATTTAAAAAAAAACCAACAAAAAAAACAAAAAAAAACCCAAAAAACCCTAAACAAACCAACACAAACAGAAAAAAAAAATATCCCAGGAGAGAGCTATGCAAAGTTGCTTAAGGAGAAATAAAAAATGCACATCTCAGGATGTTTTTTCTTAAACTTCAAAACAAAGGCAATGAAATTTACTCTTGTCTAAAACACAGAAGGAAACATTTCAGTCTAGATAAAGGAACTGGATACATACAAACAACTACTTACATAGTAAGTAAGCAATAATTAAGTAATAATCAATAAGTAAGTAAGTAATAAGGAAATATTAAGTAGGTAATAATTTCTGTAGCAATTTCTATGGAAATTATTCTGGAATCTGGATGGCCCATGAGCACTGGGATGTGCCTCACATCAAAATTTTCAATTTACCTAAGGGTGCAATTGACTACAAAGCTCTTGTGACTTTAAAAATTTATGTCTGAAAAATCACCACAATAGAGAAAATTTTAGATCAGGATAACCTCTCATTGAAATTATCCCAAAGAATTGGATAAGGTGAAGTGATGATGCTGCAGAAATATTTCTGATTTTTCAGAAATACAATACAGTCCTATTCAGTTTTAAAAGAAAACAGGACACGCCACATTCACATCACCACGTGGTGATGTGAACAACATTCCTCTTAATCTTCACTATCTCTCACAGTAGTAGCAGCAGGATGAACTTATCCAAGTGAAAAATACTACATAAGAACTGATATTCCCCCAGACACATGGGATACCTGTGTGTGCTTCAGAGAGAGGGTGGCATAACTGGACAAATATAACAGTATTACTGGCACATGAGAAATTAAAGAAATATTGATTACCTAAAAGGTCTGAACTCTGCACCTGATCTGGTGCAACTTCCATTCTGAGGCTTTGAAACAGACACTGTAATTCACAACTTCTAATTTTTAAGCCTTGTAGATGAGACATCCTCAGCCTCCCTCTCCAGAGTAACCAACTGAGACCTATTTACTATTAAGATTTTACACCATGGCCTTATTGTTCACAATTTTTCTTTTCAGGAAACACACTGAGTTTAGTTAGTCATGCAAACAGTATATCTCCCACCACTTACAAGCTGTTAGAAAGAGAAATTGGTTTTTTTTCTGTGCTAATTGTTGACATCATATGTTAGCACGAGTAGAGTATGGACTATTTTACACAGCAAAATGAAGAGTGCTCATAGACAGTAAATCCCAGATGCCAGCCCTGAAATCCTATTTTCTACTAATTTTTTGGACTTTGGGAAGACATTAAGACAGCCTGCAGCTTACCAGAAATAAAACATTGATGCTGACAATCCTAGTTTAAGCAGCTGTTCTGCAGATGCAAAGAAAGATGTAGAATGTTTCCTGGACAAGCAGCCTGAAAATTACTCTCTCTCAGATGAATAAGCATCAATACAAAACACACTGTTACAAACCTTGTATTTCCATATAACAGATAATGAAAATCCATCTGTCCATTGTGGTTATTTGCCAAGCAGCCAGCCCAGCATACCATTTTACTATCTGCATTTAAGATATCTGATGATTAAACAAGATTTCTTAATTGTTTTCATCCTCCCTGCACATGCTGATTAAAAACATCATTTAACCCACACCTTTCAGATCAGTCACGTACATAACAAGGAGATTAATTCCTCAAAGTAGAACTGTGTTCCTCTTCTGGATTTGGACATGAAAAAAAGAGCTTTAAATTAGTGAAAATTAGTGCCAACATTTCAATCTGCAGGAATTTCCCAAGTTAAGCATAATATTTCTATGGATTTTAATGATCAATATCCTGTGCTCTCAATAGCCAATTCCAGTCCTAGCTGTCTTTTAGATGTTAGAAGTCAGTGGGTATTAAGAAATAAATTGTACTCAGCACTACTTTAGTCCAACAAATAACACGAAGAATATGATTGCAATTACAATTCACTCAATGGAGGATTTAAAGTGAACACATTTCAGTACCAGGAGCAGCACATGTCTATGATGAAAAATCCACAATGGCCTGGTACTGTGTGCTGTATTATGCAAATGGATGCAGCAAAGGTCAAAGCTTATCCCCATCTCATAATAATGTAGTCTGCAGAGAATAATTTACAGTGTGCTTTCTTATATTGTGTACCACAACACTAAAAGCCATTTTATTTGGGAATTTTCTTTCTTTATGTTGCAGAGAAACAATACCAAATGTTTTCAATTTTCTCTTTGGGGACCAAGGGGGAAGGGAAGGCACAGTTCTTTATTTTCCATAGCAACACCCAGCTAAAATTAAGCACTAAAAATACTGCCTTTTAATTACTCAAATGCTGTTAAATTTTGGTGCTTAGGAATGAGATTTCTGTGCCCAACAGCTGCCTCACATTACAAGAGCAGAAGTGTTTGAACAATTTCCTTGAGGCAAGCAATGCTATAAGGATTCAGTTGTACTGCACAGCTCCCTACAGAGGGTTACAGTTGAGATGTATGATAAATTTGTAAATTACTGACGCCATGTGCTGGGGATGGGAAGTGTCATCCAGAGCAGAGAGGTATGAAGCTGGAAGCATCAAAAGCCAGGGTACAAACCTGAGTCTGAGGTGCCGGTGGGAAGTTGGCAAACTGGTGCTCCAGGAGTTCTGGGTCTGACACTGTAATCCCCATCTTCTCCATCCACAGCTCTGTTTTCCTCTCTCTGCCAAAAAGAATAACAATTTCTCAGCCTTGTAAGAACAATACCTTCCAAGAACTGATGTTCAGAGCAGCCCAAGCTACATTATGCCATCTCTTTTTCACACCTATTTTTAAATACCCATTACACATCTAGAGTTTTAAAAAGAGTGGTCCTCTGACATAAGCCTCAAGAGAGCAGCTCTCTAAGCAACAGGATGAGATGTTTGTGCTCTTTCAAATCCAAGAGATCTTATTCCTTACTCTCAAATATTTGTACTGTCCTGTCCTTTTGAGCTGGAAGCTAAATAGAGCTGCCTGGGAATCAGATGGGGTCACGCTGCACAGACAACAGAAAACTGCCATGACCAAGAAGCAATAATTCTGTTACAAGAAATTATATTTTACACAATTAACTGAGGGTTAATTGGTCCCACAGGAAGTCTGTCATTCATCAGGAACTTTAACTCCCAAGTTCCACCTTTAGTTCCTGTAGCTTATTTTTTTCTTGTGTTTTCTAGGAAGCTGCATGCTTGTGGTTGTTTCTAGGGAACTGAACAACATGACCTTCATTGGTCCAGTGGCTTCCAAAGCTCATTCCCTGCTGCTTGCACAGGTCAAAACCTCGAGTGCTCATCACGAGATGCAGAACTGAACAGTGGCAATGCCATCCCAAACTCACACAGATCCAGCTGTCCTTCTGTCAGTTACCTTCACACAACCCAGGTGCAACACTAGCAATTTCCAGGGAAGGTGAAAATGCTGCAGAGCAGTTAATGTTCACAGTAGTTGCTAAAAGGTCATTTGGAGACATTCATTAGTTGTTGGCTGTAGCAGGCAGTCATTATTATTGGCAGCAGAAATTGGCAGAAAGCACTGCTACTGTCAGAAAGCATTAAAAGAGTGTCGTTTGTCAATATGTGGTCTTCCACAGAGCAGCAGACTAAAAGAACTTCATCTCTCAATTTAACTGCAAAGAAAATAGCATAAATTCCCTGACATGCTTTTATCTGCATCTCCTGGTATGGGCATTGAAGATTCTTTAGAAACTCTCTGTCAGCCCACTGACCTATCTGGGAGCAGAAAAGCAGAAAACATGCAGAAGCATTTTATCCTGAATTTCTAGGATTCTGCTCTGAGTTTATCCAGAATGAACAATCTCTGTGACTATCCACCTGTCAGGCACATTTAGCACTAACTTTATTTCTAAGCACAGAGACTTAGATGTTGCTACATACATCATCTCTGATCTCTTTGCTCTTTACTGGCAATGGGAAAAATATATTGAGATTCAAGATCCTTTTTTTTTCTTTTTGCTCCATTTATTTGAGCAAATGCAACCACAATACACTAAAGACTTGGAAGGTGGAAGTAAAGTATAAACCCAAGTAGCATCTCTTTTTAATTTTCCATTATGGCAGGACAATGGAATTAATACAACTTTCATTTTAACACTGTCAAGTTAAATTAAACGGCATTATTTGGCCCTCCCCAAGCCCACACTTTAATAAACGTCAAGTCCCCAATTATTAGGTATCTAAATATTTGTACAAAGAGCCTTTAATAATGAGAATACACACTGCAGATATGTGTGCTGTTGTACTATTAAACTGAAATAAATAACCTGTGAAAATTATTTCCAGTCTTAATAAAGCTGATTTTCTAATCAAGTGCCAATAAAGTGGCTTGTTTTTAATATGGAAACAATTGCACTAATAACTTAGAGTTATTAAATAATTG
Source organism: Passer domesticus (assembly GCF_036417665.1). Taxonomy (NCBI): domain Eukaryota; kingdom Metazoa; phylum Chordata; class Aves; order Passeriformes; family Passeridae; genus Passer; species Passer domesticus. The sequence continues at coordinate 12,469,032 of NC_087477.1, read as the reverse complement.
CTTTCAGAATGAACACAGAAGCACTGTTATTGTTTTATGACACCCTTCATTCTCCTGCTGGCTTCCTTCACCTCAAGCACTCAGAATCCTTTTCATTCAGCAAAGCACTCCAAGGCTGGCACTTGACTTTCATTCCCATCTTGGTCCCTGTCACAGGAGAGAGGACAAGCAAGAAGATCGGAGAGATAGCAGAAGAAAGGGGATAGTTTATAGCACAGCACCTTGGGTTTGCTCTGTATCTCACTGCTCACCGGCCAGGTCTCCATCTTCAATTAGATTGTCCCAACACTTTTCTGTAAGAAAGGAAATGAGCCAATTGCTGCAGCACACTAGGCCTGGCTCAGTCCTGCATTTGACTGTCTTTCAGTTTTCCAGGAGAAGCTGAACAACTGAAAGCCAGTGTAATACCATGGGACAGGAATTACAAAGCAGCTAAATGGGAACTGGCAACAGCAGAAGTATTGATGCAAATCTTATGTCTTCAGGGCTGCTGACACCTTTGAGTACTAATTTTGACCTTGGCCATAAATCTTTTCCTCATTCAAGAGCTTTCCTTTTTATTCTGTTCATTAACAATGAAATTGAATTTTTAAATGGATTTACACCATGCAAGAGGGGGACATGTTTTCACTTCAAAGATTGACATATTCTTAAGGGACTTGTTCCCATAGCCTGTTGGTGAGTCATTCATCAGGGGATGAGGAAGAGGTGGTTACTGAGTTACAAGAACAATAAAACATGCAATTTACTAAAACACTTTCTGAAAATATTATCCATGGAAGAATGAGACTGATTAGCTAACAGCAACAGATAGGTTTATGATTGCAAGTTTTATGACTCTTTGATAACATAAAGCACTTTTTTCTCAAAAGCAAGTTGCAGCACTTAATGCATTTGCTGGGTTTAGTGTTGTCAGCACTATAAAACATTCAACAAGTTGCACCCCTCAGAAGTAAAATCTACACTGTATGGTTAGAAATTTACAGTGTGCTAATAAATTTCTCAGTTTCAATATCTAACCCAAAGAACACTTACTCCTGCAGTCAAAGGTATTTATTGCTGATAAAAACGTAAATAATAGCACCAGTTAGTTACATTTAATAATGACCCTAACTGACCTGGAGCAAGTTGTTCCTTATATTTAAAATCAGCAAGAGATGATGATCTCTGATCATGTGTTTCGATTACACTTGCAAGATGCAGTAATGCAAGCTAACTAGACTGTACACTTGGCTGACAGCTTCTTATAACATTTTCCTGGCTGGAAATAATAATAAAAAAAAAGGTTTTCTAGTCTTTCCTCAGTTTTGGGCAGACCCAATTATTCAGTTGCTTCAATGCATCCACAAATCACATTTTCTCAGTGTTTGTTTCAAGCTCTGTTGTGTTGATTCTATCACAAACCCATATTAATGGAATGTCACAATCACACTTGCACAGAAAGGAAATCTTGAGGCACTACACCTAGGCACTGTCATACAGTACCCAAGGGCAAGTGAGTCCTTGACTGCAGGAATAATATTTGTTATTGCTCTATTATTGCTATTTTAAAGACTGATCTTAATTTAAGGACTAGTAATTATTATTTTAATGTCACATCAAAAAACTTACTGAGAAGACAGTGTTTGACACAAGAATGAACTTAAAAGAAATTAGAATTAGTGCAGCATCATCTCTGGAACTACTCCTTCGACTTGATCTTATATTGAGGCAAAATTAGGCAGAATGCAGCTGAAGAGGTGGTGGCAGATGAGAATTATCCAAGCACTAAGGAAAAGGAAAGGAAGAAAAAAACCCAGCAGCCAATTTAGTAGAAATGACAGGTTAACCTTTTCTAAGTGTGTGGTTTCAAGTTTCATTAAGGCAGAAGTTCCCAGACTATTGCCAGTGGAGATGCAGGTATGGAGACTGCAGCTGTTCCACAGACAGCTCATTAACCACACAGAGACACTCCACTCACCAGACTCCTTCAGGCTGAGAAACTCCAAGGACATACAACAAAAAATTGTTATAAAGTGTGTTAATGATGTCACATTTGTCCACGAGCAATCATCATTCTTACAGAGAGGCCTCTGTGTCAAAAGTTGTCCTCAGAGAGACACTAAGACATCCTAGAACAATCTCTATTGGAACCAGGGCTCATCCTGCAGAGCTCTGCAGCATCCCCACTTGCAGCTGCTCCCTGTGCCCCACGGGAAGCTCTCACTGCAGCCCCGAGGATGCAGCCCCTCACTCACCCTGCTTCCCGCCCACCTGGCTGGCACGAACTGCTCATCTCCCAACACAGAGATCAGCCCTACCCCATTCCTTTAGCACCGGCCTAACCAATGCAAACAGCCACAAATTTCCTCTTTAAACTGACACTCCAAGGTTCATGCAGTGCACTGTGAATTACTTCTTAATTTTTTTAAATCTTGAAGGAGCACACACAATAAGACATGCAAATGAAGGCTGTAGAACTTTGGAGTGCCTGATGTTGGAATGATGAGCTACAAACATCTGAAAGAATTTAACAAGATGCTTTCGTTAGTCTGAAATCTGCTTAATTAAGTACAAAAACCCCCAGATTCTTCTCCAAGTCATCACAGCTTTGCCTTAGAATGCTCTGGTCTGTCTGACACAGAAACCCACAGATTTATTAGTCCTCTGAAAGAGCTACGTGGACACAAGATTTCTGTCTAAATCAAGATCCCTTCCAAGCTGTTTTTTCCTGCTTCTGTGGCTCAAGAAACCACCTGTTCAACTGGAAACAATAGATAATTAGCCTGTAACTGCAGCTGCTTGCATGTCGTCTGGTCTGCTTACGTATCCTTGGAACGATTATGCCCAATTAGTAGTTTGGATTGTTTCTCCCTTCTAGTAGTCACAAAGTAGGAATCTGTTTAAAAATGTGGTCTCTCTCAGGCTTTCCACTGATATGCCACTCAGCCACCCTTAGGCCATTGATGTAAGGTAAAGAGCTGTGCCTTAATAAACCAGTAGCTGTTTTTCTCTGTACCTAGTAGTGTGCACCAAGTGCATGCACTCCATTGTACAGACACTGCCAGCTGAGTGCACTCCATAGTTAACAACCTGAAAGCAACTCTGATTTAAATTACTCCAATATTATATGCACATTCTCCCTGAAGAAAGGTAGAATACTTGTCAAATAACACCTGTAAGAATCTTGGTTTAACCACTGAAACACCTACACACCTAATTTAAAAAATCTGTTATAGCATGTACAGTTTTACGTTTTAATTTGTGGCTACAGGAAAACAAAATCAATTATTTTGGTGCCGGATTAAATAATTTAACAGGAACATTTAAAGGAAGGATTATCTTGAATAGCATTAGAACATCAAAATACTTAGTGCCATGGAGTCTTTGCTTACCTGCTATGAGCAAAAGGTGACTCCTCCATTATACCATATTAAATACTCAGATGTACGTGTTCCTCACACCAGTTTTATTTATCAGCTATACATAATTCCAATGTCTTCCTTCCTCCTGAAACCATGGCTCCCTGCAGTTCTCTCCCAAGCGATGAAGACACACTAAACTCAGAAGGCAGGGAATGCTGCCACCCAGGATTCCCGGTGCAGCCCGCAGGGAGAGCCGGCCAAGGAGCTGTCCCTGCCTACGTGCTGAAGGGAAGTCCAGGGCTGGCAGAGGGCAAGATGTCTTACAGTCCGTCCTGTGGGGCAGTTCTTCAACAGGAATGAAGAAATGTATCAGTAGTAAACTCTCCTGTGCGTCTGGGAAGGAGTTTAGCACACTGCTCCAGAAGTGTATTCTCCCCATCTGCTCTCCTCCTCCAAGGGATGTTACTGCTCATCTCTGAGGCTGAATTCCCACTGCCAGGCCAATGGCACCTTTGTTGCCTAGCAGCAGGCCTTCGGGATCCTCTGTTGAGTGACTTCTTTGTAAAAGGAGGTGTCAAGTCACCATTTGAATCCCCTGCCAAAATGGCCTTTGGAGATGGGCGATGTGCAGCACCAGAGGCTCTGCAGCGACCAGCAGCTGCAGAAGCTGGGGCTCTGTCTCTCTCCAGCACCAGCCTTGCTTTGAGGACACGTTTCCATGCTGCTTTCAGCACAGCAGCTCCAGGAAAACACCTGACTGGTGTCTCACATTGCTGCTTCCCCTTCAGCCTCGGTGTTCAGGCTGACTGCTTGCCACTGGTGCTGCTACTGGGACTGGCCTCAGGTTACACAGGTCTTGGCAGTGCACCTACCTGCAACATGCCTAAAAAAATCTGTATCCCCAAAAACACTTTGCAGGTCATGGGGAAGATTTTAATCCAGTAAAAAAAAATAATCTTCTGAGAACACAGAAAAAAAAATCAGTGAATTTGTCAATGGCTACAGTTAGGACAGTTGGCATTTTAATTTATAATTTTATATTATTTAACTTATATTTTACTTATTTCAGAGGGATAAAGTTACCTCAAATATTCTTTAAGTTAATGCAGCATACAAATTTGGCCCCCATTATCTGTATCAAAGAAGATTTTTGCAGCCACGTTGTTCATCTCCAGCCCAGCATTTGCCAACAAAGTTCACTCAGGGAGCTTTTGCTTACATGGGATGTTCATGGATTTGTGTTGTCTTCTACTACACTGCATTAAAAGTGAATTCTTTAATTGCAGCACATTTTGGAAAAAGCTCTTGCTGCATCCAAACCACAAAAATTTAACAGTAAGTGAAAATCAATATAAATCCTGACTGCCTGTAAATAAGATGGAATGACAAACCTGTTGCTCTCTGGCTTTTCTGGCTCAAAGTAGCTCAGGAAACACATGCCATGGGAATGACACAGGAGGGAAGGAAAGGAATCTGGCCATTATTACAAGTACCAGAAGAGCAGAAGAATAAACCAGGTCAGTGTTGACATGATGTAACATCCTCAACCCATTTTAACAGATACTGTACTTTCTGCCCTAAAAATACAACCCTTAAGTAAAGGGTTGTGTCCCACTCCTGCAGCACAAAACTTCAGTTTAGAAAATTCTACTCTGAATTCCAACTCAAGAACCCATTTTTGGTACTGGCTGCAGCCAAACTCCATGCCTCATTTAAACAATGATGCCATTCAGTGTTTGGATTGAGCGCTTTTGCAGTGCATCTGCACAATTAAATAGGAGTGGCTTTATGGTGGGAAACCTCTTGCTACACTGAATGCAGAAGCCCATCTCACTGACATGCTAGCCAGCCATCCTCTTATTCCCTACATCACACATGGAAAGAAAAACTATTTTCATACTATCCCAAACTGCACAAACATGACAGCACAAACAAAGTGCTTTCAGCTTCACAGTATCCATTACAATTAATTATCCCAAAGTCCTTGGCATAAACTGTGAAAAGCCCTTTCTTTTTGAATAAATGAACTCCATCAAAATTCTACAGGCACCTGAACTGACTGTAAATGAACACAACTATCTGCTGGCATTTTGTTACAAACAAAGGCCTTGTCCCTATGAAGTTGTCCAACACAGGATTTTACTGCCCTGGATTTCCAGTATAACAGAGAGCATCAAGTTTTTGCTACAGATAAAGCTAAGAACGTGTGGTTTATGATATTTCAAAGCATGAGGCCAATAACAGGAGAAAATACTAATGTTTTCTGTAATTTTTTTTTCCTTCGTAAAGGCAGCAGAGCAGTTTCACCGTCACTCAGTTTATTCAGTGTCAATTACACTGCTCATTACACCACTGTAAATCAAGGAACAAATGAGTCATCTCCCAGGACCTCTGATAATACAAAAAGAGAAAGAACATCCAAGTAGACTACAGGCTAGAAATTTCTAAGTGGAAGGGACAAACTCAATTAGTGTGTTGAACTTACCTAAGCACTTCAGTTCCGTTTAGTTTGAAGGCTACTGAGTTGGCAAAAGCTCAAAACTTATTAAGGAGTTCCTTTTTCCTTTAGGACTGGAATAGCAGAACAGAAAACGAGCATTTTACCATTTCAGTTCCATGTTAAATCCCATCTTTTTGATGCCCCATTTGTCAAGGTTAATATTTTCCTTTCATTTTCCCTAAATAAATTCTGCTTATTAAACCCACTAAAGTTACCTGGCATTTTACAGTTGAGTCAGCATTTGCTCTGTTGCGAACTCTGCATTGTAGGTGTTTTAAATGCTCTCCTTTCTCTGGGTGAAATGATTTTGTAAAAATGGCTATTCTAGGTGTCTATTTTGGGATGGACCTATTAAAGCTGCTGCAAAAAGGTTGTCATTAAAATAGAAATGCAGAAGAACTACACTCCTCAGATTGCTTCACCCTTGTTCCACAGCACTTACACTTGTACTGATTTAATAATGAATGCACATGAGATGAGCAAAGTGCTGGCTTTCCTTGCTCTGCCTTGTCCACTGCTGCTTTCCTTGTCTAGGTGAGGTGCAGTGTCTCACTGAACTGTTAAAAAAGAAAGACTAACAATAGGGGAGTAATTTTCTCTAACAGGGTAACCATTATAGAGCTTCTCTCCTAAGGCACTAGGTGTTAACTAGCATAGTGCATTAAAAAAACAGAGTGACACCCTGTGATTTAGTATTTTCTAGAATGCACAGCTTGAAAAAAGGCAGTTTGTAACACCAGTAAAACAGGGACTGGAGCACTACTAGCAAGCATGCGCCCATCCCTCCACCCTCAGCACACAGAGATCCCGTGGATTGTATTGTGTAAGGCTCAGTAGTGAGGATAGTAATGAGTTAGGCTGAAATAAGGTACTAAAACACTGCCAGTCAGAGGTTTGAGGAGTTCTCCTAGGATATTATTCCCACTTTCTTAGCTGTGAGACCTCTTGAAGATGACATTTAGAGATAATATCTAAACCATTAGCTGGCACTAGGAAGATGGAGATGGCAATTCAGTGCCAGTGTAAGCACAGCTAAGAATGCCAAAGGAGAGCAATGCTGAATTCACGCTTCAACTTCGACCTTGAACAGACAAACCCTGCCAATAAGACACTTTCCCAAAGGCAGTTCACAAGGCAAATGACCATAATTGTCTTGTTTCTTAACAATTAGTTCACCTCATGTGTTTAATACTACTAGAAACACCATTTGCCACAAGACAATTAACACCAGGTGACAGACAATGTCGAAGCTTATTCCCAGGGACTCTGCTTCAGAGACAGTTCCCTGTTAGCTCAGCAGGCCACTTCAGAGCACACTGCAGGCTGACAAGGGACAGCATGTTCACACTGAAATGTGTGCAGGTAAGAAACCCTGAAATATTACACCTTAGCTCCTGAAATGTTTATTTGGACAGTGCATCAAATGAGAAGAAACTTTGGCAGCTGTGCACTCCATGCAAGAAAAAAGAAGAAAATTAGTATTACCTGAAAATACACTGTTATGCTAGAAGGAGTTAAAAACAAAACAAAAAAAGCCCCACCTTTTGTGCTTGTCATACGATCAGTTATGAATTTTACATGAAGAGTAGGCCTGTTCTGAGAGAGTGCAGAGGTGAAAGACTTCCTGATTTAACAATATTTACTCATTTAATCCAGGTCCCAAAACTGTTTACAGACACTACTGAAGAAAATCATGACCGAGAAAGCCAGGCCACAACAGCATGTGTACCAAGGGCATATGCTTAGGGCTTTTTATAACTAGAAATCTGCTTCATATTAAACCAAGCAGGAAGTTTGAACCTATCCATTGATACAGGAGGGTTTTTTTGCAAGGATGTGACTGTAGCTTTTTTTCTGCCACCAATTCAGGAATGTTCTAAAACTTTGTGGGGAGGAAGAAGAAGAAGTAGTATAGTTGCACAAAGCGCGCACTGACAAATGGAAAGGTTTGATACTTCTGTTGCCCATTCCAATACCTCACTGTTACCAGTTACAGATTAAACTTCTTTATAAATATACCTGTGGCTGAGTTTTGAATTAAATGCTTTGGATAGAGATAGCAACAGAGTTGGGTCAAAATGTACTTGGTACCCTATTGTTTTATCTACCTCTCTGCCTGGGTTTTCAATACCTTCAGCACACAACTTCAGATGGCAAAGACAAGGCTAATTGGACTCCACAGAAGGCAGAGAAAATAAACAATTACAATCTTCCGAAAATAACTCTCAAAGGCTTTTCATTTCCAAGAGACTTTCCTCCTTTTGAAGAGAAGCAGTCCCCCTGCCAGCTTTCTCACAAGAACAGGCCACTTTAGATATGTCACAAGAGCACAGCAAGCAGTAACAGAGGCTGCTCCCCCATACCAGTGATCCCAGCTGTTGCACACCTGGGGCTGGTCCCTGGCCAGAGCCAGAGCCTCAAGCTGGGACACAGGAAGCCTCATTAGAGAGGGTGCTGAGATGCTGTGCAATGACCCTGGAAGAGGTGCATTTTCTCTTTCATACCTGAAAAAACATGCTGAAGCCATGATAACATTTCCTTTGGGAGCACAAATTATTAGTGGCCATTAACACTCACTGACTGGTGTGTTTGTCAACTGATAATTTCACAGCATGACTTACACCAAGAAAGCAATTTCTGCATTGGTTTCCTCAATTTGAGCCAAAGGCGCCAATGTTGTTGCACGCAGACCAGCAGACACCTCTCTATTTACTCTGTTAGCTGCCAAGGGGAGCTCCCATATCAGAACCAGAAGCCTGGAAGAACTTGAGGCAAATTCTACATTTTGAGTACATACAGATGAAGTCCGTTACAGAAATTTCACATTTTTCAGGTCATTCCTATAAAGTGTGAAATTTTGCTCTTATAACCAACATATCATTCCTTTTCTTTTCCTCACGTCAAAAGGTACAGCTGCAATACATTTCCTTGTGCTGCAACATCTGCATCATGTTCCATTCTAAAATGTTTCAGTATTTATTAAGCAACTTCTGACACACTGAAGGGTTTTCCCTCCAAGCAAAAAAAGCCCCAAACTAATCTTCACTTGACCACAAATGGAAGTGTCTGATAGTGAAAAAACAGCCAGTCTAGTACTTTTCAGCGACATTTCTAAACACACCAACAGAAGAAATGCCTTTCACTCCAAGTCTTCTGAAGTAAATTGATTTGGTTTGGTGAGCACTACCCAGCTGCCTCAGTATCATCTGGAATAAGTAGATACGTCCTCTGCTTTCTAAGATCCATGCTCACACATTGCTGTGCATCATGCCTGCCTCAGCATTTCCCTGAGCAGCTTAATGAGATCCTTGTTGACTGCAATCTTACCAGGTGTAAACCTGAAGCTGCTGTTCGAAGCTCCTGGCACTTGTTCAGTTTTTACTTGGCACATTGTACACTTAATATTTCAGTTGAGAAATGACTGCTGCTGTGTTTTGCACAACATTCTCCGACAGCTTAAAAGGACAGTAGGGCTAAACAAAGCTCTTCTGCTTATTCTGTTGTTCTGGGGGAGTTTTCCAACTCCCTGCCATGCATTACTGCTTTATGCAGCAGCATTTGCTTATATTTGCATGACACATCAAAAACACTAAAAGCTCTTTGTCATGAGTTATCAATGTTTGCCAGATCTTGTCCCGCTTCCACACTGACAAGTATGACAAAAATTCTTGTTGGACAGCAAATTAACCAAACTCACAAAATTTCTTCAAGTTTTTGCAGTTGGATTCTATTCTGCTTTTCCCTTAAGGGACAAAATGCACACAAAGAAAATGAAAAAATATTTTTCTCTCAAGAAATAACTCAAGCTACTTAGCAAGTAATAAGAAAAAAACCCAACAGCATCCGTTGATGGTTTTTGAATCCTTCCACTCATAAAACAATCCACCATGCTTTGCGGGCAAAAGGTTTAGATAAGATTCAAATACAGGCATGAGGCTTAAGTTAAAAAAAAAAAAAGACACTTATTGATAATGGACAGCAAAAGTACAATACCTATACCAAAAACATGGCTGTGACTCTTTTTTTGAGGGAATGAGAGTTACATTCTTGTCATTCTTGCAGGGACAGTACCTCAGTAACTCACAGCAGATGCTGTTCTGTTCCTCACCCCATTATCCATCTTTCAGACAGACTCACAGATGGATTCCCTACATCACACTACAGACTGCACTCCCCATGGGAAATGCACATCCACCACACTATGCAGAAAGAAGTGATGAGGGTACCATGAAACATCAGCAAAAGGAAACTCCTGTTATTTGGTAGTAACGCAGATATTCTGTTTTTCAACAGTAAGTACAAGTTCCTGTGAAAAGCAATAACTTATCTCCAAAGCCCTTCTAGAAAATGTTTAATTCGACACTGAATATTCCATAAAAACTCACTTAACATGACACCAATTGTAATTTTTTACTATGTTTTCTGATCCTTATCTTAATACCTATGTATTACCCAAGACTCCTTCCAACAGAGGGACTTCTTGCTTTTCCTCAATCTTTTGAAGTTGTAGGTGTTACCTTTAAAACCATGATTTGCTTACAAATTCCAGGATAGAAAATGCAAACATTTTTGACTTGAGATCAGCCTCAGCTTGATAAAGTACTTGATAAAGTTCAACAGTGTTTCCCACAGGATTTTTGAGTTGTATACCCCTCCTTTCAAAATCACCTTCTCTAGTTCCTTAACTTTAAGAAGTTAAGGAACTTCTTAAAACAATAAAACAGATCCTTTTTAACTGGCCAAACACAATAAGAAGTTTTTTTCAGTAATGTAAAGCTATAAGTCTTTTAAAAAAAAATCATGTCAAATTCTCCAGTCTCAAACTTGAATTTCTTATTCCTCTAAGAAAATAAGCTTGATCTCTAAGCAGTGTTGCCAATGTACTCTCAAGGTTAAAGCTGAAAACAGTCACAAAATGCAAGCAGCAAGAGCTGTACTTTGTCAGTAACCTTTTCAGCGATAGCAGAAATAAGAAAAGTGACCCCATGATACTTGTTGCATTAATAACACTGGTAATAAAACACAGTTGGGATTAGCATTTGAGAAGCTAAGGCTTGTGGACCAAAATGCCTGCTCAAAGTTGTGCCTGACCAATTGCTTCTTAACAGAAGTTCTTAAACTCATGAGAACCACATCTGACATTTAAAGAAAAGAACAAGAACATTTGTCTTCTTCATTATGTGAAGCCTGAAAGCATTTCAGTTCTCTAGTTTCCTTTCATTATGGTATTATATAATCAGCATTAGAACAAGAAAACCTACGTATTACACTTCAGTAATTCCACTTTCTAAAAAACAGCCTTCACACAGTGTCAGAAGCCAAATAATGCCTTCCCTTAGTTTACAATTCCACTGCTTTTACTTCCTGATAAACACATACATGGGGGCTGCTTGGTTTTGTTTATTTTGACTTGTCCTTTGACTTCATGCCTCAGGATAATCACAGACTGACAGTACCTATTGCTACTGTAGATTTCCCAACACTTCAGTAGAACAGCTCCTTAGGCCTGCCTCATGAATTACACCAGTCATGGCAGGGGGACACCACAGACATCGTCATCAGGAGGCCGAGACCTCAGTTACTGCTTTTCTTACCTTGGGAGAAAAATCCCACTGGAATTGTTTCTGCAACATTCCTTCCCCCTAACAGTGATGGAGGAATTTCCTTCTGCTGAGCTGACTTCTACACAAAAATCACTAATGCCAAGAAGCTACATGCAGCAAGTGACAGGGTGTTCTTTTTTATAAACTTTTTGGGAGGCAAATCCTTTGTGAGAGATCCAGAGCAGGTATAAAATAGGAATATCTATACAAGCTGATATGAAAAGGAAAAGCAAGGCAGTGTGGTAAGCATCAAATGCAGGATTTTAGTACAAAAATATTAACCCAGTTTTGGATAAAATAGGAAAACTGGCATCAATTTTGCTCTTCAGTTTGGTCACTGCTGTTACAAATACACTTATACTCGAAGTCAGAGCAGCAGAACCCAAGCTCAATTTATTCTTGTTTCCTATAAAAAATACACACCCTCCTCAAATAAGAAACACTTTCCAAATTAGAGTATAATGAAGTGGAAGCTGGAACAAAAACAGACTGTCATCCTACTTGGCGGGAGTAACTATGACTATCTTAATGTGAGGTCATAGTTGCTAACTGGGCATTGCAGCAGAAGTCGCGCCTCTTCGTGGCCCCGCCGGATACCCTTGTGGTAACTGAGTCGACTTCTGCCCCAGTGTGAGAGAGAGGGTCTATCAGCCCTCCCTGTCGTTGGACTCGCCACCCAACGGCAGTTTCACGATCTGCTGAAACAAAAGAGTTTGGTACAGTTCTGTGCTGTTGCCTAGAGCCTTGTCCACGGGCTTGTGTTGGACAAAGTTGGCAGTCTGGGAGAGGGCCAGCTGCTAACTATTTCATCCCTCACTTGGACTTGCCATTTTTCTTGTTCTGGGCTGACACAATGGTGCAATCACTGGCTTTGCGTTATATATTGACTGGTACTCAGACTGACCCTTTAGATCTTTGGGTCAAAGATGTCAAGGTTCCACCTATACCCTCTGTGCCTGTGGCAGAGAGAATAGGGACAGGTGATCGGAAGATTTCGGGCTGTCACAGAAACCTGATAGGGCCTCTCTCCCCTGACTCCCAGAGATAAGGATAGCCGCAGGACAAGAGGCCAAGAATGTTGTAACCCCCCACTAACACGGCCTCCACCCGCTTTCCTTACTAACCATATAAGGTAAAAGTCACACCCCAGAAGGCAAGAAGGACCAAGGGTATATATACTGAGGAGAAAACCAATAAAGGGCCTTTGGACCGTCTATCATATTGATGTCTGGGTGTCCTTAGCCCGAACGGCCAAAAGCATTGGGCCGTCGTGCTGCGTTTCCTTGGAACCAGGTCGCTTACAACAGTGCCCAGGGAAGAGGGGTTCAATCTGGTTTGTTTAGAGTTTTTTAACTCTGCAATTGAAGGAGATGGTGGATTCCATCTTGGAAAGTCATGGGAGGGTTTGGCAATGTTCCCTGAGCCTTATGAGACCTTTCCTGTGGGACTGGCTCAGAAGGATGCTGAGTGCTCAGTTGGGGGCGTAGAAGAGCCAAAAACACCAGAGGCTCTTCCTGGGTCTAGTGATGGTGGTGCAACAACAAGAACACCTGTTGTTTCTGTACCCGACAAAACTCCATCTTGTCCTCGTTGCTTAACCCGGTTTACTAGGATGTCGGGCCTGACTGACCATCTGAAGAGGACACACAGGCAGAAAAAGGTCATATTTAGGTGCTCGAAGTGTGGTAGACAAAATCTTAACTACCACAGTATAGTCTTTCACGTCCCGCATTGTAAGAGCACAGTGTGTGTGGTTCCCACTGGCGAATGGGTCTGTGAGGTATGCCAGTGTGGTTTTGCCACCAAGATTGGCCTGGGCCAACGCAAGAGAATACAACGTCCTCTTGTGAGAAACTTGGAACGGATTAAGGCCTCCCATCCCAAGGTGTCATCTCTTAGGGGGGCCCACAAAAGGGTATGGACTGAGGAGGAGGAGGCTCTCCTGATACAGTTGGTGGAGATGTATGCCGGTAAGCGTAACATTAACCAACTTATTGCGGAGCACATTCCATCTAAAACGGCTAAGCAGATCAGTGATAAGAGGCGCCTTCTGGGGAGAGATCCCTCTGTGAAAGATCAGACTGGTCCGGAAGGTGCCAGTGGGGTGGTACATCAGCCCAGGTCTGCTAAAGTGCCAAAGAGGGACAGTTGAGGCTCCATTACCATGATGTCATCAAGACCGGTCTATCGGCTGGCAGATTCACCAGGTATAAGGAAGCCTTTAAAAAAGCGTTAAAGGGTCAAAATCTACAAGTGGTGGTGAACGATGTTTTCGAGGAGTTTCGAAGTAGCCTGGATCTGCCGGGCCACAATGTGAGATCGAACAGGGGTTGGAAATCGCAAAGGGGTCATGGTCGAGATACATCCAAATCAACAACTAATTGGATGTGTAAAAGAGCTATTAAAAGAGGGAAGTTTCTTCGTTTTCAGATGTTGTATGAGTTGCATAGAAGGCGTCTGGCACGCATTATTCTGGACAGTTCGGAAACCTTGCAGTGCCAGTTACCATCGGGTGTTGTCCACGAACACTTTAAGGTTCGATGGGATACAACTGGTGAGTTTGGTGGCCTGGTGAATTTTCCTCCACATGCAGAGGCAGATAACATCGCATTCGAGGGCCTAATTACTGAAAAAGAGGTTGAGAAAAATGTGAATGAGATGTATAAGTCCTCCGCTCCCCACTTCTGGGCCAGATGGGATTACTTTGGGTCATCTTATTAAAAAAGACCCAAAGTTTTCCCAGTTGACTGAGATCTTCAACCTCTGGCTGCTTACTGGTACAATCCCAGACGCACTGCGGGACTGCCGGACAGTTTTGATACCCAAGTCCTCCGAAATGGAGAAACTTAGTGATATCAATAACTGGAGACCCATCACCATCAGTTCGCTGGTGATTAGGCTGTTCTCCAGGATTGCTACGGCGAGACTGTGTAAGGCATGTCCCATTAACCCTCAACAAAGGGGTTTCATTTGCACGTCAGGTTGTGCCGAAAACCTCAAGTTGTTACAACTTGTGGTGAAGTATGCGAAAAGGGAGCATAAACATCTGGGGGTGGTGTTCGTGGACATTGCCAAGGCCTTTGACACAGTTAGTCATCAGCATGTAATTGAGGGTCTCGTTCAGAGAGGGGTCGACCCGCACGTTGTGAAGTTGGTAAGGGAAATGTACCATGATATCAAAACGTACATTTCCCTTGGAAAGGAAAAAACAGACCCTATTTACATTCGCTCTGGTGTCAAGCAAGGTGATCCTATGTCACCTGTGCTGTTCAATCTGGCATTGGACCCCCTTCTATGTAAACTCGAGAGTGAAGGAGAAGGTTTCCACCATGGTGATTTAAACATTACAGCCATGGCATTTGCTGATGACCTTGTGCTGCTGAGTAATTCCTGGGAGGGTATGAACCGAAAATTTTGGAGTCCTTTTGTGACCTTAGTGGCCTCCGGACTCAGGGTGAAAAATACCACGGCTTTTATATCAAGCCTACTCGGGACTCATATACGATCAATGATTGTCCCCCTTGGGAAATTAAGCGTTCCCCCCAAAAATGATCGACCCAGGTTGCTCAGAGAGATATCTTGGCACATGGGTCGACCCCTGGACGTTTGGGTGGGAGGGGCTCATCCTTCATAACTGCGTCATAAAGCCCATATTTGGGCTTTAAATTCTAATTGGGACTTTCAGGTGGACGGGCCACCTTACTTAACCCGGAAAAGAGACATATATATTTTATATGTGTTTATTAAATAGCACAAGGAGAGAGGGGGAAAAAACAAATTTGCAGGCATAGATTTTTTTTTCTCAAAGCAAAATTGACTAGATTTTACCAACAGAACACGCTAAACAAATTTCTTAACTGAAATCCCCATCTGGGTTAACAAAATCTCTTGTAGGCTGAAATATAAAAATGTGCAAAGCAAGGATTTTGCAGAGGCATTTCCCTGCAGGACAAACTGGCTGTTTTGATTCCACCATCTGGCTGAATCATATTCCACCTCATGAAGCTGTTGCACAGCTAGTAAAATGAATGGTATAAACATTTAAAAAGGAGTATTTTCTGTGCCATTACCATGATGATAGCTTCCTCAATGCCATTTTCCATAAGCACATGGAATAACTCTGATGTCTAACAGCTCCTTGTTACATAAAGCTGCACCCTGATTTGGAATGTCTTGTCAAGAGGGCCACAATTGCTCATTAATTCCTTACTGCACCTAAACACTCAAGGTTCTTGGACCTCATGGAACCCGAACAAACCCAAACGAATTTATTTGCAATGGTTGCTGGTTTTTTGGGAAAGAAACCCAATAGGACAGCAAGAAATTAAATCACCTGTGGGTCAAAAAATGAGCTTCCCTTTCTCATTAAATAAAACAACAAACCACAGACTTTCACTGTTGAACACAAGTGACGGACACCCACTATTTTCCATTAAGCAAAACCAGGTTGACTACAAAAATAGAACTCCAGGATCTAATGGAGAAGAAAATTTTCTTAAGTAACTGCAAAGTATCTGAGGAACTCAAGCTTACTTGTTAATTTTTCATGTTTCTGTTTTCATTTCCAACTACTCTGGAGCTGCTGATGCTGGCATTCTCTACTAGGTTTAAGCATCCTTTCAGCTCAACTCTGCCAAATTAAACTGTCACTTTCTATTAAAAAATCTATAGCAGGAGTTTTTTATTCTTCTGATTTATACTTTGTAATAGGAAGCCAAAGTTTAAATTAGGACACTATCAGCTTATGAAATAAAGCCTGTGCAGTGACAACCCCAGTGAAGAAAAACCTCCTGCTTGCATTAAAGTGCAGAGCAGTTCTAGCTTCTGTCTTTTGGAAGGTTTTATTTTACACAGCCCAAGTCAATCTCACACTCTTATTTAAAATAGCAGTGCCCATAGATTCAGGCAGAACACCTGAAAGGAGAGGTCACTGGCCATCGAGTGTCTGAACTGTTCCTGGCTTTACTGACCTGCCACACCCCAGCCTCTTGACCTTTGGGGTGTATTAAGCAGGCAGTGCACAACTCAGTTGAATTAACATTTCCTTCTGTGAGCTGCTCCTCCTGAAATTTTCTTAAGGAGCTATGGACTCCACCATTCACTGTGCTTAACATTAAACCAAACCAACTTCTGCAGTTCGACAGCTCTATAAATATTACTCTGATTTTTCTTATTTTGTGCAATCCTAAATAAGACTATTACTATAATCTATTTTTAATTTCCCTTGAACACTATCTCATCATCATATGGTTTTCCTCCTAACATTTTTACTCCATCTTCTCCAGTGGTATCACTCCTGTGTTTTCTATCACTTCACAGCTGAAGAAAACTTAGTCTTAAGATGTTACAGACAGGGAGAAGGCGACCTCAGTGTGGGAGAAACAGAATTTATTAGGGTTACTATCACACAATTGCTCATAAAATGATTATTTACTGTAATTACTAGCACTCTCTCCAGCCGCTCCTCTCTCATGAACTTTGAGATAATTTTTAAAGAAGTTCAAATTGCCTATAAGTGTAATTTTGTTATTACATCTTTACCTTACCACACGAAATCTTACTCCCATTCCCCTTTTATCCTAGGGATCTCTAGCTCACTCCTCCTAGTGACATGACCCTCTTGTCTGGCTCAGCACACTCTGCCATGCTGGATTTCACAGGAGCCAAGAGCTACAGCTGGGGCTAAGCCAGAGCTGACTCCCTCTTGCACAGGGAGCCAGAGGAGAGACTGGTGAGAAGATTGCAGAAGCTGACCATGATACCCTCAGTACCCAATGCTGCAAAGTCATGACAGGATAAGTAAACTTGGTAAAAAGACTCATTTAAACAATGATTCCTAGGAAGGATTTATATTGCCAATCAGAGTTTGAGAGACTGAATACTTGGAAAAAGAGTTTAAAGCTTTCAATATTTTAGCTTTTATATACTTGTCATAACATTCAAATTTAATTTGGGCTTTAGCAACCAGAAGGTTTCTGAAAATCTATGCATTAATAATATGTAATAACATCTTTTCATGCCTATAGAATTTTTAAGACAAAGACTGACTCCATGTCTCTTCTCTCCACCAGCTAGATCTTATGCCCAGTGAGGAGTTCTCAGAACATCATGCTGTGATGTAGTGATTTTTATGTTCCCTCTCCCACATCTAGGGTGTCCAAGAGCTCCTACAGGAGGCAGTACCAACAGGCTCCTTGTGCTGAATAACAATGAAACTTTTCCATATGTATTATTGTACACAATTTCAAAACTCAAACATCCCCTTTAACTGACAAGGCAACCACAGCATAACTCAACTGCTGCTTCCTGTACTTGGTTTATACTCACTGATCTCTTGTGCTGCCCCCAGCTGCTTTTGGTACCCATTCTTTGCACTAAAAGCCTGATCCTCCACAGTGTGACACTGCGACCTTATTCAGAAGAAAGCCAAGTTGCATTTCAAAGCTCCCTGACTCAGATTTCACGGGGCTTCATTTCAAAACTGCATTGCAAGTAGTTACACAGATAAACTACAGTGTGTGAAGCATCCCTTCTTTGCTTTCAAACCCAGGACCTGCTGCTTCATTTGAGGCCCTCCAGCTACCACACCACTGAAGTTCATCATTTCTTCAACCCTTCTGCCCTCTTAGCCTTCCACCCAATTCTTGCATTTCCAGACTGAAGAGGTGGCAAGCAGCTGTTCCTCACATGGAAGCCTTCCCACTACTTGATTCTGATCTCTACAAGATCTTATACCTGCTTTTAACAAACTTCAATGATCTTCTCCCTCTCACCACATAAAGAACAGGAACATCCTGCTTTCTGGGATGGCTACAGCTGCCAGTTAGAGGTTTAGAAAGCAACAAAGTCTAAAACTGACCATAAGGAGACATGAGTCTGGTTCTCATCACCATTGCCACAAACAGCATCTCACAATGGCACCACAGACTCGACTCTCCCCGTCCCTGCTTACACCTAATTCACTTCACTTACATGAAAATGTGAAACACCCAATTATGTAATAGAAATTCAACTGACTGAGAACATCAGAAATTAAAGACTGTGTTAAGTATTTCCTGCATTGGAGCTGCACAAATGGGGCAGAAAGTCATCATATGAACTACACATGATTAACTTGCATTATTCAACAATTAGAGGAATGTTTTCCTCACAAGGCTTGAAGAATTCCCTTCTCCCATACAGCCATTTCTCAAGAAAGAGGCAGATAGAGATACAGGTTTTTACACAGCATACCCCATTGGCTAAATTCAACAATTCTCTGCTCACATATGAGCAGGTTAGATTTCAATCACCTCTTCCACTTGGTACATACAAAGAGTCTATGAACTCAATAACATTCACTGAAACACTTAAGAATTTTTTGCTATTATAAGCAGCAGAGAACATACAAACAGTACTGTAATTCAGACAACTCCTAAGTCTGAACTCCACTAAAAATGTGATAGAATCTCTACCTGAATATACACTAGAGCTGTTAGGAATTATTTCCTGAAAAAAACATGGCCACTCCAGCCCAGAAATAAGTACCACAATTGCCTTTCTGGTGCCCTCAGAAAAGCTCCTCTGCCACTTCTACCCTTACTGGGAACTAAGGATTCAGAGGGTTAGTACACACACCCTTTTTTAAAGGGCACAGTACACTTACATCAGTGATTTAATACACAAACACTTGGAATGCAGAGGTTTCTTTAAGGTTGCTTCTTGATTGGCAAGCTGGAAATCAGAACAGTACCTCTGGATTAGGTATTCCTACCCTGATGCAGTTTGTCCTGATACTTGATTAATTGTCACTAGGAAAAGACTTTTCTTCACACTCTGCCAACCCTTCTAAAGGAGTCTTTTTCTGATAATAACCTCAAATGCCAATTGCTGTGACAGACTCCTCTCTCTTTTGAATTGTTGGCATCTCTGATGAAAATGTATCACATTTATCTTGGCTGAAATCTAAGGTGATAGCCCCTGAAGCTCTCCAGCATGCCCATAAGGTACTTGTGATATTCTACATTTTCTAGGAAAATAAAAAATAAGTGTCTTACTTTAACAGTTAAACTGAGAAGTATAACCCCTATATTTTAAAAACACAGCAAGACTAGGATCTACACATACAAGGATAAACCTCAGGGAAAAAAAATATTTATTATAATGCTGCTATTTGTGAATTAAGTTGCAGCTATCTACATACACCCTTTACTAAAAGCTTTTCACCCTGTATTGGTCCACAAGGCACTGCTCAGTAACTTGTGTTTTTTCCTGAGGATTACAAGGCTAAATGTGAACTGCAGGGAAAAATGTGAACTCCAGCAAACCTGTAGTTCTGCTACCTCTATCATTTGTCTTTTTCATTCTGAATTTTAAGAAGCTGACAGTGTTTTCTGTGAAAGCACAACTGCAAAATTGCTGCCCACTTCTCTCACCAAACAATTCCACTGACTTCATAAACTACCAGAAATAGGAACTTTAAATAGCATGGGAAAAATCAACCCTAACATCAAGTACAATGAGAAAGTCTTTCTAATTCAGTATCTGCCTCATAAACCTTCCCAAACTCCCAGATTTAATACCTGTACCTTTTCAGGAACTCTAGAAGAATTCTGCATCTTGAAGAAGACTAGATAATTTTAACATTTTTACCTTCAAAGTATATTGCAATTCAGTGCAGATACATATAAGTTGCCTGAAAAAAATCTTAAAGCCTTTTCTGGTTGGCCACCACCTTGAAGGCTCTTGTAATCACTGTGATCAAATTCAGCAGCAGTAGCCTAAGTGAATCAGATCTGCAGCTTGTACCTGTGAAAGATTTGCCTTACATGTCTCAGAGAAATCAATCAATTCCATTAAATGAAAGCCATCTTCTTAGATTCTCACTGATTTATTATGGGATTATTCAGGACATGTAATTTCTTTCCTCATCTGAAGTTTTGAACAGTTATTCCAGAAGTTCATAGCAGGTGAAACTACTGAGCTGAGGTATTTAGGTCAATAATGAGAGCAAGAAGCAAGTGCAAAACAAAATTTTCAAAGAAGAAGTATTTTCTTCCTAACATATCTGAGTAACTTGACTTCTAACTCCCAATAAGCACGTGAAAGAGGGAAGAAATTATTTCATTTCCTTGAAACTAACTTACCATTTCTACCTTTCAGATCAGTGTGTGCAGCTTTGGTGCCTTCCTGTGAAATTACAGATTGATTTTTTCTTATTAGAAGTGTCTCGCACAGCACAAGTGTCCTCTGGTTTTCTAGTTTAATAGTGTCCTAGTAAACAAGAATTCACCTTACTCTTCCTTAATTCAGATTTTTTAAAATAAAATCTGAAAAGAATTTACATTGTCTGAATATTTGTATACACTTGTATATTGTCCAAAGGTTGCTCCATTTCCTCACAATGCCATTTACTTCCAAGGAATCAGTTTAGTGCATCCCAAGAGCAATGCTTTTAGGACTGTAGTTTACCAACAAACCCCATTATGCCTCCTTTCACATTCTGAGTACTCAGTTATCCATACATATCAGCAGCCACAGACATGCCCTCTCATCTGAGAGCAGTGGCTCAGTGCACCACATCCATTTTCTCCTGGAGGACTCGGCTGCCTGGCTAACACTTGGGCTAAGAGCAAGGAACCACTGAGCCAAGTACCAGAGCAGCTGCACTTCTGTGAAGGCACAGAGCCACTTGGGCAGGGTGGGGATTTCTGCCTGTTCTACCATGCAAAATAGGACCTGGCCAAACACCTGAGTGCAGGGGTACCCAGGCTACTTCCTGGGCTAGGAGAAGCATTTCACCTGCACTGGCACAATCCTGTGCCTGCTTGGCTGAGGAACAGCTCTGTCATCTAAAGGTGCTGCTTTAAGATGCCATTTATTCCCTTCATCTCCCTGCACAGGCTTTCAGTCAGCTCATTCATTGCTGTGATCACAACACAGCAATTCACTGCTCACTGGTGACTCACAGACCTGCAGCCAGCTCTGACACATTTTCCTACGCTCCATTCAGGATATCAACAGCTTTTTCTGACATCTCCCCAGGACTGTGTCTGTCAACTGAGATTTCAAAGGGGTCTGGATGGCCACGGAATTGCAATAGGATTTCAGTTCCTCGCTGCAAGAACATTAAAGATGGGCAACTCAGAACACTTCTGACCTGTCTTTTCCCTGAAAATTAGCACGCACTAACCCACTAATGCTAAGTGCACAATCAAACAATGCACTGGATTCAGGAAACTGCCCTGTAAGTACACACCATTTCTAACCTATCACAGAGCTGGCTCTGAAAGAGTACCATTGGAACACATGCTATGGTATTGACCAAATTAGTTACTTTTGCCTGTTGAAGGCAAGAGCTGTATTTCAATTTCAAGGGGAAAAGAAAAATCTATTTTTACTGTATTATATTGGTTTGCCTGTGGGAATACTGTCTTTAAATTTGAAAACCTGCATCTTCCCATACAAGTTATAATCTTCCATTTCATGCCCCAAGCTTGGCAGTAAGCCTCATTGATGATTGACCACCTTTGTCTGCTACAACATAAAATACTACACAAGATTATTAGCTAGTGTTACCATCTTATTGCAAAGGTTTTGTACCTTTTTGTTGATTTCTCATGGGCAGCTCCTCACCGCACTAACTCCTTCTTCTCAGCACAGTCAACAAACTCCATCTAACTTCCCAACCAGCCAGTCTACTCTTTTACAATACCCACCCTAACTGGATCTAGCCGTGGCCTATTAAGGGCAGGCCTGTTCCTAGTTCTTGATAATTAGCACAGCTGTAACTCCTTAGGGATTAGATTACCTTCATCACTATCTCTGTTTTCCTACATTCCACACATGCACAACCTGGCTTACTTAAAAACACATGGCTTTATAGGCTGGGAACCTCCATTTATAGAAATGTATCAAGGGACTCTTGGTTTAACTGGTCTAACTTCATTTCCATATCCACAGACTCTATTCACAGAACCTTAAAATGCTTTGCATTGGGAAGGACCTTCAAGTCCTAGTCCCGATCATCTAGTTCTTCATCCCAGACAGTCTAGTTCTTGTTTTTTATTCATCAGTATCTTTTCAGCAGTAACTTAAGTGCTTTGTTGGTGCTGTTGATGTAAATACACAAGTAAGTAATTGTTTAAGTGCTACCATATGTTCAGCTGTAGCCCCATCTTGTGCAGAGACACAGCAGAAATTTTGCTAACAATTACACCTTCAAGTTTATTATTTAAACCATCATGAAACAGATATTAATATCCATGTGGATGTTCCTCCAGCTGAAGTGTAAAGGTGCTATCAATCAAGAAATAACTTTTCACATGAAAAAGCCTTGGCATAAATATTAATCCTTTTATTCTGTCTAGAGCTGTGAAGGACTTGACAATATAGGCCACTTCCTATTTTACATTTTCAGAGCAGGAACTGCTTAGAGAGCATTTTTATAATGAAAGGCACTCTTCTAATGTGATTGTTTTTCCTTTTCTGTACAGCTTTAAAGATATTAGCTTCAATTTTTGAGCTAATTATTAAAATCTGCTTTCAGTGAAAGAAAAAGCTCAAAAGCACCATCTGTTTTCCTAGGACTCTGTATTTTAAATAGAAACTACTTTTTTTGTTGAAAATTGAATGGTTGTGCTGCACAATAATCTATATTATCTGGTATGCATAAATTATTTTTTCACCATTTCATTAGATCTTTATGAAGTTTTCTGAGGCAAATGCCATTCATAAGCAATGAATGTGTGAATCAAGCAATTGCTCAGAAAACCTCCAGTATTATCCTGAACTATGCAAGAGGAGTCGTGTTTTTAGTATTGGCATGTCAGCACAACAGCTCATCACCCAGTGACTGCCTCATGCCATTGTGCTTCACAACCTGCTCCGTCTGCATAAACTGAAGAAAGGCAACCTCAGTGTGGGAGCCTTGACTACAAAAAGAACCCCACATCTTCTCTTCAGTTTCTGCAGCTCCTGATGTTGAATTTCCTGTGCAGCACTCACTGTGTGCTATGCCATTTGCAGAAGGTGCACCAGTCCAACAATAAACACAGCTTCAGCATACTTTTGACTACTGTTCAGAAAAACAGCTGACAATCAACTGATTGCAAAAAGCATTAATCTTAAAAAACAATGTCTCTCGCTGTGCTGAAACATTACAAACATCTAAAAATTGCTTGGATGCCAACTTCATCCACGCTGCTTGTGTTGCATACTAACCAGTTCCTGTGTCAGAGTAACACAGGAATTGTGTACTGTGAATTGAAGGAATGGCAATCAATTTTAGATAAATATACTGTTTGCCATGGGGCTGTGGATCTGTTGGGAAACAAAGTTTTCTTGCTGCAGAGAACAGTAAATATCGTCTGTGTTTCCAATTACACTTGTCTGCTCAGGGAAGGTGGGATTTTTCTCTCCCTTCAAGGCCGCTCCTTTAGGAGAAACTATAAAAAATAAGTTATGACTGTGACACTGAGACTGCCAGTACACTGAATCTAAGGAATAATACCTAAACATATATATATTCCTTCATCTCACCCTCAAATGGTTGTGGTGGGTTGACCTTGTTCACATATGAGGATCCCTCCA
The DNA here is from genome assembly GCF_036417665.1 of Passer domesticus. Classification (NCBI taxonomy): domain Eukaryota; kingdom Metazoa; phylum Chordata; class Aves; order Passeriformes; family Passeridae; genus Passer; species Passer domesticus. The sequence goes on along the minus strand of NC_087477.1, from coordinate 12,445,015 downwards.
CCCAGCCAGCTGCTCTTTCACTCTCTCTGTAGCAGAACAGAGTGGTAAAAGCTCATGGGTCAAGGCAAAGACAGAGGGATTATTTTCCACTTATTATCACAGGCAAAACAGGTCTAAGGATAAATTAGTTTACTGTAACACCAATTAAAAATAAAGATGGATAATGAGGGGAAATAAAAAGAAAAAAAACCAAAATACCTTCCCCAGCCACCATCCCTTCTTTCCAGGCCAAACATCAATCCCTCATTCCCTATTCCTTCACCTCCTCCTCCTACAAACAAGTGGCACAGAGGGCATGAGGAATGAGGAGTTGTGATTAATCAGTAAAGTGCCTTTTCTGTTGCTCCTTCCTCATATTTTTCCTCTGCTTCAGCATGGGCCCTGCCCATGGGCTGCAGCCCTTCAGGATACATCAGGAATGGGTCCCTCCAAAGGCTAACCTGGTATTCTATGTCTGACAGACAGGATTTCACATATGTTTAAGGCATGGACTTGTCTCAACCCATTTCATTCACTTGATCTCATCCTGCAAAGGGCACACGAGCTTATTAAACTCATGTTTTGTTCCTCAAATCTGCAAGACCTAGACAACAGGGGATTGGAAGCAGAAATACTGTACTAATTATTTTGGCACATACTTCCTGAAAGACGCATCTGAAAAGCAGCTCACCATCTTGAAAACCATCCAAACCCTCAGTAATCCAAACTGCATTAAAATGAAGCAGCCAAACTCTGGCAATTACTATAAGTAGTCTGTGTCAAGATACGGCTTGTGATAACTCGAGATGACTCAGAAAAAATGTGATATGACAAAAATCTCATTGCTCCATTCCTGTATATTGCAATATTTCTCCAAACAAGCTCTTACCTGTCTATGTCATTAAATTACCAGTGATGGTACAAGCTCAGGACACAAGGACTTAATTTGCAGGTGTCAATCATTTTCAAAGAGCCTCTTTCATAGCTGGAAAAGCCACAAATTGAGCAATGACATGTCCTTGATAGTGCTGGCAATGACAGCAGCTCTTTTCCAGTCCTTCAGAGAAAAACAAAACCACATGTTCTCCACTTAAAAATAATTAACAACTTAAGTCTAGGTTGAGTTCATCTCAGTAGGTCACCTGATGCAACTAGACAGGTCTCACCAAGGGTAGCCACCAAATATGCTGCTAACACTCTGCACATCACAGTTACAAGGCAGGCTTCACATGAAAATAACAGGTTTTCCTCAAGATGAAGTACACTACTCCTAGAACCATTTGTAATGTGCATTGTGTCAGCTTTTACCCGTCCAGTTTTACAAATCAAAGTCACTGAAAACCTTCTGGGATGGTTCTACACTGCGTTTCTCACACTTGAACCATAAGATCAAAAAGATTTCCTTAAAAGAAAAAAAGGCTCCCCAAAATACCAATTCTGAATGATGCAGTAACATGAAGACATGAAGTTTGTTTTAAAGCAACTTAGCTTTTTTTCCTTAAACACACTGACAAATATCATCCAAAGCATTTCCTTACATAAAGAAAACACACAACAATTTCCTTTTTCACACAGTATAAACCACAGCTACAATTTCAGCAAACATTCAGAACAGCAATGTGTCTGCGATGTAAAATGGTAGAAGGAAACCAATAAGAAGACTCAGATCTGTTCTGTCAAGGAGGAGGGAATTGATGTTCAAATCCTTCAGCTTATCAGAAGATGCACAGGGCTTGCTACACTGGCAGTCTACAGTTCCTAAGTCATATCTGCTAAAATATTCACCCTTTTTTGTGCTTCAAATTCCTTGTTGAGGAGCAAGACCTCATAACTTCAGCTACAGGAAAATATAACTCTGCTCTGTAGGTGAAAGGGCACTACATTTTTAACTTTTCATCTCCAAAGAAACTTGCACCTCTGCACATAATTCTCCACATCAGAGGAGACTGACAAGCACAGAAATCTACTGCTGTGAGGATTTCAAGGCTCAGAAGGCCCAGCAAGCAGGATAACTTGTCCTGGTGAAGCATTCGTGGTCTGTGGGTGGTGTGCCCTGGTCTAAGGTACCAGCTGGCTCTGAAGGCTAGAGCTCTGTCACTCAGTACTGGCACTTGCTTTAGTAAAAGAAAGAGGTTAAAACCCATGTAAAACCACATATACCACGGTAATAAAAGGTAGTTAATTAAATAGGGGCTACAACACCTTTACTTACCAAACTGAATAACTGAATCAAAAAATTTCAATTTCCCCAACCTTTCCTGCCTTCCAGAGCTGTTTAAGCAATTGTCTTCTACAAGGTATTTGTGTTCCAAGTAAACATGGATTAGATTCCAGGACTTCTAGTGCTGGTCAACCGACAGGCTAAGAGGCCAAGCTAAAAAATGGCAAACAAAACTCTTCCTCATTTTTACCCTTGTTGGAAGTCAACTCTCACAGCTACAAAGATAGAACACTAAAAAGACACTGTTAATTTACATGGTAATTCAGCAATTAATTATGGTACTTCAAATATTTAAAATGCATGGTGCCATGTTACTCAATTTTTTACCAGCCTCATCTGCTATAAAACAATTTTACCTGGCAAAAACTTGTTTCTCTTATTTTATCATGAGCAGGTAAGTATTGGAAAATATAAAGCTCTGAAGTTTACGGCCTGCAGAGGGATGCACATAAGCATGATTATTTCTTTCCAACTTCAGTCACAAGTGTGACAAACAAGTTCAAAGCTTGGAGTTTTCCACAGCAACTGTCATGCAAAGGAAACAGGAGCTTGTGAAGAACTGCACCACACAATTTACGCAATGTTTCCCATAAAGGACAACTTTTATGTAAAGTATAATTCAATGCCAGCTTCCTTCATTATTCACTGATACAATCTAAGATGGCACAAACAATCAGCTGAACATGTACCTTAGGTTTTGGGGATTCAGGATCTGTTGGAAACTGTGGTGATCTTGTTCAAGATCAAAATTTGCCACACTCAGCCACCACTTCTCTAACTCCTGGCATTATACAAAGCAACATCAGAGTACACAAAGTCCTCAAAGCCTGAGACAAACAAAGGAAAGGGAATAAACCCCTTTCTTCTCCTAACTCAAGGCATTCAGCAGTTGGTCAGAGCTCACTGCCACAGGTGTAGCTAGGAAACAATAATCCAGCCCCACCTTTCTTTTCCTTATACCAGTCTACCAGAAAGGAAAAGATCCAGAACACACTTCTTTCCTTCCAGTCAGCCAGAGGTGGTTATTGAATCGATGGCAGACACCAGCCATCAAATAAAAAAGGCTTATATTAATCAATTACTCAATATAAGCTCCGTGACAGGGTGCAAAACCCCTCTCCCTGTGCTTTTATTCCAGGTAACACATCAACAACATGGAAATAAATGGAAATGTCCCTTTTCTCTCATTCATTATAGAAGGAACTAGCTTGATATTATTTGAGAATGTCACTCTGCTGCTATACCCACTGTTTTGGAAACTAATAACCTGCAAAAATTTTTGAAATAATTCAGGATATATCATATTCAGTAATTGCTTGAAAAAACAAACAAAACTGCCTTATTTTTCTTCCTGAGGTGGCAAAACCATCTAATTAGACAAGTAACCAAAAAACCCCATTCAGTTTCTACTGGAAACATTGATATTTAAGTATCAAATATTTTTTATATATATAGTTCCTATACAGCTAGGCCTGTTATCATTTGCATTTAATCAAGAAAAAACATGGAAAAATTAATAAATTTCCATTCAAGAAACCAAATGAGCTCAATTTAAACTGGGAGAAAGTAGAAAACAAAGGAAACTAATTTTGGGGGAAAACAATTTTGCTCCAAAACTGTAAACTACCAAAAAATATTTATTGTCTTGATATGGCAATGACTTAAAGTCACAGAGAAAACCATCTAAATATATTGTGACTGCATCACCTTTGTGACTGCAATTGTACACATGGATGTCAATCCCTAAAATCTAAAACTACACACAAGCTCAGTAATTGCAGCTGCATAAATCACCAAAACCACACTGACTGTAGCCATGAATAGCAGAAATTCTCTGCCATTTAAACAGAGATTAGAAAGAGGCACAACACACCCAACAAACCAAACCAAGAGACCGTCTGTCTGAACTAGATGCAAATTTCAAAACTTGAAGTGTTGAAATCCATCTGGTATTCTTACACTTGATACAGCCTTTGTAAACTTATGCCCACCAGTCCCTGACAGATCGGCGTTGTTTAAACCCTGACTTTCCCTCTCACACTGGCTTCAAGATCTTACCATGTCTTCCACAGAATGTGAAGCAATGTTAAGAGGAAATCTGTGTTAAGAGCTACATTTGGCTCAGCATAACAATTACTTGTTTCAACACACTTTGGAAGGAGTATAGGCAGGTAGAATATTTATAAAATGGCACTTACTTGAAAGTGAGCATGATTGCTCCACTGATTGTACTGATTTGTTGACAGCCTTCAAGTACCTTCAAACTAACACCACTTGTGATTTTTTTGTAACCTTTCCCAGTTGCCTCAAGTATTGCACTTTATTACAGTGAAAGATGTAGACTTGCAGGCAGTACAAACTAAAACACATTAATGAATTTTTATAGAAATGCAAATGGGTACATGCAGGAAACAAATTCTAGACAGAATTATTTGTCACTGAGAAAAAATACTTTAAAATTGCACACATACTGGGAAGTTCAGCAGTCTACTGTCTGAAAAGGAGGGTAGTTTATGCAAGCAATAACACAAACACAAAACAAAACCGGATTCGATTTGCCCAAATATTTCCTGTTCTGCAATTTTAGAGTCAAGTCAAACAATACCAGCAGTTTAAGCTGCATTTGGCTCCTCCAGCTACCGAAAACCTTCTGGACTCAAGGATGCAAATATTACCAAGTGACAAAGACAACTATTCAAGCATTAATGTAAGACACTGGAGAGCAAACAGCTGCAGTTTTAGTGTCATGAAAGCTGAACTACATATTTAATATTAGTGAATTGCAATTCTATCTGACATAAAAGTTTCCAGATGTATTTTTTCCTATTTTTATAGGATTATGATCCAAAATAGGGTTTAATATTGAGTACAGTTATATTCAACTATTCTTATTCTGCCATGAACAAGTTCCCGGTGCTGAAGGGAACACGCAAATGGATTTCTTATGAAGTGGAGACACTCCTCCTGCCAACCAAATTGTCTGATCACACAGAGTCCTTGGCAGAATAATGCTCTAATATGGTAAATTATTCATTCTTTGTTTGATAGTTTCTTCTAGAAAATATTTTAGTACTTTGTGAATTGGTGAAAGATTCCTGGCTCAAAGTCCTGGAGAATAAAATTAAGAAGTGCAAATGTACCAACACAGCTTTATCACAGCAAAGGACACCACTAAAACAGGAAAAAAAACCCATCACTTGGCTTCTTAACAACTCTGTCAACAGAGACGCTAATTAGTACTAACTACAACAACTGCTTTACAGCCTATCTTTATACAGACACTTTTCTGACCTCTCTGATATTTAACAGGGTTTTCCCTGTAACAGCAACTAAATGCTATTAACATGATGTCAACTTTCCTCTCTATTATATGGACTCACACTAAAAGGAGACCTTGATCTGTGGACCAGACACAAGTTACAAAACTGTGTTCCAGGAAGACTGAGGAAAAGAAAAGCAGAAGTGGACTTGATTTAAAGGAGCATTTCTCATATTAACAACCAAACCTTGTCTGGCACAGGAAATGCTGAAGCCTCTTGCCTCTCACTTTTCCAAGCACCTGGTAAAAGCCAAGCATCTGTTAAATCAGAACTCTCAGCTTTTGTAATGAGCAGCAAACCTCAATCCCATTATGTTGCTCTTTCTCTGTTGATGCAAGACTTGGCAGCTGCAAAGCAGAGAAGTATTACTGCTGATGTGATGTGAGCTATACATAAGCCTTGATGAACACCTGAGCATCTTAAGGAAAAACATTTCTGGCTTGTCTGACTGCTCATCCCAGACAAACTGAGCAGCTGAACAAGCTGATTAAGACAGTAGGATACCAGAGAGCTGGATCACACTGGAGAAATCTTTCCAAAGGTTCCAGCTCCTGTCACTGACTTGCTATCACACTGGAGGAGCCCACACACCTCAAACCCCAAAGGCACCACATTGAGTGACATCACAGTCACTTCAGCTTGCTCACCTTGGTGCTGCCTTACACAGCTACCCAGCAGCAGTTCAGACAGACTGCACTGCGTTTTGTCACTGCGATGGGCTGCAAACACAGCTAATCTATTTTCCCTTCCTTCCCCATGCCTCTCCCAAAAAGCAGTCCACTAGTGCCTAGATAGCAACTGCAAACCAGGTCACAGGAGAAAACGCAGCCTTGGCTAGAAAGCAGTTTGTGTACACAGGGAGAGAATAATGCTGAGTGAATGAGTCCCAAAATGGGATTACAGGATGACTTTTAGCCCTCTGCATAAAGATGATTTGTTGCACCCTACTGAGTCTGCCTCATTCTAAGGCAGCTCTTGTCATTTCACTCATGTTCGTGCTCATGTGAGCACTCAAATTTTGACATATTATGACTCGATGCTCAGCTGAAGCAGCTTCCTTCATGGCCTTGTCAGTATACGAATCCCTCCTCTTCCACGTACTGAAAATGAGGTGCCAAAGGAAGGGATATGTGGCATGCACTCCTTCAGTCCTGCAACATGAAAGATTGAGCAGGGAGGAAAAACTGCATGCCTGTACCTCTTGGAAATTTGGGAAACCCAGCAATTTATAAGGTCACTCTGCTGCATGGACTAAGTGATACTTGTTTTCTCATACACAAACAGTGACTGACTTGCTTTCTGCTCAATAGACAAGAAATGTATTCACATTTTCCCAGGTTCTTACAGGACTTTGCTAGAGAACATCAACACCTGGCTTCACCTCCCTCTCCACCTTCCCCAGCTGAGACTTGTAGTGCTGGCACAGAGAGAGCACAGGTGCCAGTTTCTGTTCAGCAAGATGGGGACTCTGGTAAAAGAACTTCAGCCTTGCACAGCAGCTATTTGGTTTGCATCTATTCCCTGTGACCATTAGAGATCCACAGCTCACAGCCACTGTAGGCAAGAAAATAGAGTCTAAAAGTGAAGGAGCAAGCAAAACATTGGGCAGCTTTGTGCACTTGAACACACCAGAAGCTTACAGAAGGGGAACTGCTTGGTTATACTGCTCAGTTTACTTGCAAGCAGAAAAAAACTGGGTTGAGGGTTTTTAAATCAAGCAGGTAAGAGCAATGCTCACACACCACTGATGAGCAAGTACTGCCACAACTGTCAGACAGCCTCTCTGAATAATATTTAACAGCTTAACACTAATATGCTGTAGTTTGACTGCTATGTGTGGAGTCAACATCTGAATGCCAATAGTTTCAAACCTACATGGACGAGAAAACTAGATATCTGCAATACAGGGCAAAAGAAAGCAAATGGAAAGAAGAAGACATCTCCAGATGCATCACCAAAGCAATATGTCCAGCTTTTATCTTTCAGCCACGTCCCTCAGTAATGAATTTTTTTGAGAAATATGCCGAGATAAGAACTAGGAACCAAAACACTGGGATTTTGCCCCTGTCCTCTTTAAAGTAAGCTTGTTCCTGAGCCAAGAGCAGACACTTGGTAATGTGTCCATCCTTTCATTCTCTTTGACCCTGGTAGAGAAGCAGAGAACTCAGTGGGGATCTGCAGCCTATTCTGACTCCACTCTAGCCAAAACTTTATTATCCTGAGATTATTCCTATCACAATCCTGGCATCACACCAGTAATATCTCAAAGAAGTAATGAACCTGCTCCTGAAGATTTACTGTGAATCTCTAAGTGTTTTGATGCACATTCAGCCTTTAGATTAAATAATTGATTATCACCAAATTAGACTGTCAGACTGAGAAACACACACAACTTACTAAGCCCGCCTTTAGTCCTTCCCAGTCCCAAATAAACCAAAATCCCACATCAGGAGATTTTTTGAGATCTGTTAGCAAAACAACATGCTGATATCTTTCCTAACCAAAGTACTTGCACAAATACTAGATATTTACTAACATCCCTCCCAATAATGAAGAAAATTTCTTGTCCAATATTTTATCAAGTTAACTCCTAAGGACAGTTATCACTTGTTAATGGTTAACACAAGTAAAACTGTCAATGCCAAAATTCAAATAGCTCAATCAAGTAGATAAAAACGCTAAAATACACCCATCCTATCCACTTATTGGAATCCTCTCAAGTTTTAAAGTTACAGGCAGCTGTCATTTAACAATGGTGAAACACCATCATTTATTTGCATACACTTAACTGAAGCTGAGTCTGTTCAGACCAGTAAGTTGACTTCCCCCAACTCCAAAATAGGTTTTTGCAACCTGCTTTCCTTTCCTTCCAAGCAATCATCTCCTGAACTCAGCATTCATAGAGATTCTCTTCGGTTTCAGCTAAATGCCACCCCTGCAAATCAAGATTTCTCCTTTCAGAGAAGGCAGAAAGTGCTTACTAGTCTTTGCGAATGAAAGACAGAAGTTTATTTCAAAATCGAAAGAAAGAATCTTTGCCCAAATACTTCACTTTTAGGGGCAATACACAAGGATTAATCATGGCATGTTACTGACTGTGGTTCATTTTCATAGACTTTTATTGTTACATTCTTTGGACTTCACATCAGGAAGATGAAGAGTTCCCAGTAAAGCCATTCAAGGAAGGCAGCTAAGTACAGTCAGGGTGGGTGCATAGCCCAGGTAGTATTGGATCACACAGCAGTAAAACACAATCAAGATCAGATGTGAGAATTAAATTACCATGAAACCTGCAAGGACAGATGACAGAGTTGATGCCAATTCTATGCCACTTTTAGCCAGGTGTGGGAGGACAGTAGATTCATGGTCCAGAGTAAAATGCAGAGGGGTTGGACAGATGCTGCCCTGACAACTACTCTGGACAAAGAAACCTAGTGCAAAAAAAACACAGCAACATTTTGGATCCTGCTCCAGTGGGAGTTTATATTGAAACAAATTCTGACCTCGTTTCTTACCTGATTCTGAGTCCTAATGCCAGATGTACTGTGTGATTTGCTCCTAGGACACGTGCAGAGAGATCTTACCAGGCTGACTGCATAAATATCCAAGTCCATTTCCTTTCATTCAACACCAGTGACTTTCATGTCAGTAAACATGAGAAATTCACCACACAGATTCGTTCATTAAGGGCTCACAGAATAAGTCAGCTTTCAAAGGACCTCTAAAAGGCATTTAGTCCAATGCCAGCCCTCAAACAAATACTGCCTAGCTGAGAATGCTCAGGGCCTCTCCAACCCAGGTCTGATCTCCAAGGACTGAGGCTTTGACTTTGCAGCCAGTGTCTGCTTTCCCTCAGATGAAACAAGTTCTGCCTTACACTCTCCCATATCACAACTTCCAGAATTTTCTGTTCCAAATTTGGTTGTAATTTGCCAGTAATTTCAAATAAACTCAGCACAGAGTGACAAACTGTTAGCTGGTGGGATCTCACAGTTTAAATTTCTACAGGAAACCAAGTTAAAAAAGTGGCTTTATGACAAAAAGAGAAAAATCAAACACTCAATATTATTAGAACTACAGGTATGGAAATGTACCCAAAAATTACAAAAAGTATTTCCACAAGGAGCCAGTTTCTTGTCTACTACAGATGCAAGTTATCAAACCATATAGTTTTTTGAGCAATACTGTGCTTTTTCATTATCTAATTGATAACTGCACAGCTAATGCTTTGAAGAAATACAAAAGCAGATCAACTTAGATGATTCTAAATCCATGAGAGTGCAACACACTCTGGAGTTATGCCTTATGAGAAACATAAAGGGTTAAAGGTATATCTGAGTGGCTGAACATGCCATCCTGAATCTGAAATTATTGATTGTCCTCTAACTTGGTTATTTCTGGAGCAATGGGATGATTATAATTATCCTGTTGGACTGAGACTCCAGAATGATAATGAACACTACAGTTAAACTTCTTTATAATTCACCAATTACACAACTCTCTGGAAGGAAGACAAGCATATTTGGTTTTTTATCTGGAAATCTGTAATTCTTTTCTTACTCCCATTTTTTGTCAGTCTCAAGCACTTATATTCTACAACCCACCACAGCAATATTTTTTTAATATGCTACAAAATGTGACAACAAATAACATGGCTTAAGAGAAAGATCTGGTGAGCTTCTAAAGCTTAACTCAAAATATTCCCACACATTCTCCAAAGAAACCCATGGTGTTCAGTGAACTTCCAGTTGCTGCATTTTTCCTAACTGAAGGGTAACACCAATGAAAAACTCCTTTAACAGACTTAGAATTAACTTAGTTTTATCTTGGGTTACTGTGGTCTCCAAGGTGTTTAAACAAAGACAGAACACTGGAAAAGAGTACAGCACTCTGATTTCACCTATACTATCAGCATTTTTTGTACTTCGAAGAGCAGATGTCCTCCTCTGGATACTTGTCCTCTGTGGCAGCACACATTGCAGTGGACACGGCCACAAGACACAGAATCAGCACATAATTTCAGAAAGCTTTAAGCACTCACCCAACCCAAGAAACACCACACCTAATCAGAAGGCTACAAGCATCTGCTCCTCTTGTTCCTCAGCCCAGCCTTTTACACCCTCCTGTTCATGCACTGCCCCTGTGTGCCCTCTGCTCCCCTGGGGATTGGTCAGTGCCCCTGGGCACTCCTGGCTCCTTACCTTCAATGCTGTTCACCTGCCTGGCACAGCTGTAGCCCACTGGGGATGAGGCTCCAGCCCCACTCCCAGTTACCACAACCTGTGTTCCTACATTCCTCTAAGTTGGGTATTCAGCATGTTAAGACTGCTTGGCAAGTCTGACTTACCAGTCTGTGTGAAAACACATTTTTTAAACATCTACCATAATGAAAAAAAAAAACACCAAAAACATCTTGCTGCATGTGATGCTACAATCCTTGTGACATGCTGGTAGGATTTCAGGTTACTTTCCAACTGAAAATTGTCCAGCTGGATTCTGTTCAGCTGCCTGACTGAATGAGTTTCTATCAGGATACCAGGAAGTTGACATTTTGCTTGTTAGGTGGCTTTGAAGTCTGAAAACACACACACTGCTTTTTAAAAAATATTAACTTCAAAAATGGGTGGAAACATAATTTGTTATGTAGCCATATTGCAATTAGTCTTCTTTTAATTTCTGTTAATGACTTGAAAAAGTAGTGTAGCACCTAGTAAAACAGATTTTGATGCAAGCAGCACAAAAGGAGAAAATTTGGGTAGAACAGTATGCACACTCAGCAAAGACCTGCAAAACTGACTCTGACAGTGCAATTCTCTAATACTGTACTTCTGAAACTTATTCTATTTGGCCCTTAGTATGCAGGTGAGGGGAGACAGGCATTTTCTTAAATAGTTGCAATTCTTCTTCATGCTATCATTGCTATCAGAAGCCTCTTACTGCGAACAACCAGTGTCATGCAGATTGTTACTTCATGTGACAGTTCTTCAGCTGAAACAACACAGTTCAGCTTGTAAAATCTGAAGAAAATATCGAGGCTAATCTGGCCATCCAAAACAGAAACAGGGGATAACACAAGCCTTTTCAGGGAAACAATCACATCAGAAGTCAACTCTGGCACAGGTACATCAATTAAAAACAGTGGCAAGCAGAAAACAACAGAGCTCACCTTAAAATAGTAGTCACAGTAGCTAGAAAATTATAGATTGAACAGTATGCTCTGGAGAGATTACTAATTGCATTTTAAAACCAAACAGTGGTAGTTATTGTTGCTCAAAGACTCAGCAAACATTGGGCTGTGTATGTAAAGGTACTCAGAAGTCTAATACACATGAGTAGGAAGAGCAGCAGGTGACTGTAAATCAGAAAGATTTAAAAAAAAAGTCAGAACCATCTTCTTACCTCGTCATATTTTACCAAGAGCTGGATGCTGAGGCCTCCACTGATTCGTCTCCTCCCACCTCAGTTGACCTGAATTCCTGACACACAACAGTGGTGCTTGCAAACCAGCCCCTAATTTCCACACACTTTTTTTTGTCATCTCAGGGTTCATTTATGTAATTTTCAAAATCTTGCAAACAGTCTGCACCACCTCGGGGGGGGGGGGGGAACACAAAGAGAACTTATGTATTCTGAATGTTCCAAAAGAGAAAGTCTTCATCATTAAGACATCCTGCTACAAGCAAGTGTATCACTTTGCAATTATGTGCCTTGAGATAATAGTTTATTACTTTTTGTATAGGTGGGGTGTTTTTCTTCAAGTGTTCAATTGGCAGTGCCTTGGTCTGCTTAGAAACACTCACTGGCACTACCTCCAAAAGCACCAGATGCACCATTTACTTCAGCAGGGTGTTATCTGTGAGCTCTTGGCTTTTCTTTTTTCCATGGCTAAAGACTTATGGTAGCAAATGTGTTTGTTCACAGATGGGCAAGAAATGACTGAGACCCTCCTAAATGTCAGTGAGCTCACCAAGTCATCAGGAGCACACCCAGCTCTGTTGGACAGGCTGTGACAGAGTCACAGTGGAAAGGATTTCAAGTGCTAAGTTCCAGCGTCATTGTCAATCCAGTAATTTCAATATATTATTCAGTAATAGATCATGTTCAAAAACATCTCACCCAGTTATCAACATTTCCTTCAGTCCCCAAATTATAAAAAAAACTAAAGACAGTTTCAGAAAGAGAAACAGATTTTCCTTTAAAAAAAAACCTCAGAGAGTTGCTGAACTTAGCGATTTAGCGATTTCCTTAATGGAAAGAAATGTTTTTAGAATTGGAAAATAAAATTGGAAATAAAACCAGAATTGCCATTAATGCAATAATAGAGGACTCTACAAAAAAAAAAAAGTTAACCAGGAACAGATTAATAAAAAAGTATTTCAATTGTGTACTTCAGAAAACAATTCAGTAATTACCAATAACGCCAAAAAGTGCTCTATAGGGAGCTGAAATTGAGTCAAAGAGAATAAAGGCATTCAGTACCTCAAAGACCTTCTCCAAGGTAGTCACAGTGATGGAAAGCCCAAGCCATAAATTTATGATGCCTAGTTGAGGAATGCTGCAATTACAGCTGAATTTGCTTTGTATCAGGATCATTACAAACATAAGGATGAAAATTACTTTTGACTTGGTAGTAATTGCATTTTGTTGACATCTGATTAACCATGTTGACCTTAAATGCTGACAAGGCCACTAATAAAGGGACAATTAATGCATTAGTTAATTTAGAATATTTTGAGTAAATAAATCTTTAGAGTAATTACCCTCTACAATATCATTTTAAGACAGTTAATGTGGCATATTTTTATTAAAAAAGCTTTTTTAGTAATGTAAAAATATTAAGATTTTTTTTTCAATGAAAGAAACACAGTCAGTAAAAGGTTAACCAGATAATACTGTTAAGGCAAAAAAAAAAAAAAGAGAACAGATTATTACTACATTAGCTTAATCAAATACTTGCTAGAATAGCTTTACACAGTCACAAAAACCTCCGAATGTTACTTATTTTTATATCAGCTTAGAAAAAACTAAAGAGGGAAAGTAGCAAAGGATTTTTTGGAGAGTAAATATTGTAGTTACAGCTGCAGTGATAAGGTATTCTCTCTTCAATGGCAACTCAAAGCAATAGCATTTTTATCTTTCAAACAAATAGCCTTCTTTATGGCTGCAGTAGAATTCAATAAACAATGCCTTACTAACTAGTCTTACAGTTAAATAGCTATGAAATCATAGCTTCATGGAAATTACTGTAGGACATAAAACTGTTGTTTTTATTGGTGATCAGAGAAGGTAATTGCAGAGCTAACACTACTTCCAAGTCATCTTAACGCAAAATACCCAGCAAGAAAGGAAACACTTGAAGTATCTGTGACGAATAAATGAATCATGTAAAACAACAACACTATCAGACTATTTCTTCCACTGACTCACTGACCTCAAACAAGTTTTGTGCCTGTTTTTAAGTCAGGGGTTTGTAGGGATCATAGTCATTAATCCATTTCTGTGGTTTCACAACGAGTTTAGTTTCTGCTGATGCTTTCCATAGCCAGGTTCCAGCTTTTATACATCCAGCAGCAAAGCACACCAATCTCTCTGCCTTAGCTCTACTCTGAAATACAAAACCACTCCCTTCTGCTGTGATTTTTATTTGACAGATTCCTTTACTGTGTCAAATTCCATCAGCCACTGTGAGTAATCACCAAAGTCCACGTGACTGCTTTGATAAAGTTACACAGGTGAAGGTTTCCTGAGGCTGGGTGGCCTCCAGCTACTGAAAAGGACTCCAGTGATGAGCTGTTAGGAATTAGTTATGTGGAATGAGCTTCTATGTTCGGATCACATTCAGCACATGGGCATTTTTCAAACCTTTGATTATTAATAGGGTCAGAATTTCATTCCAAATATAACCAGGGATTTTGTGCCTTGAGCTTTGGCAGAACAAGATTTTACATGCTGAATTTACAGGAAAAGGCTCACATGATGTTAATCAGAACAAACCTGAATGAGAAAGAAGTCTGAAAATAAGCTTTGACCATGTGCACGTTCCCCTGGGGGTTTCCTGAGAAAGTGATTAATATTTGCCTACTCATATGGAAGAAACACTGTTAAAAACTACTCTTCCCTTGCTCCAGTCAGAAAAACATGCACTGAAATCAAAGTGTATTAGTGACAATAAAATATTAATTCTCTGGATTTCTTATGCAAACTGTTTCAACACTGCATTAATAATGACACCTAATTGTAATGGAAATTGCTGTAGGGCAAGCTAATTTTACTATACACTTTATCTTATTAACTATAAAATTCTTTCTTGTGAAACCCACCAGGATCTTAGTAGAATTTTGTCATGTCTTCTAACACTCAGTTGTTAGCATTGATTCAAAATTATTCACAGGAACCAGTAACAAGGAAAATATTGTGAAATGTGTTCATTTTTTGTTACCATTTTCTTCTGTGATAGAAAGAATAATTTATTTTAAATTGTTCTTGCACAGACTGCATTCAAAGGGTGCTATATCCACTCTCTTTTACTATAGCAAGAAATGTCTCATAATTATTATTGCCAATATGTAGGCACACATCTGTGATTTAGGCTGAGGTGGGCAGCGTTCAGCTCTTGCGCTACTCCAAGTTGCTGAAGCAGATCCTGAAAGCCAAAGATCACCAGAGCAGCAGTATAATTTGAACATGTCACATCCTTCCTATAAGATCTAAAGGGACTGGAAGATCACACAGGAGCTCCTTTACCCTGTCTCTGGTATCTAGGTATCAGCTTCTTTCAGTGGCACAGCAACATAGACAGCGCCTGAAAAGCAACATATTTATATCAGGAAAGGACTGTATTACTCAAGAATGGGGCCACTCAGCTGCAATTAAGACAGATTTCAAACCAGAACATTTTTACTCTCAGCTATGAGTTTTTCATAAGAGCCTCAAAGCATCCAGCCTTCATCTCCAGCCTGGAGCCCTCTCTTGATTGTAAGTGAGCACATTCTTCCTTCTTAAGGAGGACACTTTCTGCAGCAATAACCACATTGCTCTATTGGATACAAAATAAGTCTTCAGAGGCACTTAAACAAAGTCACAGACACCTCAGTAATTGTATCTCCTTACTACAGCCTGGGCACAGTAAGTTTGGTGGACTCCTCAACAAACAACATCTTCAGACATCTGTGACTGGGAAGAGCAGCACGCAGGGAATCTCACCAGGGAAATAATGGCACAAGCAGCCCTGCAATGCCAGGGAAATGAAGAAGGTGCCATATTGCAATGACTCTTGTTCATTGCAGATGACTCAGTTTTTACTGGCATTTTACCATTCTCTGGTGTGTGGAATAACTAGAAACAGTTGTAGATGAATGTTCAATTTCAGCAGAAATACAAACTTGTTGAACAGAATCTGACTTGTTTCATTACACAGATTAACAATGGCTCTTTTCTGCAGTATGCTATGAAGGATTTTGAATAAGCAACTCCCTGTTTATTTCACCTTGTTCCAAGAAAAAGAATAAATTCACTCAGCTATTCTTAACCCAGTGGATTCATGACTCACATCTTGGTCTACTGCTGGTTGCTCTTCTCTTTTCATTGTTACAGTCATAGTTGTGGTGCATTTAGTTATAAAACAGTACACTTCGTTCTCCCTAATTTGAAAATTCAGCCATTTGAACAGAATTTTCTCTGCTTGCTGAGAATGGGAACAGCCACGTAATCTGTTGTAATGTCAGCCTCTGTGTTCCTTATTCCTACAGTGGATTTGCTTTCCCCTATGGCACTTCTACAACACAAAAGCTGCTCCTAAGTACTAAATTATACATTCAGGGCATGTAATACATGGAGCAGCACAATAATTATCTCTATTAAATAACATGAAAGCACAACAGGCAAACCCAAGTGAAGCAAAAACTACGGCATCCAAGATAAAGCTGTTGGTTGTACCCCTGTTATTCAGTGCGTTATTCCTTCCTAATAGGAAAGTCCATGAGAAAAACCCAGCTACCTATTACACTTATAATTAGTTCCTAAGTATTCACATTACTAATAGCAATCAAGTTAAAGAGAAATCATACATATTTGTGTTATTAAACTCTGGTACATCTGTGAGCCTAATGTAAAGATACCTAGAATTAATAAAAAACCAGCAGTTCTAAGGGGAAAAAAAACATCTGGCCTTTTTTTATTGAGAAAATTAGGGAAAGAATCAAGCTGAGGATGTGTGAATAATACTGTCCTTGAAGTACATTTAACATTTGCCTATTATTCCTAAAAGAAAAAATAAGTTTTAGACCCTGAGTTCAAACTAGGACTAAGACCACACCAAACCATATTCCAACCTTGCTTTTTACCATGAAAAAGCTTGCTTTTTTGGGCATTCTAGAATTTTTGGCTTTGTTGAAGAAAAACACCCAACAGCAGTAAGCAATTCTGCAGATGCATTTGTACTGTAGAAGTTAAAGGTTTGCTATGCTTTCAGATTAATAAAATAATGCCCCTGTATAGAGCTAGTCAATTCCTTCACAAGTTTGCATTTCACAATTAATCTAGTCCCATACCTTAATCATGATAGTCTGGTGCATTACACCAGGGCTGAAAGAGTGTGCAAATATCTGAAAGCAAGATTTTTGTGCAGGAGATAATTACAGTGCTACCAGCTAGCTCCACAATAGAGACCAGAATAGATGAACCAATTATTATTTTTTATTTTACACAACTCTTTCCTATTCCTAGGTAAATATAAGAGACAGTACAGACTGCCACGTTTACATGACTTTAGACCTTGGATACTTGCTGTCTCTGAGGAGGGCCCCTTTGGAATTTGACTGTGTGTGAAGGTTGTTTTAGCATCTGTACCCATCCTTTCCCCCCAGTACAGTGACCTAAGTGGGACAGCTAGGACACTCCCCATCGCAGTTGGATGAGAAAAAGGTTTAGAGTCTCTGTTTCCTTTTCCTTCCTGCCTGGCTCAGCCAAAGAAGCTCAGCTGAGCTGTGCAGAGATGGCTGCTGCAGGGAAAAGGCAGCAAAGCCAGCACAGCTCAGATAAGGTAATAAAATAACAAGAATGCAAGAGTAAATATTTACCACCAAAGACAAGAAATTATTCCATTCTGTGTTTTACTTATGGGCAAGACAGAATATAGATCCTGCCAGACATCCCTCAGCCAGAAGAAAAATACAAGGAATTGATTTAGATTCTGTCATATAACTTATTTTCTCAGCAAACAGATAATTTTTTTTTTTTGTATTTACTCAATAGAGAGCATATCCACTAAAGCATTTTTTTTTTTCAAGTATCGGCCTGAAAGGGATTATCTACTGGTTTATAAATATGAAATAAACACTGCCTTAATGCTTAACTTTTCCCGTCTTCTCTCCTTGAACTTAGGAGAATTAAAACAAATTCACCCTTATTTGATGTTGCCAAAATAAGGTCTGCAACACAGCATCAAGTTTGAGTTGCATGCACAGACATGGTCATCCTTCTACCTAAAACTTCAGCTGAAAACTGGTGCTAAACTGGTAACATACTTGCACTCTTTTCAGGGAGGAGCTGTAATGAATATTCAGCTTTAATGAATGTCAGTACAGAACAGAATTGTAGACATGAAGGATTTTATACTCCTCACAGTCTACTTCAGACTTAAAAATCAGGATCACAAATCAGGATGACAATGTAGTTCTCCTAAAACACATTACATGAAGCAAATGAGCTTATTTCCATCACTGTCTTGTCAATCTCCATTTCTGTACCAGACAAACCAGAGAGGTCTGGGTTTGCTTTAATGTATCTGGATAATTCTAAATTGATTTACAGTGAGGCATAAATGGGTAAACACAATAGCCAGTATTCATTAAAGTTATAGATTTAGAAATACCAGCAAAGTCTTATAAATGTATTTTCCCTTTCTGAGAGGCACAATCAATCATAATGCAGATCTTACCAAGCACCACAGGTTGGCTGTATGCCATCACACAGCCAGTACAAGGAAATCTGGCAGTCCAGACAAAGGTTCCATGCTCACAGCCTGCAGTTAAATACCCAGTCTGAGTGCCTGAATCTGGCACCTTCCTAAAGGGAATATCCAATCCAGTAACTGCTGAATGAGCTGAGAACAAGCCTCTGACCTGCTGGCCCAGCTGTGCTTCCTGCCCACCTCCAGCCTCGGAGCCTGCCACTTCCAGCAAGTTCCAAGCAGCTTATAGATCAGTAAAACACAACTGTAGGAGCTATTTAAGTGTTTGAAAAACTGTAAGAAAAAAAAATTCAAAGGATCTTGATTGTGTACCCATATCACTGGGATTACACCTGTGTACAGTACATATGGAAATGCCCCTTGGCAGAGAAATAACACTGTAACACCAGGAATAGTGGCTGAACACAGCAACATTTCTATCTGTTACTTCGTATTAACTTTGGAACTGAGCAACAAAAACCCAAAAGCAAAGCTCTCCTTCCAAGCACTTACCTGAAAATGGTGAAGTTGGCACCTACCAGAGACATTTTACAGTGACACTGTGGATTTACTGCTGTTATATACACACAAAATTACAGCATGAATAAGGCAAGGAAACACAGGACACACTTTCAGTAAAGCATGGGGGTCAAACCTCAGCTGTTCTGAATGTCATGGGACAAACTCACTGCCTCCTGTGCTTTTATTGAGAACTGCAGGCCAGCAGAGGCTGTAAAAGGTGCCTTGAATAGGCACGAAGCAGGATTCTCCTGAAAAGCCAAGTGAGCTCTTTGAAAGCAGGCACTCTGAAATGAGAAAACATGCACGATTATCTTTCACACAGATTCACATTTCCACTTAAACAAAGCAAATATTTCTAGCAAAGAAAGGAGCACTCTTGTTCGTTTCACTTTTATTAGCACTAATTAAGCCCATTTGTTAAAAAGGCTACAACAGACAAAGGCAAATGGAAAAACTGAAGGATGCTAATCTATCATAGGAGCCAAATACCCTGGCAATATTCACTGAGCTTCAGACTAGAAGCTTGATCTAACCATAACAAAATACAGGTCATGTCAAGTATTGGCAGCTTCCCTAAGCCCTTAAGGGATAATAATTCCACAAAATCAATGTAATAAAAGTATTAACACTGAACATTTTCTGGTTAATACCATAAGAATAATTTAGACATGCACATATGGTGTTGATGTCTGAAACTTTCCTTTCTGAAATCATTAATACCATTTAATACAAGATTACTATTTGTTGTGTGTGTGGAAGTTCCTTACACACCATTTGATGCTTGTTTTCAACCCACACTGTCTACTTTCAAGCAACTCTCCTAATCTCTCCTTCTCACATGACTTATTCATCTGAATAAAAATAAATTTCAGCAAATAAAATGCTTATATCCACTACCTAAAATTTGCTTTTGTAGAATGAAAATCATATTGGAGATGGCTTTTTTGACACCCCTTTGGCCGATGCTACTACTTGAAGCCCATGAAGGCCAAGGGTTACCACAGACCTTCCCCTGGAAGGTGGCCAGCAACTACAAATGTTTATTTCCAAGCAAAGAATGCTTTGGTAAGTCAGTTTCAGGGAGAAAGTACCAGCATTTCACATGTTTGGGCCCTGTTTCAAAACAAACAAAAAAATTCAAACAAAACACAGACACACACGCTTTTCTCTGACTAATTCTAATCACTGGAAAAAATAACAATGAGAACAAAATCCAAAAGTCATAAAAATAACATCACACTGCTATGTAAGAGCCATCAGTGCTATAGAAATAATAGACATTTACCAGTGGGGCAAGCACATCTTTTACCTTCTAGTGACCTGCATTTGCTGTTCAAATAGCAAATAATAAAAGTTGAGGCAGTTCGCCATTTCATATCTGTAATATTTTAAGCAGATATCTTCAATAAAGCAGCGCCCAGAGATCAAATAACAACCTGAAACAGCACTATTTTACTAAAAGGCTTTTGTGAAGCAATGGGGCTGCTGCATTTTTAATCAAATTTCATTCCACGGTAATAATTTTAATAGCTACTTTAAACTCCCCCCTCTCCCTCAGGCAATGTTGGGGTCTGATAAAACCAAAACCATGGACTGGTTTCCTTCTATGAGAGAGAAAAAAACTTTAGCAATAGCTAGTTTTTTATTAGCAGCCTGCTGGTTGGTTTATTAAGTACATAAGATAAGGGAAAAAATTATCCCTCACACATCAGGTTGACAAGCAGGCCCTGACCTGCCCAAAAGGGCTCAAGCTCTGTCTTCTCTCCAGACTCAGGGACCCACAGATAAATACATACACATACACACACAGCACGTGTAGATACACATAACTAGGTAAAATATTTTTATCTAAATATGTAAAACCACAGGCAGAAGGAAAGGACCTCGTACCTCACCCAGAGCCACAGCCGAAAGAAAAGCAGCCGCAAGAGGAGGCAAGGAGGCGACACGGATCGGCCATGAACAGCCCCTCAGAACGCTACTCTACTTAAACCACCAAATTTTACTTTCCTGAGGAAGGTGAGGGAGGGAGCTCTTCCCAAGCACTCTGCGTTCAGGGCCAGGAAAGACCCCCCAACCCTCCGGGAGAACGCCAGCACCGCTCGGCAGCCCTGAGGAGCCAGCGCTCCGCTGCACCCTCACAGCCGACCAGCCCTGAGGAAAGGGGCCAAGAGACCTCTCAAAGTGTGGGAACACCGTCCCCTCGCAGCTGCACACCCTCGGAAGCCCTCAAAAGAGCGAGAAGTAGGCGCACCACGCAGCTTCCCACCCTTTTGAGGATTTCTGAGGGTGGGAAGCCATGAGGGGAGGGCTCTTCCCGCCCTCAGCAGTCTGAAAAAGGGCGGGAAGCCGTGAGGGGGCGGCGTTCCCGCCCTCAGCCTCGCCTCAGCGAGCGGGTGGGGACGGAGTGGCGAAGCCTTCCAGGTGTCTGTTCGCCCAGCTGCGCTAAATGTTCATTTTTAGCCGTCGTTTTTTGTGTGTTTCCTTTCTGTCTGTTTGGGTTTTTGTTTTGTTTTGCTTTGCTTTGCTTTGTTTTTAAATTTGATGCCCAAAGCCCCCTCAGAGCCCTGTGGGATGAGCAGGGTCCATCTCCTGAGGGGCTGTCCAGGTGAACCAGCCCTTCTGTGGGATGCCTCCCTCAGGCCCCAAACCAAAATAAAACACCCTCAGAAAGCCCCATTTAACACAGCAAACAGAATAGACTTTTCAGTGTTTCTAGAATATTTAAGGAGAATCTTTTTCTGATGTTCCTCAAATACTAGAACTCTTCCTGAAATGGTAGAAGGCAGATCAGCTCAAAAAGTGGTTTAAAACCATCACTAGATTCTCAGTCTAAATAAGTGGTGAGAAAATATAAAGAGAGTGACAGCAACGACTTGCATTGCTTGTGCAAAGTCCACTAGAAAAATTGTGAATGCATTTCTTTGTTATAGATAATTTCTGAAATGGAACAGAGAAATATTACTGCAGCATTGGCATGAAACTTGCGAAAGAAATTGATCGATTTATACAGGGTGTGCAGGTGTTTATTCTGAGGGGTTTTTATAAAGCAAGTTATACTTATAAAGCATAAATTTTATTTTAAAAATCTGAAGAAACATGGAAAAGCAGAAACTGACAATCCGCTTTAAATCTAACACAGCATCTCCAACACCAAATGCTATCTTATGCAATGTTTGCTTTCCCAAGTAATTTTAGCAATGCATTTTTAAATGTGCCATCTATTATCTATCTCCAGCACATTTAATGACTGCTATTTAGTCAGAAGTCTGGAGGTTTCTAGGAAATTTCTTATACATGGCTTACAAATCTTGCTTAAACCACAATTGTTCCCATTTTCAGTCTGAACCTGCAGCAGTCTGTGGAAGTCTCATGGCAGAGTTACTTTGTTGCAGTCTCGCAGTAACTCATCTTTAATAAAAGACAAGGAATTGTTTTTCTTATCCCATTTTTCTCTGATAGTTGCAAGCAAATCCTTTTTACTTCAGTCTGGCTGCTTTTCACATATTTAAAAAATTGCTCTTGCCTTTGATTGCTTCTCAAATATCCCTGTTAGTATTTCATCCATCATATTCTGCATTTGTGATTTTTCCTGATTCAGACACAATTAACTTTACTTTTTAAAGGAATAGTTTTATTCATTATTATTGTCAGCCAGATGTCATTTCCTGAACTAAGCATTCCCCGGCACCTGTGAGATTTCCCAGATAGTCATACAAGTAATATCTCAGTATATAAAATTCACACTCATTTCTAGCAGTTGAGGTATTAATGATAGATTGAGTAGGTTCTTTTACCCCAAGGGGTTGCTCTAATTCCAAATAAAGTTTCACTGCTCATTTTCGTGCTGTCTGTTCGCTTTTTCGCTGAGCTCCTGGTCCAGATTCAGGAGTAGGAGCTGCAGACATACACTGACAGATCACTGTGTCTAACAGCAGATACAAAGAAGGTTTTAGTAACTCTAAAGCTTTCCTGTCTAAATTAATGTATTATGAAGTAGGTCTACCTCTGCTTATCAGTTCTGTCAAAAACCTTTTTGTGTACTAACAGATATTGAATGTCCTTTTGAAATTCTATCTATGAATTCTGTGTTGGAATCCCCTAGTTTGGGAAAGGCTTTTTGGGAAGTCTTGGTGAGATAATTTTGTGTGAAGGCTTAACCTGTAGCTGTTTCATCCCTGCAGTGTTACCTGTGCAGATGAGCAGTGGCATTGCACTGTGAGCCTGCTGAATACATTTCCTGTGCACAGAAACCACACAGCGGATTTTTCACTTAACACATTTGCATTTGCTCCTTCAATGAAGAATGCTGTGTTCAGTCTGTGCAAGCCAACAACAGCTGGAGTAGGACTTGTGACATTCCGGTTTGCTCCTGGCGTGTTTCACTGAGCAGTGGTTATTCCTATAGAGAAGGAGCTTTGCAGCTCGGGAAACACATTGTGACTTCTCTTCTTCTCATGGATGTGTGGAAAAGGCAGGAGTGTGGACACGGAAAGTGAAGGGGTGGCGCCAAAGGGAGGAGAAGAAGAGAAAGCAGAAATGCAATGAACAGCGTGCTGGCTTTAGTTCTGCAAGCCACACAGGAGTGAAAGGCTTTCCCTGCAGCCAGAGCACCGAGGCCATCATCGCACAGAAAACTTCTAAGGACTGCTTAATTTGAGTGTGCAGATGCCAAACTCTTGGATTGATTAATCAGCCAGAAAGTGGCAGCTTGTGGAAATATTTGGGCATCCTCTAAAGGAGGAAAATGAGGGCAAAAAACTGGCAGTGAGAGGGTGATTCTCCATTCATTAATAACTGTGCAATGTAAAAGGTTTAAAAATGGCTTGTTACTGAGTCAGTGGAGTTTCTCTGAGGCAATGCTCTCATATGTGTTCTCTGGTGCTTTTTGGTATAAATGCAATTATTCTCTGAAACAGCATTTAGTTGGACTGCAGGTTTCAGCTTAGGTAATCTGAGCTTTGAGAATTTATTTCTGGACTGGAGTAGATCTGCCTGGCATTGACATCTTTGAAAAGGTTGGCTACTTGAAATTCCATTTTGCCTGGGTGATCCTGCCATTTTCTAGAGATAACGAAAGTGTGACATTAAGAATTTTAACATTTTGTTACAGAGTATTTATTATGAAATGACACCGCAAGCATTCTATATTATTACTTTAGATGCATTTTGCTTTTAAATTCATGGGATGATGTTTAATTTAATATTAATTCAGAAGTACTCGGTGCCATTTTCCATGACAACCAAAAATAATTAATAATATATTTATATCATCCATTAATAACCATCCAGCCATTTAAAAGTTTCATCCTAATGAGTACTGGCAATCTGCAAATCAGTTATACAAAATCCTGAATAAATATAAAATAGAAATGCTTAACAACTCAAATGATGCAATTAAATGCTATTGTATGTAACTCAAAGTTATTTTCTTCTAATACCTACTCATCAATCCTAATTTCAGTACAAGAATTTAGAAAGAGAATCAGCTCTTATATAGTCTCAAAATATTGGATTTTTGAGCAAAGACTGTATTGTTTTTCTTCTGATTGCATTATTTCCAGACGTGAATTAGAAGTCTTTATTTAAACAAAAGTGGTCTTTTTAAAGACAGATTACAATGCTCATGAAAATAAGGAGAGTGAGGTCAGAGGTGTCAATCCTTGTTCTTTAAAAAAACCCCAATGAATCCAACCATGAGAACTGGTCTCAATCTGTAATCACAGCTGCCTAAAAATCCACTCTGTAGTGCTGGCAAATCCATACACAGCTAGTACTAATAAGTAAAATTTGCTGACCAGGCTGCCTGAGAAGTTCATGTGTACATAAATATCTTTATCATTATCACAGTTAATTACCTAACTATAACCATTGAAAAATAGTTTTTGCAAAAAATAACTTAGGCTGTAAAATGCTGAATAAATAAGAGGTCATGCAAACTGTATCCCAGTTAAAAACCAGCACACTGGTGCAGAAAATCAAAGCTGTTGAGCATGTACATGAGGTGTACAGTGACATCTTCAGGCAGGACAATTGCTTTGAAAATGAAAAAAATTGAGGAAAGAGCCAATTTTAACACTAATAGAAAAGGTATATGAGCCTAAGGAAAAATACCCTGAAGTGTCAGGAAATTTTTGATTTGCTTATTTCTATTTTCTTCACTGATATTAATGCTTTTGTATTAGCTCAATCCTTTTGACCAAGGCCAAATGACTGTGCTTAGGTAGTCAGTTTTAGGTACTATAAAACCTGAGAAATACTGAACTCTTCAGGAATATACATGTATCAGAAGTTCCTCTTTCTCTGTGTATCCCTTTAAATCAGCAATTAAGGGGAATGAGACAGTTATTTTAAAATCTCTTCATGGTGTGGACTGGAAGGCAGCTCAGGAAGCTGAAGAATGTCACCTCACTAAGTCACCCTTGCTGCTGAATGCATCAACCTGGAAATCCAGGTTCTGAGACAAAACAAGGAAAACAGAAAATAAAAGCCCAGGTGAAGACAAACTGTAGAGTAGGCAGGGCTGAAATATTTTTGCTAGAAAAGTTTGAAAATAATTTGATTTAAATAATCTGGTTTAAACTCTTGAGGGTAAAATTATTGAAACAATAATTTTGAAGAATAGCTTGTGAAGGATATCAATCTTCTAGAAACTAGATTTTTTTCTGTATTGTTTTCTCTTTTCATGAACAACAGGAAAATATATGTACTACAGTAATAAATTATCAGATTTGGGTATTTTCAAGCCAAATTTAATCTAATTAAAATGTGGGGGAAAAAGTAATAAGAAAGTGAAGCAGGTTTTTTTAAATTATGTGGTTTTCATCAAATAATGCTTGTTTTGACATTGCATTATCTGGTCATATATTTTAGGGCAAAACCCATTAATTACTTCTCATATATCCTTAAACAAAAACAGCCCAAGCTCTCAGTACAAACACTCCTTCCTTAAATTCTGAGAACTTGAGCATTGTGCGTGGTTTTGCAGTAATACAGGTGTTTTGGAATGTGTGATTATGTCCTTACATTATGTTAGATGTGTCAGACAAAATCTAGCATTTGAGCAAGGTGCTGACTGTGATTTTTTATTTGATAGCTGTTACTGAAATTTCTGTATGACATTATTTGGCCTGCAATTTTCACTGATTCATTTTGATTAGATTTTGGTTTTTTGTTTTTTTTTTAAATTCAGTGAAAATAATTTGATTTTATTCCAATTCTCCTTTCATTTTGAAAGCAGAGCAGTGAGTTGGGCAGTACTCCAAGCTTACAGAGCTGTGTTGCTGCTGATTACAAAGGGGAAGTTTTCTCTTTCTCTTTCAGTGAACAGGAGAGGGGAGCCCTGAAACATTGGTGAAGAAGAAGCCCTTTCCTGACAGGCGAATGTTGACCGAGCTCTGGAAAACAGCATCGGACCCTGCCTGAAAGATAATTGATGTCCGGGTTCAATCTCACCAGAGCTCTGCAATCCCATCAGGAGCACAGGAATGGATATTCACCTTCCTTCCCCTTATCCCCCACTGAGGCTTTCTGCATGCAAGGCCTCAGCCTTTGCATCAGTTTATTGATCTTTTAATGTCGGATCTAACTTGCTGCAGGGGCACTGTGAATAAAATATTGCTAAAGTCCTGCCATATCAATATTCATTTATTTTTATTGATTAGTTGCCACTTCTAAATTCTGGGTACTGAACTAATGGATGCTGAATAACTATTTTGATTAATGAAGCTAAAATTGGCGTTAGCATCCTACACTAACTACAGACATTTTTTTTCTATACAAAGCTAATGATTTCTTTTTTTATGATCTTCAATTACTTTCATTATTTGACTTATCCTTGGCACCTCACTGGAAGCCACAGAGTAACAAAACATAAGCTATTTATAAATGTTCATAATTTACAGTATCACACAAGAACATCCTTACTCTAACTTCACATTTTAACACTAGTATTAGTAGGTGAATTTGACCAAATGACTGCATTTCAAAAGATAAATTTTTAGAAGATTAATTTGAGGTGCTGCCCCTTTTGCCACTGTTTTGGGACATTCTGGATGTGTCTTATTCATGCATGTAATGATTAGTTATTAGAGGAGATACAGCACAAGGTGGGTGAACACATGCATGAATATGTGTTCTGACACACGGTCCAGGTGTCATAGTGGTGTTTCCTTTCCTATTTCCTTTTTGCACAAAAAGTTCCATCTTTATTTGATGTTTGATTTTTATTGAACAATATATTTTGGAATAGATATATTTTCCTTTCTTCCTTGGTAAGTATAATGTGGGCCCATTTTTTCTTTTTTCTGAGCCTTCTCTACACAATAAAAAAACCCTAGTGGAGCTGAACATTGCTCACCCTCCACAGATGGTCTGGAGCCTGAGCACCAACAGTATGAGAGTCACTAGGAGTGTGTGTAAGAAGCAACTCATCACAAGGGAAAATCAGACATTTTAAGGCAGAGAATTCCCAGATCTGTTTGGCAAACTACTTTGTTAGAGCTGCTTGGAATATGTGACACACCGTGGTGACTTCCCAGTGTTGAGGAACGCAATCAATGCCAGGTGACCAGTGGAGACACAGCAGGAGATGAGGAGTCCAGATTGTCAGTCACTCACACTGCGAGGGTATAAAACCCCAGGGGTTCCTTTGTTTGAGGCTCCTCAGGCACCAAACTGGAGCTGCTATTTTTGTTATTGCACCATGAACAAAGTACCTTAAGGGTGGTGGTGTCCGAGACTCCACTGTGGGGATAATGGGGCTGAGCCGATGAGGAGACCTGGTGTGGCTGTGAGTGTGGAGTGCACAGGTGAGAAGGGGCCTCACTCCCAGGCACAAGAGTGACTCCAGGATGTCCAGACAGGTCAGGTTCCTTAACAACTGCAGTTCACAGCTCTCAAGGTTTGCATTGATTTTTATTTGAGAAGCAGCCCAAGTAAGGCATCTTTATCCATTGCAGTATTTGTTCATGTCCTAGACTCTTTTGACTAACCTGAAACTATTTGGTCTTTTAATCATATTACAAAAATGCAGAGAATCATTTTGAGAGAGCATCCAGGAGTTGAAGGTGTATTAATTTATCTGGTGTGTTGGGCTGAAGTTCTGCAGGTTTTGCAATAAGGCATTGTCATGAGAGATTCTTTTACACAAAGAAATAAAGCCATCACGCCTAATCTTGATGGGTTCATTTAGATATGAATCTAGAGAAGACATCAAAGAGTATGACTTGTATGTGTATTTATAGTATTACAGTCCATTGTAATGAATATGTTTCCAGTGGGGAATTAAAAACTCTAAAGTAAAAGAAGGGAAAGCTTAGATTGTTCTTATTTATTTATTTACATTTTTGTACTGATAATATTTAACTATCTGTTGTTATACTTTTGATAGCTTTATATTATTGGGGTTTTTTGTATTTTCACTTACCTAACAGTACAAATGATATATATTTCACTCCTCATGGAGTGATGAAGTTATATCCAGTTTATTCTTGCATTTCTAGACTTCCCTGTTAAAGAGGAATACTGAATTCTGGGATTTTTTCTTCTCAGTAAGCTGATAGATTGTACTGCCATGCTGTATGGAAGGCCTTCAGCTGATTTATTTAAGTAGCACAGGCATGGGCTTGCAGTGAGTATGGAGCTCATGCTGTGTCTTCTTGATTTGAACACAAAGATTTGATGGCCCTGCTATGGGAAACTGTCCTTAGGCAGAATTAAACTCATAAAATGGAAGGACAAAGGCCCATTTTGGAGACTGATGATTGATGAATGTCAAAGTTTGGGAGGGACCCAACAAGACCCAGGCATGTGCACTGGATTAACAAATAGAAATGATAAGATTTGGGAAAACTTTTGAAACATTTTCTTTTCCAACACCACCATTTCACTTTTGCTTAGATCAGTTTCCACCAGCTGCTCTTCCAGGGGGTGCTTTTCCATGCTAGTCAAATATCCATGGAGGAACACAGGCTGAATATGCTCCTGTTACGTGACCAATACAGTGGTACAGCAAATGACACACAGTCAAAAGGAAAAGTGTAATGCTGGCAGATAAAGCAAATCCTACCTTAGAGTTTGTCCCCAAAGAGAAAATCTCCCAGACTCTCCCAATCAAGTTAAGCCACTTGACATCAGACAAGAATAAGATCTGACTTCTCAAGCATCTCAGCAATCTGTTTGTGACATCTACTCTTAGCTACATCATTCATGCCTTGGTACATAACTTGATGCATTGTAGTGTAATGTGATGGATACAGCCTGATCTGCCGAACTCCTAGTGACAAATTTCCTTGGGGAATGGGTGAAAAAAGAGAATTGCTTTGATGTTATTGTCAAAGAAAGAGTCTTTTCAATAAGAACAACTGGTTTAAAGGATTATCAAGAACTGAAGAGGGTGTGCTGTTACATTAGATGTAAGTCAAGAGTTTGGGAGTTTTTAAAAATAATTAGCATTGATAAGAATTATTTAAATCCTTATCACAGTCTGTGCATAAGGATGTGTTCTGCTGGGAGCTTATAAATCCAGTTCTGGCTTGCAGGTGTAACTCAGGCACATGGGCCAGAAAAATGGAGCTGTTCTTGCAACAGCTTTGCAGAACACAAATTCTCACCAGCTTTGGCAAAGAGAGCTTGCCTGGATCCCATTCCCTCAGACACAAACCCAGTGTTGTTCTGGCAACCTGCCTGTTAGAGAACAGGGCATTCTTATTCTTTCCCAGACACACACTCCATTTTCAGTGGAGTTTTTTTTTTTGTTTGTTTGTTTTAGGTTTGTTGGGTTTTTTTGCCTATTGAATAACACAAGTATTTCATTATCTTATGCCAGAATTACCCCATTTATAAAGTATTGATACAGATGCTGCTTACTTTGTAAAATGCTTTCAGATCTATGGTTTCTGTCAGAGGATTAGTTTGTATTGCTTTTCTGCAAACCTACCTGTATTAACCAAAATCCCAATTGTAGCACCAGTACTTTTAAAATTAGTGTTTAATTGTTTAATTCTTTCATTAAGGTCAGTTGTCTGTCAGTCTGCAGACAACACTGTAGGCATTGATGTGTCTCAGAAGCTACTTCGTCTCTTCCCAGCTGCAACTGCACATTGTGGTGCTCCTTCTCCCTCCTGTTCCTGAGAAAAATTTCCTTTCTATTTCAGTGAGTCAGACAACTGTTTCCAAAACAATCTTTGGATGAGGGCTCTGTAAGCAGTTAAGTGAAAAGAGAAATCTGTTGTGCAAAGCTTCTTTGTTCCTTGCTGTCGTGGTTTGGCCCAGAAATGTGTTTTTGGAAAGGTCTAAGTAGGGCCAATCAGTGGCCAAATTCAAAATTGGCATGTGATGTAGCCACTGAGGATCGGGATACGCCTCTGAGAGCACACAGGGGTTAAAAGCAGGAGATTCCCAGAGAACTTCCTCTTTGGGAATCCGGCGTTGGTGAGTAGGTCTAGCCTCTCCCCTGCCCAGCTGCGCCTGGGTGGGGGAGGGGGAGGCCATGACAGGGAGGAGGCCGGGAGCCCCAAAAGGTGCAGAGGTGGAGGAGAACATGCAGGGGTGGATGAGAATTGAGATGTCTGGGCAGCCCCCCCAGAGAGAGGGACAGAAATTGTGCTGGCAGTTCAGCCGGCCAGAAGCGGGGGATGCGTCCAGAGAAGGTGCCCGGCAGATGTGGGAGTCCTTGGGCAGGCAGAAGGGAAGATTTTAACCCCTTTGTAGACTAATAGAAACCTTACAAATACTGAATCCTCCTGAATCAGAATGAGGTGAGAGAGAGATGGGAGATGAAATGGGCAAGCGTGAGGAAAGCTGGAAGAGGAGAGAAGAATCCTGGGTGGAAGAGATGATGGAGTGGCCTTGGGCTGGACTCTTTCTTGTGTGGCCATGGACAGACCCGTGTTTTTCCCTGTGACCCAGAGACTGTATTTAGGGGGAGGCAACACCCGGGAGTCAAGAGTGAAGCAGCGGCGTGAACAGAGACGGCTGAAGGGGGTGTGAGATGCCCTCTGTCTCCACGGAGAGGAAGATCTCTGTTCATGAGGCCCCTCAGCCCCAGGGGGTGAAATGTGGGGCGGACTGGTGTCCCAAGAGTTGAGAGACTGCTGCTTCTGGAAGTGGGTAGAACATCTTTAAACGGGGAGCCCTAAAAGCAGTCCTGGCCCGTGTGCAGTGGTGAGAGCACTGGACATGGGGGGGGAGAAGTCATGAGGGCCGATGTTCTCTGGGTGGGGCCATGGATGATGCGGAAGCACAGGAGGTTTTAATTGTGCTTCCGGGGGAGGCCCATGAGGCAAGGGGGGACTCCTCTCTCCCTGATGGATTTGAGGGTTGATAATTTGAGGGATAGTGAATCTGTGAAGAAAAAGGAGGGGGAGGAGGAAAGTATCTAGAAGGTTTTCATTTTTAGCTTGGTATGTGTTTCTAGATTTGTAATAAATAAAGTGTTGTGTTTTTCCCTCCATCCCTGAATGGGAGCCTGCTTTGTTCTGTTCCCGGGTCACATCTCACAGCAACCATTTTGGAAATATACCCTCATGGGGGCCCTGGCATTGTGCCAGGGTCAAACCATGACACTTGCTTTTGCTGACTGGCTGGAAGTGAGGTCACAGTAAGCTTGGAGGACTTGATAGAAATGAAATAATTTAACCAGAAAATACATCTTCAGAAAGATGACTCTGCAAAATGCCACACTTACCAATCTCACATTCATACCTTTAGTAGTTGTCATTAAAAAGTGATTATATACAAATGAAAATGTATATGGTTTCCAGATTGATGCAACTCAAGCATATTACTACTGTAATTTTGCAAGGAAAATGCACCAAGGTATTTTTGGCCAACATCAAAATTAATGAATGAAAGCAAATAATTACAATTCCTGGGACCATCACAACTTCATTGATATTGGGATATCTCCCAGTGGCACAGAGCCATGGATAGTAGCAGCATTCTCTTCCTGCTGCTGGCACCAAGCGGGGTGGCTGCTCAGCCATGTGTCCCTTATGCTGGCCCACTGATTCCTGGGGCTGGGGATGCATTTACATGAGCAACAGCAACAGTCTCTTCTAGGGAGTTCAAGAGCCATAGATTATCAAATATTGTTTATATTGGCTAATTTAACTGTTGAATAAAATTTAGATGATATCTGCAATTCCTGTGCCACGACCCAGGTGTAAAAGTACAAAAGCATATGGTGCTATTCATCCCAGTAAAGGGTGTGTAGGAAGGTGGATGCCTGTTCACACTTTCAAAAGCAAAAATGCCTTTCAGGCTGGAGATCAGAAGTCAAAATTTGCTTCTGGAATGGACTGTGCAGAGTAGCAATATTTTTGTGCAGTCTATAGAAACCTGTGCATAAGAAATAAAAGCGGCATCTTAGGCGTTTAAAAGTCAAAAAAGAACAATTGCTGTCCTGTTCCTCTCTGAGCAAGGGCTTAGCTGCTGAGTAAGAACTTCCAAATCAATGCTGACTTTTTTATTTGCCACTTACCAATGCCAAGCATGAGCCTCCTTCCCTTTCACTGCTTGAAGTACATATGCCTTCACTGCTCTGTTTTTTATGATTTCTACTTTTCCATTGAAGCTTGATCCTTTTAACAAGGCCTGTATAGGGAAATTTGCAGTAAAAAAGTATGGATTTTTTCAAATATCTACTTGTTTCTGACTTTTACCTATTGCACTGAGCCATGTTTGTAAATGTGAAGCTGAAACATTAGCAAATATTGCAATATTGTAAATTTTTATTTGTTATTCAAAACTACTATTAATAAAGTCCTGCTCATGGATGACTAAGCAAAAAAATTGAAACACAACTGAAAAAAAAATTGGCCAAGAAGGAGCAAAGACTTGTCCACCTATGCTTTAAAATAACAATGTTCTGAGTGGTGGCCTCAGGCAGATAGTTCCACGTGGAGTGATGGGAGCAGACTACTGGAATTAATCATAAACAATTTATTATTTGATAACATAATGCTATAAAGCACCAGCTTCATCTGTAGCTTTTTAGAATACAGGAAACTTTGAAATACTGACATAAAAATGCTTAGAATGGCTGGAAGGCATTTGATTCAAAAAAGGGAAGATCTAAAGCTTAAAATAAGAGGCAGATTGAACTGCTGGTGAAGTTATCATTTTAACTGAGCTGACTTTTATTAGACTGAATTCCTGTAAACCCTCTAGAGCATCAAAGTAAATCAAAAATGTAACTAAAACTACATTTTGTAGCATGACATCTTTTATTTCAATATATGTGAAGGACGGTTTGAACAGTAGAAGTTTTGTTTTTAGAGGAGGAGTTTTGCTTTAATGTAAGTTTCAAGACTAGAATGTCAGTGGTGTACAGTTTGAGAAAAGCCAATATATTTGGAGGTATCTCTTATGATTTTTGTTTCTCCTTGTAAAGAAAAAAAAACAAGAAAAAAACAGAATAAGTCACTAAGGTTTCTTTGAAGTGCTCTAGCAAGATTTTAACTGCACATGTTGGTAACTGTCTGCATAGCAAATGTACTTTCTTTTTAGGAAGTGGGTGAGAGAAATAATTTAAAATTTTCATTTGCAAGATGATGTTCATGGCAGTAATGGCTATAAGTTGTCCTAGACTTTCTAAAAAATATTTCTTTGACAAACCTTGTCCAAATCAGGAAAAAAGAGTCTCAATTCATGAAAATAAATTTGAAAGGCCACTAGTAATTTAAACAAAGTTTAGAGGCATTCACTTTCATCCTACCAATGTTCTTTTTCATTTTTCCAATAATAATAAGTTCAGTAATAATAAATATTTTATTTTCATTATTTCTGTTTATCACTATATATATGGCATCATAGCCATGCTTCTTCATTTATGGCTGTAAGAGACACACAGGAAAGTTGTGCTGGACCTTATTCTAAATGACATGGTAACCTGGCCGAAAAAAGATATTAATTATCACTGTACACACCATCTGAGTGAACAGAGCACGGCTCTGGTTTTGGTAGGTAATGCAGACTGGTACAAGGTTAAGAAACAAGTCACCTTTACAATCCTACAATTTTTATGAAAGTGTTACTATTTAAAAAAAAAATTGCTCAGTTTTTTAAGATGTAGTTAAACTACAAGAGTAAGAGGCATGCTAACTTTTCATGTGCAGGAACAGATGAAAATAATTTTAAAAACAGCATTTGTATTTTATTTCATTAACTTTCTCTTATTGGTATTCAGGCTTGTTTCCGACTCATGCTTACCCACACACCATCACCAAAAAATCCACCGGGCATTCCCTAGCCCTGTGAGCTCCTAGGAAAGCACTGCAGGAATTCATCCATGGAATGAGCAGCTCTCTGAAGACTGCACACACCTGCACAAGGAACTGGGGTTTAGCTGTTATCCCACCATTCTCACTGTCTCCTGGCTTGCCACAGATCCTTGCCTTTATTCTGGCTGTCAAAGCTGCAGGAGGAGCATTGGTTCCAGAGGGAAATTTGTGCTTCCTGGGTTCTTGGCACCAGGCAGAGAATTCTGTCATTCCTGGGAGCTTGGACATCAGCAGAGCAGAGGGACTGATCTCCTGGGCTGGGGGTCAGCGTGATCCAGTGACAAGGACATCAGCAGTCAAAATACTCACAGTTGTGTTGTCTGGTAATGTGGGAATCCCAGTAAGGAACATTTGAAAGGTGCTTTTCAGAGACGGATTGTCTTTGACCAGAGTTTCCATTCAGAGGTTTATAAGGCATGGTACTTGCTCTGGAATTTGCTCATGTTCCATTTTCTCTGGCAATTTAAATGCACACAATTAGTGATGGAGATAGAACAATCAAGGCTGTGTAAAGACCTGGCCTACTCAGATTTTTCTTGGAGCAAGAGAGAAGAGGTGTGGGAGGGGAATCAGGTAAAGAAGGCAATATTTCTGTCACCTACAATGTACGTGAAAATTCTTGTTTATTTAAAACAATAAGCTGTCACAGTAACTTTGGTGGATAGAGCACAAAAGGAGGATAAAATTCAGGCATTTATTCATACACTTGTGGCATAATGAGTGGCTGTACTTCTGGCAGGGTATCACAGCACATAAAGTAAGTTCAGGTCACCTGTAATCTTTATATCACAAATGATCTAGCAGGGGTCATAAATCCTGTAAATTTGAGTTTGCCTAAAATAGAGAGCAAAATGATCAGTCACTCTCATAACCTGATCTAGCCTGGGTAATCACAAGGAAGAGTTGTGACAGGAACTAAAGGAAAATACAGTTCATTGAATCATTTATAAACTGATAAATTCTTGCAGCTTTAAAGGAATGACCCTTTTGAAGGAAAATAATCAGATCCATCTCTTGTCAGTTTGGGGAGATTTATAAGAGTAAGCTGATGATTTTTTAGCAATGCTGTCAGTCTGCTTTTCAGATCAATGCCAATGAAATATTTTGTTTACAATTTAACCTCCAGCTCCCCTGGAATTTGTGAGTTTTAATACTAGAAGTAGCTATGTCTAACTCTATCGATCCACTGGTAAATTAAATGGCAAACAAAAGCAACCTTATTATTTTGTCAAAATGTTCTCAATAGGAGGCAAAACTCTTTATTAAAACAGGATATACTGCACTGAAATGAAAAGAAAGTTTCATTTTAAGAATGGTCTTATAAAAAACAGAGAAATACCTTCACAGAGCTAGATTTATTTGATGGGAATAGTACAAAGGAAATAAAACTGAAATTGTATATTGAATTTCTTTTCTCTGGAATAAAGACAAAGGACCAAAAAATAGGTGTAAAACCTACCTAAAATGCACATATGATAAATTTGTTCCAGCAATGTGTTTTCTTTTTTTCCTTCAAGTAGTCAATGGATAACTTTTCTATTTGAAATTATAGGGTTTATTTATTTCTGTTTCATGCCAAATCCCCTATTGATCTCTGAGATATGTTGTATAAACATACATTGTATGTAGGTTATATATTCGCGGTGACATTACTGTGGTACAGGAGCACAACAAACACTTGCATAAAGAGCTTCATGAGAAACGGAGGGGTGGTCCCTTAAATCAGTAACAATCTTTAAGGGGTATTTTAGCCATGTTCCAGCCCATGGAATCATTTCCTTTTGAAAAGAGCTTTAGGATTATCAGTTTGAGAATACCAATTGTGTTGACCCTGCACTGCCAAGCCCACCACTAAACCATGTTCCCAAGTGCCACACCTATGTGGCTTTTAAGTAATTCAGTAGAAGAGTAACTCTTAGATAATGACAGCCACATAAATGTTTATTCTTATGTGGCATGATAATTCCATAAAAGACCAAATAGTTAACAAAATAATAATAACTTGTTAAAAAATCCAAACCTGTACATAATACTAAATCATGATTTTAATTTTTTTCTTGATCACACTAACTTGAAGTGCTTGCGTCATTACTGGACTCTTAACAAATTTCCAGAGATTCAGATTTGTGCAGCTTAGAAAAGCCAGTGGTATAGAGCTTATCCATCTGTAAATATCTCTTTAAGATGGTATTGGCTATTTAGGCTTGAGGCAACATGAAAAAATTGGCATTTTTATGATGAAATTCTACCTGCTACAAGTAGAATATCAGGATTCCTTTTAAAGGCAATCATCTGCCTCTGGGATGCTCCCATCTGTCTCTGGGAGCAATATTATTGTCCAATAAGTAAAAGCACCAAAAAATAATTAACACATTTGTAAATCCTACATTTTAGATTCTTTTAATCTTTGACATTATGTTTTTCAAAGCAGCTTTTTAAATGTTTCCTCAAGTGCTTTGCTGTGGCTGAAGCCCTGGCTGGAAGTGAGACTACATGTCCATGCAGGATAAGATGGGCTGTGACTGAGGAGCTTTTTCCCACTGCTCCAGGTATTTGTGCAGGTTTTGTGCTGCCCCAGTGACAAAGCCTTTTCTCCACAGCCTGGGAGAAGTGCCAGTGCTCTAGGAATTTTCAGCCATTCCATCACCTGGAAAGACAGGATGAAAATGCTATGGTATCATTATTGAAATTGAAGCTATTCAGCATTTCAGCATTCTGGGAGTAGAATTTGAAATGTCTCTTTGAGGAGATGTTTCTGAAGTCAACCATACACCTTGTGGTGATCTGGTGGAAAATCTGTGTAGGTTGGGTAAGTTGCAAAAGCTCTCTAGCGAAATAGTGTCTGCATGGTAACACTTAGTGGTAATATTACCAATATTACCAATAATACCAATACTCATTCAGAGAGCAGTGTTCCACTGATCCAGAGAAATGGCAAATCAAATTTCCCAATTTACTGGGCAGGAGTGTGGGGTGTACTCTGTAATATCCGTGTGTAATAATTGCAGAATTCTCTCCTGAAATATTTCCCTTACAGGCTTTGTTAATGTTATCTTTATATTTATCAATACTTTTACTAATTAAAAGCAAAAGCCAGGCATAATATGATTCAAAACAAGCAAACAATTTGTTTACCCTGTAAATATGACATGTTACAGAAACATTTATGCAGAGACCTCAAATTTCAGAAGTAGGTATGGCTTAGTGGGTAATTTTCTTTTTCTTCTCAATGTCACTTCCTGTTGACACTGAGAAACTCTGTTCTGTTCAGCATGGGGACAAGAACATGAGTTGGGAACTTGCAATTGTACGCAGCCCTATGACAGGATGATATGGAAATTTGTTCTTGGTGTTTCCACAGATCTTATTGGTCTGAAAAATAAATGGGAGGAACGGGATTACTGTTTCACAGCAAATTTAGATTTTTACTCATTTCTATTTTGGTCTAGATCTGCTTATAGTTGCCATTTCAAATTTTCCTGTTAACTGAGAGCAGGTTTCCAAACCACCAAAACACACAATGAAGCAGCCCCTGCTGCTTTATTGCCGTTCTTGTCAGAGGTACTGCTGCTATTAGCAGAGAAGCTGACAAGAACACCAGTGTCACTGAGCAGGCAGTTTGTTCCCAAAATCTATAATTATGGGCAGGTTGTCCCAAAATGACCACATTCTAATCCACACTCTTTCATCTGAAGCCACAGTCTTTGCAAGTCTATGAACTTTTCTCTTTGTTCTTTTTTGGAAGAAGGGAACTGTGCTTTGAGGAACATCAACATTCAGATGGATTGGCTGGATAGAATATATTGTACTGTCCCATTGTCACAGAGCTCAGATTTCTCCCATTAACAAGTGTTAAAGCCCTTAAAATTTCAGCAAGTTCTTTTCAAACTCTACCTGACATGGGCAGATTTTATTAGTGTCACTGATGGAATGAATTGCCTCTGCCTAGGACAGCCATGGCCTCTGAACCCCGAGATACAAATTTTCTGTCATCATAATGTAAAATATACAAGCACTGCTGAGAGAATCTGGAGAGTTTCGTATCAGAAAATGCAAATTTTCATTTATTTTCACCCTCTGCAGTGAACCCTTTGTCTCCAGTAAGAGAAAGGGCAAAGGTGTTACAGAGTGGCACCTGAAAATAAAAAGCAGCCTGTTAGTGCCATTTGCTCATAGCCACTCTCTGCTCAAGCCTACAGAGGCCACCTCATCTGGCTGTGTTTTTCTCCTGGGCTGCCTGTGTCTGGTGAGCCATTACCTGCAGGACAGGTCATGGACACTCTTTAGTAACTCTCATCAATTGTGGAGAGCAGCTGAAAGAGGCCTTTGCAAGGGAATGCTGGGGTAGCAATAATGGCACAAACACAGCTGCACTGGGGGAACCCCAGAGTCAATATTCTGAAAGTTGTTATGGTGAGATATTCCCATTTCACCAGTGTCCCTGTGAGGCTGAGCTAAGGTTTACTTGGCTTTCTTCACTCACTGTAAATATTCATCTTCTCCAGTGTTCTGTAGATTGTGATTGCTCGTGGTCATGACTGGCACATGTCTGTCTGCTGAATTAGATTTCAGAGGTAAACTCAAGACATTTAGTCTCTTTTGTGATCAATATAATCTCTCTACCTCTTTAACAGAAACAAATTTATTGCTGTAGATGTGTAGGTTGAATTTTTTTAAGAAGCCTGTTTTTTAGAATTTTTTAGATTCCTGCTGCTAAAATAAGCTTGAAGTTGACATTTTGACTGTAGGTCCTTCTAGCTGAGGAACAGATTATTAAAATACTTTTAATTATAAAAATTGCTTAGGTGTCTTATACTATGAAAAATGATATTTTACAGAGGATTGGGCAGTGTCTATTCAACAGGAGAGTTCATGCAGATTAATGTGCCCATTGGGATGCCAGTGAGCCAAATTGATTCTTACCTAGTTCTGATGTGCTTAGCACTGAATCTGACTTAACATGACATTTCTCTAAGTCAAATGGGATTGATACCCTTACAACAGCTCCACTTGTTTTTTCTTTCTGCTTTATTTAACTAAATAAGAGTTAGGGACATTACATTGTCTGTCTTTGCTGTGCAGAGCCACAGTGTAAGTATAAAGCTGTCTTTGATGTGCTATGAGCTCATGATTTATATCTAGCCAGATAAATTGCACAACTGTATATTTTATGTCAGTATCTGGGCTACAGGAATAACTTAGAAGCATAAATTAGACATATGCCCAGGTATTTCATTAACAAACATCCTATTCTGAATGTGGATCTTGCTGAATCTGGCATCTCGCCTGTAATAACAGTGTTTGAGTTGCTCTCTTATGCTTGGATGTGCACTTTCATTTTTGGCAGATAGAGTTATTGAGTCTTTGACAAATAAACCAGGTAAAGAAGCAGTTAAGTATGTTAAGAAGCAGCTCCTGTCTGCTGTAAATTAGTCTGGATTTGCTGACTTTCAGAGAGGAGGTTCCTGCCATCCCTGTCCATATGAAGATCCACGCACAATGCAAATTAGGCTGGTCAACTGAGATCACACGGTGGAACCCAGCGTTCTGCCCTATGTGGTAGCAGCCAGTTGAAAATATTTGTGTACAGACAGGGCTTAAAAGAGCTGCAGAGCAGCCTGATGGTGCTCAGATAATGTTCTGTGATTTGGGAACACTATCAGAGACAATTCAGAGCAGCAGTACACTTGTTTTCCAGTCTTCGCTATGGCAGGACTTGAGAAAATAATTCTCTATTAGTTAAGTGCTAACCTGCTGTTCTTGTGCCATTGATACTGATACAGACACAGATACACATATTTGATCCTTAAACACAAGACTGAAATTTTCAGAAATAAAGCTACAACATCTGAAAATAAATAGGATACTCCATAGCTCAGCATCCATCTGTTTAAGTCAGAGCTGCAGAAGTTTACAGTATGAAATAGTTATGTGCAATTTTTAACAGGGCAATTTTATAACCAATAATTAACACCTGAAGTTATGTAAACTGAAATAAGGAGCATGCTACAATTTTAAAGAGTGAAAGCTAATTGCCTATGAAGGGCACGGGAGCAAGAAGAAATTTCTTCCCTACTAATATCAGTTTCCTTGGAGGTAGATGATGAGCTTCCATCAAGGAAATCATCATCCTTCTTCATTTATGCCCTATGTAGGCCCTAACAGTGGATCACAGGATTTAGCAGGGACATTTACAGCACCTCAAGACAGATAGAAGGAAAGGTGTAGCAGGTATTATAGGCAACTATAATAATCCACTATAATAATCTATAATAATCCACACTGAATAATCCATCACTTGGATAAGTGAGCAGCCCGTTCCTCCTTCCTGTTCTCTTCAATAAGGACTTGACAGCCAAGAAATTATACTATGTGGTACCTAAACTCTAAAAAGTGTACTGGAACTACTGCTGGAGTGACTGAGACTTGGTTTGTGCTGTTTCCTGCAGTGTCTGATGCTCTGTATGTTCCAGTTCTCTTCCCCTGATATCAGCCCTTGCCAGGAGGAAAATCAAGAGACAATAAGGCATAGATTAATGTTTAAAAAGTTATATAGTGCACTAACATGGCAACTTTCAGGTAGACAGGTATTCCTGAGCTGTGTTAAAAGATCAGTGAATCAATTCTTTAATGAATTATTGAAATTAACTCTCACCATAAGGAAGGTCATGGAAAACTAAGTTTGATTTCAAAACTTATTCATCTCCAGTAAATATTTCTCAAGATGTTGCATCTGAGATAGGAATCAATAAATTAATTCACAATGCTGATATATTGCAACAACTCGGCTTTAAATATTTCCTTATATAAGTATGCGCATACTCACCTGAGTTCATTTTCAATGTTACTCATAAAAAAAATCTCTTGCCAGTGTTCAGTGCTCATGAACTGAGCTATGGTTTTCTGAGGAATCAGTACTTATTCCAGCACAAGTGTCTGGATTTGGAATGGGATCATTTAATTTCTTGAATTCAGAATATGAAATCAGTGAGTTGCAAAGCAGTATTTGCCACTTAATGGAATCTCTATTTCTGCTTTCCAGTGTGTTAAATTTTTAGATCTAAATTTTCATTTTGATAAATTTTCTTTGATTCCTTACTGAGGTTTGCTGTCCAGATGTGTTGTGTCATGAACCTAAACACATGTATTATTCTTTTCATTATTTTGCAATAATAGAAAAAAAAGTCTATGTAATATTCAGCCTAAAAATCATTATCCTGCTTCTTCTGTTTTAATTTTATCTTGCTTATTCTGATATAATTCCAAAAATCACAGCTCAGTTGCATTTCAAGATATTCTCAAAATTACAGAAGAAGCTACTAAATGTTTGGAGACATTTTCAAATCCTTTTAATTCCATCATTTGCAGAGAATGATTTTGTAAGGATATACATGTTTCCATTATTTCTGAACCTGATACAATGAAATATATTTTAGAGTTGTTAATCTGGTTTTGTGGATGAGTAGAAAATAACAAAATCTTTTTAAATATTTTTCACATCCAGTGATGATCCATGTTCATCACATTATCTGGGTAGTTAGCTGGAAGCAAACAGCCAATTTTGTATTAATTTGTGAACAAGTAGCATTGGCATTGCAAATGATACAAATGATGCAAATGCAAAAAATGCTCACTATAAAATTAAAATCACTGACAGTATACCAATATTGAATTTTGAAATATTCCTAATGCAGCTCTATTGGTGTCTTGAAAATGATCTAATAAAGATTATTGCTCTTTCAACTGTAATAACAGACTAACCACTCGAAAGATCTGCTATTTCCCTGAATAATTTCTTGCAAGCCATGGAAGACCTACGGGTGAATTTGAAAGGAAAAACCAAACCTGTTTGGTTTTTTGTCACTCTCCTCTAATTAACATGAGCAACTGTTTATTTTTTTCTGTAGATATTATTGTGTCACTTTACAGAAGTGCATGCATTTTGTAGACACAAAAATGTTTTAAGAAATCTGTTCTTTCGTGTTATGCTGGAATTGTTTTTATATTCTCCATTTGTCTTATGTTTTACATCTGAAAGGCCAGGACGAGCAGTTGAGAAGCTCATTTTGCATGGACTTGCATTTTAGTGTCAGGTAAAGCACTTTGTTGAGATTCTATTTAAATAATTAATATTGTGAGAGACTGAGGACACTACAAGATGTTATAGCCAAAAAGTGACTTTCAAAAAAGATTCTTAAAACGTAGTCATGCAGAAGTCTCACAGAGGCTTGAAAATCAGAATATTATTTGCAGATGCTTTTAGGTCTTCATTTTCTTCTGGAAAGTTTTTCAGTCTTGAGATATTCTGAGATACTGAGATATTCTCAGTAGAAAAAGGACTTTCAAGGATTCAGTTCTCTGAAGCCCTTGATCTTCCTTCCAGTTCCATAGAGCATCTCTGATATTCTATAGCTCAGTATCCCTGTCAGAGTATCAGTAACTCGTCTGAGTAGAATTCCCTCCAAGTCACAGGTTACTTGGGTGGGGCAAAGTATTCCAAGAACTTTGATGAGTCCTTTCCTTGGGTGTTTCCAGGTTTTGATCAGGGAAACTATTCTCCTAATGCCTGTCATACTTTATCCTCCCCAGAACAGTCAGTGAGACATTGGAGAATGGTCATATGCATAGATGGTAAGCAGTTGCAGTTTGTGAAATCACCAATGAAACTGTGTAGCAGTTTTCTTCCATACCTTTGCTTCTCCTCACCAGCTCTGGAAGTACAAAACCAGAGGCTGGGCTGGTATCAAAGGAGGTACAAATTCAGCCAGGCTTCATGCTCCTGGAGTAAAGATTCAGATAATGGGTTTGTGTTTCATTAGTAGTTTGCCTTTATAAACCAGGTTTCTTCAGGCTGAATTTAATACTGAAAACAAGATTTAAGTCAACAAGGTTTGTTGGTGTTGCTTTGAGAAAGGTTGATTATTTCATTTATTCCTTTGCTCCTGTAATGACTGAAATGCATTATTTCCTCTAAAATGATAGATGTGTGATAGGTCTAATGGCAAAGCCAGGTAGTTCCATTTTGGCTCCTCATTGAAAAAGTAGAAAAAAAAAAAAAAAGGAAGGAACAAAAGAAATGAACTTCAGTGTGTGCTTAATTTTGGTTTTGGAGCACTGAGAAAAAAAACATTAAATATTTTTTCCCCTTTTTCTTCTTCATTTTAGGTTCTGAAGGAAATGCTCACCTTTTTAACTACCAGGTGGCCAATACATTTTCTTTTGGAGTAGGGGAGGCAGTGTGGATCTGTAACAGCAGTTGTCTCCATGTGTTGCCTTTTCCTCATTTTGCATTATAATTTTCCTTTAGTATGGAGATGCTCTACTTCTTCCCTTTCTGACCACCCTCCTTTGTTCTGGGTAGCATCCTGGGCAGGAAGACAAATACAACTTGTGATGGAGTGTAAATACTGTCTGTGCTTCCTTTTTGATCCCTGACAGCAATTTCTGGAAATTTATGAAT
Source organism: Passer domesticus (assembly GCF_036417665.1). Classification (NCBI taxonomy): domain Eukaryota; kingdom Metazoa; phylum Chordata; class Aves; order Passeriformes; family Passeridae; genus Passer; species Passer domesticus. The sequence goes on along the minus strand of NC_087477.1, from coordinate 12,401,280 downwards.
TTTTTTAATGCCAGTTTTTAAACAGCTAAACTTGCAAACAGACTAAGGGAAAAAAAAATTCAGTGCTGTATTATTGAATGTGAAGAACACCAAATCCAGGATATGGAGCCTTACCAAACTAATAAAGTGATTCTTATTTGCTTCTGTAGGGATTTTTATTTGCCTTAATTTTCTATGCACATGATCAGATCCATAACAGAAATACGAATTTGCTATGGCCTCCCAGAAATACCCAGTGCTATTTTAATATTCTTCTGAGGCTCACTGAATACAGCAAAGACGTAAAAGGTCATGGGATATTGCTGAGATGGTTCAACTCCAAGTTAAACTCCCTTTATTCCTGAAGTTACCAAGTGAACCCTTGTTACAGATTTCTGTGTCACGTGATCAGTGATGACAGACTTGATGTGTTGTATCGTGTTTTTTGTTTCATTAGTAGGTTTATGGTTTGATTTGTGATTTGGTGGTTTTCCTTGGTGCTGTTTTCCTTTTGTTTCCGCCTTTTCCCAGTTATTTTGTCAGCTAGTTTCTAGTTTCTATTTCTCCAAACTTTAGCCGTTTATTGAAACCGCTTTTCCTCCCTTGGAATTTTATTGGTTCACTACTGTTATCCCCGCCTAGGTTTTTTACTCCCAACTCTCCTGATCTGTTAAAAGTTGCGCCTTCCCCTGAGACCTGCCCACACTTATAAGTCTTTGTTTGCCCCTTGATCGGGGTCCCAGGAGAGGAAAAGGGGAAGGTTACCATCAAATAAAGTTTCCCTGTGACCCGTGTGCGCTGCCTGTGTTTTATATTGCGCCGAAACAATTGACAACTGGGATTCAATGGAGCTCCAGGGGGAACCTGCCGCCACCCTCTTGTCATCAGCTAGCTGGGGAAAGAGAAGAGGCGTTCATGCATCAAATCTGACATGTCAATGACTGATTTACCTGGGAATTTGTTTTAAGGAAAACTAAAATCAAGATAAAGTAGTCAGTAAGATTTTCTAGGAGACCCATGATTTCTGGGGTTCTCAGGAGAACTGTGATTTTAAATTCTTGTCTTTGGAAAGTTGCCCCTCCTTTGTGTGTTGTGATTGACCTTGATATTTTCTCAGACGGGTTGTTGTTACTGGCAAATGCTGATCAGGATGAACTTAGGTCCTAAAAAATCCCAAAAAGGCAAGTAGTACTTTTAAGTAATTTTACTTGTAGAAATATGAAAGTGGAAACCTTCCTGCATCACACAGATTGGGGATAACAGCACCAAATAACTCCACAGCCCTTCAAAGTTATTCCCTG